>NW_024412427.1:6172587-6281728 GCF_014898765.1 Herpailurus yagouaroundi
TTTCTTTCTTTCTTTCTTTCTTTCTTTCTTTCTTTCTTTCTTTCTTTTCTTTTTCTCTTTCTTTCTTTCTTTCTTTCTCCTTTCTTTCCTTTATCTAATTTCTTTCTCTTTCTTTCTTTCCTTTAATTTCTTTCTTTCTTTCTTTCCTTTAACTTCTTTCTTTCTTTCAATTTCTTTCTTTTCTTTAATTTCTTTCTTTCTTTCTTTCTTTCTTTCTTCCTTTTGTCCTTCCTCTTTCTTTCTTTCGTTCTTTCATTCTTTCTTTTTTTCTTTCTTTCCTTTAATTTCTTTCTTTTCTTTAATTTCTTTCTTTCTTTCTTTTTTCTTCCTTCCTTCCTTCCTTCCTCTTTCTTTCTTTCTTTCTACTACTTTTCTACCTTTTCTTAAATTTTTCTTTCATTGTGGGTAATACATTAACACAAAATTCACCATCTTAACCATTTTTTAAAAAGTTTAGATTCAAGTTAGTTAACATCTAGTGTAGTATTGTTTTCATGAGTAGAATTCAGTGATTCACCACTTACATATAACAGCCAGTGCTCATCCCAACAAGTGCCCTCCTAATGCCCATCCCCCATCTAGCCCATCCCCCCACCCACTTCCCTCCATCAACCCTCAGTTTGTTCTCTATAGTTAAGAGTCTCTTATGGTTTGCCTCCCTGGTTTTAGTTGTTGTTGTTTATTTATTTTGAAAGAGAGAGAGAGAGAGACAGAGAGAGAACGAGTGCACACATGAGCAGGGGAGAGGCAGAGAGAGAGAGAGGGAGAGAGAGAATCCCACGCAGGCTTTGAGCTGTCAGCATGGAGGTTGACACGGGGCTCAAACTCACGAGCTGTGAGATCATGACCTGAGCCAAAATCAAGAGTCCAATACTTAACCGACTGAGCCACCCAGCCACCCTGCCTCCTTCTCTGTTCCTCCCCTTCCCCTCTGTTCATCTGTTTTGTTTCTTAAATTTCACGTATGAGTGAAATCATATGCTATTTGTCTTTCTCTGACCGACTTATTTCACCTCTTGCTTTGTTGGTGGGAATGCAAACTGGTACAGCCACTCTGGAAAACAGTATGGACGTTCCTCAAAAAATTAAGAATAGAACTACCCTATGACCCCGCAATTGCATTACTAGGCATTTATCCAAAGGATACAAAAATGCTGATTCGAAGGGGCACATGCACCCCAACATTTATAGCAGCACTATCAACAATAGCCAAAGTATGGAAAGAGCCCAAGTGTCCTCCGACTGATGAATGGATAAAGAAGATGTGGTGTGTATATACGTGGAATATTACCTGGTGGTCACAAAGAACGAAATCTTGCCATTTCCATCTTAACCATTTCCAGGGTGCAGCTCGGGGGCATTAAGCACATTCACACTGTTGTGCAGCCACCGTCCTCCAGAGCTCTCGACACTGATACTCTGTGCACATTAAACACTGACTCCCCACTCCCTTCCCCTCAGGCCCTGGAAGCCACCCTTCTACTCCTTCTCTACGAACTTGTCTATTCTATGTGTCTCGTGTAAGTGGAATCATAGAGCACTTGTGTTTTTGTTTCCAGTTACTTCCCTTAGCATCATGCCTTCAACTTTTGTCCAGATTGCAGCATGGGTCAGAATTTCCTCCCTTTTTGAGGCTGGAAAATATTCCCTGTATGGAGAGACCACATTTTGTTGATCTGCTCATCTGCTGATGGACACCCTGGCCGCTTCCCTGTTTCAGCGATTATGAGTCATGTTGTTATGAACACAGGTGGGCAAGAGGCTTTGCACGCTTCACCTGTCCACCGTGTGGTTGCCAGCTTCCCGGAAGTCTCCATTTGCCATCAACCTGAAGGCGTGCTATCACTATCACGTCTTTGAGGCTGCGGGATGGGGGCATTGTTTTCCCGAAGCTGCTATGCAAGATTATCAATCATTCTTTGCAAACCCAGGCTGTGTCCCCCCCCCCCCAAACACTCATGGGGCCGGCTCACTCATCAGGCTGAAGAAGGGGCCGAGCGGGAGAGGTGAGGGATGGGTGAAGCCTTGGGGTAGTTTGAGAAACAGCAAACTAGCAGCCAATCTCCGAGCCCAAGAAGCAGAAGTCAGAGATACTGCCCTGCTCTGTCCAGCAGCTGGCTGGGGACACTTTCTATCTGACATGTGGGCTGTGGACCAGGAAATCACAGGTCGTCTGGAGTGAGTCGTGCTCCCAAAGTAAGATATCCAGGTTGCCTTGTGTCATTGTGTTATTGCTTAATTTCTGCTTTTACCCCTACTTACCCCCTGTTCCCAAAGGCTGGTTCTCCATAGCTAGCACTATTCCCCACGACCCAGTAGGACATAAAATTTGGACTAAGTGCTACCTGCCTCGGAGACCCACTGAAAATAGAAGCAGTTCCCCATGTCTCGGTCCTGACCATCGCTAGTTTCCCCAACTCCCGCTCCCCCCACCCCGCGCCTCCTCCTGTCTCCCCTCACCCTTCAGTGTGTTCCCAGCATGCTCCACACTTGAGCCCATGATGTCAAAGACCTCCTTTTGGACACAAGTTTTTATTTAACCTTGAGATCAGAGAATCTGTCCTCGGACGGAAGTCTGTCTCTGATGTGGTGCGCCCTGGGCCCTCTTTTGCCCGGGCCCCACAGACAGGGCAAGGCAAAATCGGTGTTGATAAACCAATCATTCATCCATTCCTTTATATCGATGTTAATTCAGCACCACTATCAGCAGAAATAAGAATTAGAATGCAGGGGCGCCTGGGTGGCTCAGCTGATTAAGTGTCTGACTCTTGATTTCAGCTCAGGCTATGACCTCGCAGTTGTGAGATTGAGCTCTGCGTCAGGCTCCCCACTGAGCGTGGAGCCTGCTTACAGTTCTCTCTCTCTCTCTCTCTCTCTCTCTCTCTCCCTCTCCCCTCAAAATAAATAAATAAACATTTGGAAAAAAAAAAGATAAGAACACAGTGATAGTTAATGAGGGGGAAGTTAACCAGGAGGCTGTATCTGAAATGCATTTCACTGGGACCAGGGACTCAGGCGTGATTTTTTTAGGAGGCACTGATGTGTGAGTTGAAATCTGAACTAGGAGTAGGAATTTGCTAGAGAAACAAAAGTATTCCAGGTTCTGGAAGGTACACGTGCAAAGGCCCTGAGGTAGGAGAGAGCATGGGGGCTTTGCAGGAACCTCAGGAAGTTTAGACAGGCTTAGGGGTTGTTTGTAAAGGACAATGTGTGTGGAAGAATCAGTCTGGAAGGTCCTCTAGCTTGTAAGGTAAAGATTCCTCAGGGTCTTGTCCACTGGTTTTTTTTTTTTTTTTTTTTTTTTTAATCACATAATCCTTTTTCTAGAGAGTAAAGGCCATCTCAGAGGTAAATTATTGCAGAGGAGGAACACAGATTGAAAGTATGGTTAACTTCGACTTTTTCTGGTGCCTTGCCTTCACACTTAAAGTAATCTCTGTGGGGGTCCCCTTGACTTCTGAGTCTGGTTCTCCTCCCTCAGGTTCCTGTCCCCGCCTACATGGCCCCCTACTTTTCTAGTTTCTCACCTAGCCACCTTTTTTTTTTTTTTTTTTTTTTTTTTTTTTTTTTTTTAATTTTTTTTTTTTTTTTTGGGACAGAGAGAGACAGAGCATGAACGAGGGAGGGGCAGAGAGAGAGGGAGACACAGAATCGGAAACAGGCTCCAGGCTTCGAGCCATCAGCCCAGAGCCTGACGCGGGGCTCGAACTCACGGACCGCGAGATCGTGACCTGGCTGAAGTCGGACGCTTAACCGACTGCGCCACCCAGGCGCCCCTCACCTAGCCACCTTTATGCTCTTCTTTGGTGAACATCACCCCTTCCTCCCTGTGAGTTACAAGTTGCAGGGCACAGGCATGGCTAGGCAGACCCCTCTGCTGCCACAAAGAGAATGAATGTGAGGAAGACAGCAGGGCTGGAGAGAGACCAGTTAGGGGGTGTTGGGGTCTCCCTGGACTGGGGTAGTGGCAGAGTGGGTGCAGAGGAGAAGTTAGGTGTCAGAGGGCTTCAGGAGGTCTTTCAGATGGCTTGGGTGTGGTTTGGATGGACCTTTGGATGGACACAGACACTGAAGAAGAAACACAGGGAGGAGGGGACGGACAGTGGAGAGGGGCTGGAGACCAACGTGTATGTGACAAGTGAGATGACTCATTTTCAGAAATGGCAAATAAAAGCAGTGCTGTCTAGTTAACAACAGGTTTACAACCTATTGGAAATATGTACGAACCACCCGTCCACCCACAATAGAGTCCCAAACCCTTAGACATTTCATTTCCTGGTTCGTCTCCCCCCACTCCATTTCGTGGACTTCTTTTCGTGGGATTTGCAATGAGCATGAGTCAAAGAACTGAAGTGCCACCTCAAGGAATGTACTTTTTGCCTTACGTGGGCATAGGGGACCTCCGGGTAAGGCTGTAACCTCTGCAGTCCTCAGCCAATGAGGAATCAGGGGAGGGACTTGTATGCCAGGAGACAAATTGCCTTGCTGCGACTGCCCGATTGTGCCTGTCCATCAGACACCCGCTCTTGCAAGGACGGTGATTAAAGCCTCGCTTCACTGTGCTCCCCTTTGATTGGGGCAGTGGGCACACGGCACAACCTTGGGCAAGTCATTTAACCCTCTGACCTTCAGTTATTCCACCTGCGAAGCAGGGATGAACAGTCACCCTATGTCGCAAGGTGGCCGGGAGAATGAAACCAACAATGGTCAGTACTGTGATGGGCACCGGCCAGCTCTCTCCCACTGCTACTCGAATACACTCTGATATGTTCCAATAAACGCATGGTTACCACAGGTCCGAAGTCTAGAAGGAGCAGGGACGGGAGATTCACTTTCGTGGGGGTCCTCGCTCCTGCCCGCAGGGTAAATGTTTGCAGGGTTCATGTCGAAGCATTGAAGGGCATCAGCTCTCCACAGATAGAGGTGGGTTCTTTGGAGGAACGTGTCAGAACGCAAGCAATTAATATGCCAATTGCAAACCAAGTTACTCCACTCAGCAGACCTTCCCCAGGGGACAAGTTGTTGGTAGCGCTTGAGAATTTAGCTTGAGTTACCGTATGAGTTCGAGAGCCATAAAACTACAGGTCACCTTTTTTGAAAAAGTGCAGTTCACTTCTTATTCTGACTGATCTTCCCTCCCGTTAGCCTGGATTAATGCAGCGTCTGGAATCATTTCGAACTCACTTGTGTTTTAGTTCTCAATGGCAGGTGGCTGTGCTCTAAGGTGGGGATTGGGGGACACGCTCCTCTGCCTCCGGGGAGTCTGTCTGAGTAGCCGTGGGCGGCGGATGTTGTGAATTAGGATGATAAACCCAAGACCCCTCACCAGGCTCCAGGCTGACCATTTCTCCAGCCCACAGAGACAGACCAGTTGAACCAGAAGGCTTGAGAAAGGGGGCCTAGTGACAGAGGGGAGGAGAGGACAAAGAGGTAGGCCCTCTCTATCAGTTCTCTATTGCTGCGTAAGACACTGCCCCAGACTCGGTGGTTCAGGGCAGCGGCTCATCTGACTGGAGGCTTCTCTGCTGGGCTCACCATGGGGCTCCATCCAGTTTGGCCCCGGGCCCCGCCTGGAAGTCTTGGATGCCTGAGCCTCCTCCAGTGCCTGGGTCATCCTGACCTTCCCCTTGTTGCGAAACCGGATCACGTGGCCAATGCCAGCGTCCCTGTGGGCGAGGGGACCACATTAGTGTGGGTTCTGAGAAGGGGGATTTATTTGTTGGGGTCGCTACTAAGAAGATCTACTCCGGGAATCCACGCACTGTTTCCAAGATTCCAAGGGCTCACTGAATCACGGGACAGCGATGATGAGGATGCTGGTAATAACCCTAATACTACGATTAATAATGTATACCTTCTTCTTTAGTGCTTATTAAGTCCTGGGGCCTAAATAACGCGTTCGCTATTTAATCTCAGCAATTCTGCGAGATCAGGGCCGCTCCCGGGTTACGGAGGAGGAAACCGAGGTTTGAAAGGTGACGTTTGTTTCTCAAAGTGCATCTAGAGGCTGCAATTCTCTCTGAAGGGGGAGAGGCCTGTGGGGGCAGAGCGGGCGTGGAATCGTCCCACTCTGGCCCGGAGATCTCAGGACAAAGCCAAATCACCGTTTGCAAAGAGGGTCCTTGGATTTGTCGAAACGTAAGCAGCTTTCACCAAATAGCGGTTTGAGGAGCTGAGATGGTGTGAATCAGAAACACGAGGCTGATGTTTGTCTCCATCCTCGTGGGGGTTTGGCAGGCTCTGAGTTCCCTTGGCAGGCGGGATTCGGCCTCCGTCAAAACCTGGAGGTCTGGCAGAATAGTGTGGACCTTCCGGTCAGGCCAGGCCTCCCTTCCTGCCGTTCAAATCCCAGGCCCAGCCTCTTGTGGCTTCTGGCTTCTCCTGCTGCCTCTCCCGGCCCTTGAGCCCCGAGGACAGAACAGCAGGAGGCGTCTGCACAGCCCCGTCCCCGGCAGAGAAAGACGGCACAGAGCATGATTTCCTGGAGCCCAGTCAAGGAGCAGTTCCCCGGTGCCAGGAAACCCAGGGACGGAAACTGTGGCTGCGGGACCCATCCACGGGACGTGCTGTCGGGAATAAGCCCAGAGAGAGGAGGAGTGCGGCCGAACAGAAGGGCCAGACCTGCCCCGGGGGCGCCGACCAGGAGGTGACCTCTGCCGGGTTCCTTTAAGACCGTGGGATGTAATTCTGAGAAAAAGCGGCTTTCGGGCAGAAAGTGTTTAGAGCAGACCGGGTTCATCAGGCTTTTCTCTAATTGCACACCTTCTCAGAGCCTTCACTCTCTGAGGTGAAGTCCAAGGTGGGAGCAAGGGCTGTAGCAGATTCAGGCTCATCTGACAGAGGAGCACAGTGCTGGGCATTTTGTGGGACTGCTGTTCTACGGGGACGCACCGGGAGGAAGGCGTGCCGGTGTCCCTGCAAGTGTCAGGACACAAGCTCCGTGACGCGGGGACCTCATCTGCTTTCCCCGTGCCCCGAGTCGAGTACAATGTCCGGCACAGTAAAGAGTGGATCAATCAATCACTCGATGTGTGCAGGGCTCTCTGCTTTCTTCGTTCTTGTTTCTCTCCCTTCCTGCAAAGCCATGTCCTCCCAACCTTCCTTCTTGTTCTTCCTTCCAAGTGTTTACCGTGACAAGCTCTGTGCTGATCCCGGGGACACATTAGTGAAAGAAAACAGGCCTGCTGCGTGCTCACTAATCGCGGGTGAGTAGCTGGAGAAGGTGAGAGAGGGGGGATGGGGTGGGGGCCGCCCAGACCCGCTCACGGCAGGCTGGTGGCTGGCTCGTCTGGGGCAGTCTCCTCCTTGCTTCCGTTGATACCCTTAATATCCCATTGTCCCGAGGTCCCAGATACCCCAGACCCGGCAAAGCAGGCCAGTGGCCCCTCACGGCTCCCCCACTTTTCCTTGCCTGCTGCTGCAGGAACAAGCCACTGGCCTGTGAACTCTGCGAGAGCCTGGCCACATCAGTCGTGCTCCCAGGGCACCTCCAGGTCTGGCTGGGACCTGGCACTAAGGAACGTGGGACGAGAGATGAGGCCCCGGGGATGAGGCTGGTTTAAAGCAAAGGCCCACAGCCAGAGGTGAGGGAGAAACAAAAGGGGCAGGGGATGTTCTGGGACGTTCTGGGACGTTCTGGAGTTCCCGGCCACGGACGCAGCTCTGGGGATCCAGATGCTTCTCCTGTGAGGGCCGCAGGATGTCCTTCCTAGCCTTAGTCTCTCCTGTCCCTTATTGATCCCCAAGGCTGCGGCTCAATCGGTGCCCCTCTTTCTCCTTTCCTCATCAACTCTTCTTCCGGGGATCCAGAAAGGTCTCTTGGCCCCTTAGGGAGCTTTGCAGGTGCCATCAAGGAAGAGCGGTGTTGTTACTCTGAAGGGAGAAAGCTTGTGTGGGTTTAAGGTAACCCCAGCTTGCTCCCTATTGGCTGAATGCTTCGGGTCTTAGAGAGTCACAGGGGGTCCCTGGGGCCGTTTCTAATCCCCTGTCTGCCCTTAGTGCCTGCATCTGGTGGTGACAGTGTTTGGTTTATCAGGTAGATGATGGAGCTCCCCTTGCTGGATTCAGGGCAAGGATCTGAAAGTGTGGGGAAGGTCAACGTTGTCTTAACCTAAGTGTGAAATCTGCTTCAGACCACAGTGAGGTGATTATGAGAGATGTGGTTTGAGAGGGCTTCCCCCCAGGACTGAGCCGACACGAGGTTCAGGGCGCTGGGCTAGGCCTTGTACTCAGGCTCCATACAATCCTGCAAGGGGCGGCTGGGTGGGGGGGGGGGGGTTGCTGCCCACTTTGCAGATGAAGAAACTGAGTCCCAGAGAACAAACGTGACACGTCCAATTTGCTGAAATGGGGTTTGAAATCAGGAATGGCAAATCTGAAGCCAAGGTGACTTTCAGGCCACCCTCTGTCTCCTGTGATCAGAACGATGTGTGCCTGCTGAGGCAGCCTCCCTTGGGAACCTTGGTGACAGAAGGGGAAGGCCCAGAGGAGAATAGGACCAAAAGGCCATGTGGTGAGGAGAGAGGAGGAAAGTTACTCCTTCGTTCATTCAGATAATACTGAGCATCCATGTGACTGAAATGCCGGAGATCCAGCAAAGCGATACCCAGCTCTTGGCCTTGGAGACTCAGTAGGTGAGTCAGATATTTTTCAAGTATTACACAGAAAGTATAAATCGCATCTGTGGGCAGTTCTCTGAAGGAGAAATACAAGACACTAAGAGAGATTCTGAGAGGGCTGTGGCATGGTCAAGGGGATCATCAAGGTGGCTTCCCTGAGGAAGGAATGCTTTAACTGAGATCTCAGACAGGAGAAGGAATCAGCAAAGTGAGTGTGAGTGCGGAAGGGGAGGAGCAGGAAATGTTTCAGAGAGTCAAAAACACATGCAAAGTCCCCGTGGCAGGAGACATCTTGGTGCTCTCTGGAGACAGAGAGCAAAGGGTCGGGTGAGGTCCTGAAGTTAGAGCATAGGAAGCCAATGAAATATCTCAAGCAAAGGAGGGGACATGATTCTATTTAAGTTTGGAAAAAGATTCCCCTGACTCCTGTGTAGGAGGATTTGCTTCCTCTTAACCATTGAGAGTAGGCTTGGCAAGAAGGGACTGGGAACTAATGGGCAAGTCAATTTCTTTGGCCAGGCTTCAGTTTCCCCCTCTCCCTAGTGAGTTTGGCTTCAGCGGTTGATCATTTTCACCTAGAGCGGATGTTCTGCCTGCCTTCCTCACTCCCTGAGCTGTCTCTCAACAGGACACTGAGTACCATTTACTATGAACCCTTCAAAAGTGAGTTTCCATGTGCACATGGACACATATCTCTACCCCTGGAAAGCAGAGAGGAACTGCTGTCTTGGGAACACCATGCAGTGCTATGTACGAAACCTAAATGTGCTGGGGAGCGCAGATTCTACCACTTGGCATCGACTTTCCAGAACTACCTGCAGTGGGCGAAAGAAGAGTGTGGGTGGGTGTTCATGTTAACATTGTTTATGAGCAGTGCAAACCCTGGAGTCTGGACTTGGCAACTGGTAAAGACTAGGGCACATGCCCACTATGGGATACTAAGTAGCCATTAAAAGAACTAAGTGGAACCTTTGGGTGTTCAACGGCAAATCGCGGAAGCATTGTGATGGATGAAAAAAGCAAGTTGTAGAAAGATACATTGTGCAGCGCTAAGAATAGAAATGCCCCCTTCCCTCCCCCAACCAGGCCCCTAGCCTTTACTATGAGCTTCTATGTAACACATAACACCATACAAAGAACAGAGATTTGCAAGAGAAATAATTGACACTAGGGGTTGCCTCTGGAGTGGATCAGGATTGGAGGTACCGGCCTTCCCAGTAATAGTCTACTCTTTTTAAAAAGAAGGATGCATTGGGACACCTGGCTGGCTCAGTTGGTTAAGCATCTGACTCTTGATTTCAGGTTCTCTTGATTTCACAGTTCGTGAGATCGAGCCCTGCGTCGGGCTTTGCGCTGACAGGGTGCAGCTTGCTCGGGATTCTCTCTCTCTCCCTCTCTCTCTCTGCCCCTGCCCTGCTTGTACTCTCTCTCTCTCTCTCTCAAAAATAAATAAACTTAAAAAAAGAAGGGTGTATGTATAGATTTCTATGTAACTTAAAAGTACTTAAAAAAATAACAGGGCTCTTGAACATGCTCGGGAAAATATTGACTAGATTTGCTGCTGCAAAGGGGTGGCTTCCTGTTTCTCGTGTTCTATATTTGATTGTCTTTACATTGTTCAGAACGAGAATATATTTACACATTCATGGTGTAATAACACAAGGAAAAATGAAGCAGTTCTTCTCATTTAGTCTTCTCTAGCTCCTTAGCCAGGAGCGCTCGGGGGGGAACTGAGGCCCAGAAACCCATGTGACTGCAAGCCAGCCTGCAGTGAGTCAGTGAGTGAGGGAAGAAAAGGCCATCCCAGAGCCCGCTGAGTCACGTGATGCCGAACACAGCAAACTGGCTTGTTTTGCAACCCAGGCAGGCCCTTTAACCACAAGCCTGCTGGCCGGCCCCATGCAGGGGCGGGGGGTGTGGGGGTGTGGGGGAAGAGTGGAGACGATGCCAGTAGTCTCCCCTCCATGAGTCATGCTCCTTCCCGCAATAGTTAGGGGAGGATGTGGAGACGATGGGCTGGGGAGTAGAGGCTACTGCCTTTAGACCCTGCCGGGCTGGGTGCCCCAGAGGGTAACGGGCCCCGGGGCCCCTACAAAGGGGCTGCTGCTCCCCTGTGTAGATTAATAGAAGCACGGACGTTTGCATCAGACCACCGCTGTGAGTGCCTGCGTGGTGACCAAAAGGACGAGGGCTTTCGGGGGCTTTCGCTGACCAATGAGAGCCTGTGGATGTGCAGGCCACTGTGCTCATGGGCCAGGAGAATTCCTAAGGCAGGGTTTGCTGGCTCTTTTCTACAGAGGAGAAAACTGAGCCTCCGTGGAGGTAAGTGAGTTGTCCAAGGTATAAGGTCCAAGCTGCAAAGTGGCTGCAATGGGATGAAGTCAGATGTGGCTGAATTCAAAGCCCAGATGGCTTTCTTTGCCCTCTGTTGCTTCCAGAGAGGCGTGTGCTCACAGGTATGTGTCCTTGGAAGCCACTCCTCACGGGTCACACTCCAGAGTTTGCTTGTGGAAAGGAAGGTCGGGTAGGGGAAGTGGGAAATCCTCCGAGGTGGCAGCAAGAACCTGGCACTTCTGAGCACTCACTTCTCTGGCCAGGTGCTGGACTGAGTGCTTTACTTTCATGGGCTCCTTAGTCCCTTCAACAACTAGCAAAACAGGTGTCTTTGTTCTAAGGACGGGCACACTGAGGCTCAGGGAGTGAAATGACTAACTGCACAGCTAGTGAGACGAGGCAGAGTTCGAAACGGGGTCTGTCCGATTCCAAAACCTCCCCTCCATACTTACCCATAAGCCCTTTCCCCCTGCAGACATATGAGGCCCAGGTCTCAGCTCTCCCTTTGCTCCGCAGTCTCATCCTTGTCCACCAAGCAAGTCCTCTTTCGCGCTCAACACCCCATGCGGCATCACCTTCTCCAGGAAGCCTTCCTCAGCTCCAAAGCAAGGGCTTCTCACGGTGCCCCCACAGCTCCCTGACCACACGTGTCGTTATTACCCGTGGTTTTGTGACTCTTCCTACTTGTCTTTCCAGAGGACTGTGAGCTCTTTTAGGGTAGAGACGATGTGATGGTGCGTTTTATGTGTCAACTTGACAGGGCTAAGGGATGCCAGTGAAGCACCTGTAGGTGTGTCTGTGGGGGTATCTCTGGAAAAGATTAGCAGAATCAGTAGACAGAGTAAGAAGATGGGGCGGGGGGCGTGATCCAACCTGTCGAGGGCCCGACCAGAAGGAAAAGGCAGCGTGAGGGTGACTTTGTCTCCACTTGAGCTGAGACGTCCATCTTACCCTCTCAGGCCTCGGAGCTCCTGGTTCTTGGGCTTTCCAGCTCCCAGTGGGGCTTCTCAGACCTTCGGCCTTCGGCTAAATCTCACCACCCTCTCTCCGGCTACTCCAGCTTGTAGATGGCAGCTTGCGGGATTTCTTAGCCTTGGCAATCACATCAGCCAGCTCCTAGAATAAATTTCCTCTTACATGCACATCTCTGTGGAGTCTATTGGTTCTGTTTCTAATACAAATGGTATCATGTTCACCAACAACTTTTAACACCCTTTGGTCATATTTTCCATCCAAGGCTAGGGCAGTGGTTATGCCGTGAGCCTTATCAACCCATAGATCTGGGTTCGAATCTGGTCTGGGTGGTGTTGTGTCAGTAACTTGACTTCTCTCCATTCCATCTACAAAATGGAGATTCTAATGTTTACTTCTCAGTGTCAGTGGAGGGACTGAGTGAGACGTTTATGGAGAGTGCTGAACACGGTGCCTGACGCACAGAGTGCATTAACATCAGTAGCCTCCCAGCCTAGCCCGGTCAGAGGTCAGCAGATGACGGGCTGGGAGGAAATATGGCTGTCCTTCGGTGTGGCTGCCCCCAGGCCGGGGTGAGGACCGTATTCCAAGCTCTGAGTGATGCCCGTCATTTATGATGCCATCCTCTGAATAGATCATTCCTTATTTCCCAGAGGGGGGTGATTTACGCCCAAACTTACAGACGCAGAAAAGGAGTGAGAAGGTGAGCTGAATCGACCTGTAAACCAAAATTCACATACAAGTAATATGAAGAATAAACAAGCATTTAAAAAATGTTCACTCTTCTTCTTTTTTTAATGTTTATTTTTATTTTTGACAGACAGCACAAGCAGGGGAAGGGGGAGGGGCAGAGAGAGAGAGGGGACAGAGGATCTGCAGTGGGGTCTGACCGAAGAGAGCCCGATGCGGGGCTCGAACCCGCAAACTGCCGAGATCGTGACCTGAGCCTGAGTCAGAAGCTCAACCGACTGAGCCACCCCGGCGCCCCCAAAAATGTTCATTCTTAATTCTGTCCAAGGGAATTACAATAACTTACATCAATCACCTAAGGAAAAAAAAAATTATGCAATGATGCCCGATTCTAGTGAGGTTGGATCGAAAAATCATATACACAAACACTGCTTGTGACCATCCAAATTCTTACAAACTTCGGGGATGATGTGACAATTTATTGTCGCACCCTGGTATTTATCCCGAGAAAAGAATGTTGAAGGAAGGAATAGGTGTAAGCAGAGATGTTTGCTGTATCAGTGTCTGTCAGGGCAAGCACCTGGGTAACCCTCAGAGGATCATTTACAGGGGACTGGTAGGTGAAGTGGGACATCAATGGACTTGTCAACAGTGTCAGTGATGGAGGTCTTGTTGAAACATGCAAGATGTTTATTACACAATTACCAGGAAAGTAAAATGTGACCTGGAATTTACTCTGCGAAAGCAAGAGTGTCACGTTTGGGTAAATGTGAGCAAGGGCAGGGAGGCAAAAAGAAAGAGTCCTTGTGGCAGGGGTGGGGGAGGGGCTGTGGGTGGCTTCGGATGTTGTTGTTGAATTGAGTCACTATTTCTGGGGCACACTATAAGTGGCCGGGAGCAGTCCCCTCACAATGGGATTTCATACCCAGATTGCTTCCTGCCAAGCTGCCCAGCCTCTCTCTGGCTTTCCGGCAGCCAGATCACCCCAGCAGGCCAATACCGCTTCCGTGCTAGCCTCAAGGTGCAAACACACGTAATGGCCTCTTGTCTGGCCTCCGAAAGAGGACTCTTCTTCACCAGGGACTTCCAGGAAGCCAAAGCACTCCAATCTGGACTGGAAGCTTCTCCCTTGAGGTGCTTTCCGGCACTGGTCAGCAGGGGCTGGTCTTGCAAAATGGCTCCTGAAAGCACTTTCCATAGAGGCAGAGAGCCCTGCACGGGAGGGAGGCTGCGTGAGTCCTAATGGGGCTGATGGGAGTCCCATTAAGTTAGGGACTTTCACCGCCCAAGAAGCACACGTGGGAGTCATGCACTTTTGCCCACAGGACCTTTTCGAACTTTAGACAAAGCGAAGTCATGGATGAAACCATTTCTATCTGGACGGAACTCCAGAGGGACCCTCAGAGCAGGAGGGAAAGTGCTCAGCTCCCCAGCAGCCTTCTTCCCAGGATCCTCTTTGGTCTGGCTGATGCCCATCGGTGTCGGATGCAGGCCCTGCCCCCTGCTGCCACAGGTCTCTGTCACAGACAGCCTCTGCCTGTGCCCAGCTGCAGAGGACAGGCATCCATTCCCAGTCAACCCCGACCTTGCCCCAAATCCTGGTCTTCCAACCTGCATGACCAAGTAGATGGAGACTGATTTGCCTTCATTGCCTGCCTTCCTTCCTTCCTTCTTTCCTTCCTTCCTTTCTCCCTCTCTCTTCCCCCTTCCTTCCTTCCTTCCTTCCTTCCTTCCATTTATTATGTTTTTCAACCATTAAGTACCACCTATTCTATGCCAGGCATTATTCTAGGCCCTGAGGTTATGACAAGACAGCAGTGGCCCTGGGTATGAATAATAAACAAGTGAATAATAAAAAGCTAACAAGTTCTAGAAAAGAAACCCCCTGAGTGTTGTTTTCTGTTGGAGGACAATAGCTGGGAGCAAGTGGGGCAGACCTTCATTGCCTCGAGTGGCCATTGGAGGCCTTTCCGAGGAGAGAGGAGAAAAAGCCAGCGATACAAGAAGCAGGCAAAGCATCCTCGAGGCAGGGGTAACAGCTGAGCACAGGCCTCGGGTGGGGGCTGCGTGTGCTCTAGACGTCCCACCGGGCCCCCTCACCCTCCTTCCTTTTCTGTCCGTCTGCCTCGCCTTCCCAATCTCGCCGATGACTTGATGTCTGTCCCGTTTTGGCTCCTGGCTCACTTCGTCTGAGCCTGGCCTGTGTCTTCCTGACTCTTGTCTTCCCCCACCCAAGTGGCTCAGGGCCCCCGAGTCGGCACTGCCCTTTCTCAGCTGTCGTCTCCCGTCCCGAGTGCCGGTGCCGTCTCTCTCCCTTTCTCGCTCTGTCTCCACTGACTTCAGCTCCGTCTATCTCCCCTGTCCCACTCCTCTGCCACGTCTCTCCTGTTCCAGAGCAGAGGCCACCGCGAAGCCCGTCTGACTGATATTGCTACTGACAGCTTAAAGCCCCGAAATCTTCCCACAGGGCATCTCTGGGAGGTGTTAAGCTGGCAGTGTTTTGTCTGCACCCGGAGAAAGACAGGGGTTTTTAAACAAATATATACATTCTCCAAAATCCCAGCGATTGTATTTCTCCATTGATCCGTTATGACGTTGAGTAAGTATAAAGCTTCCCTGGTGCCTGCGGGGGGATTACAGAATGAGCAGGCTGTGCTGGGGAAGGAGAGGGAGGGCAGCGGAAATTGTCCCAGTGGGGGCCGGGGCTCGGCCTGGGCTCTGAGGACCTGACAAAGGGGCTAATTTGTGGAAGGGAGAGAGATTACTTCTTGCCGGGGGAGTCACAGGAAGCCTGGTGATGCCCGAGTATCACCCCTTCAGTAGAGCCTTGCTGACTGCCTCTCCAGCCCCACGGGGTGGGGGGGTGACAGACAGCTAGCTCCCCTCTTTGTTTCCACTTGGCTGTGTTGGGATATCTAGCACAGCGCCGGGAACTCTGACAGGCCTTTATCTGCCACAGATTCCTCTTCCCCACTGGACCGTGAACTTGGTGGAAACAGCGACCCAGAGGAGCTCCGGGTCCCCAGCGGCCGTCCCCCCAGCCCGTATCCCGTCTGGCAGGGCCAGTTTCCAGTGAAACGCTCATTCGGGGGTCTCTGCAGGGAACACGTGGCAGATGGCATTTAGTGGACTTTGGGAAAACGCCTCAGTTTCCCCGTCTCTGAAATAAAGGGGTCAGTGAACCGTGCAGTCATAGTACTTGGAACACGGTGAAAGTGCTCCGTAATGTGAGCTCCTGTGACTCTTAGGACCATCACCTTTGTATCACTGCCATCAGGGACACCGTCGCCCTCTCCAGGCCTGGGCGCCATGCAGATGATTGGCCACAGAATCCTTGCGCGCTGCGTTATGAAAGGATAGAAGACGGTGATTTTGGGTGCAAAAGGCTAGTCGTGACCCGTGTGAGCTCTTTCTTTCTTTCTTTCTTTCTTTCTTTCTTTCTTTCTTTCTAAATTCTCCCAACTATGTTCTTTTACACCCTGTGTCCCTGCCGTGAGATATTTGAAGATTTCGGGGACCAGAGCTTGGTCACATCAGAGTGTTAACTCTTCTCTTTTCTCTCTGTGTGTCTGCTCTGTCTGGAAAGATCTTTCTGTGGTGAGGCTTCTCCCCTACCTCCAGGTTGGCTCAGTGCCTGATTCCAGGCCCTCCCAGGCCTTGGACCGAGCTAGGCAATCCCCTAAAAGTTTCCGTACCTGCTGAGTCCCTGCTCTGTCTGCTCCTTTGAGCAGTGTTTTGGGGGTGCTCAACTTATTTTATTCCAGAACTTTTTACCACTTCTCTGTGAGTCTTAGTGTCCCCAAGGATAGAATGGGAGTATCTTATAGCTTGAATGTCAAGATGAAGTGAGATGGTGACTGAGATACACTGTGTCCCAACAGTCAGCAAATCTCAGCGCTCTGTCCTCACCCGAGTGTGAAGTCTCCAAGGGCAAAAGCTCTCAGATTCATCTTCAGAGATCTACAACTGGGCCGTCCAATATGGTAGCCGTGGACCACGTGCGGCTGTTGAGCACTTGAACTGTGGCTAGTCCGGCCGAGCTGAGCTGCAGGTGTGAAATGCACACTGGGTTTTGAAAGCCTAGGATGAAAAGAAAGATGTCAAATAACTGGTGAATGTTTTTATCTTGACGACATGTTGAAATGATCATACGTTGGCTATACGGAGTTAAAATGAAACGAATGACAATGTCAGTAAATAGGATTTGTATTTTGTATGAAAATAAATATGTGACGTATGTTAAAAGACTTACACCATTCCATAACAACAATAATTATTAAAGAATGTAATTATTACATAAATTGACTTCATTGGTTCTTTTAACTTTATTTTTTATTATTTTTTATTTTATTTTACTGAGAGAGAGACAGAGAGAGAGAGAGAGGGTATGTAAGTATGCAAGAAGGGGAGAATGGGAAATTGGAGAGACAGAGAGAATCCTAAGCAGAATCCACACTTAGCACAGAGCCCAAAGTGGGGGCTCAATCCCATGACCCAGGGTTTATGACCGGAGCCGAAATCAAGGGTCAGACACTCAACTGATTGAGCCACCCAGGTGCCCCCTCTTTTTTTATTTTTTAATGTGGCTGTTAGAAAATTTAAAATCCTTTATGTGGCTCACTTTATAGTTCTGTGCGACAGTGCTGCCTTAGGACATAGAGAAGAGTCTTTGTAGCACAGAAAAACAATACACGTGGACGGCGTGGACACGTGGAGGGGTAAGTGGAGGAAAAATAAATGCGTGACAGATACATGAGTAGATGAACAAGTTAACAAGTCGCTAATAAATGGATAAATGAACAGATGGGCATGGATGAATGGGTAGGGGAATGAATGAATGAATGGAACGGTGGGTGGACAGAGGGACGGAAGGAATGATGAATGTATGTGATGATGGAACGGAAGAAGGGCTAGAAACAACAACAACAAAAAGGATAGATCAGCAGATGAGTCAATGACTGAAAAGATTAAATATAAGTAAGTGCTTAAGTACAAAAATAAATACATACGTCCAGAAAGAATAGACGCCCGGTGAGCCCAGGGTTTGACTTTGATGAGAAGCCCTGCTCGTCTTGCTGGGCTCATGGAGTGTAAGCCTTTGACCAAGAAGAAAGGTTTACCCTTGCTCTTGGGGGATTTATTATTTTAATTGTTAGTCTTCATCAGAGGTTATTGGAATTTTTTTCCCCCCTCGGACAGTTTATCACTTGTAAATTATTTGTCACATCGTTGTAATTCTATCCAGATCCTTAACTTTCTAATCATGCATCTTTTATGGGGTCTCCTTTAAAGAAGCACTATAATTACGTGCCAAGGGTCCCAGTAAATTTTATCAGGCCATAAAATATTATACTTTAATTATTTGGAAGGGGAAGAAAGGCAAATGTTCCCTCTACAAGGCTGGCGATCAATGCTGCTGGGCTCGTGGTGGCACAGGTACATTCAGACGTCCTCGTCTGCCCCAGTCGCGTCTTGCCCCAGAGCAGTGGGGCCCCGCGGGCTCAAGCCTCTGTCGTGATTCCCGGGCGGACGCGGAGCCATCATGAACTCATCGTGTCCATCCTTGAAAGGGTCTCGCTGTGCACAGCAGGTCCAGGAGGAGGTTGGGGAGGGGGGAAGTTGTTCTTTCACTGTCTTCACACATGAGGAAACTTCGACCCAAAGAGCATTTGGAGATGGGACTCCAACTCTGCTCTCTTGACTCTGCGGTAGATTTTTCTTCCCTCACCATGCCACACCCACTCAAACCCGAAAATATATACACGCTCAGCGGGGGTCGGGCTTTTTTTTTTTTTTTTTTTTTTTTTTTTTTTACTCTCCAGGTAATGTAGAAATGCTGTGGCAGCAGAGATTTCCTCCAACATTTCAGTCATTGGAATAAATATTTTAACCAGGCCCCCACTGGGTGCTGGGCCCTGATACTAGAGTGAAGCTGTAAAAAAATACAGATAAGTCTCTGGGGCTCATGGTGTCTTTGAGGAGACAGGCATTAGTTAAGTCTTCCCACTGATCATGGAAATTGCATCTGTGGTAGGTGCTAACCAGAGGGGCTTTGAACACTTAAAAAGAGAGTTTGTTTTTTTTTTTTTTTTTAATGAGTGGGGGAGGTCAGGAAAGGCCTTCCTGAGGAAACAAGTGATCTGATATCTGAAGGACAAGTAGATAAACAGACAAGGGAAAAGTATTCTAAGGAAGGGAAAGAGCATGTGCAAAGGGCCTGTGGTAGGAAGGCCTGGACAATAATCCAGGGTGGCCAGAGCAGAGTTACCAATGGGAGACTGTGAGGTAAGGCTGGAGAGGTATCAGGAACTGGGTCACACAAGGCCTAGTGGGTCATGTTATGAAGGCTTTAAGTTTTTATCCTAAAACGTTGAAACTTCAGTAAAGGTTTAGGTGAGGGAAAAGAGATGTTTTATAAGGCAGTGCAGGCAAGGGAGGACTGGGCCCGGGAGGAGGGAGGGAGAGTGATCTTCTGCATGGATGGGTGTTGGGCAGGCGAGGGTTTTTCTGAGCACAAGGGCAAACTCAGGAAGAGGAGGAAGGCAGAGGGTGATGACTAATCCCCATTCATTCCCCTGGTCTTGGCTTTAGTGTCATTTCCTTGAGAAGACCTCCCCTGACCCCCAGTTGGGCCAGGTCCCCCATCCCCAAATGGTGGTCCCCACCCTCCACTTCCCCTTTCACAACACACAACACTATTACTGCCACGACTTACGTAATGGCCTCTTCCCCTCGCTGGAGGGGGGCCCCCTCCCTGAGGCAGGATTCAGAGTGTCTCCGTCACTCGCAGTGACCCCACTCCCAGCCCAGGACCTGGCTCCCAGCTGGCAAGCAATACACAGACCTGAGTGAGCGAGTGCGTGAACGGGCAGCCCAGAGAGAAGAATTGATGGGGGGCACGTTTCTTCCAGCCTCTTCACCACTACTGTCCCTCCCGGGCCCTCCCCCTTCTCCTCCCTCCCTTCCTTCCTTTTATTACCCTAAAGCTGGACTCCTCCAAAATCCCTGCCCAGGGGCTCTCAGCTGAAAGACGTGATGACACATGAGACAGTGTCTTAGCTCTGGATTTGAAGCATCAGTTTCCCCGGGAAGGCCTGCGACGCATATGTTCATTTTAGAGAACTGCCTTGTGTCCAGAGGTAAGGCGACTTGGGCAAGACTGCTCCCAAGGAAGGTGGCGGAGCAGCTTCTGAAGCTCCTCCGTGTCACTGACTTAGGGTGACTCATCTTGTCGCTAGGCTTGCCGCTCGTTATGTCGGCGTGAACACTTTTTGGTGAACCCTGTGGTTATGGGGCTGGTGAAATCCCCAACAAACTCTGCTGCCTAAAGACAGTTGCATTTATATCAACAACAATAATGCATATGCTAATGGTGGCTGGCACTTATGCCGGGAACTTTCCCAATCCTTTATTGCAGGGGTCTGAAGTCTCTGACCCTCAGGCCAGATCTTGTTTCCGTAAAAGAGGTTTTATTGGCACACAGCCATGCCGATTTGTTTATGGACGCCTGTGTCTGCTTTCTTGCTGTCATGGCAGAATCGAGTGGTGACAGCCCGTAGGGTCCTCGAAGCCTAAAATATTCACCATCTGCCTCCTCACAAAAGGGGTTTGCCAGTCTCTGCTTTATATTCCTTATTGCAACACCATGACCTAGGTCCTATCATCACTCCCTTACAGATGAAGAAACCGAGGCTCAGAGAAGATGGTTAATTTCCCTGAGGTTTCAGAGAGACCAGAACTCGGAGATTCTATGTTCAGAACCTGTAATTATCCTCACTTACTCTCCTAGAAGTGACAGCACGGGGTCTGGCCTTGAAGGAGAAGGCAGGGGCCGGGCTGATTCCTAATAGACTCCGGGACTCCAAACACCGAATTCTCCAGCAGCATTTGCTTCTTGGGCAACTACTCTGATTCTCTGTTGTTGCATAAAGATGACCCCCAACAGGTGATTGGAAACAGCCATCACATACTTGGCTCTCAAATCGGCAGTTGAGCAGTGTATGGAAGGGACAGCTGTTGTCCGCGTAGCATTGGCTGGGGCGGATCAAGGGGGGGCTGGGGACCCACCTCCAAGGTGACTCACACATGGCTGGCAAGTCGGTTCTGGCTCTGGGTCTTTCTCTGCAGGAGCTGTCTCCGTGGGCTTCCTCATGGTGTGGAGGCTGGGTCCCAAAGAGGGAGCATCCTAAGATACGGGCGGGGGGAATTTGCCAGTTGCTGAAGGCCTGGTCACTGCACGGGACCACTTCTACTGTGTGCCGTTGGTCAGATGTTATAGACCTGCCTGAATTCAGGGAAGGAGACAGAGACCCCATCTCTCAGTGAGACAGATGTCAAAGAATTTGGGGGCCATATTAAAAAAACCCATAGGAAATATTCATATTCACCTCAGGGGTCCTTCAGGCCATCATTTTGGTCCAGCACAGTATATCTCTGGTTAGGGCGACCTGGTCATTTTTTTTCCCCAAACTGGGACTCACCAGGGGAAAGAAAGAATGGCCTGAATAATAACACCACCAGTCAATGAGTGCAAAACAGAACCGTCTCAACAAAGTAGCTATGCGGTCACCCCGGGGGCAATGATAAATGTCTTCTTGATGTCCTCAAGTTATCTTGGGAAGGTTATATTAGGACCCCTGTGCTCTGTTTCATTATGGAACACATTAAGGAAAAAGTTGGCAAAAAGTTTAAAAATGAAGAGTGATTTTTCCCTGGGTGTAAACCTTCAGTTATCTGGAAAACTCACTTAAGTAGAGCTTCTGCTTCCCCGAATATTCCAGTTAACCACACTGCTCTTGTGGGATAGGGCACCCTCGCACAGAGTCCCCCCTGAATGCAATGGCTGTGGCCGTGCTTGACTGTATGTTCCATGTTCAGTCAGGTACCAGATCCTGGAAAAACAGAGATGGGTAAAACACGGTCCTGACCTCCAGCTGCTCATGACTTATGACATAAAATAGTCCAGTCAATCAACCAGTGCAACACCAGGTCATAAGGGCCATCAGAGAAATGGAAACCAAATATCATGGAAGCACCAGCAAATGGCTCCGTGGAAAAATCCAGGCAGGTTCCGCAGAGGAGGTAACATTCAAGTTGGGTGATTTATTTACTTTTTCATTACCTAGTATGTCTCAGGCGCCTTGCTAAGCATTTTACCTGTATCATCTCATTCGATATTGAGAAAGCCCGCTGTGAGGTGGGCATTGCTACTATCCCATTTTATAGTTCAGGAACTTGCTTAAAGCACTTGCAGTAATTTTCTGGAGTCTCAACAGGCAGCAAGGAGCAAAAGCAGAGCAGGTGTTGAGGTTGGAGGAAGGATGGGTAGGAGTTTCTAAAGCCGCCGAGAAAGAGAGGACATGTTGGGGGCAACAGGTGTCAACACAGGCAGGTGGAAGAGGGCTGGAGACCTGGGGTAGAGCTGGCTCTTTGGTGTGTGTGGAACACAGTGGGGGTGGGGGGACGCAGTGGGGTCCTGGCCGGGAAGGACTCTTGCAACACGGGGGCCTCGGATCTTCCCATCCCAGGCACCCGGCACCAGGCATCTCGAGAGTGGGCTCCTTGCCATTCCGGGTGTGATCCGGGACCAGAGGCGTCGCCTGGCTTTTGCACAGAAATGCAGCATCTCAGGCCTCGCCTCAGACCTCCTGAGTCGGAGCCTGCATGTTAACAAGACCCCTGGGTGGTTCACCGGCACACAGACGTTTAGAAGCACCGATCCAGCACGCTGCAGTTCAGAGTTTATAACGTATATCATGTTTGCTCATGGTCAAGATCGTCCACTGATAGCTCCCAGTTCCGAAAACCCTAGCAACGTCTGGCGAGGGATTTGGGGGAGGATCAGAGGTCAGTAGGACCAATGACTGCAATCCGTCCATTAGATTTTCTTCCGGTCATTTTAGTGACTGCAGCCTGGACCTTGAGGAGTGGAGCCAGCCCCAGCCCTGGTTCCTGCTCACCCCTTCCAAAAAACTCTGAGCAGGTCAGCTCTATGGCACAATTTTGGGTCACCGAGCCCCCTACCCTGAGCATCTGCTGGGTAACGCCCCAGGTGCCGGTCCCTGGGGACAGGCACAGAGATGAACAGATCCCTGCCTTGTCCAGCTCCCAGAACCACCAGCCAAGGCTGCAGGGGAGGGTGATATGGACGTTTCACCAGGGTAGGTGTTGCTCTGGCTGAGGGTGGGGGGCTGGAAATTGATCCCTTTGGCTGTCATACTCCCTGCCACCAGGAGATGCTCTGGGGCGGAAGTGGGGGCAGAATCTGTGTGTGTGTGTGTGTGTGTGTGTGTGTGTGTGAGAGAGAGAGAGAGAGAGAGAGAGAGGAGAACACGCAGAAATGTTGGCCCTTACATTTTCCTCCTGGCTCTCAGAGAGCCTTGACTACGTCCTGACGTCAGAAGTGGTGATGCTGATAAGACCGAACATTCCCGTCTCTCTCTCTCTCTCTCTCTTTCTCTCTCCCATTCCATGAGCACCTCCTGTGCAGCTGTGGGCGCTGAGGAAAGGAGAAGGAGCCTCTGGTTCTAAATACTAGACAGTCCTGTCATTCACTGTCTTTGTGCCTGGGAACAAATACCAGTCTCTTGGGTCCTCAAAGTTGTGGCCCATGTCAAGGTTGTGCTAGGTCCCTCCTTCAGAGTTTGGATGGGCACTAGACGGGGCCCAGCCGAGGATGTGGTGGGTGATTGGCGTTCGTAGACTCCTGGCCCCTGACCTCAGACTGCGAGCTGGGCCATCCATCCCGGCACACCATGGACGGTGAAGTACAAGATCTGGTTTCATTTCACAAACCACACTTGGCCCGAGCTCCTCCCCGTGTTGCAGGGAAGTGAGCTTCCTCAAGTGCCCAGAAGACAAAGGGCTCTTGCAACACTGACGATTCCCTCGCTGCTGTGCAGGAGTGAGGGGGAGAGAGGAAGCAGGGGTCCCTCGTTCCTGCATGGTCTGCAGGGCTCTGCTGCTGGCTGTGGGACGTTAAAGCCATTGTTCTGCGGATGGAATTCGGGGTGATTGAGGAACTTGCCCTGAAAGTCTGTCTTCCTTTTCCGCTTTCTCCTCCTTCTCCTTCCCCCTCTTCTCCTCCTCTTTAACAACACACCTTCTAGGTGCTTCCTTGAGCCTTCTTCCACAGCAGGTGGCCCTCAGAAAGCAGGGAACCCGTCTAGGCTCTGTCAGGCTTGGCAGATGGGCTGGGCAGACAGCGTAGAGGAGGAGGCCGTGCTCGCAGGAGAGCAGCGAGGCATGAGGCTGGTTCGCAGAACCCACAGAAGCTTCAGAGACCCGGAGCAAATAGGTGTGGCATCAGTGGGGACTGGGTCCAGCGGAGGACGAGAGACATCACTCATCCCCCCTCTGGCCAGACTCCACTGGTTCTCGAATGCTCAACCCAGAAAGTTTTCCCCTGAGAATCTGCTTTCTTGGCATCCTCAAAGCCTTTAGTCTCGGCAACAGGCGATGACTAACCCCCTCGTGGGAGCAGCCAGGACTCTGCTGTCCTTTGAAGACAGCGTGAGTAATGGGTACATTTCTGCACTGTGGCTTGGCCTCCTGTCCTGGTAGTCCCCTGGGGTGACCCATGGCACCGACTCTTAGGGGCTCACAGCCACCTCAGCTCCCCTGCATGCCCACTGGCGCGTGCACGTTGACTTTCACCCTGCCACACACTTGCACGCCCGGCACGGGTGCAGACACCTGCCCCCAATGGCTCACAGTCTCCTCCACACGCGAGTCCCACCCACCGGCTCCATTAGGGAGCTTTACTGCCTGAGCTCGCAGGTGTTTGCAGACCTGATGTTGGCAGTGACTGAGTGGGCCTTTTGGTGACACTTCCATAAAACCCCATAAATCGCCTCTGTGCAGCGTCACATGCACATTTTTAGTTTCCTCAATAAATATGCACATTCTTATTTCCTAACTGCTCCAGCCTTGGCTGAGTGCCCGGCCAGAGGGTCCACTTCCTGTGCGTTTGGCCGGGATGCATCGTGGACAGGAACGGGGACCACTCCCGTTGGTTGTTGGAGGCCCAGGACATCCTCGGGGATCTGGGGTCACAGAGGCCTGATTTGATGGGATATTTAGGGTCAGCTCGTCCAGCTGCAAATTACACCCCTCCCCTCGCAAGCCATTCCTCTTTGTGTTTGTTCATTTATTCCATCTAGACTCTTCCACTGACATTTTAGGTAAGGGCTGCTACTAAGCCTGTTTTTCAGACGTGGAAGCTGAGGCTCAGAGAAATGAAGTAACGGTCGATGCCAGGGCCTGAAATCCACATTCAAACAGTATTTCAGAGCATTCTGATGCAGGTAGCTTTGGTCACACCTTGAGAATGAAGGCCTCTTTGTGAATGGCTTGGGTCTCAGGGTATAAGCCATGTTTCCCCCTTTCTTAGGACAAGAACCCTTTGGAAATGATTGCTTTGAAGGGGTAAAGAGCCATTCCAAGGACAAACCTTTTTTAACTCAGAGCATTGGTATCCCTTACAGCTGTAAGGACCTTGGGGTTGACTCTCCAGAGAGGCCGGCTGAGGCCGGCTCTCTGCCAGTTTCCGTGGCTGTGTAGCCCATCACCTCTCCTGGCTTGGGTGTAACTTCAGTGCACTGTCCTCTGCCCCTCCTGGAAGCACAATTGCACTACTTGTACGAGGTGATAAATGTTTACCCCTACAAGCCTCTTCCAGTGGTTGTTTTCCTCTCTGTGGTCCAGATTGGGAAGCGGGGACGTCAAGGTAAGTTTCACTGCCAGAAAGTGGCAGAGCCTGGCTTAGGAGTCCGGTGTCCTGACCTTCGGAAGAGCTTGTTGTCTGAGCAACATTGTGTCCACCTGTCCACCTGATGTCAGGGGGTTAGAGAGGGGGGAACTTCCGGGGCCAGTGGGATGTGTGTTCGGAGTCCCAAGACTGCCGTGCATATGGCCGCGCTAAGCGATCTCATGGAATGGAGAGAAGGCAAGAAAAAGAGAGGTGAGGGCTGGGGGCAGCGGTGAGGGGGAGAGAGAGGAGGGTCTCGCACTCCGTGCTGCCCTATTTTCTGCCATCAAGTCATACTCGGTAGGTGCCATGTCAGGAGCAGAGGGACGGAATGTAAAGTAAAGGAGAGGCCTTTTCTCTGAGGCTTTTAAAGTTAAAAGCTTGGCTAAGGTGGAAGGGAGGGAGGTGGGTGCAGGATTTATATCTTCACTTTGACGTGGTCCGTTGGGAGGTCCATTACGAAGGAGCCATCAATAGTCCGTGAAGGTCGCGGAACAGAGAAGGGCATGGGCCACAGGAGGGCCCATCAGCTCTGATGCACTCACTTCTCTCTGTGGGTCCCCCAAACCATGCCACGAGGATGTGGGACAGGGCAAGGGCTTGCCTCTGGGGAATGCCCGCTGAGTGGGGTGTGTGGGCAGATGCATGTGGCCGATCACTTACAAGCGCTGTGCCCTTCAGAGATACTTCTGGAATACACCGTGAGAAAGACGATAATATTACCCCCACTCTTCTGACTCACCCACGCGCAACCATTGGGCGCTCCAGAGTCCTGGCTTCCCTGGTTCCCATTGTCCCTTCCTGCTGCGTCCTGCTTTGCTCTTTTGTCCGCCTAGCACAATGAGATGTGACCCGGGAGTCTCTTGAAACCTCCTCTGTTACCTGAGGCCTGTATCTCATCAGCCAAATGGCTGCAGTGGCAGGGATGGAGGTTCACATGGGTTCAAGAACAGGGACTCTCATCCGCCAAGGTTAATCTGGTTAAAGTGACTGCTTGGTGCTCTACCTGCGGCTGGGAACAACCAACTCTGAGCCCCTGATATGGTTCTGTTCCCCAAGGGACCAGCCCGGTCGCAGAGAGAGCGCACTGAATTGTTTCTGTCATAGACGGGGCCATGCTTTGATCTCATTGGAATAGAAACATGGATGTCATTGGAACTCTGGATATCGGTTTGCCTTCCCTGCCTTTTTCCCAAACTGCAAAATACACGTGCAAAACACGCCCCTACAATCCCCGAGGTCTTCATTCATTCCCACATCAACTCGGAGGGCTAAAAACCCAAAGTCTCATCTAAATATCATCTAAATCAGAGCTGAGTGACCCTCCAGGTGTGATTCATCCTGAGGCAAATTGCTCTCTGGCTGTGGAGCTGTGAAATCAGACAAGTTAGGTGCTTCCAAAATGTAAGTGTGCGACATAGAATAGATATCCCCATTCCTAAAGGGGGAAATAGGAAAGAAGAAAGGGTTAACAGGTCCTGTGAAAGTCCAAAACCTAACAGAGAAAACACCATGAAAGCTTAAGGCTTGAGAATAATCTTCCTTGACCTGATGCTCTGGCCTTAGACCCAATGGGGTCCTGCCGCCATCGCTGTCTTGGGTTGGAGTCATCGCCTTATATATAAGGGATATGAAGGAAGGTAATTAATGTGACTAAAATAATGGAAAGACAATTCACATTACCATGTAGTGAAATCAGGTGCTTTTCTACTGTATTATTTCCTTCCATGTCTGGTGGAAAGCATTACAGTTTGTTAATAAATGTCTCTCCCATTTATTGATAGCTTATTACCAGATGTTTTATGTTTTAAGACAGATATAAGGGATCTATATTTTTACAGTTGTAAAACTGAGAGATTTCCATTCCATTTTCTAATATGTTATTATTGCAATATTGAAAAATGTATATTTATTTCATATGATGCCCCTTTTAAATTTTAAAAAATTTCAGTTTTTAAATTAATGCATTTTTAGTTGATTTTCTTTGGGCTTGAGGTAGGCCAATATATCATGAACAAATATTCATAATTTTGTTTTTTTTTTAAATAATTTCACATCAGTTTTTTTTCTTTCCTTATTTCATTGACTAGAATTTCCAGAGTGATTATTAGTGGTGATACTGTAGGGAAAATTCTTGTCTTCCTCTTGTTTTTAATAGCAGTGCTGTTTATATATTGTCATTAACTATGAAATTGAGATAGATATTTCAATCATGATATATTAGACTTGGTTATTCTTTTTTTTAAATTTTTAACATTTATTTATTTTTGAGAGAAAGAGAGAGACAGGGTGCAAGTGGGGGAGGAGCAGAGAGAGAGGGAGACACAGAACCCAAAGCAGGCTCCAGGCTCCGAGCTATCAGCACAGAGCCCCACGCGGGGCTCAAACTCACGAACTGTGAGATCATGACCTGAGCCGAGGGCAGATGCTTAACTGACTGAGCCACCCAGGTGCCCCCTAGACTTGGATGTTCTTATTCATTATATTCTGTAATTTTTTTTAAAGGCATGGGCATCAAATTCACCAATTACTTCTTCATATTTGTTACGATGATTGCATTTTAGTTGACCTGATAAATATATTTGTAACAGATTTCCTAGCATTAAATAATCTCTTCATCACTGGTTCTGAGTGACTATGCTTTTTATATTTCAACGAGTTAAATTTGCCGGTGTGCTTTGAGAGTTTTTGCAACAATCGTTAAAATCAAGATACGTTTGTAGCTCTGATGTTAATATAGTACATGCATACTGTTATAAGAGATGGAAGCAAAATAAATCAAACTGTTAGCAGTGGTCTCCTGTCTGTTAGGTGGTAGAATAAGGGTGGATTTTGTTATTCTTCCTTTAAAATTTAATATGCATTTTAAAATGAAAGAATCGAACATTGTATCAGTTATGCAGAGCTGTGTAACAAGCCATCTGAAAACTTAGTGGCTAAAATGACAATGATTTTATTTGGTCACGATTCCAAAGGTCAACCATTTGTGCTGAGCTCAGATGAGCCTTTCTTCTGTTGCTCTTGCCCAGGGTCACACGTTTTGTTGTTTCAATGCTGCGATTAAATGTGATTAAATGCCGAATTTGCATTCAGCTTGTGGGTCCGCTGGGGGCTGGTTCATCTAGAGACCTCAGGTGGCACAGCTTCTGTTTCTTGTGACATCCTTCTTTTATTTAAAAAATTTTTTAATATTTATTTTTGAGAGAGAGAGAGAGAGAGTGAGAGCATGAGCAGGGGAAGGGCAGAAAGAGAGGGAGACACAGAATCTGAAGCAGGCTCCAGGCTCTGAGCTGTCAGCACAGAGCCCGATGCGGGGGCTTGAACCCATGAACTGTGAGATCACGACCTGAGCCGAAGCCGGACGCTCCACCGACTGAGTCACCCAGGCGTCCCTGAAATCCTTCTTTTTGATGGAAGAAGCTGCAAAGTCACATTGAAAAGTGGGGTGCATGCAGAGGTAGGAGGAACTGCTGGGGACATCTTTGCAAACAATCTGCTATGAACACATGTTATAGTTAAAAATAAAAACCACAGATTAAGAAAAAGACAAAAGGGATAATACCCAACGCTGATAAGAATATGGCAAGATAGACTTTCTTACACATTGCTGATGGGTCTATTGAAAATATAATAAAAAAGACTTGACAATGTATTTCATGAATGGTAAACTATTTTTAAAATTATTATTTTACTGAAATTAACCAGTTTATTAAAGGGTATGATAAAGGGTGTGAATCAACATCCAGATGAATAAATCCATAGGGTGAGGTCTGGGGAAAAAGTTGGTTTCCATGCTCTCTCCAGGCAATCCGTGAGGGGTAAAACGTTAATAGACTTTGACTTAGTTTTTCAATACCTTGGAATTTATCCTAAGAAAAAAATGAGAATTCCGCATACACAAAAAATTAGGCGCAAAGATTTTTATGTATAGCATTATTTGTAAATGAGAATCTAGACCTAGCCTAAATGTCCAATACGAGAGAAATTAATGACATCATCTCCATATGATGGCATATTATATAACGATTACATTCATGTTTGAGGATATAAAGTTTAAAAAGTAGATTTGTGTGTGTTTGTTGTAATTCTAACTTTGAAAGTTGATTGCATTCATACATAGGTATGTGTATTCCCATATACACGTTGTATTGCATATGTTGAATTCATACGTATATTTGAATACAGTCAACTTTCTATGTACATATATATATATATACATAAAATACTACACGTGAGCATAGTAATGGTGATTATTTCTTGGAAGTTATTGTGTTTCTGGTGTTTTTCATATTATAATGATTATTGGAGCCACAGGTATTAGAGGCGGGTCACCTTGCCATTTTGAACTGAAAAGAGTGAACTGTAACTGTCACCTCATGTCCCGTGGAAAGTCTCCATCTGACTCCTTGAGGGTTTTCATTCCCATTAGAACCTCTGTGAGGGCCTTCCTATCTTTGGAATCATGTTGCTCCTGTCTTTTGTGCTTCCTCTTTGATACCTGCCCGGGCATCTTGCCCGATACATGGGCCACAGTCCCTTCCCCTTTATTTCGACTTCCAATCTTCTCACAAACATTCTGGAACTTGCTGCGTGTACCAGACTTTTACTAAAGATCTCTGTTCTGTGTCCCATCATGGAGACGGGTTATCGTGTACAATATTGTAGTCAAATTAAGTCCCATATTAGACCAGAGGGACTTGAAAGATTTTTTTTGTTGTTGCTATTTCTTAGACCCTCTTGGCAATCTTATGAGGACTGTAGACCTCTTCCAAAGTGTAATGTTTTTAAACGCATATAATAAAATACAGAGGATTTCCAAGAAAATGAATGATATTGAAACAAACTCGTTGAATATTTAAGAAAAAACAAATTTGTGATATGGTGATGCATGCGTTTCTTCATTAACAATGCATTAAATGATATGCAAGGAGATCTAGTTAGCCAGCAATTGAGTATAATGTGAAAGTAGCAGTAGATATAAGTGGTATTTTGTGATATAAATACAACAACCATACTATGCTATAAAAATATCTGTGATTTCTATTGGTTACAAAGCTGTAAAGATTGCAACTACTGTCGTTATGGGTTGTTTATGTTCATAACTTTAAAAATGCCAATTTTCAGTTGGAGAGTGGTAAAAATCAAGCTGTAACTTTACTTGGTTATTTATTACTTACTATTTATTTTAGAGAGAGAGAGAGAGAGAGAGTGAGCACACATAGGGGAGAGGGGCAAAGGGAGAGGGAGAGAGAATCCCAAGCAGACTCCACGCTCAGTGTGGAACCCTGATGCAGGGCTTGATCCCACAACCCTGGGGTCATGACCTGAGCCAAAATCAAGAGTCGGATGCTCAACTGACTGAGCCTCTCAGGCGCCTCAAGATGTAACTTTTCCCTCATCTCAAGGATCCCCTGAGTTCTGTCTGAGCCATGTGGGACCCATGAGCCCTGAGTTAAGAACCCTGGTCAGGCATGCCTGTTCTGCCACCGGAGGCCATGTTAAGCCCCGTTCTCTTACCATGTTTCTTTACTCTTCTTCCCTTTCTCTCCTTCCGGTTTTTTTTTTTTTTTCTGGAAATGTGGAATCCTTCTCAACTCTATTAATGTGATTGATCCTTCAATCTCTGGTTCCTAATTTTGAAGCTAGCTCCTGCCTTATCTTTGTCCATAACCCATCAGAGTGTTTTTAGCCAAAAGACGTGGTCATCTACTCCATGTGACATCACCAGAGTCAACATTCATGCAGTATTTTCCTCCTGGGCACTGCTCTGAAGAAGGCATTATTTCTTTTTATTGCCCAGCATTGGGAAACCTGCTTGAAGTCATGTAGTTATCAGGCTGCGGACACCAGGCTTGTACCCACTGCACTGCACGGCTTCCCTTTAGTGGCACCCAGAAGAAAGTGAAATTCAGCTACTCGGGTCCCTCCTTTAATAGAACCAGCCATCTTTAGGAGGTAATGGGACTTGAGAATAATACTTTGTTTCCGCGGGTACGTCTCTAGATCTTCCACAATGGTCATTGATTTTCAATGTTCTGTCCGCCCAGGCTCCTGATGCTCTGGGAACCGCTGGGAGAAAGCAAATGCATCTGATGTGCAAAAACCAGGGGAAGGACTGTGAGAGGAGCAGAGAGGGGACGTGCCGGCACGTCCTGGTTCCAGCTTGTCCTGACGCTTGGCTGGTGCCTGTACTCTGGGTTCTATATAACCCATGTCGTTTTCTATCACAGGCTCCCCTTAGACATAAGCTGGCTTCCATTGGTTTCTGCTACTTGCAACCGAAAGTGTTTAATAGTGAATAATAGACATGCTTTACTTTTAAAATCGGAAAAAGGAAATATGTTATCAGCAAAGTGTTACCGGTTGTGGGAAAGGATTTGTCATCCTTCCCAGCCTTACTCCGGAGGCATTCTAGTGACAGTAGAAGTGATGACCATGGTGGTAGAATGTCGCCTCCCATGTGTCTCAGATCACCCAAGGAGAACACACACCCTTCTTCGGGTTTCTGCTCTCTTATACCTCCTATCTTAGTCATTCTTTTTAGGACAAAATAACCTTCTGCTGCACATAAATGTTTATTTGTTGAATTTGTCTTTCTGTATTTCCACCCTTTTGGAGCATATATATCAGCAAAGCAAAGGCCTCCTTTGTATCTCCCAGAACCAAAAGCCCAAGGAAAAGGCCAAATGCTGGATGGCTACCAAGATGCTTTTGATACTTGGTGGATCCTGATGCTGGTGAGGGTGGTACCTCCCATCCTGATTTGTATTTTTGAAGTCAGACCCTTACCTCTACTACCACAAATGTCGATCCATAGAGGAAACTCACTGCACTGCACTGGTGTTGGGAGCACTTGTCTCAGATTGTCTGCTCTTGTTGCGAACCTGATCTTAGCCTAATTCTTCTAGACCTGACGCTTGTGTTTTGTCGCCTTGGTATGAGGTGCCTGCTTTTCCTTGTGGAATCTGGCTTCATCTTATCCCACTCTCTTTGGGCTAACTTGGGTAGGAGAAGGTAGTCAGCCATTAGAATCTCTGGCCCGGGCTCTGGCTTAGCAGACAAAACCCCAATATGGAATGCCAACCCTAAGTGTATTTGGGGGTGAGGGTGAATGATGTAGAGTAGATGACAGGATAGTTGTTTTGATCAGAATTCTTTCATTTGCAAGTGAAAGAAATCCCATTCAAACCCTGTTTCAAGCAAAACAGGCAACATTTGGACGTAAGTGATTGAAGATATAGGCGTGGCCAGATCTAAGGGGTCTGATTTCCTGAGGAATCCTCTTTCCTTCCTTCTGACCTGCTGCCTCCGGTGTGCGCATCACTTTAAGTAAGCTCTCTTTACTTGGTGGCTCTAGAGGGTCTCTAGCAGTTTTAGGCTTTACCCAGTTCATCTCTGTGATCCCACAGAGAGAATGAAAAGAACAGCTGTGAAACAAATATGGTTGAGTCTTGGACCCAAATGCAGACTGATGACAGATCCACATGGATGGGGAAGGGAGAAGGGAGAAGAAAGAGGTGTGATGGGAAGACCCAAACAATAGATGATTCACTGCAGCGGAGAGGGCTGGAAGGACAGGGATTGTGGGGAAGGTGGGCAGGGCAATGGTGAGGATGAGAGAAACACAGTGTGCTGGTGCACGTGGTCCAGGACGTGGTGATGCTGCTTGTGGCGAGGTGTTGGTGGTCGTGACAGTGAGGCAGAACAGATATTCCTTCTTGTTCCAGGTCCTACGGAGCCCAAGACCACAGTCCAACAGGATGGTGCCTCCAACCCCATTAGTGGAGACACATGATTTCCTGTGGTTCTTGCCTTGAAGGGCAGGGAGGGCGGCACATTTGTCCGAGAAGAAATCCAACGGTTCCTGAGTCAGCAAACTCCCCGGGCTGTGGAAGCAGATCACATGGTATCTCAGAAACGTACCTGTGCATGTTAGCAGAAAACCAGAGCAAAACAAGCTTCCACCACCAGGATGGCAGGAAATGTGGTCAGCTTTCTTTGAGCACCCAGGGAGGTGGAGCCAGGATGGAAGGTCACTGGCTTTTCCTAATGAAGACGCACAGAAACTGCTGATTTAGAGGATAATAATAAAAAAGGCACCCCGGGGGACATTTTATTGCACTTAGAAATGTTCGATTTCATCCCTCATATGAAAAAAATAAAAAAAAGAAGCATTTTGATTTTCATAAAAGCCAAAAGATGAATATGAAGAGGAAAAGTTCCCAGCCAAGAACTGAGGCAGTGTTGTGTTTGTGGGTATGCCTGAGCTGACTCCTCTGGCCTCATGTGAGTGCCTGCATTTGGCCCGCAGATCCCTTGTTCTGTAAAAACTATTTCAGGAACACTTTGAAAAGGCTGCCCAGTGATGGCTGCCTCATTTGGGATTTATTATAATATCATTAGGAGGGGTTATATCACTTGGTATAATGTCAGACACATTGTAGCCTGTGGTTTTATGATGTGGACAAATATCACACTCAGGAATAAGATGGTTCTGAACAAATCAGTTCCATCTGGGTCCTACTGTAAACAGAGCTTTTCCCTTCTGCTGTGGGCAGAAGGATTCCACTCTGCATCCGGCCCCCTGACCTTCTCTCTTGCAGGCTCTTTTTCTTCTAGGTCTCCTTCCTCTTCGACCCCCGGGGCCTAGGAAAGAGAGACAGAGATGGTTCTGTAGGACCCCCAAACCCACTCTGCGGGGGAAGGTGCTTGTCAAAAAATGTGGGGAGAGAGGGGAATTAGGTTCTATCCGATGTCTGCCGCATGTCTGCACCCGTGCTGTATAGCTTCACCTGTGTCACCTCACTCTGCCCTCACAGAGAACCTACAGAGTAAGTAGATGTCTCGTAGCTGTTTTACAAAGAAATGTTGAGACGGTACGATTAAAAATGGTACTTTGCACGAGGTCTGTACCCTACGAAGTGAGGGTATGGAGTGTTGAGGGTTGTCTGACTCTGAACCCTGTGACCCCTCACGGTACCCTTCAGGGTCTGTGTGCTCATGAGAGGGAGGGAAGGCAATCAGGACAAGTGGGTGCCAGTTGTGTTTAGTTAAGACCTGGACGTTTTCAAAGCATGTAGGCGCATGGCGGAACCACCTTGGAAAGCTATTTGGCAGTTTCTAATAGAGTTAAATGTGTGCCTCCCCTAAGACCCGGCAATGTCATTCTCAAGAGAAAGGAGTACCTATTTCCACAGAAAGACTCGCGTGAGAATGTTCACGGCAGCTGTTCCATGACAGCTGGGAACTGGAAACAGCCCAAATGTTCATCGGTGCTGACCTCTGGGATAAAAGGTAGATCCTGCTTGGGAAGGGGAGAGAAGACTTGCTGAGGGGTGCCTGACGGGCTCAGCGGGTGGAGCACGCAACTCTTGATCTTGAGGTCATGAGTCTGAGCCCCATGTTGGGCCTAGGAAAATAAATAAAGGGGCATTAAAAAAAAAAAACTTGCTGAGAATGGCCATGGAAATACTCTACCTGGGTGGTGTGGCATGGGTGTATACGTAAGTATAGACGAATTGAGCTGTTTGTTTAAGGTTTTACTGGTTATAGACTACACCTCAGTCAAAAAGCAGAAAAGGGGCGCCTGGGTGGCGCAGTCGGTTAAGCGTCTGACTTCAGCCAGGTCACGATCTCACAGTCTGTGAGTTCGAGCCCCGCGTCGGGCTCTGGGCTGACGGCTCAGAGCCTGGAGCCTGTTTCCGATTCTGTGTCTCCCTCTCTCTCTCTGCCCCTCCCCCGTTCATGCTCTGTCTCTCTCTGTCTCAAAAATAAATAAACGTTGAAAAAAAAATTAAAAAAAAAAAGCAGAAAATAATAACGAGTTTAATAGAAAAACTAGGAGAAGGTAGCCAAATGTGTCATGTCCCAAGTGTTTTTTATAAACTGGTTGTTTGATTAACTTTGACTGTATTCATAAAAAAATAGTATGGAAATGAGGAAAGATAACACGTTATGCTGGAATACCAGATGTTGGATGTTCGGCCAGAATAGTCAAGTGTCATTTCCTCCCTCGATAAATCGTGACGCGCACCTCCGACACCTGCCTGCCCGCTTTCCTTTTCTGTTCTTCCTCCTCCTATGAATGCTACTGCAGAGTGCCACCGAGGAAGAGATTTTAGGTGGAAAGAAAGAGGAGGAAAAAGAAAAGCGAACCACTTCCATTTTGGTGTTAGAATGTGACAAAGCACTTTGCACACACAGTTTGCACAGTTTTTATTTTCTCAGAAGAGATCTTGTGGGTCGATTCCCAGATTGTCGTAATGACCTGTTTGTTTCTGCCCACAGAGACAATCGAAATGAGATTGTTAATTTATTTGAGCAGACGAGGATCAGATTCCCTCCGAAGACCAATGCCAGGATGTCGTATCGGCAGATACTCTTGAGGATCGCAAACATGGTTTTATTTCTGTCACTCTGAGGACAGCACTGCTACACTGGGATTTGTGTCTACGTATATTTCTTCCACCAACACTCCTCACCTCGGTGGTCTCAGTGAAGGGTAGGGGAGAACAATTCTCGAGGAAGGTGAGGCCACCTAGGAGAGGATGACCCCACTCTCTGGCTGACGACATCCTATTTTGCAGAGATGTTTGTTCTGAATACGCAAGGGAGAAGGGTGAACGGGTCAGGGTGAGTGGAAGATTAACCTTTCGATGGTAGAAATGCAGGAACTCTTGGATTCCTTCTTCCCACGAACCACAAGATGTTCTCCACTTCTGTAGTTGGAGAAGAAGTGAGAGCAGAGTTTGTATCATCGCTGGTGGGGAGTAAGTTGTCTGGGCTGGCACAGAACAGAGGACACAAGAGCCAAGTGCTGACCTCAGTGATGTATGCCTAATTTCTAGTGCAAGGCTTGGCTTGGTAATGGGATCTTGGTCACAATTACTCATGGATGCTCATGGCTACCTCGACAGGCCCCACACCCTCTCTGTTCATGGCAGGAAGTCATATGAGGCCAAAAGATGTGAAATTCATAAAGTCCTTTTAAATACCTAAGTCTGTGAATACTATTAGTCTGTGAAACATGAGGATAACGGGACCGTTTTTTCCCCCTTAATTTAAACCTTCAGACTTTAATTTCACTCTGTTCCTTATAAAATAGATGTTTTCTCAGCTACATTAGGACACTTTAACTTTTAGTCTGTGGAGGTTTTTTTTTTTTTTTAATTTTTTAAATGTTTATTCATTTTTGAGAGACAGAGAGAGACAGAGACAGAGCATGAGCAGGGGAGGGACAGAAAGAGAGGGAGGCACAGAATCCGAAACAGGCTCCAGGCTCCGAGCTGTCAGCACAGAGCCTGATGTGGGGCTCGAATTCATGAACGTTGAGATCTTGACCTGAGCCGAAGTTGGCCGCTTAACCAACTGAGCCACCCAGGTGCCCTTAATTTTTTTTAAAAGTCTATTTACTTTTGAGAGAGAGAGAGAGAGAGAGACAGACAGAGAGAGAGAGAGATAGCATAAGCTGGGGAGGGGCAGAGAGAGAGAGAGGGAGACACAGAATCTGAAGCAGGCTCCAGGCTCTGAGCCGTCAGCACAGAGCCAGATGTGGGGCTTGAACCCACGAACCATGAGATCATGACCTGAACTGAAGTCTGATGCTTAACCGACTGAGCCACCCAGGCGCCTCTAGTCTGCTGAGGTTTAACATCCAAACGCTTTAAGGTTTTCTCCTCCATGTATTATGGTTATTCTTTGTGTACACAATCCATTCCACAAATGTGTGTTGAGCACCTAGTATGTGCTAGGCAGAATTCTAGGCCATGGGAACAAAGGGGCGAAGGAAGCGGACAGCATCCCTGTTATTACAGGGCTTGTATTCTCGTGGGGGAGATGAGCAGTAAAGGGATAAACACACGCACACTGCCAGGTAATGAGATGTACTCTGGCTGAGAAACAACATGGGATTCGAGGGTGTGGATGGAGCAGGGGCTGTGCTTGTAGCTGGGCAGACAAGGAAAGGGCTTGCTGATCAGGAGCCTATCGCCCAGTCGCCCTCCAAGCATTTGTGAGGGTGGTAGACCTCAGGGACGAGTGGCAGTAGGGGCGCCAAGAGCAGCTTAGATCAGGGCATCACGAGCTGCTTTCGAGCGAATGTTAGACGATGCACTTAGTCAAAATATTCTTGGGTCCCAGGAGCTCTGGAGAAGGCTCGCTGGCCCATTCCCTAGCCAACGCCACCTCAGCCTTCTGGAATCTTGATGGCCTTTTCATTCTTTCCCCTTCCCCAGCTCTCCTGTTCATACCCGCTTTCACGGAGCACTCTTGGAACCTCCAGATTCCTCTGGTGTTGTGCAAAAATGTTCGACTGTCCCCGGCTCCAACTCTACCTTCAGTCAGTACTTATCTATCTAAACTTATCAACATCCTCGAGGAGCCTGGGTGGCTCAGTCGGTTAAGCGTCCGACTTCGGCTCAGGTCATGATCTCGCGGTCCGTGGGTTCGGGCCCCGCGTCGGGCTCTGTGCTGACAGCTCAGAGCCTGGAGCCTGTTTCCGATTCTGTGTCTCCCTCTTTCTCTGACCCTCCCCTGTTCATGCTCTCTCTCTCTCTCTCTGTCTCAAAAATAAATAAATGTTAAAAAAAAAATTAAAAAAAAAACTTGTCAACATCCTCAACAGGACAAGGGCCTTTTATTAAACACGACACATTTCCTTTAGAGGGCATCCGAGACAGAAGACTGCCAAGAACGAAGCACCGTGTGCATAAATCTGGTACGGATTTATGGTGTATTCTGCTGTGTTTGTCTAGGGGCTGAGTCCGGGGTTGCCTCCTTATGAAGGGAAAGGGATGATTGTTATGTGTAAGAATCACCCGGAGAGGAGGCAGATCCCGAAAAAGGATCTGGCGATGTGGAAGCCACACCTGTGACTGGAGAGATTCCCTCTTTAGGCTTCTCTCTTGGGCCCAAGAGTTCGGGATGTGTTCAAGGCTTCCAGGAAGAGAGATCTAGGTTTTATCTGGGGTTGCAGCTCTACGCCTACATGACTTGATAGCCTGGAAACGCTTCGCGAGAAGAGGCCACGTATGGCCACGGAAGCACGTACAGCTAGCATTCCGCTTTCAGGGACACCGTGTGATAATTCTGTTCTCTGCGAGTATTCAGCAAAGGCACCAGCCCCTGATGAAGGCAGGATGTACATCAGAAGTGAGCAGGCCCGTTCTCTTTGACCACCAATTCTTCTAGAAATATGACCCACGGATACACTTTTACATGGCATATGCACAAGAATTATTTATTGAATCCGTGTTTGTGATAACAGGTCACTGGAGAGAACCTCAACGTACGTATTTGGGAGATTTTTAAATTTCAGAAATGATATGTTTCTAGATGCCTATAATGGGAGCCATTGGGAAGGATGCAGACTTTGTTCATGGACCGATACGGAACGATATCCAAGATATGTTGTCAAGTGGAAGAAACAGAGAACAGGAGGATACATACAGCAAGCTCTGTAGACGCAGCCTTGCAAGAGTATTTCCAAGGAAAAGACTTAGTGGGGATTAGTGTTAGATTGAGCTGTGTCTCATCGTCTGGGCTGGTCCCTCCTTTTTAAAAAAAAAATTAAAAAAAATTTTTTTTAACGTTTATTTATTTTTGAAACAGAGAGAGACAGAGCATGAATGGGGGAGGGTCAGAGAGAGAGGGAGACACAGAATCCGAAACAGGCTCCAGGCTCTGAGCGGTCAGCACAGAGCCCGACGCGGGGCTCGAACTCACGGACCACGAGATCATGACCTGAGCTGAAGTCGGACGCTTAACCGACTGAGCCACCCAGGTGCCCCCCCCCAAAATTTTTTTTAATGTTTATTTTTATTCTTGAGAGAGAGAGAGAGAACGAGCAGGGCAGGGGCAGAGAGAGAGGGAGGCCCAGAATCAGAAGCAGGCTCCAGGCTCTGAGCTGTCAGCACAGAGCCCGACTTGGGGCTCGAACCCATGAACCGTGAGATCATGACCTGAGCCCAAGTCAGGCGCTTAACTGACTGAGCCACCCAAGCACCCCTGGGCATGGTCCCTCCTAACCTGGGTGTTCTGGTTCCCTGGGAGTAGCTGTCCGAGTACCTGGCATGGTTTCTGACACATGGAAGGTCTCCATTTTTTCTGGAACCCCTCCAGGGACAGAGCCCACCACTGCACTTTTGTGCTTCACGATGCCCGTTCTCAGGAGAAACCCGATGTGAGCCCCTGTGCCTCTTTCAAACCTCTAGCAGGAGTCCCCGCTTGGCTTGGGAGCAGGGATCGCTCACTTCAGGAGGGCTAGTACCTTGCACGGATGCGTAGATTCTCAGCCCGATCTTCTTCCAGATTCTCAGTAGCTCCGACGTAGACGCCAAAGCTGGGAAGAAACATCCACACTTTTGAGATAGAGTTTCCGCGGAGCGCGTGGTCAGAGGCCACTGCTGTTAACACGTCCTGACACATCTCTGGACACGGAAGCCTGTCTCCCCATTTGGTAAGTTCTTCATTGCTGTGTTCTTGGCCCTCTCCTGTACAGGGATAGATCTTCCGAAACGCTTATCTGGCTGCCTCCAAGTTCAAGGCTATTGGCCATCTCGGCTCTGTTTTATGTGTTTTAATTAATTGTTACTCTCTTGTGCCTGTGCCCTACGGTGATTTTTTTTTTTTTTTTAAACCACAAAGAGCAAGCTTAAGAAAATCAAATAAATAAATACTAATGAACACAGAAATGAGGCCTGGGGAGGTTAATTGAGTTTCTGGGGCTGCAAGGCAGCCCGGGAGCCGTTGTCGGCTCTGGGACTGGGGGGGGGAGGGGGATGGAGGGGGCTGGTCTGGCCACCTCCTCCGGGCTGACCGCTTTGCCATTTTACTGCCCGAACGAGGGCCTCCTTCGCAGCAAAGATATAAATGGAAGTAACTTTTTCAGCAACTTTTGGGTCTTTTTCCACTTAGGAATATTGATTTTTTTTCTTCACTCAGCCCGGGACGGAGCTGAGTAGATGAGTCTTTCCGGGTCTGAACACCAAGCCTGTGGGTGTGGTGCCCACTTGCATGAATGTCAGTGAACGAGGGCTGTGGCTATCTCCCTGAGCCCACAGCCTCACTGGGATGGCCTGATTATGTAAAAGCTCTGAGACACCATAAAAACCTGGCCCGGTTTATACATGGGAGGAGGCAGTTATATGATGTACATTACACTGTTCTAATCACACCATTTACTTTAATGAGATACAAAATTGTGCCAGTTTCACAATTATGATATATATCAGGGCTTAATTATATGTACAGGATGGCGTGTTTGATTGAGCACATGGAAATGGAGATTTCCATTTTACGCGCTTCCCCCACTTTCCCCGACCAAGAAGCATCCAGACCTTTCGGGCTTATGGGCCTGCTGGGGAATCGACCCACACCACACACTAGCTTTCAGAATAACCAGGAAACACTGGAACCCCATGACCAGAGACTGGTCAATAAGGAGACTGAGTAAATAAAAGTGAACATGATAAAAATATCATGGCTTTGAGAGCCATGCAAAACAATTAGGTTTTATTTTGTGGTTTTTTTTTTTTTTTTAAAAAAAAAAAAAAAAAAAAAAAAGAGCTAATAAAAATTCTGTGGTTAAAGGTCTTTTCAAAAGTACTAGAAAAGCAAGTTGAGAGCTGTTGCTGCATTCATTACTGATTACGGGCAAAAAAATAGGGACAAATATTGACCTCGTGACTTGGATCTGGACGTGCTGATGAGGCCCTAGGGACCTGGGTGTGTGTCACTTTTGGATGCCCGGGGAATGTGGGTCGGGGGGCAAGAGGGGGAAGCCCCTGCCAGGCCCCTGCTTTGTTGCATGAGTGGCTTTGGGAGGGTCATTCTCGCATTCTGGCTCCACTTTAGGACATGCCTCCAGTGGTCAGGAACGTGCCCCCTTAGAGGCACCTGGTACAGGGGGCAATGCAAAGTGAGAAAGAAGAAATGGAAGGCGAGAAGGAAGGGTGGGTGACTGTCTTCTGTGTCCCTGGGTTTGGAGTAGGTGCTGGGCGGCACGTCGAGGGTGACCCCATATCTCCAGGAGGCAGGGAGCGAGGCAGCCGATTTTAGGAACACTTGTTCCCACCCAGAACTACCAAATGACTCCCAGAAAAGTCTGTGCAGCCTGGGTTTGGGCAGCGGGCGGCTGCTCTTTGTTCGTGCTCTGCAACCCTGACGCTAGGGAGAAAGCGTTAGCGGTCCGTTAAGCAAGCTGCGTTACTCAGACCTGAGAGCAAGTGAGTATCTCATCCATTCGTTGGCTCACTTCCCTTACCCATTCTTCATATGAGCCCCTACTATGTGCTGGTTCAGATGCTGAGGCCTTAGGAATGCAGAATGAAGAAAAACGAATCCTGCTCTCAGGACTCTGAGACCTTCAGCATCTTTTGGCTGCCTTAGACGATGCCCGGGAATGGTGTAGCCCAGTGGCTGCAAGAAAATAGGCCATACTTGTGGTAAGTAGTGTCCTAGCTGAGGTTCACAGAAGCAGGTATAAGGAATGTCGCCTTAGGTGGGTGTGATTTTGCAAAAGAGAAGATGGTTGAAGTAGCAAGAGAAATTCGCCAGGTTGGAGAGAGAATTTCTGGTCAAGGGGTTTGGGACATAAAAGGCAAAAAGCCCCAAACAGTCAAGGGTTGTGAGAGGTCTGCGGTCTGGCCACATGGACACTGGCTTTTAGTGAAGCGTCTTGATCACTGGATCCAGCCCAACTCAATTCAGTGAAAGCTTTTTGATTCACATCTAGAGCTCTGTCCAGGCAGCTGATGTCCTCTGTGGGGACAGGGGAGCACAGAGACTAATAGGTGAGACTCAGGTTTTGTCCAGGATGGGTTTCAAGTCTAGGTGAGGTAGGGGCGCTTGGGTGGCTCCATCGGTTGAGCATCCGACTTTGGCTCAGGTCATGATCTCACGGTCCGTGAGTTCGAGCCCCGCGTCGGGCTCTGTGCAGACCGCTCAGAGCCTGCTTCGGATTGTGTGTCTCCCTCCCCCACTCATGCTCTGTCTCTCTCTGTCAAAAATAAAATAAACATTAAAAAAATTATAAAAAAATATCTAGGCGAGGCAGAGGCACGCAGGTCTCCTGTACGGGGTGTGCCGGGGCAGTGCATCTGGGAGGCTCAAGGAGATGATTGCTGGAAACAGGGGAGAGACCACGTGTTCCATAAGCAGTCCAGGAAGGCTTACTGGACAAGGATGAGTTAGGGCTGGGCCTCTGAGGATGGAAGAGTAAAGACCTCCTCCTAGGCAGAGGAGGATGCATGAACAAAGGCGTGGAAGGCAGGCATGTGACATTATTTCTACTGCCAAAGGCCAATGAACCTTCCAAAACAGACAGTCTCCAGGTTATGCATCAGGTCCTCCGGGGGATTAAATAGAAATTACTGGGACTCCCTTCCAGAAATTCAGATTTTGAGTGGAACACACATTTCAGCACACCCTGCAGGGGATCCTGATGCCCAGCCCACAGGTGAGATTCCATGTGCTGGGGATCAAGGACAGGCTTTGGGCATCTGTGGACATGGCATTGAATCATGGATTTGCTTTCTAATCATTTTGTGATTTTGGGTAACAACGCTTGATTGCTCTTAGCCTCACATTCCTTGCTCTTAAAAGGTAATAAATAATAAAAGACTAGAGGGGTAGTAGTAAAAATAAATGAGATGATATGGGTCAAGTTGCGAACCCAATTTCTGGCCAAAAATAGGTGGTGGATAAATCTGTTTCTTCCTCTCCTTTGTTTAGTAAAACTGACATTGTCTTCTGGGGAAGTAAAAAAGCCCAAAAGGCACAATTCTTGGCCCTAGGAACGTGTCAGTCAGAGACAGGCAAGACATTTGTGTTCTGGAATAAATCGTTAGGCACAAAGAAGATTCCTGGACTTTCAGCATCTTTTTCGTGCCTTAGACGATGCCCAGAAACCTCCAACAATGCCCTTTAAACGTGAGTATTAAAAAGGTTTTGTATTCGGTGAATGTACAGGGACCCTGAGGAATATCAGCAGATTAAGCCCTTGAGAACTCACACTTTAGTAAGAGTTAGTGAAGTGACAGCTTAATGCTGACGTGATAGAGGAGTGTCAGCTCTCCAAGTTCACAAGTCATGGTCTGAGTCCAGTGCTTTGTGATGCCCTACAGATGGGACCGCCGTGTCTGGTTATGCCCTGACCATCTCTAGGAGGAGCCGTCCCCATAGTCTACAATGTGGACGGCACCTCCTAAGGTCATGTGGTCTGTCACCTGCACAGCTGTCTTTGGGGGGTCTACCCAAGGGCTTCCTTAAAGCCGATTTCATCAGGAGGGTGAGAGGGCAGGTAGGGACACACGGCCACAGGTATTTCCTTGCCTTCAGATAAGCCCCGTGGTACAAAGTGAGGTTCCACGGAAGGTTCTCTTTAAAGATAAAGAGAGGTATAAGCCAGCATCTTATTCAAACTCTCCATTTTGCAACTGGGGAGCTCAGGTTGCGTTGCGAGAACGGGGCAGACCTGGCACCAGAGCTCGGGGTTCTTTGGCCTGTAGGGTCAGGGGTAGGTGTCCCCGTCTCTCAGGGCCAGGGCAGAACGTGAAGGCTCTGGCCAGGGCAACGTCCCGGGAAGGACACCCCGCTGCCGGCGGAGCCTGGGGCTCGCCTCTGGAGAAGCTCTGCGGTCCCAGCTAACCAAAGGTTTCGGTAGCAAAGCATCTTCCGACTGCCTGTCCTTCAGCCCTGGGAGCCACTGACAGAGTCCTCTCTAGGCCCCAGCCCAGGTCTCAGACGGTGGATTTGCTCATCAAGGCCGGGGAGAAGCTTTGAAGAATCCACTTCCCCTTTGCCTGTTGAGTTACAAGAAATGGAGAGAGAAGGGCCCTAAGAGCCAGGAAGATAGGCGGAGGCAGCCACTGGAGGAAAAGGAAAGTGAGATCAAGGGCAGGGGTGGGCGGGAGGGGGCTGCTCCCTCCTCCTCTGACCCTCCCGCTGTGAGCACCTCTTGAAGCCTCACGGGGAGCCCGGGTCCGTTCCTGTGCAGGGACCTGAGCTGTGCCTGCGGTCGGCCTGCCAGACGTGGGGCACCTCGGGGCCTGCCTGTGGGTCTGGTTCCCTCGCCCCAGGGTCTCCTGGGAAAGCAGAGATGAGGCGGGCCAGCCTGGAGCACTTTCGGGCAGCAGTGACTTCAGTGCTTGTCCCCAAAATAAATGCACCACAGACAAGACAATGTGGTCAGGGGCCGAGGACTTACTGTAAATACCAGCCTGGGGCTCCCTATTTCTGTTCCGATGACTCCCTGAGGGGGGGGGGCGGGGAGGCCAAACCCTTCCTGGTGCGTTCTCTTCTCACTGCCGTCTCCAAGGAAAAATCTTGGCCTGGGCTTTCCTCACTGAGCTGCCCCAGGGACCCCTTGGGGGATTTGGGCCAGGGACCCTACCTCCCAAGGTGGGTTTAGACCCAGGGTCTGACTTTCCCCAAGAAAGGGGTGCAGACTCTAAGTGTGAGGTACTGTGGTGTGTACTTATATATTCTTTTTGTTTGTTTCAAAAAAAAAATTTTTTTTAACGTTTATTCATTATTGAGAGAGACACACACAGAGAGCAGGAGCAGGGGAGGGGCAGAGAGAGGGGGAGACACAGAATGTGAAGCAGGCTCCAGGCTCCAAGCTGTCAGCACAGAGCCCGACGCGGGGCTCGAACTCACGGATCGCGAGATCATGACCTGAGCCGAAGTCGGTCGCTGAACCGATTGAGCCACCCAGGCGCCCCTGTACTCACGTGTTCTTCTACGCACGTCTCATGACAAGTCCGAAACACGAGTATAAGAGGAGTAACATCCATTATGCACTTAGTGTATACCAGGCACTGTCTTAATGGCTTTCCGTGTTTCAGTGCATATATGGTCCCTCCCAAAGTCATAGGATGTAGATCGTATTCCTGTACTCATTCTATGCTTGAGAGAATCAAGACAAAGGCATAAAGGGTCTTGGCCAAGAGTATCCCATCAGGAAGCCTGAAGTTCAGCCCAGGCAGCTTGGCTCCAGACCTGCATTCTTACCTCCTCCACTGCACGGGGAAGATGGTCATGACCTCATTTCGCAGATGGTGGAAAAACCGTGTGGAGAGGAGTAAAATCGTTTGTTGAAAGGCATGCGGCAAGTGGGTAGGAAGGGTGGATTTGAATCCAAGTCCGGTGGACCCCAAAGGTCCTCCCACTGCGCTGAGGCGCCTCCTAGAGGCGATTGGGCAGCGTGTCGGTGAAGCCTCTGTTGGGACCCCTCCCCAGGTTCTGGGCAGCAGCTGCTTCCCAGTGTCTATACTTAGCAGAAAACCAATCCACATTCACGCACACCCCCATGGAACCTTCTAGTTTGTGCGAGTTTACTGTTTCCAAGGCAAGACGGCCCCTGCCGTTGACCTGATTGTGGTGTTTCCTGTCTCTAAAGTCTCTGGTGCCCCAGAGGCATCTCCCTCAGAGTTCTTGCAGTCTTGAGTGGGCACACTGCATTTGTAAACTGACTCCTGCCAGGAAATCTCACCGTGAACTCAGGGGGTGTCCGGCCCACTCAGGAGATGGACATTTATCTCATCCCATTCAACGCGTCTGCTATAGAACTAAGAAGCCAGGCGTTTTCCTTACGAGGGAACGGTTGATAGGGTTGCAGACTGGGAAAGGAGACGGCGGTCCGAGTGACCACACGCAACAGAGGTTAAATGCTGGGTCGTTTCTTTCAAGCAGATCTGCTGAGGCCATGAGCAGGAGTCATACCTTCCTGCTGGCACAATGCACTCAGGGGGGATGCCAGGGCTGGCTGAGAGCAGGCTGCTTTCTGCGGGCAATACAATTGTGGCATCTCATCACTTTGCCTTGGCCCCTAAGATGCTCATAAACTTGTACTGAATTGTCACAACTTTTATCAAAAAAGAAGTTCTTGAAATACTTATACTCTCTTCATCCTCTACATACTTGTTCCTTTGTTTGTTTGTTTTTTGTTTTGGATAGGTCTTCTAAAAAACTTCTATTTTATCAGAGCTCTTATTATAAATCACCCGGGATTCAGAGTCAGATAAGTAAAATCCTACATGAGTCTGCTGATATAAGGCATCCAGAAGAGTCAGATTTTTAAAGTTTATTTAAAAATGTTTTGATGTTTATTTATTTTTGAGAGAGAGAGAGAGAGAGAAGGAGAGAGAGAGAGAGACAGACAGAGGTGAGCAGGGGAGGGGCAGAGGGAGAAAGAGACACAGAATCGGAAGCAGGCTCCAGGCTCGGAGCTGTCAGCACAGAGCCCGATGTGGGGCTCGAACTCACGAACCACGACGTCATGGCCTGAGCTGAAGTCGGATGCTCAACCGACTGGGCCACCCAGGTGCCCTGAAAATAGTCAGATTTATAGTTGCGGAGGATAAAGTGGTGGTCGCCAGTGGCTGGAATGGAGAGCTGCTGATCAAAGGGTACAGAATTTCATTTTCGTAAGAAGAGGACATTCTACAGATGTGCCGTTCAACATCATACCTGTAGACGACGATACTGTATCGCACACTTAGGACTCGGTTAGGAGAGCAGATCTTATGCTAAGCGTCCTTACCGCAACGAAATAAAAAAAAAAAATTGTAAATAGTATGTGCCAAGTGCTATATAGTTTAAGTTCACATTCCCTATCCATTCATTATTTGTTTACTTATTTCTCAAATACTTTTTGAGCATTTCCCGTAAGCCAAGCTGTCATTCTCACGCTGGGGATACTTTAGTGTGCAAGACTGACGAGGACCCTGCCTTTCTGGGGCTCAGTATGTAGCGTGGGGGTCAGTCATTAAACAAGTAAAAGGCACACACGGGCACACACACACTCACATGCGTGCACAATTTCACCAGCGGGGCCGGCGAGTGTTAAGTGCTCTGGAAACAAATGTAGAACAAGGAGCGTGTCTGGGCGGTGGGGCGGGGAGGTGGGGGCTTTGCTCTTTTATTTAGGGTCACCCACGAAGCCCTCTCAGCTGAGAGGTGAGCAGAGGTCTGAAGAAACAAACCACGGTCACGTGATCATGGGGGGAAAGGCAGGCAGGGCCCCTAACCTTTGCAAAAGCCCAGGGAGCATTAACGCCACCAGGAGCTTTAAAAAATTAATTTCTTTTAATAGAGGAGGAATCTGAGGCCAAACCAGGTTTGCGATCCAGGACTGTGTTATTTCCCTTAGAGCGAGGCACTACGATGGTTACATGTGGAGGATTTGGGGCTGGACTGACCTGGTTTTGAATTCCAGCTCTCCCACTCATGAGCTGGATGGACTGGAGCAAGTTCTGACCTCTCTGTGCCTCAATTTCCTCTTCTGTCAAATGGTGATGAACACAGTCCCTGCCTTGTTGAAATGTTTGGACAATTAAGCGGTTGGCTCAGTGTCTGGCCCGAGGTTGGCACCCAGTACGTGAAAGCAGTTACACAATACTGCCGATGATCGGTCAAAGGAGACCGGGACAGACCCCTAAGTCACCCGGCGGACAAAAGTGAAGTCCAAGGACTTGCTTCTGGGGAACTCGCTGACCTCCTTCATCTCTGCCAGGGGCTCAGGGAGACTTAATTCGTACCAGAGAGGATTTCCTTGCATGCTGGCGCAGGGGAGCCCTGGGAAGCAGGACGGGGGTGTTGCTCTCTCTCTCTTGGGTCTCTGTGAGCGGGATTTGAGGCTCCCCTCCCGTGGCATTTGGAGGTGGTCTAACGGGGCCATTGAAGTTGCCCAATGAGGGGTGGGGTCGACACCCAATGAACAATATAGCTACTTGGCCTTTCCTACAAACTGTGCAGTGAAAACCTGAGTCCTGCCCTCCACCCACCAGCACGTTTCTTCAAGAATACAGAGGGAGATGCACAGGGGAGGCAGAGTTAATCAGAGCCATGCCGAATGGGCTACAGCTTTGGCCCTGGATGGCCGCGTGAATCACCTGGGAGCATGCATATAGAGAATGATTTTTTGCTTCAGATAAAGCCCTCACTGGCCTCCTCTCCTGGTAATGTGAGGCTCTGGGTCTCGGACATGATTGCTTTACCACGAGGTAAGGCTACAACCTTCAGCTGTAAGGAAGAGGGCAGGAGGGCCGGAGGGCAGGTAGGGTAACCCACTCAATCTGGTTTCCCTGGGACTTGCCTGGGTTTAGCACTGGAGGTCCCGCCTACATTGGGGTAGATGGTCACCCTGGAAGCAGAACTGATTGTCTGAATGACCTCGATGCCTTTTGGGGAAAAAATGCTGACTGCCAGGCCCTCCTTGGACCTCTTGAGTCTGCATCTCTGGGAGCAGGATCCAGGAATCTGTGTTTTTCAGAAGTCCCCTTAGTGGTTCCAAGGGAGCCTGCCAGGCAAAATGGTGGGTAGGAGCACCCCCTGAGCCCTCACCAGTCACTGTGAGCATCCTGCCCAGAAGCAGTGGACAAAATGTACCCCCAGGAGGGAACTTCCTAGGGGAGAAAGTTGGAGGAGGAGGTGGGAAGAAACTCTGAACTCCAGGAATGGTGGGGGATGGGCACGGGAGGTGGCCCATCAGGCTCATGTGGCCAGATAATAATTAGGGGACAGGTAAGGGGTTTCCTATTCCTTCTCTGTGGACATCTGTAGCTTGCCACAAGGAGCTTTCTCTGATGGGAGCACCAAGAAAGAGCAGGGTTGATTTGGAATTTATTCATTTATTCGTTCATGCACGCACGCATACACGCATGCCGTACTCAGCAGGCATTTGCTGGACATCTGTGTGCCAGGTGTGGGTCCTAGTTTGGAGATACCACGGCGAGTGGGGCCAACTAAGGGCCTTCCTTTGTGGAGGTTCAATCCCGGTGCGGTCCGTGTAGCCACAGAAAGATCAGAAACTGAAGGGAGCCCATGCCTTCCAAATCTGCTCCATCCTTCCCCACCCTACCTGGTGCTCCAGGAGGCTGGCCTGTCACCTCGCAGGCCGTGATCAGAGGGATCATTTATTCCCTGGCTTCCTCCCTGCAGGGCCTCTGAGGACTGACCGCCTCCCTCCAGCTTGGCTTCTGCTCGGCGGTCCTCTCCTCGGGCCACAGCTGTCCCGCCTAGGCCCCTGCAACGGTCCCTTTCCCCGTAGGCCTGGGGAGGTAACGGCTTCTCAGTGATGCCAGCCCCAGGACGCAGCACCAGCTCTCCAGCTCTTCTGGGTCTGCCGAACCCCGCTCTCCCCGCTGTGACTGCCCCTTTACTACCCGCTCCTCGGTTACCCCATCGAGCGTGCCGTCTGTCTCTTCCCGGGACTTTCACCAACACAACCCTGAAGTGCATCTGCGTTCTAGAAAATAACGACTCAGTTCTGCAGACAGGAGTGGCATTCATTTTTAAAGAGACTTCCCACACTTATGCTTAGGGAATAGCAAATTTATTATTGTGTCAGTGAGGGAGGCTTTATGAGACAGTATGTTGACCATTAAGAAGTGTAAATGGCTAACCAACCGGAGAAGTCACCTTAAGTATAATAAAGTAAGTTACAAGTAAATGAAAATGATATCTCACTTTTGCTCTCTCTCTCTCTTTTTTTAAAAAGTTTATTTATCTTGAGAGTGAGAGAGAGTAAGGAAGGGGGTAGAGAGAGAGAGGGACAGAGGGAGAGAATTCCAAGCAGGCTCTGCTCTGTCAGCCCGGAGCCAGACGTGGGGCTCGAACCCAAGAACTGTGAGATCCTAACCTGCGTCGAAACCAAGAGCCGGATGCTCAACCGACTGAGCCACCCAGGCCCCCCTCACTTTCGCTCTCTTAAACCCTGTTGCAGAGGTGTAAGTGAATCACTCAGAGGAATATATCAAGAGCCTTAAAGATTTTATTCCTATGGATCAAACGCTACTTTTGTTAAGAGTGTCCACTTAAGGAAATACTCAGAAACACAAAGATGTATGGGCAGAGATATCATCACAGAATGACCTAATAGTGACACATTGGGAACAATATAAATATTCTACAAGAGAAAGCTGGCGAAAGAAATCCGGCCGCTTCTGGAAGGCCGGCGCTTAAGTGCACGGACTCTGGCAAGAACTCATTTGGTTGCACACTCTTGTCACGGTGCTAAGTGCTTTGTGGATGCGGACCCTTTTAATCCTCCATGAGGAGGAGACAGAGAAGCCCCTAAGAAGCACTCAGTGGACATGAGCCTTTATGGATTTTGAAAAATTATTTTGTGAACTACTGAAAGAAGAGTTTGTGAAGAGTATTTAAATATGTAAACGTATTCATAGTATAAAATAAAAATAAGAATAAACAATAGCCAGAATTTAGAATAGCCCTCATTATTTAAGCATGAAGGACATACGCTAAAATGATGGCTGTTTGGATCTGGATGGTGTGATTACCGTAGACGTGAATGTTTTTGTTAGTTTTCAAAGTATTCAAAATAGATCATTATTAACTTGCTTCTCCCATCCTTCAATGTAAAGAAGTAAATGACAACAAAAACACAAATGGCCCACGATATCCCACCACCTCCCAGATATCTTTCGCGCGCGCACACACACACACACACACACACACACACACACAGCGACCATGAGCCTAGCGCTCAGTTTAAAACTGTACGAAAAGGTACAAAAACAAAACCGAAAGTCTTCTTTCTCAACCACAAGCCTCCCAAATGAAACCATTGATAATAAATGCTTTTGATTCATTGCAGAATATATGCATATGCCAGCAGACCCAAGTTCTTTTCAAATAAGCCTGTATTGATTTTACAATTACAAAATTGTAGCACGCACGCATTTGAAATGTGGGCATTTTTACTGTCAGTGCCTCGAGCGGCAGACTGGGGCCCTGACCTGATTTGGAGGACAGGGGGGTTAGGCATCACTGCTTGGAGGGGGGATCCAGAATGAGTGGAATGGCCATTGGCTTGGGATCTAAAGGTCTTGGATGGGCTCTGAAGCTCACACAACCCCTTGGTCCTCAGTTTCCCCATCAGAGGAATGGTACAGATAGGAGCACTGACATTTAACTTTGGAACAATAATCAGCGTTAATACACAAGTATTGATCCTCAAGTTCAAGATTGGTGGTTGCTGTTGGGTCTTCATGAGCATTGCTACCAGCTACTTTTCCATGTCCGTGCAAATTCTGGCATTGGTTCTTGCCAAGGACCTAGACACTCTTGACTTCCCCAGTCCCCTAAACCTCTTCCTTCTGCTTCCAGTTTCCCTCCCTCTCCTTCAAACGAAGCTGAGTACATGTGTGTGTTTGTTTTGTCTTTATTTATTTAGTTTTTCTTTTTACTTTTCCCTATTTCCCCCTTGCCCTACCCGACTTCCTTAGAATTTGGGTCATTGATTGCACAAAAAAACAGGGAACCGTAGGGTTGAATGCTCATGTTGAGCAACACACATAAGGTTCATAAAATTCACTGGAAGCTCTTTCTCTGGGTGCAGTTCCCTACTCACTGAACTCATGTGACTTTTGAATAAATCACTCATCCTCTTGAAGCTTCCGTTTGTTCTGTATGCAAAAAGAGATGGCTGGATAGATTGGGGTACAAAACGATCACGGATGTGTCGGTGCTAGAGAAACTTCCATCTTCGCAGTACAGAGGAAAGATGCTGTGGGGCTTCACGGCAGCATTTGAAACCAGGGGGGTCACTGACTTCACGTGGAGGGTCGGGCCCTTTTACCAGAACACGTGCCATCAGGGAGCCAGGGCAAGATGGCTGCAGGAGTCCGCCCCGAGGTCCCATGTGGATGCAGGGCCAAGCTTTCATCCACAGACTCATGGAGCTCGTGCTGTTCTTTGGTTTGTGTGCATAGAGAGATTGGGTTGGAGTCTTTGCCCTTCACTCACCTGCCAAGCCCTCACCCGGTCAGGTTTCAGAGCGTTCTTCTGCAACACGGGCACGATGTTTTGGGACCGCTGTTGTGACAATAAGATGAAGTCATTGCAGCAAAAACGCTTTGCAGACACCATGATGTTAGGAGCATGTAAGGCATGGTCTGAGTCCAGATATTGGAAAATGAGCCCTATGGTAGTGAGAACGAAAAGGTCCCTTTCTTGGCGCCCCTGGCTGGCTCAGTCAGTAGAGCGTGTGACTCTTGGTCTCGGGATCATGAGTTTGAGCCCCACATTTGAGTAGAGATTACTCAAAAAAATAAACAAACAAACCTAAAAGAAAGAGATCCCTTTCTTCGTTTATTTTTTCCAGTAAACATGAAACACGTAAACAGTCTTTGCTGGGTACCATGTAGCCTTCTCAGTACTTGACAAATATCAACACATTATCTTGCCCTAGTTACCCAATGAAAAAGGTACAACTATCGTCCCTGTTTCGCAGATGAAAAAACTGTGGCACAGAGAGGTTAAGTCACGTGCCCAGAGCCACACAGCTAATAAGGGGCGGGAGTGGAACCCAGGCCATCTAGCTCCAGAGCCTATGCTCTTCAGCATCACTTATGCTGTCCTCTTTGCTAGTGTCATTTGGCATAGTAAAGATAACATGAGGCTTGGAACAGGCTGCTTGTGTATCTTAGCCCTGCCACTTGCCTGGGTGGCCTTGAGAAGGTTAATTAGCCTCTCTGAGCCTTGATTTCCTTATTTTTTTTTTTCAACGTTTATTTATTTATTTATTTTTTGGGACAGAGAGAGACAGAGCATGAACAGGGGAGGGGCAGAGAGAGAGAGGGAGACATAGAATCGGAAACAGGCTCCAGGCTCCGAGCTATCAGCCCAGAGCCCGACGCGGGGCTCGATCTCACGGTTTGTGGGATAGAGCCTTGCACTGGGCTCTGCACTGAGCGTTGAGCCTGCTTGGGATACTTTCTCTCTCTCTTTGCCCCTCCCCTGCGCCCCCACTCTCTCTGTCTCAAAATAAATACACTTAAAAATATAAAATAGGAATGAATATGCCCACATCATACAATTTTTGCAGAGGGTAAACTGAGGCACACCGTCTGGTCCACATGGGCACAATGAGGGTGCACAGGGAATGTGTGTTAAATCTGCATGTGGGACGTGAACCCAGCCTCTGTCACATGTCGCGTCTTCGCTTGCTGATTGAGTTTAGACTTGCCCATGCTGTACCCTCTTCCCTCCCAGAGGGACGTCCCGTCCTCGCCACATCCCTCAGGGGGTGCGGGACCCTACCTAGGCCAGCACACCACCCCAGATCGGGATCTGCCTGCCCTGCAGATCGGGGAGGGAAGCTCTGTTTACAGGCCTGAACACATTCAACAATAACAGCTTTTCAGGCCCAAGGAGTCTGTTCTCAGAATCCTGTTTCCTTTGGGTTCTGTATAGCAAACACGGACCCACACTTTCCTGTCTACCTCCCTTCCCAAAGCTTGCCAGTTAATGTTATGTTTGGAGGGAGGCTCTGATGAGGGCCTGCCCACGTGGGGTTAAGGTTACCAGTGGACTCTGCCTCTGGCCAGACTCGGTGGGAACGCAGCAGCCACTTCCCGAAGCTCAGTGGGGGCAGAGCCACGGCCTGGGCAGTGGGCGGTGGGCGGGCCCAGCATTTCCAAGATGCTGGGAGCCCCGCCTCGGCAGACCAGACCCACAGCCCAGGGTTTTTGCAAAAGAGGCAGTGAGTATATCCAGCAGTCTGGATAGAATTTTAACTTTAGATATGGTCTGACAACAGCTGCAAAAACCTGATCGGGGTCGGGGAGGGGAGTGGGGGAGGGGGCTCCGTCTGCCCCTTTAAGGGATACATGCTGACAGATTATCTTGATAATAAGGATAATAAATCAAGCCACAGGACTTTACTCTCCATGAAAGGTATCACAAACCAGGTATTGGTTAAAAAATAAATAAGTAAGAAGTGTGTACCAATTAAGAATAAAACTGACGGTTTATTACACTCCAAGCTTTAAGGCCAATAGAGACTAGAAAAACACTTGGTTTGGCCTCCTCTATTGAGACATAATAATTAGGCAACTATGTAAATAACCTTATATTAAAACACGAGACAGGCTGTCATTTGCTCAGGGGTTCCTTGGTTGTGTGTGTGTGTGTGTGTGTGTGTGTGTGTGTGTGTGTGTTTTCCATTGGATCATAAGGATCAGCCTGTGATCCTGGTTCTCTGAATTGGGCAAAACTTTTTCCCCCCTTTCTGGCTATTCTACAAATTGTTACCCTCTCTTTCTTTTGCTGTGGATGGGCTTCTCCAAGACTCATCTTCCCGCTTGTTGGCGAGTTTTGCTGTTGAGCGAGCTCTGAGAGATCCTTGTTCACTTGGGTGTCCCATAAGCCTGGCCTAGGCACAACCCACATGTGGTGCTCTCTGTATTAGGTGGTGAGGAGCCCTGTGAAACATTAGGCAGGACAAGAAGAGACCGGGAAATCTCAGGACTGTAACATTTCAAATAATGACAGTGTTTTCACTGAGGTAGAAACTAAAAACAAGCAAAATATTTGAGCACTGACCTGCTGTAGACATGGCCAGCTAAGCCACCCTGTGTGTGCGTGTGTGTGTGTGTGTGTGTGTGTGTGTGTGATGATTCTGGGCCCAACAAACGTTTGTTGAAAATGTAAATAAATGTCTCCCTCTGTCTAGAAAGTAAACTCCACCAGGGCAGGGTTTACTTCTTGCTTGCTGATGTATCCCACACATGGAGAACTGTGCCTGACACGTAGCAGGCCCTCAGTGAATATATGTGGGAGGAATAGATAGTTGTCTTCAGCTCATGCATGTATGCTGTGTTCCCAAAGTCTTTCTGAAGCACCTGCTTTGTGGCAGGAAGTGAGTTAGGTGCTGGAAATACAATCCCCAAAAGACTGACCTGGCTTTGTCTTTTCTGATCTTTCGGGCAAGGGGAGGACAGAGAATTGGTTGAACTAACGCTACACTGCTTTGTAAGCAATCGCTCAGGAGCATTTGGGGAGACTGCCTTGGAGGATAGACTAAGATGCCTCACCCAGACCCGTGGAGTGAAGGAACAGTGGATGGGCAAAGACAGGACTGGATGGAGAGAACGTTCACCAAGAGGAAGTGAGGGAAAGCAAGGAGCCAGGAGGAACTGAGGATACCCTACACAGTAAGAGTCGGGGAGTCAGGTGAGAGGTGGACTGCCCAAGCAGAGGCCAGATTGGACAGAGCCCCTCAAAAGGATTTGGATTTTACCCTAAAGACAGCACGAAGCCGTTGGTGGGTTTCTAGGGAATCAACATGGGAAATTTTGTGTTTTGGAAAGATCATTCTGGTGTCTGTGTGCAGGGGAGACTTAAAAGGGAGATCCCATCAGAGAGGGAGGCTCTCCTGTCAGCCAGGGCACCCGGATGGGGGCCTGAGGGAGAGTGGGGGAGGGTGCAGGCAGGAAGAGCTGGAGGGACTCCTGAGAGATTTAGAAGGAAGAGCTGACCAGGGTTGGGGCGGGGGGAGGAGAGGCAGTGGCAATGGGTGATCTGCGTTTGCTGTTTTGGTCAACTGAGTAGAGGGTTCGAAACAGTTCAGGTGCAACGTGGGAGAGAAAATTCACAGTGGGTCCATGTGTACGCCTTGGGATTTGGGGAGTTTTATGGCCCCATTGAGATAATTCCTCAGTTTACTTTGAAGGCAGAAGGTTGAGGAGGAGGAAAAAAGATGATTTACCAAGTCGCGTGGACACACATACGCATCTGCACCAAATGCCTGCGGATAAAGGGTGTGGATTGGTGTCCTGGGCTGGGCACGCTGGCTGTCTACCTTATTCAAATGCAAGGTCTTTCACCCAAAGTCTCCTGTGACTCTGGGGGCATTATTTAAAATATTCTCTTGGACGGTCTCTGGTGCCTTGAATATGAGTCCTCTTCTGGTAACTGGGAGTGGAGTGGACTCGGGAGTTGGGCCAGTCACCTTTTTCAGAAATAGTTCTCCTTGTTTTATGGGTTTTCGAGGTCCTCACCTGGCGTTCTCAAAGGGCTTGATTTCCTTCTGTTGTACTAATTTTGGAAGTGTGATTTTACGAAGCACGATATCAATATTGCAGAAGGAATAACCTCACGCTTAGAATTCATTCACTTGTCGATCTATATCTACCTACTTACCAGTCAAGTGCTTTGGAACTGGAGTTGAAGTGCCTGATGTGATCCCTCTCGGGAGAGACTCAGAATGGGTGCTTTATCAAAGCTCTCCAGGTGATACTCCTGCGTGGCCAGGGTGGAGATTTAAGGTTCCACAAGAGCAGAGGCCATGTCTATTCCATCTCTGCCACGTTTCCAGTGTTTCGGGCAGTGCCTGGCACAGAAGTAGTGTTCAATAAATATTTGTAGAATATATTAGTGCAGTTATGCACACATCAACGTTTATTGAGGCTTGCCAGATTTTTTTTTTTTTCTAATTGACGATGCACATTACCTTGTGTCATTTTCCACAGACAGTCCCCGGATACCAGGGTTCAGGAATTTAGTTACTACTGAATCATATTGGAACAAGGTTAGGATTTGTTGCTCTTTATCTCCTCAAGTACTGGCCTTTCTTCTCGGGCACTTTTTCTCGTCTGTGGTCCCCTGAGGCCTCTGAACTGCCCGTGATTAGGGACAGAGGAAGTAAGCACAATGCTCCTTAGTCGGGGAAGGTGGCTGTCACTGTGCTGAGACCCCTTGTCCCTCTTTCAGGCACCACCTCAGGACTCCCCATCACTTAGAACAAATGCTAGGGGCACAAATATTTCTGAGCTGCAAGCCCAGAGATGCCCTCTCTGCCTTGTTTTGTCATGCCCTTCCGCCTCTGCGAAGCCTTGTCCATGCCTTACTTTCTCCTTGATTCCTCCCCTCTTCGTAGGTCCCCGGGGCTGTGACCAGAGACTATTTGGAGGTCTTACTTTCTCAAGTTATGGAGATGGCTGCCACAGTTCTCTTGACCCACGAGAGTGTCTAGCTGATGCAGCAGGACCTTATTTCACTTGACTCCAATTACCTGTCCTGAGCCCCTTCCTTATATTGCCAAGAGATTTCCTGCAGATATGTAGCCCCGTGATTCAGGCAATTATTCACGTATTCCCCCACATCATTAGTTTTATGGAACACTGCCAGGGGGCATATTTTTCGTTCCCAGGACTCCAGAGAATAAAGGAAATAGAACTCTTACCGTGAAGTCATATTAAGGAGTTTATTTCTTAGAAAATACCCCATAGCACTTTTATCAAACCTTACGTAGAGAGACTGCACTTAGGAGAATAATTATTTTTGCCTCACCCGCTGCCGTGAAAAGCACTGTCCAGGCTTCCTGCCTTCCAGAGCACGACTTTAGAAACAATTTCTGTGGTGTGTACTGACCCCAAAGGGGTGCCTGCGTGGCTGTAGGGAGGCCATGGTGCATGATGGGTCTCTCTGGGTTTAGGGAGGATGACTGTATAATTTAATCATCCAAATCATGATGCATGCGTGTGCGTGTGCGTGTGTGTGTGCGTGTGCGTGTGTGTGTGTGTGCGTGGGGTGATAACAGGCGTAAATCAGGACTTCCCAGCTCACTGGGACATATGATTACTCTAGACTTAGGGCTTTAATCCTACAATTGACTGAAATTTCCCTCCATGGGTCTGGCATTAGAGTAAAAACACTAACCAGAATTCAGCCAAACTGGACAAAATATTAGATTATAGTCCAGAGTGGCTGTTCTCACCACTGAACTGGAGAGCAAAGGACGACGGGTCATATCAGTCAGCTCTTGCTACAATATGCTGTGCAACGAACGGCTGAACATCGTATCTTAAAGCAACAATAATCTATTCTCACTTAGTATACGGCTCAGTTGATCCCGGGGGGGCTTGAATCCAAGCTTCGGTCGGGTCCGGCTCTGCTTCACGTGTCTCTCCTTCTCCATGAACCAGCGTGCCAGCTGGGGTGTGCTCACCTCATGGCAATGGCACGTGAGCGGAAACATAAGCTGCCACCTAACACTAAGCCTTAGACCTGGCGCTCTGTCACTTTCGTCCACATTCTGTTGGCCAAAACAAATCCTGAGGACCGGCCCGAGCTCGGTGGGGCGGAGAAATACACTGTGTCTTCGGTGAGAAGTACACCGAAGGCACATACAAAGGGCACAGATTTGGGAAGGGGTAAAGAATCAGGGACAAGAGCATCATCTGTCACAGGGACCACTGGGCTAAAAGGGGGTTTGCTTCTCCCCAGACCTCCGTGGTGGGCTGGCTGAGTTTATTCAACCGGTTGCAGGCTGAGAAGGTAGGACGCCAGGGGCAGGATGCAGAGAAGTGGGCTCCTTCGTACTGAGAATGTGAGAGGAAGAGATGGGTAGAGACCCTCACGATTCAGAGCCCCGATCCTGTCTGTGAAATGAGGGGTAGGGTTGGACTCTTCCATACACCAATCAGATGGCGCATCTTACTTCCCACGGGATGGGGGTGGGGTCGTGAGGCTGGGGAGAAGAAGTGCTCATGCCCATGCTGAGAAGGAGGAGGGGAAACCCTCTGCCTAGGGGCTTGAAAAGTCTCCAGCTCACAGGCACTTCTGGGGGATGTGCATGGGCCCACAGGGACCCTCCCCGCCCCCCCCACAGGTGGACGTTTGCAGGCTTGCCCAGTGAGCGCTGGCTTGCCCCTCTCACCCCACAAAGAAGAAGGGGCTCTTTCATGTTCAAGGATGGCGGAGGCAGCAGAGGTGGTGATCATGCAGACGGAGTGCTCATAGTCTGCAGAGCACCCAGTGGCGGGGGGCAGCTGGTGGTCACCAAATGTTGTAGGGTCCTTCCCACCCTGTTCTCCCCACCCCCTGCTACTCTTCTCCTGGCTCAGGTCCTCTCGTCTCCGATGCGGCTCCTGCAATCACTTCCTGGCTCGTCAGCCTGACTCTCGTCTCTACCGTCCTATATAGCACAGCTGGAGTGGCCTTTTCTAGTTTTTCATTATTTTACATAATTAGAAAAAAATGTAAAAAAATAATATAGAGAAGTGCACAGCTCTTACAGCTGACACCTACACATTTGCCATTTCAAATCAACAAATGCCTTCTGCCATATTTTATCTGTCATCTATTTCTCTATCATCTATCTATCCATCTATCATCTATCATTTATCTATCTATCTATCTATCTATCTATCATCTATCTTCATAATCATGATCCTTTATTAAAACACAGCGTACACATGGAAACATACAGGCCACAGTTGTCTAGCTGTTGAATTTTCACAAAGTGGACACAGTCATGTAACCAGCACCACGAAAACAAACACCATTACCAGCCTCTCCTTTTGCTTCCTCTGGTCATTCCACTTCCCTTACCCCCAACCCCCACGACAGGGAACTGCCGTCATCAGGCTATGGCATGGGTTGTTTTGCCTTTTCTTTTCTTTTTTTTTTTTTTCTGGTCACACTTAAAAAAAACTATATAGTTGACACACAATAGTACATTCATTTCAGGTATGCAACGCAGTGACGCGACAGGTTTACACATTATGCTGTGTTCCTCACATGCACAGCCACCCTCTGTCCTGATGCAGCGCTATGACAATGTCATTGACTATGTTCCTTATGCTATGTCTTTTATTCCCACGACTTCTCCATTCCAGAACCGGAAGCCTGGACCTCTCGCTCCCCTTTGCCTAATTCTGCCCATCCTTCAGCCCCCTCCCCTTCGTAGTTTGCCTGCTTTTGAACTTCACATAAATGTAGTCCCTCGATATATGCTCTTTGCACGTCGTGTTTATTCTGAATCTTCCCTTTACAGAATAACATTTTTAAAGATAAATGTGAAGTCCTCTATGTTTTATTTTTTTATTTTATTATGATTTTTAATGTTTATTTATTTTTGAGAGAGAGAGAGAGAGAGAGAGAGCACGAGTGGGGGAGGAGGGGCAGGGAGAGAGGGAGACACAGAATCCAAAGCAGGCTCCAGGCTTGGAGCTGTCAGCACAGAGCCTGACACGGGGCTCGAACCCACAAACCATGAGATCATGACCTGAGCCAAAGATGGGTACTCAACCCACTGAGCCATTCAGGCACCTCTATGTTTTAATTGTTCGAATTCTATTTCCTTCCCCGATGGCAGCCACATATCATAAATACAATCGTCAGTTCATGTCTTTATATGTTTACGTATGTGTATAACATTTGCTTTGGATGTGTTTTGTTTTTATTAAAAAAAAACGGCTTCACAACGTGAGAAAGTTCTGCCACTTGCTTCTGTCCCAGAGTAAGCCTTCTAAACTGCCCATCAGGTCATGAGACTCCCTTTCCTTTTTTCTTTTTTTCCTGCTCCCCTGACCCTTTCCAGACTGCTTCTGCCCCTTAGCATCCTGTGAGTCTAACATTGTGCCTGGTGCTGTATAACAATGTGTAGGGTGAATGAATGAATGAACAGAAGAAAAAAGGCTCTTCATGCCTTGAGGAACTTGAAAATCCAGAACCAATATTTCCCTCCTCTACTGGTTCCCTCTTTGGGGGAAGGTTTTTTTTTTTTTTTCTTTTTCCTTTTTTGACTGCTTTGTCAATGTCTGTCTATAAAACTCCCCAAGGACTTAAGGCCGTCATCAAGCCCAGCCTAGACATTTGACTTTATAAAGTGTTCCATTAGAAGAAGCAGACCTTTCAGAGCTGTGTAAGATCTCTGTAGCTGGCTCGAGACCTCTCTTCTTGGAACGGGGGACACTAGTGTTTTTCCTAGGCTTTTGCTTACTTAGAGCAAAAGTAAGTTTAGGACACACAATTCTCAAGGGGGTCTAAGGAGGTCACAATGTTAAATTCACACCCCTACAAATGGCTAAGACATCACTCATTGGACTTGGCCAGCTCTGGGGTTTTCATCAAATTGTGTTGGCCCTTCCATGTTCTAGGGAGAGGCATAAAGGGGTGGATCAGGGCCAGAGGCAGATGGGTCATTGTTGATGGTCACTGTTGAAGGGGAAATCTCAAGGCGGTGTTGGGAAAAGAAACCGTAGTCCTGTCCCGTGTGGCCAGCCTTACTATTGTTGATAGTTCCCCAAACCCCAGGGCTTAGTCCTCAGGACTTATGTCCCTCCAGCCCTCCCAGTCCCTTCCTTCACCCAGGGCTCAGTCTCCATCCTCACGGACAAATGCCCTTTTAGATTTTGAATGGATCTTGGTTAACCCGCTGACCACATGATTTGGATAAGCTTGTGACCTCTCTGACATTAGTGTCCTTAACTGAGCTGTGAACATAAATCAGATTTCTTGACAAAATTAAACTACGATAAAGGCAGTAAAGGATGTGAAATGTCTGGCTTCTAGATGGCACTCATGGTATTTTTCTACTTGTGTGTACAGGTAGATGAAACAGTAGAAGAAAATATTACAGTTATGTTAATGCACCTCCATGCATTTTCTGTGTGTTTTTAGTGTCTGACTTTATTTCTAACATTTTACCATAAACATTTTCTCATCTCATTAAAAATACCTGCTGTGCATTGCTTTCGATGGTTGCATAATATTCTAACATGTGGTTGCACTGTGAATACACCTAATCTTCCCACATTGTAAGCCACTGTATTCATTTTCAATTAAAAATTTTTTAACGTTTATTTATTTTTTTTTTGAGAGAGAGAGAGAGAGAGAAGGGGAGGGGCAGAGAGAGAGGGAGTCACAGAATCTGAAGCAGGCTGTAGGCTCCGAGCTGTCAGCACAGAGCTTGACGCGGGGCTCCAACCCATGGACCATGAGATCATGACCTGAGCTGAAGTCGGACGCTCAACTGACCGAGCCACCCAGGCGCCCCTATTTTTTATCGAGGCAAGTTCTGAGGTCAGCCCACCCTGATTTTGCTTTTTTTTTTAAAAAAAAAAAAAAAACAACTCATTTGCAAACAATGTGTCTTCTATTATTTTTGCTTTGCTTTGTTTTGTTTTCTGCCTGGGATAGTTATAATTTATTTATTTTTCTTGATGTTAAGCTGTGGGTTGTTTTTTTTTTTTTATCAGTTATGCTGGGTGCAACATAGATCATTTTGTTTTGCATTTTTAGACCATTTCTTTCAGTTCAAGAATGTTCTATAGATTCGATTGGTGTTTCAGTGTCATTACTTTTGGGAACACTTTTTTAGGAACACGTGCTTCTTTTCCTTTTGTAAATTGGATCACTTTTCTCTGTTCTTCATATATGCCATCTGTTTGCTCATTATTTTCAAATCTAGATTTTAAAAGATATGTTTCAAAGTTACTATTTCTCTGAAACTCAGTTTTCTGCAGTATAAATTCTGCTCTTCATTCCTTCTAATGTAAACCGTGATTCTAAGAGTGCTTTTATAGTTTCTTTGCCTGATTTGGGAACTTGGCCAGACTTTTCTTCATCTCAGCCTATATATTCCTTTTGTATTTTGTCTCATTTTTAATCTCTTTTCCCCCTCTAGAAGTCTTGCCGTCTTGCAATGTATTGAGAAAAAAAAAATTACGTGTACTTTCTAAGATCTTCCATTTTTTTAGTAAACAAATTTAGAGGCATTTCTTTTCTCTGTACCTTTAGGGACACATGCCAGAGCAATATAGGGTAAACCATGGTCCACGGGCCACAAACTGGTCCATTCCCTGTTTTTGTAAATAAAGTTTTATTGGAACACAGCCACACTGACTCATTCATATCTTGTCTATGGCTGCTTTTTTTTTTTTTTTCACCACACTGCAGTGTAATTATGACAGAGAGTGTGTGGCCCACAAAAATCTAAAATATTGCTCCTGGCCTTTTTGGGGAAAAAGTTTGCCAACCCCTGCACTATTCTCCTCTGTTGAATCATTGTGACGTGAAGACAGATTTTCCATTGTTTGACCCCAGAAGGGTACGGGTCCCGTTGCCTCTGTAGATGTTAATAAAGTTATTCTCTCAGATTTAAGTTCAAACAGAGCTTACCATCAGGGTACTCACAGGAAAGGGATAACACACTCATTCTGGCTATTCATAAAATATTTATTAAGGGACTATTTCCAAAGGTGTGGAAGGAGTTCAGGGATATAAAAAGGGATGTTGCAGTACCCCAAGTTTAGTACCTGCGAGGCACCCTTATCTACCCTAGTCCTGAAGGTGTCAGGAAAGGAGAGGAGGGAACCAGAACCTAGAGAGGAGAGCTGTATGGAAAGTCGCTTGACACGAGTTGCGGCTTTCAACAGAGACCTGCATCGAAGTCACGGTGACCAGTAGGGAGGAAGCCAGAGTAACATATATCCTGACCTTTCTCTCCTGTCCTGAGGTACCGTGCTGGGGTCTCCCAATGGCTGAAGTCAACCAGAAAGAAGAGGACAAAGGATTCTTTCACTGCCTCCTATACAGGTCTCCCTCCTGGGGGCACAGCAGAGAGCGGGGAAGGATGAGTAAGTGAAAGACATCCAGCACTTGGAGTTTAGGTTCCTAGACTCGAGATCAGAGCTGTCTTTTAGAACTTTATGCAGTAATGGAAATGTTCCTTACTTATGTTGTCTAATATGCCAGCCACTAGCTACATGTGGCTACTGAGCACCGAGCATGTGTCCATGGGCTTAGGGGCGGAATCTGTCATTTTATTTAATTGAAATGAATGGAAATTAAAACAGCCACCGGGAGCTAGTACCTACCATAGAGGACAGACGGCACGGGTCTGGTGGATTTCTATTTTCCTGCATGCATGGACGCCAGTGTGCTTTGCTGGACTGTCCCGAGATCTTCTGTCCCCCTGGTTCTCTGACAATTCATTTCTGGACATTCTGAGATAGTCTGTCTCTTTCCTCTTCTAGAAATAATATCTGAAAGCTCACGACCTCTAAGAAGCGTCACTTCCTGGCCTCCTTTCATGACTTTGTCTGCCTAGCATCCCACCTCGGACCTCTTCCCCTTCCTTCCCCTTGTGCAGTCATGTGATGGCCCCTCAACCGAACTGGAAAACGCTTCCTGGTGATTTCAGAGAAGATGACTGTAGAAGGCTCTCTGAGCACATGACAGGGTGTCTGTTTTCTGTTTTCAGCAAAGATCTGGGGTCTCTGCCTGTGACCTGGGGTTTGACTGTGCCTATCAGCCTTGACGCTTTGCTTCAAGAGTCAAGATGCGCCCATCGAGAATGATTCGGTTTTATCCGTTCCCTTCCCCAGAGGTAGTTGGCAAAACTTCCGCTCAGAACTTGAGACTTGGTTGATTGTGCTTCTTAGCTCTGAATGTTCCATGTGTGTTTCAGAGGGAAGCTGGGAGAGGTCACACCGGGGTGGCTTTGTGGATTCTATTAACCCCAGAGCCTCCCCTCACCGTTTTCTCTTCGTGATTGCCACTGTTGCTGTTGAAAACACATCATGATTTTGAATATGCATAATCTTAGGTCTGATGCAAAGTTAATACCAATTGCTTGATTTTCGCACCAAGACATTAATTACTATTTGTTTTGCATTTACATTCACAGGTATCTGTGGAGGCAAATTAGCATACTCTGTTGTTAGGCCATTATTAAAGTGACAGTTGGGAAAACATTTGAAAAATATTGTCTTTCTTTCTGCTTTTGTCTCTGGCATTGCCGTTATTATTCTTTGTCTTCTTGGCAACTTACGTTCATTGCACGATCTTGAAATTCCCGATAAGTAAGGGGAACCGTTCTGGGACACTGGGACTTAGAGCAAAATCCACGGTGTGGGGACTCGGGCTTCCTCATGGCTTTTGCATCTGTGTGCAAACAAGCTGAACTGGTCAGGCTGTTTAAAGCTGGTGAATCAGAGGCACCTGTGAGATAATCTTTTGTTGCTTAAATCCTTGGAGGGGCACAGCCAACACATTTGGCTGGCTGCTTCCTGCGGTTGGACCTGCCTGTGTCTGGGCTGCGAAGAGTAAGCAAAAGAGAATGACGGTCTTTCATCATTGTATTAGCAAAGAATCCTGAAATCGGATTCATGTGGCCTGGGGATGCCGGGGAGTCGCAGAAGACACTTGGGGAAGGCGCTTCATTTTCATATCTGTGATAATGCGACTCGCCCCAGCATGTCGTGGCAAAGCTCCAGTGAGGCGAAGCACCTTGTCAACGCTGGAGAACCACGCAGGTTTGACAGGTGGCTGCGGCTACAGTTGCCTGTTTTGTTTTCTCCTTTGGTCTTTTCCTGTGAAGGTGAGATTTGGCCATGCTCTCACTGGGTGTTCATCCTCCTGCACCCGGGGCTCATCGCCGGGGTCCCTGAGTCTGACTCGGCAAGAAATGATTGAACGTCGACACTGCCAGGTACAGGGTGTTCTGGGTTCCCATCCTTGGGGACTGAACGATCCGGGACAGCTCAGGATGTGTGAATTTTCCCCAAAGATGGGAGAATGTATTCGTTCGATTAATAGATTAATCTGTTCATGGAACAATCTTTTGTTGAGCCTCTTATGAACTGGGTCCTGTGTCAGGCACCAGTGACTGAAAGCGCACAGGGTAAGGTTCCCTTCCTGCAAAGTTGCCAAACTCTTTGTGCGCTGTGCCTACAAATCCCTTGTGGGCTCAGTCTCACATTCAGAGTTCAGGACGCTCCCTGTCCTCACTCCCAGGGGATTCTGGCCAGGCAGCAGGAGTTGAAAGCTGCATTTTGAACAAGTCCCTGGGTGGCGGAGAACAATTGGAAATACTGCACTGGGGAATCCATGTGCTGTAAGACGCGCACACACACACACACACACACACACACACACACAGACACGACTAAATCAGTGTGGGAGAGCCAGAAAACGTTTGTCCGAGGTGGAAATCAGCTGTTCAGGCAAAACCTGCTTCCTGCCTCCACCTGACTTCCTGGGCCCTTCCTGCCCTCGGTCGTGATTTCTTGCCCTCAGCAGTGAAACAGCCATAGCCGGCCTCTTCACAGCCCTGAAGTTCCATTATAAAATATGCACATTTTTATACAGAAAAAGACAGGGAAATATTTTGTGCATTATACCGTAAGTTTGTCCCCCTTATCGCTAAATCTTTTTGGAAAGAAAACCACCTTGGGTCGCAGTGTTTCACGCTCTTTGGCACACTACCCTTTGTGTAACTGATTTGTTTATTTTTTATTAGTTTTGGATACAACGTCAGCAGTGGCTATGTAGTGAACCTTTACTCGGTGACTGCATGAAGCGCATTCCATGCATTATCTCAATTAATCTTTGCAGCCAATCTATAAATTGAGTGTTGTTGTTTCCCCCATTTTACAGAGGATACAACTGAAACTTGTAGAGCTAGCCTCTGGCCCAAGGTGGCCCATTCACTGATGGCATTTCCAAATTTCTATGCTTGCTTTTTTAGTGTTTCTTTATTTTTGAGAGAGAGAGAGAGAGAGAGAGACAGAGCGTGTGCAGGGGAGGGTCAGCGAAAGAGGGAGACACAGAATCCGAAGCAGGCTCCAGGCTCCGAGCTATCAGCACAGAGCCCGACGTGGGGCTCGAACCCACGAACCATGCGATCATGACCTGGGCCGAAGTCAGACGTTGAACTGACTGAGCCACCCAGGCGCCCCTGCAAATTTCTATTCTTCTAAATGGCACCAAAATGCCCATTGTGGGACAGAAACCTTTGGCCATGTGCTTGATTATTTCTTTATAACTGATTTCCCAAAGCAGGGATATTTGGGCGATTCTGTGCCTCATCCGGACAGACCTTCTTCCCTGACCTTTCCTTCTCTCTCAGTCGCCCTCACTGCCCCAGGAGCCCAGGGCTTTAGTGCTGTGCCTTTACTTCCCTGCTTTCCTGGGACTACCTCCCTGTCACAGATAGAGGGCTGTGAGTCAGGGCTCCTGGGACCCCCTTTCTTGGCCACCAATGTCTCCTCACGTCTCTGTGGGCAGTGACAAGTAAAGGCCAATAAAATCAGATCGGGGTGATGCTGTGACAAGGTGTCAGCACCTATGGTTGTCCCTGGATTGTGACAGGCAACTGGGCAAGCTTTCTCCACGACCCCTGGGTGACGAGTGACAAACAGCATCCATCACGAGTACGGCTGGACTGAAAGCAGAAGGAGACTGCTGAAGGCAGCTGTGAGGAAGTCCCCCAGGCCTCCTGCCACCGTGAGCCCCTGGGACACCGCCAGCGGGAGACCTTCACAGGCCAGCAGCAGGAGGGGAGGTGCCGGTAAGCGGGGAGTTAATAGCACGTGCTCTCTCCCTCCCGCAGGACAGGCCGAGGGTATTCGGAGGTTTGAGGGTCCCCAGCTTTTGGAGGTTCCATCCTGCATCATCAAAAACATTTCAAAACGCACTCACATCTCAAATTAAGCATGTAAATTGAGCTGCATTCAGTAGTCGCCATTTGGAGTATTTTGCAGGCATTTCGTGAACATTTATTTGTTGTCATTTTTTTTGTACTGATCCGTTGGAGCCATATTTTGCAAAGTCCTAATATTTTTGGAGGCCCTTGAGTAATTCCATGAGCACTGAGTTTGTAACGCCCCTGTGGGTAAAACAACCCTACCCTCTCAAGGACTCCAAGAAAGAGACCCTCCAGCTTATTTGTGACCTACGTGCAAACCTGTCCTCTACTCAGCCCCAGACTCCCCTGGCACCTTCCTCCTTCGTGTTTCAGTAGCACCCAGCTTCCATTGGCGCATAGGGACGATCTATGCTTGGTTGCTGTCATATCTGTCTCCTATGTTGGAACTGGAACCGGGACTCTCTCTCGTGCCTGAACGCCCAGTGGCTTCTCAGGGATGCCAAGTGGGACATAACAGGACCTCAACACATGCCTGTCAAATGCATGGAAGAAAGGGTGGTGGCTGGAGCTGCGAGGCATGTTTCTGGATCTGGCTTCTCAAAATGCGATCCCTGGTTCCAGAGTGGCAGCCGCAGCTAGCATTAGCTAGAAGTGCAGGTTCTCAGGGTCCTACGCTAGAGTCAGAGTCAGGAACTCTGGACCGGGGTTACCTCCAGGGGATACCAATGCACTCTGAAGACGGAAAGCCATGCTCTGTATCAGGGCTTCTCCAAATGAGCACCCAAGGGTGTCTTAAATTGCAGATTCTGATTCAATATATTTGGGATGGGACTGAGATTCTGCATTTCTTTTTTTTTTTAATGTTTATTTATTTTTGAGAGAGAGAGAGAGAGAGAGAGAGAGAGAGAGAACCGGGGAGGGGCAGGGAGGGGGAGACACAGAATCCGAAGCAGACTCCAGGCTCCCTCCGAGCCATCGGCACACAGCCTGACGCGGGGCTCGAACTCACGAACCGTGAGATCATGACCTGAGCTGAAGTTGGACGCTTAGCCGACTGAGCCGCCCCGGTGCCCCTGAGATTGTGCATTTCTAACAAGCTCCCAGATGATGCCGGTACTGGGTGCATGGACTGCAGTTTGAGTAGCAAGGCTCTAGACTATCCCAGTCCAAGGTCCAGCTTACTCATTGCCAGGCAAAGAGAAGGAAATCTATACTTGGTAAGTGACATCAATTCTCTGAGCCTCAGTTTCCTTATATGTGACAGGGGGACAATGATGCTTCCTTCACAAGCTTATGATTACGGATAAATGAAATAATACGCAAGACACAGTGTTGGGACATTGTGGACGCTTGGTAAATACTTCTTTTCCCTCGATCCTTTCCATACAACTCCTTATCATTTCTTTTTCTCTCTAATTCAGGCATTAAAGCTCTTAAACACAAAGGCTGTGCTTTTATCCTTCTGAAGCCAGCCAGCGAAGGTAGTTATTTGAATGACTGATGTTAAGCGATGAGAAAAACCTTTAAAATCTCCAATTTTTCTTACGATCGTTTAGGATCTGACAAACAGGATTAAAAAGGATGGGGTGAATTCACAAGGGGTAGGAGTCAGGACTGGAAGGAAGGAGGTTCTTTTGGTTGAGGCTCAGGGAAGAAGAGCTAAGAGAACACCCACGTGGCTCCGAGCCAACGGGCATTTACTGAGCACCGACTGCATGCACTGTGCCCGGCCCTTGGGATCACAGCCTCACTGGGATGCTGGAGAGGAATGGAATGCGGGGGCCCCGAAGCATTTTTCCTAATTGTGATCATTTGTCTTCGTGTAAGACGCAGACCCTCATTTGGACTTGGCTGGGGATTGTGTGGGCAGAGGAGGTATGGGTGTGGGGGGAGGCAGTCAGCATGAAATTAATTCTCTGCCTCTCCCCTCTGGAATGTCAATAATGTGCTGAGGACAGTGGGGGAGTGCGGTCGGCTGCCAGCACCCCCAGCCCCCCAACCTGGGCTCAGAGCCTCTGAGCCCTCCTGGCCGTTCGGGGGCTCCTAGGTCCCCAGGCTTGTGGCACACTGCTTCTCCCGTCCCGGAGAGCCAATCCACCATCCAGCAAGGGGAATCCTGACCGCCCATTGCTAGAATTTCCCTTTCTCCCAGGATGTTGGGTGGGGACATCAACAGAAGTTGGCTCCAGGTGGCAACAGTTTGGCGGGTGCGGGGGCCGGGAACCCAGCCGCCCTGCTCGAGGCTCCCGACAGTCTCACCCTGTTGTGCCGTCTTGCTCTGGCTCAGCTGCCCTCACGGGGTCTGCAGCCAGCCACCGAACTGGCCCGGGCAGCTGTGCCCCACGTTACCACGCATCAGAACGCTCTGGAACTGCATTAAAATATTTCACATCGAGATTAGGCTCACAATTACACGAAGTTATGTTTATACAGGCTTGTGGCAGGAAAAGGGCTTTAACGTGTTCCAAAATGTCTCATTTTATAGGTGGGCGACCGCAGCACAGGGAGCCCCGGGGGACTCACCGGACGTCCCACGGCCAGGCGGGCCAGGTGGGCAGTGCCCGGCTGGCACCACCTCTCAGGCTAGTGCCTTTGACCCCGGGGGCGGGCACAGCCAGCTCCAGCTGTTCGCACTGCTTGCCCGGTGGTAAGCATGGGCTGTCAAATTCCAGCTCTGCAGACACACGATGGCAGGTGCTCGCCTGCTGGTGATGCCCCGAGAGGTGGAGCACTGCCCACCTGTGTGGAGGACAGCGTGCAATCCTCTGGCCCGGGAGGCTCTGACTGAGCCAGCAGGTTAGTGAGAGAGCTGATCACAGAGGGGGAGAAACTCCTGGCATGGCGGGAACCAAGGGATTTTTGTGGGAGGGAGACGACAAGGTGGGGACACAGAGGGCTGTTCCCATTCTGTTTTGTGTCTACAGTTGGTGAGACGGTGAGGGCTCCTTCAAATGTCCATATGCTAATAAGTACCACAGCACGTATGTACACACATATATTTGTCTGCATAGTTTTTCTATTCGAAAAGTAACATGCTTGTTGTAAATAGCTTGGAAGTACAGAAATGAGAAAAGGCAACTTCCCATGTTTTCGACATAAAGGGACGAAGATTATTAACCACACAGGTACATTCCCATGTTTTCCTATGTATTGTTTTACCCAGGTGGGTTCATAGTGAGTCTAACCTTTTATATCTTGCTTGTTTCACTTACCAGGTGCGTTTTCCATGTTATTACACATTCTTTCTTTTCTTTTTAAAAAATGTTTGTTCATTTTTGAGAGAAGGAGCATGAGCAGGGGAGGGGTGGAGAGAGAGGGGGACAGAGGATCTGAAGCAGGCCCTGCGCCGAGATCAGAGAGCCTGATGCGGGGGCTCGAACTCACGAACCGTGAGATCGTGACCTGAGCCAAAGTCGGACGCTCAACCGACGGAGCCTCCCAGGCGCCGCCCCCCCCACCATGTTATTATAAATTCTTTATCAACTCCCCCCCTTTTGGATGCATAGCAGTTCACCATCGCTTGTGCCTCTTTTCAACGATTATCGGACATTTGAATTGTTTCCACATTTTCCACACGATAACCCGGAAGTAAAAATTACCTCTCTACCCATAGATTTTATAGACACATAGCTAATAGTTGTGACATCCCTTAATAGCTAATAAAGATCAGAATGATATCAGGTTGTTTTTTTTTTTTCAGAGAGATACCGAGGAATGGAGAACACCTCGATCAAAGCTTGACCAAGCTCCTAACGTGCTGCCAAATTATATTTTAAAAGGAGGGTTCCAATTGTCCATCCCGCCAGCCCTGTTTGAGAGGTACCTGAGTAGCTACAGAGAGCTACTGGGGCAGCGGAGGGTCGGCTCAGAGATCAGAGTGTTTGTTTTAATTTTATTAATTTTATCTATCGATCGATCGATCAATTTATTTATTTATTTATTTTTGATATAATTTATTTATTTTGATATAATTTGATATTATTGTCAAGTTGACTAACATACAGTGTAAACGGTGAACTCTTGGTTTTAGGGGTAGATGCCCATGACTCATCGCTTAGAGTGCCTGCACCACAACACTCCCGACGTACCAACGGCACGGCCCAACACGAGCCATTTAACCCCCACGGGCCTTAGTTTTCTCGTTTTCCAAACGGAGATGCCATAGCGGCCTGGGATGAGCACTGGGGGTTGCATGGAAGCGATGACCCACGAGGACCTACCCGGCAAACCAACAGCATGCTTTACACACTGTATGTTAGCCAATTTGACAATAAATTGCATTAAAAACATAAAAGTGTAGTTACATAGCAGGTTTCCTTTTAAAGGATTAATCTATTTTGTTTACGTAGACTGTTTTGGGTTAAATTGCGTCTTAATCTGGCTTTGCATTCTATAATAACGTGCTTTCTTTCCTAGGGGACTTGCCGCACGCTGGTTAGCTGTAGTTCCCCGTTTACCTGGGTATTTTGTTACACGATGACAGTGTTCATCTGGCACATTTTAAGACAATGTGAGTTTAAGTCCAATATGAATCAGCTTCATGCCTCAGTAAAATACGTATGTATTTTGTATAAATAAGACCCATACAAAAAAAAAAAAAAAAAAAAGAATTAACGAATGATGACATGCGGCATGCTCCGAATGGTGTTCACAGACAGCCCTAACCCCAGCAGCAGGTCCTAATGGTAATGATAACCACCAGGGTCCCAAGGACCCAAGCCCTTGGTTCACGCTCCCGGCAGACGCGGGGAGGCAGGGCTGACCCTGCGCTCAGATGGAGTCAGAGCACATGCCCTCTCCTCATACGTTGTGCTGAACAAATTCTTATAATTTAATCATGACTTTTAATGTTTGAAATGGTGGCTTTTACATTTTACCGAAGTGCCATTGCCAGCTGCTCTGTGTTAGACTCCCTGTTTATATTGCGATGCAAATTATTCCTGGTGGAGAGTTTACAAACTGCACTTCCATTATTAATAGGGTTATGATTTTCCCCATTCCACTCTTATCTCTATCGTTTGTGTGATACATAATTCATACTCACTACCCTTCGCCGGTCTCAGTGCCAGGGCACAATGGTCTCTCTCTCTCTCTTTTCCTGGAGACAGGAATTGGGATGCAGTGAGAGTAGATGACCATGTGCCTAGCATCTGGCTCTCTAAGGTGTTTTCTGAAAGGACGCACATAGAGGAGAAACAGAAGCACCGGACCGTCTGCGGTCAAGGCTTGAGTTCCAATTCTATCTAAGCTGTGAATCCAAGGCAGACACGTGGGGGGCTTCCTGGGCCCTAAAACAGAATCGATCCTTAAAAGGCAAGGGGTATCTTGGTCGAGGATGGGTCACATCATTGGCAGGAGGGCTGGGTTGGCAGGGGAGGGGTCAGCTTAGTGGGCTCAGCTGGCTCGTGTGGTCTGAGTGTTCCCAGAAAAGTCACGGCCCCCGTCCTTACCCCATCCTCACCGAGTGCCCCTCTCTGCAGGTGGGCAGGTGTCCAGCTCTTTACATACCCACCTTGACAGCTTGAAAATAGACCCCAAGGCTAAGTCCTGTCAGAAAATCCCAGGGTGGGGTTAGACAGCCATCTGTCTCAGGACTGGGCCTCGTTCTACATGCTTGAGCTTAGGGACCGAAGGTGGGCAGACCCTTCCTCCTCACGAAGCTCACGGGCTTGGCTGGGGAGCAGGTGCTGGAGGCTCAGGAAGGTTCTCAGAAGAAACTGATCTGAGGAAGCCACAGGCTGGGGGCCGCTTAGCCCCCAGAACACACGCAGCTGGGGACACGGGGCAACTGTCCTCGTGAACTGCTCTGCAGGCTTTCCCAGCTTGGTGGCAGTCACAGGCCCCTTGCCTCCATCTGAGTGGAAATGTGTTCTCTGCTCTAAATTCTGCCCTCTTCCTTAGATGGGAGGGTCCCGACCACCTGCACCTTCTCTTGGGGGGATGTTCTTTCTCACCTCTCGGTCCCCTTAGCACTGATCCTGTCTGTGTCCTCGATCATCCCCACGCCATGACTCTCAAGAGGCTCTTTCCCTGGCAGCCGTTTTTCCTCGGTGGATGGTGCCCCCTGCCCCTGGCATTGCAATTCCTACAGGAAAAGCTTCTTCTTGTCTCTCAGGCCTGAGTGCACCTCCCCTGGGTGGTTTGCAGGGTCCTGCAATGTCATCAACATGGCTTCCCTGCTGATGGCCAGCCACGAGGGCCCCGGGGGACAGGCCGGGTGAGAGTGCTCGTTCTTTCCCTGAGCACCCTCATCGGTGCCCGGGAGCTGGGGGCGGTCTCGGTTCCCCTATCAGAGAGTCTCCATTCCCACAGTCAGGGGCTGACAGGCAGCGTCGTGACTTTTCCAACTGCGAGTCCTTGTCTTGGTGACTGGCGGGGCCGGGTCCCCTGGGTGGGGCCACAGACAGCCCCTCGGAGGCCTCCCTGGGCTTTTGTACCCCCAGGAGGCTGCCTCATTCCCTGAGGCTGGAGCAACCACCTGACCTGAGAGAGCCCGAATGCTCTTTCTGGAACCCCTGGCGGGACACTCTGTGGGTCTGTTTCCTCACCACATCCCTGGCAGTGACAGGAACGTTTCAAGTCCCTGCCGGGCACATATCCCCACTTCCCGGCAGGCTCTGAACCCCACCCTCTCCTCGAATCTCTGTGGTCCCTCCTCCCCCAGCTCCTCCCTCAAGCACAGACACACACGCATGAAGGTGCCCACGGCCACACTCACGGGAACGCACGTAGACGTTACAGAACCAGATCCTCAGAAGTCCAGGCAAAGGCACACAGAGGCACAAATGCCCACAAACCTACATGTGAGCGCACACACCCGTGCGTGTGTGTACAAGCACGCAGAGGCACACGCGAACATATGTACACGTGAGCGGACACAGCCGTCCACAGGGGCAAACACAGGCCTCGCTCTCTTCCAGGAACCCCTGCTTCTTCCTGCACGTGCTGGGGTGCGTGGAAAGCCACGGTCACATAATCAGACCCGCTCGCCACTCCGAGGCCCTGAGTTACACACTGAATCAGGAAGCGCTTTCCTGTTTGAGTTTCTTTTCTTCTGGCAAAAGGGAGATACTTATTTCCAAGAAGCGGAGCCAGGGGGGGTTCGCTGAGCCCGCACGGCTGCGGCTTGGGCACATTCTAGCATCTGATTCTCTCCCGGTGTTCAGTTTACACAGCTCCTGTTTCTCCGGGGCCCTAAGAGGCACCGCCTCTGTGAGCCACCAGAGTGAGGCAAGCAGAAGACAGTTGCACACTAAAAAAAAAATTTTTTTTAATGTTTATTTTTGAGAGAGACACAGAGAGAGAGAGAGAGCAGGGGAGGGCAGGGAGAGAGAGAGAGAGAGAGAGAGGGACAGAGGATCCAAAGTGGGCCCTGTGCTGACAGCAGAGAGCCTGATATGGGGCTCGAACCCACCAACTGTGAGATCATGACCTGAGCTGAAGCTGGACACTTAACTGACTGAGCCACCCAGATGCCCCGAGAGTTGCACATTCTAAAGTTTCTATTTATCAGACGTTGACATTACCCCGTTGGCCGTTGCCAAGGATCTTGGAGATGACCTTTGCTAGCCTCTTCTCTGGTGTCTTGATTCTTAGCTCCAGGAGCTGAGGTCTCCTGCGACCTTCCGGAGAAGTTATTTTGGGCTAGGGACTCAGCTTCACAGGAATTAACCCCCTCAAGGACAGGGGATTTTTAAAAAAGTTTATTTATTTATTTTGAGAGAGAGCAAGAGAATGCATGAGCAGGGGAGTGGGAGAGAGAGAGAGAGAGAGAGAGAGAGACAGGGAGAGAGAGAGAGAGAATCCCAGCGCCAGAGCCTGATGCAGGCTCAAACTTACCAACCATGAGGTCATGACTTGAGCCGAAATCAAGAGTTGGACACTCAACTAACTGAGCCACCAGGCACCCCACATTTTTTTTTTTTTTTTTGCCTGTTTTGTTTGCGGCTGTCTCCTTAGCACTTGGAACAGTGCCAGGAACACAGTAGAGGCTTAATGAATATTTGTTTCATGAATTATCTAATGTGACACAACAACCCTTTAAGTTAAGTATTGTTTTTCTCATTTTATAAATTTCTCCTTTTCCAAACAGAGGCCTCTGGTGGAGCCAACCCCAAACCTGCAGTTAGAAAGCGAGCCAGAAATTGAAGCCAGGTCGCTGGCCCCACGGTGCAGGCTTCTGTACCATTAGGAGGTTGGCCTTGCTGGTCTCGGGATCCTGCACTTTGAGAACTGAGAAGTCTTCGGTTTATGCCACGGTCCCTTTAAGGTTGATGAAGAGAGAGCCCAACTTACGGAAACTGAGTCCCATAATCTGGGTAACTGGGTCACTCCTCTGGTGACTCCACTGGCTTTTGGGGTTTCCCCATTTGTCTTGCCAAGTCTGGCTTGTCTGTACCCAGAGCAGCATGAGACCACAGGTGACAGTTTCTCAGAGTGACAGAAACATACCTGAACCAAGCCCAGAAGTGTGCCTGCACTGGGCCCGCCGGGAAAGTCTCATCCTTGGGATGGTTGGGTGATGATCGAGATTGTTTGTTTGTTTGTTTGATTGATTCATTCGTTCATTCATTCAGCACGTATTTATTGACGGCCTCATGTTGTGGTCCTGTGTCTGACTCTGAGGGAACCGAGTTGAATTGGATGTACTTGTTTCTCTCCCGGGGCTCACAGTCTGGGCCCCAGGAATTCTACCTCAGAAAATCTGGGAGGGGCAGTCCAAGAATATGGGCCATCCCCCAGGCGATTCTGGGACAAGTGGTCTGGGTGGAGGGTGACAGCCTCCAGAAGATCTGGACCAAGAAGTCAGAGAAACTGTCATGGGGACAATACTACACTTTAAAGGCTCTTCGGGGCGCCTGGGTGGCGCAGTCGGTTGAGCGTCCGACTTCAGCCAGGTCACGATCTCGCGGTCCGGGAGTTCGAGCCCCGCGTCGGGTTCTGGGCTGATGGCTCAGAGCCTGGAGCCTGTTTCCGATTCTGTGTCTCCCTCTCTCTCTGCCCCTCCCCCGTTCATGCTCTGTCTCTCTCTGTCCCAAAAATAAATAAACATTGAAAAAAAATTAAAAAAAAAAAATAAAGGCTCTACAAGGCTGTCAACAAGAAGGAAGAGAAAATACTAAAACGAGTTTGTTGTAAAAGTAACCAAATGATGAGGAAATAAACGAAGCACAACATGAAAATGACTCACTCCGGATAACTAACCACTGTCCTTAGTTGAGTATGTGACCTTTCAGAACTTTTTTTTACCAACGTGAACTGTATGAGTACAACCCCCATGTGTCTAAACCTCTGTCTGCGTCTGTCTCTACAGCTGCATCTGAAAATCCAAATGTGGCTCCAGGGCACCGCCGTCACTGTGGCCTCCCCTGACACTGGGACCCTCAGGATACTCTGAATAAACAAGAAGTTCCTCTCCTTTTGTTCTCCTGGGTTGTAAAGAATCCTACCTCCTTGGTCCTGTCGTCTCTCTCTCTCTCTCTGTGTTCCAATTGATACGTCTCTTTCTATTTTATTTATTTTATAAATAATTTCCATTGAAGTATAACATAAACATGCACATATCCTAGGTGTCCAGCTGCCGATTTTTCTCAAGCTGACCACACCCACGTGACCCGCTTCCAGATTAAGGCACAGAATACCACCAGCACCCCAGCCATTTCCATTCTTTACCCCTTCCTCATGCTAGGACTTGGGCAGGAGAATCTAGGGCCGGACTACGGGTGGATTTGAGGTCCAGGCACCTCTCCGTTCTCTGCACTCACTCCATTTCATTTTCTTTGGTGTCACTTCCCTCCCCAGGTGCTCACCATGGACTTCTGTTTCTGTTAGATGCTTACACCAGCTCACGTGTGCAGGGACAAGGTTTGGCTCCGGTAGGACCGGGTGCAGAGCTGATAGCTCTAAGGGATGGCCAGATGATGGGTTCCAGGAGAGATCGGCAGCCCTGAGAGATCCTCACAAGGGCCCAGACGCTGCTCACATTTTGATCTCAGTCAGTTCTTGTGACATCTTGCTGCTCCTTTGCACAAACATGTCGTTGGAAGTGCCCTTGCAGCTCGCAGGCTTCTTTGGATTGAGGCCAGTGCGAATGGCCCTCCTCTCCCTCCCTCCCCCCCCCCCATCACCCTCTTCCAGATCTTGGAGAACAATCTCACGTGTTCTTTGAGACTTGACTCTTCCTGAGCTATCGGCAAGCAATCTTTGCTGCTCTTTGCCCTGGAGCCCTTTAAAGATTTTCATTAATTATTTTTTAATATATATTTATATATATGTATTATATATAATATATTTATATATATGTATTATATATAATATAATATATATATGTATCTATATATCTTCTTTTAATTTCAAAAGGAGTGTGTGCCTGTGGAAAAACATGCGAATCATACAGCAACATACAAAGGGAAAATCTTTCCAGTTTGCTTGTGACTCCCCATTCCTACCGCCCAGGGGAAACTATCATCAGCAGAAATGATGTGTATACCAGATCTCTCTCTTTATTCTTCTCTTAGTTTTTTGCCAAAACTGGGATCATGTTATCCTGTTTTACAACCTCTTCTTGGCATTAACAATATAGAATGCTCATCTTTCCAAATCAGCCCATACAAATCTACTTCATTCTTTTTAACAACTTCACAGAAGTCAACAATTTGGATGTGCCGTAAGTGACTTGTCTGTTCTTGTTTTTTTTTTTGTTTTTTTTTTGTTTTTGGAAGGGGGGAGATGGGTGGGAGGGTGACATTTAAACTGTCTCCTAGTTTTTCTATGACAAATAAGGCTACAGTAAACATGCTTTATACTTATATTTGTCTGAGTACTTTAATGGGAGAAGGTTCTGGAAGTTTTATGGCAGGGCTCAAATCACATCTGCCTTCGAAATGTTGATATGTTATTACCAGCAGAGTAATGCGCAGAAGATTTCCCCTCTTTCACTACTGGATATACTAAATCTTTTTAAATGTTTACCAATTTATAGATAGAAAAGACTATCCTATTTTAATTTAATTTATATTCCCCTGTGTACTGATAAAGATTAGCATCTTCATATATATATATATATATATATACATATGAATATAAATGTTCATAAATATTATGCATAAAAATATTCATATATATATTTTTAAAAATAAGGACTAACCTCTTCAAGGAAAGAGCCAAGAAACAAGGTTGTGGGGCCTGGAACGTTTAGGGAACAGGAAGAAAGTCTGAGTCTGGAACTCAAGTTGTTAAGGATGGAAAAGGTAGTGGAAAATTTGGCAGAGGCCAGATTGTAAAACCCTATGCGTGGCTGGGTAAGGACAGAGGCAGAAGATGAGATCTGTGTGCTAGCATCCATGCAGGGGGTGGGTTGGAAGGACTAAATTTGGAGGTGGTGGGGGATAGGTAATGAAGGTAGTGGCTAGTTGTGGGGATGGACAAAAGAAATCTTATTCAGGAAACTTATTGACTTTCCTTACGGTATAGTTGACATGGATTTGATGGGGTGCTGGTGTGGTCTGGCCCAAGAGATGGGACAGGCCTTCTGTGAAACTGCATGAACCTTCTAAAGTTTCCATTTGGTGAAGGTGGCACCTGGCCCATCACCTTTGACCATGCTTCTGGGTATGGTCATCTGGATACTGGAAGCAATGCCAATGGGGTTTTCTGATTCCAGTGGGCTCTGTCGCTTGAGATGACTTTCTTCTCTCCTCTTGACAATGGCCAAGTCCATGTTGCCCCTATTAGATTATGATCTGAGCTTAACTTATGGCTATCTTCTGAGATTCCTTGAACTAAATCTGTGAAGGACCCTCAGGTCAGCCACATACCCATTTTGGGAGCATGTTCTATGGACCTGGGGTTTTAGGAGGCTTAATACCCAGTCTCTACCCTTGAAGAGCTAGAGTCAAAACATGGAAAGAAGGGCTATGCCTATGAAATGGAAGTGTCTGATGCCTTAGCTACAAAAAAGGACAGTGCCCACAAATCCTGAGGTTTTAGCTTAAGGCAGGAGTGATGGTGGTTTGGGTCTATGTGCAATTGTGTGTGCAGGAAGACGTTTCACAATCCTCAAGGACTCCCTCCTGGATGATTCCTGTTTGATGTCTCTTGCCTGCTAGACAACCTACAATTTAATATGATCAAGACCAGACTTTTAATTCTTCTCCCCATGGTCCCAACCAAGACCTTCCTAAGCCTTCTCCAGTTTTGCAACATGGTGCCATGACCCATCCACTTGGTCAGAAAGCTAGCAGTGTATTTTGGTTGCACCTCTCTCCCATCCCCCCATGAATACTTCACTCTATGGATTACCTGTACAGATGTCCCTCAGATCATTCCTCTTATTTATGCCTGCCATCCACCCTCTTCCCTCCATTTTCATCACCTCCTTGGTCCAAGCCACCACCACATCTCATCTTGAAGGCAGTGGCCATCTACGTGTTTTCCTCACTTCCATTTCTGCTTACCTAAAATCCACTCTCTATCCTGTAACCACGCGATTCTTTTTTCTTTAAATATAGAATGGATTGTGCCACTCACATGCTTCAACTCCTTCAATGGCTTCCCATTGCAGTGAGAAAACTAACCCAAACTTCTTGCCTAAGAGACCTTGTTTGATCTGGCCCCTGATAACCTCTTGAACCTCATCTGGGACTAGTCTCCCTAGCTTGCTGTTTTCACTTCCTCAAACAAGTCAGGCTCCTTCCCTGTCCTTTGACTACACTCTTCCTTATGTCTGATACCCTCTTTCACATGTATGACCCCCGTGTGGGAGCCTCATCATCCTTAGGTTTTCAGGAAGGCATTTCAAGACCTCCCTATTGAAGAAGGATATTCTTTAATCTTGGCATCCTGCTTTTTTTCACATTGTATTCTTTTCTTTTTTATTGAGGTATAACATGCATACACTAAAGCACTGTAAACACACTAATTTTAAGTGTATAGTTTTACCTATGCACACATATGTGCACATTCCTATCATACTTCTAGCTCCTTGGTAGCACTCGTGTTTGTTGTTACTTATCTGATTTGCAAAGGACAATAACCTGATAACACAACATTATGGAACAAACCCCAAGGAAACAGATACTCCTGGCTGGGTGTATGCATTCATCAAACCCCTTTAGAAGGGCAGTGTCAGAGTATCGTTTAAATTTTAAAATGCATGGACCCATCGAGGCAACGTTCCTCTTCGAGGAATGGGTCCTACAGATGCACTCTTACATATGTGTGAAGGTACGTGGACCAGCACTGTTTATAGCAAGAAAATATTGGAAATACCCCCAGTGTTGCTGCGCAGAGGCAGGTTCCGGAAGTTATGGTTTGTTTATGCAAGAGAATACTATGGAAGCTGTTAGCGAGAATGTGCAGCGTGGGAAAGTCCTGAAGTTACATCAAATGGAAAGAGGTGTGGGACGACACAGATAGGATCCTCTCTCTTGAAGAAAAGAAGGATATGTTTAGTTGTACCTGCTTGCATAGAGACCTGGCTAACCCAAGAGACTAGTTGTGGTTATTCTCTGGGGGAGGAGAATTCAGTTGTCTTGGGTGGGAAGGAAATGTTTCCTGTTTGCTCTTTCTGAACTGTTTTTTCCTTCTCTTATGTATATGTGATACCTTCTCCAAACACACACACACACACACACACACACACACACACACACACGAAACAATAACGTCTTTGGACTCCAAGGGAAAATGGACAAGGAGAACAGGTTCCCACAGGCCAGGACGGGGCTGCAAGAATAATTTGGCCAACTTGGTCTTTGGCACGGAGAGGACTGGCTGGCTTAGAACTTGGCTTTCAGAGGGTCCTTCGGGGGTCCTTCGGGAGAGAGCAGCTGCCCACAGCTGCAGCGGAAGCCAGCGGGCATTGTGTGAGACAACCCAGGCTCCCCTTTCCTTTCCCACGGCCTGGGGGGCCGGGCACCCACACACTCTCCTCCTTGGCAAGGCCTCTCGCCTCTCACCTGAGCTGGAAGCACAGCGAGCGAGCGGATAACTCAGCACATCTCCTTCTCCGGGTTCCTCAGACCTGTTAGTTTGCTCTTTTTATTTTTAGAAGAAAAACGTGTTCCAACAGGCAACTGGCTGTCCATCCACGAGGCCCTCAAAGACCTCAGCGAGGATGGTGGGCTTGGGAGTGAGCCAGAGATGGGTTTGGGCCACAGCACAACCAGTTGGCAGCTGTGCCTCCTCGGGTGAGCGGGAGGGCTGCTCTGTGCCTCTGTTTCCTTGTTGGGAAGCTGGGATGGGAGTTCCTGCCCAGGTAAGACAGCAACCGGATAACGTCCGTCTGCCTGCTTGGGGAAGGCGAAGGCTCATTTGTATCACAGACGTGTTAGTTTCCTGGGCTGCCGTGACAAATGACAACACACCTGGTGGCTTCAAGCACCTGAAATGTATTCTGTCTCGGTTCCGGAGGCCGGAAGTGTGGAAGCAAGGTGCCCCAAGGCTGTGCCTCCCTGGAGGCTGTAGGGAACAATCCTTCGCTGTCTCTTGCAGCTTCGGGGGCCCCCGATGTTCCTCGTGGACGCCCCCCTCTATCCCTGCCTTTGTTTGGAGGCCTTCTATTCCTACCTCTGTGCTTTTCTCTCCTGTACGGATGCTCATCACTAGATTCAAGGCCCACGAGGCTAACCCAAGATGATCTCATCTCAAGGTCTTTAATTTAGTTATATCTACGAAGGCCTTTTTTTCCCCAAACAAGGTCACATTCACAGGTTCTGGGGGCTGGACACACACGTGTTTTGTGGGAGGCCACGATTCAAACCAGATAAGCCAAGAGAGGGGGCGTGGGGGTCAGTGGGTGCGTGCCGAGATCCCCCCGGATCTGTGTGCCACGCCGTGGCTGGTTCACAGAAGCAGCTGGGCCAAGCTTCACTGCGTCTGAGCCACACGGTGCGATAACACTTGTGACCTGAGGGATGACTGCTGCTTGTGTGTCTGCTTCTCTCTCCCAACCCTCTGCCTGCCTCCTGCCCTCCCCGCCTCCCGATCAAACCGACACCGACGTCACCCCCAGGGATCGGCCCTGGGAGGTGGCTCAGCACGGAGACACCGCCCTGTAAATGCAAACCATTGCATTCACTCGCGTCTGCAAATGCAGTAGGGGCTGCAGCCTAGTTAACCGTGTTTCATTGGTGCCAAGTTTCTGCTTTTGCTTATCGTATGCCAGTTATCAGATGCCACCACCGGGGGAAGCAGGGCAGAGGGCTCGGGACACCCCCTGTGTTTTATGACTATTACTATTACTATTATTGAACTTCTGGCGAGTCTGTAATAATTTCAAAATAAAAAGTTGAAAAAAAACAAAAACAAAAACAAACCCACACAACGTCGTAACAGCTTGAAACCTCTGCCAGAAAAAAATAAATGCTCTGGATGTTTCTGGATTAGAAGGTAGAAGAAGGCAAGCCCTGAAACTCCGAGTCTAATGTGGGTTGAATTAATCCTCCTGGGGAAGCCTGAGAACCCCCCACCCCCACCCCCCTGCCACCGCCCCATCCGCACAGGCTGTTGGGAAGTAGCGTGGCCCGGCCCGGCCCATCCCCACCCCAGGCCTCCTGGGAGCCTGTCCTGGTCAGCCTCCCCCCGTGGAAGTGGGTCCTGCCAGGTCTTCCTCAAGCCTCCCCAGGCCAGGGCAGGTCCGGTTTGCAGACACACGGCTGGGCTGTGCCAGCGCCACCCCGCCCCGGGCCCAGGCTGAGCCCTGCGGTGGCTGCTGCATGCACACAGCTCCCGCTCCTACGAGCCTCTCCCCTGTGCTTTCCTGGCAGGCCCCACGGCCTCGCTGACCTCTGCCCTGAGTCAGATGCTCTGGGCTCCTAGGAGGTGCTGCTCTGGCTCAGGGCCAGCCTGCCTCACCCTGCCTCTGGCTGTCATCCTATGCGTCCTCCTCCTTCTCCCCCCGGGGCAGGCTGCTCCACGCCTCCTTCCTCCCCTGGCAGACCGCAGCTTCCACTAGTCTGGGCAAGTTGGACGCACCTTCCCTGGGCCACTTTTCTGGTTCTGTCTCTACTTCCTCCTCACCTGGGCGGGGGCCGTGGGTGAGTTCCACACAATGTGGCCTTGTGGTTGGTGTTCCACGGGTTATAAATTTGGACACCACGTGTGGGCTTCAGGGAGTCCGGGAACTCCCTGAACTTGCATACAAAATGCACGAAATTTTCCTGGGAGAGAGACTGGTTCTCAGAAGGTTCCAAGACCCACAAATCATTAAGAGTTTCTGCGGACGAGAAGGAGCTATAACATAGCTATTAGGCATTTTGTTTCTGGCATCAGCCTGCCTGGACTGTAATGTTGTCTCTGTTGAGTTCACCCACCTCTGTGCCTCCGTTTCCTCCTATGTAAGGTGAATTAAATGACGGCATCTAGCCACCTACGTGTTGTAAGGAGTCAATGAGAAAATCATATCAAGTAGCACTAAGGACCCAGTAAAGATCGGCTGTTACTATCCCCTGCCTTGAGCATACGTTACTTCACCCCAGGCTTGCGACAGCCATGTGAGACGGGAGGAATCAACCTTCTTTAAAAGACTTCCTTTGCCCAACGTCACACAGACTCTAAGAGGCAGAGCTGGGATTCAAACCCACAGCCTCCTTTTTTTCTGCTGTGCTTTGCTGTTGCTTGCTCAATGCAGAGAACGAGAGGAGGTAAAAGGCGATAGGGCAAGAAAACAGCTTAATATTTCAAAGCCCCTTTGCATATTGTATTTGGAAGGTCAGTCCTGCTATCTGAGGGCTATGGGAAAGTGCCGGGCCCGCCATAGTGTCAACGCCGGATCAAAGTCCTCAGATGCCAGGCTCTGGAGGCCAGACGTGAGCTGCGCTGAAAGGCTTCCTGTCTTCGCAGATGCTATCCGTCCCGTATTGAAGGTCCACTTGGCCACCTGTCAGAACCCGTCACCCATGCCCCCTGCCCTGGGAACCCCATATCTGGTGGAGTGGGCCTTCGTCGTCTCTCTGCCTTTCATGTACCTCGATCATGTCATTGATCGCAATGCAGCGTGACATCTTTGTCGAGCGACCGTTCCCCGTCTGTTCGACCAGGTACAGACTGATGCATCTTTTTGCTCTCTGTGCTCAGCTTGGTGCCTGGAATTTCATAAAAGTTCAATGAGTGGGATGTCCTCTCTCCATCCCTCATTCCTCCAACATGTCCTGCCCATCTGTGGGTGGGTACAGAGATGAGCAGTCAGTGCCCTCAGGGGACTCACACCAGAGATGATGGGGCAAGCACCCCATCCCCTGGGAAAAGTCTGCCAGTGTCTGCTGGGTTGGCTGGTAAAGCCCCAGTCTTCCAGGGGCTTAGTTCAGAATAACTAAGGGACAGGAGTGTGAGAGTTGGGGGAACAGCCATTCCCCTTGGGACACTGGGTGAAAGAAAGGAGTGGTCTTCATATTCCAAGACCTGCCTGACATCAGGAACACCTGAGCCAGGCTGCCTAGAAGGGCTTCTTCCATTAAGGCTCTTCATGTTTGTGGTCTTACTTCTTCTTTTTTTTTTTAAATTAACTTACTTATTTTGAGAGAGAGAGAGAGAGAGGGAATGAGCAGGGAAGGGCAGAGAGAGGGAGACAGAATCCCAAGCAGACTCCATGCAGTCAGCACAGAGCCCAACACGGGACTCGATTCCACGAACTGTGAGATCATGACTTGAGCCAAGATTGAGACTCGGATGCTTAATCAACTGAGCCACCCAGGCGTCCCTCGGTTTGTGGTCTTACTTCTTGAAGAGCATCTGAGAGGTGCCAGATTGGGTCTTTTCAACTCTCAGCTCTTCCAAAAATGAAGGAAGATGCTTATTTTAAAGATAAAAAGATGAGATTCCAGATGATTCCAAAGCAGCTAAGCATGACTTCAGATAGTGACTCAGAACTCTGTATTCTGAACCCAAACAAAGGGCTGGAGCTTCCTTAGATGTGCACTTGGAAATGCTAACCAGGAATGGAATCCTTCACAGAAGGTTTTTTTTTTTTTTTTTGACTGGGAAGGACAAGGTAGTTCCACATTCAGTGCTAATTGTTTTCCAATTAAAATCTGCACCTGAAGGTCCATGTCCAAACCTGCACTCATGACTTTCTCCCCATTCTTATTACCAAAGTCTGACTCATTTCAGAAAAAGGCAGCACCGCCACTCAGAAACCCAGAGACAACCTCATTGACCCCAAACAAATCCACCACTAAGTTCTATCCATTTTACCCTTAAAACATTTCCTAAATCTATCCACTTGTCTCAGCCCCCATGGCCACCACTAAGTCCCTCACCGTCTTTCCCCACAAAACCATTTTCACTGCTGTCAACTGATTTCTCTCATCGCTCTCCTTTTTTCATACTCCCTAGACATTAACTACCTCAAGCTGGAGTAACCTGGAAAAAATGTTAATCTGGCTCAATTACCCCCCTGGTTAAAACTCTTTTCATGTTCTTGAATGACACGCCTAAGATTGGTGACTTCATGTCATGGAAACGTTCCTTGAGAATTGTGTGCAAATACTGAACTCTCATTAATGAGATGCATGCTGCAAAATTTGGAAAATTGTAGAATGTAGGTTGTGGGCATATGGGGATTCACTGTGCAACTCTTTCAACATTTTTCTATGAAAAATTTCAGAAGAAAATGCTGGGAAAAATTTCTTTAATGGCTACCCTTACACCAGAATTAAGTACAGAATCCTTACCTTGGTCCCCATGACCCTGCGTGATCTCCTCACCCTGCTCTTTGGATGCATAATCTGCCAGTCTCTCTCTAAGACTTCTTTTGCTCAGACACAGGGCTTGTCTTTCAGTTTTCCCCTCTTGCTTTAGAGTGTCGCTAGCTCTAATCAGAATTCCAACTTAGTTCATTGTGTGATTCTAGTTTGAAGTATATGAAATGCCATTTCTGTAGGTGAGATAGTCGAATGTCAACAATTTCATATGACTCAAACAAATCATTGTATGATGTCTGCTCACCCCTAGACGCTAAGCTCTGTGAGGCATAGTGCCTACCGATGTCTGGCAAATGGTAGAAATACAGCATGTTCTTTTGAAATTTAGATTGATTAATTGAGAGACAGCCGCCTATGATCTTACCATCTAATTTCTTGACTGTACATATTCTAAAGTGTTGAGAGTTGCATAAGCATGCAGAATTTTGCACCTTTCTTTGACTTAAGCCAGTTCTTTGTTATGAAAGGGAAGTAAAAAAATTCTATCCCCCCAAATCTGGATATTTTAACCAAGCACCTTGCCTCCTCCAAATTCTCCTGTCAAATGGGTCTGGTTTGTAGTTTTGTTTTTCACAAACATGGCCAGAGTGGAGCACTGATGACCATCAGGGTTCAGACACATTCAGAGCATGTCCTACCAGTGAGAAAGAGACAGAGAGAGAGAAAGAGAGAGAGAGAGAGCGCGCGCGGGAGAGGAGTTTTTTTTATTGAATCCCAGGTGGGCCGATGTTAATAGCTGTTAATGAGCAAAATGGTACCTCTCTGATTCGTAGTTTCCCCATGGGTAAATTTACACAGTCAGCCCCACTTTCCCGAATTGTGGCAACAAAATGAAATTCTGGGAAGAGCCAGCATACTAGAACCACAAAGGCATTGTGTGCTTTTATTTTCTTGTGACCCTCTTCCATCGACTGTGGTCATGACTGAGCAAGAAGGTAGCTTCAGCCTTGAGGGTGTGTAGGGTCCAAAGGCTGAGATGCAACATAATTTTCTTACTTTGTATCCTGAGTCCAGATGTCTGGATGTTCCAGTTACTGTCAAGGACACTGGCTAAGGGGGACTGGGCACACAGGAGACTTCATTCTCGGAAGTTGAGAACACAGCACGATACAGCTGATGTTCTCAATGGATTGACACTGGATCAAGGAGAGAAAGCAATAGATTAGAGTCTCAAAGACTCAGGCCAAGTGGCATGTGAGTCCATTCAGTAGAGTATGGGCTTTTTAATATAGGCTACAAGCTGATCTAAGTGTCCTGTCCGCAAGTACAGGATATACCCCACCCAAAGATCTTGTTCGAAGCATGAAGAAAAAAAGAAGAAAAGTCTGGTGATACGTTGATACATTTATTGGACTGAAACCAGTGCCATCTTCTTCAGTGCACATACTTCATCTACTTGATACTTTATTAGACTCTCAGCCTAAAATTGGAATCTTTTATTCTAAACACAAGCAACCTCATCAGTCGATTAGAGAAACAAATTCAAACAAAGAAAAAAAATTGTGGAAATTTCTCAATTTGTCAATGAGACATAATGGCCTTATTGGGGGACTCTTTAGAACAGAGGTTCTCAAACTTGACTGTGCCTAAGAAATACCTGGGGAGCTTGATAAAAACCTGCCATGCCTGGGCCCCACCTCTCAAGGAGTCAAACTCTTGGACACCAAAGGTCTTGGGTGTGGCCTTTGAACATCCATGTTTATCAATCTCCCCTGGTGATTCAAATAAAAATAGCCCAGGGACTACAATTTAGGAACAACTGGCTGAGTGGCTATGATAGTCAGAATAATGACCCTCCAAAGACGCCCATGCACCAACCTGTGAGAATGTTGCTTCACATGGCAAAGGGAATTAAGGTTGAGGATCCAATTAAGGTTGCTAAGGAGCTGACTTTGAGATGGGGAGATTATCTGGGATTATCTGGGTGAGCCCAATGTTATTCCATGTGTGCTTAAAAAATGAAGATGCTTTCCTGGCTGTGGTCAGAGAGGGATGTGACAATGGAAGAGGTGTCAGAGAAGAGTGACATTGTTGGTTTTGAAGGTAAATGAAGTGTTCCATGAGACAAAGAAGGCGAGTGAACTCTGGAAGCTGGAAAAGAGAAAGGAATGGAGTCTCCTGTAGAGCCTCCAGAACGGAACACGACCCCACGGACACCTTGACTGGAGCCCAGTGAGACCAGTGTCAGACTTCTAACCTATAGAACTGTAAGATGTTCAGTTTGTGTGGTTTTAGATCACTAAGTTTGAAATTATTTATTATACTAGCAATAGAAAACTATGGATGCAGGGGGCTTCTGTTTCGTTTGTTTGTTTTCCCTTATTTTCCTTTTCCTTTCCTTTCTTTCTCCTTCTCCACCTGTCCCCACTCTATTCCTCCTTCCCCCACCTCCTCCCTCTCTCCTTCTTTTTGTTAGTTATGCTCTGCTGAGCTTCAGGGATTGCGCTACAATAATGCAATGATGTAGCGATCCTCCGTTCCTTACAGAGAATGGGGCAGCGTTGACCGTAAACAGCTTTATGGTTTCTGCAGACCTAGAAGGCAGCCTCTCACTGTGGTTTTTGCCTCTCATTCATTGGTCAGGCCAAGCATATAAGGTAATTTCTCCTCCAATTACCGGCAAGCAAGGAGTGAATGGAGAAGGCAGCTATTGCCTAGACTTCAGGCCTCAAAAAAGGCATTCCTTATGGATTGCAGTCATAACGGGGGGGGGGGGCGCCCGGGGTTATTGAAACTTATTCAAAGAGGAGTAAGGCATAGGAGCACAAAGCATGTCTACTCTTTGATTTCTGTTGAGATAGCTCTCTACTCTTTCTTTGGCCTGAAAACTGGGCACATTTCCTTGGTTACATAAGCCCAGACTTGATAAGGCAAAGTGTGGCGTAGACAAGACAGCTTAGAAGTTTATGGTGACAGATAATAAGCTCCAGGCATTTGACACGGATCTTACAAGCTACTACAGTGATCCCATGCCTGACGGTAGGGTTGGGATGAAATATTCACTCATTTCATCTTCACACCCCTACCTGAGATAAGAGCTATTATTTCTCTTTTACAGACAAAGAAACTGAGGCTCAGAAAAGTGAAGTAAGTCACCTCATTCATGTACCCAATCAGAGGTGGAGATTGGCCTGGAACACAAGTCTTTATGTCCAGAAAAACAGAGTATGAATTTTTTTCCCTTTTGGGGCTTCCTTAGACAATAAATACCACTGCTCTTTATGAGATGCATTTCTTTCTTGGCCACTAATCTAATGATGAATAAATCATGGATTGCTGCTGGAAAGCTTGATTCTTAGGCTACACCCAAGTAAATGTCCCATCAGCCTCAGTAGCAATTAGCTTCAATGAGAAGCTGAAGTTACCTGATTAATAATAATACCACCACCTGCTATTTATAGATGGCCATTCTCCAAGGAGTCCAAAGTACTTTGTAGACATTATCTAATCCAGCCCTGCTGTGTTACAGTAAGTCGGGTCTAGGCCTGTGGTATCCTTGTCTTTTCATGGAGAGGCTCATGCTCACAGAGGGCTAGTCTTGGCACTCATCATAAAAAGGGTTGGCATCCCTTACTGGCCCATCAGTAACTTGTTCCACCTTGTATGACTTTGTTCTCCATGGAAATCAGGCCAGGTCTGTCATCATGAATTCTGCTTTCCATGTGCCTTTGGCATTGTTCACACCACAGGAGCTGGACAGACTGCTTCATGTGAATTTCCAAGGCTTTGTAAAGGGTTTATCTGGACTCACTTCCAGGAAAAGCATCTAAGATTTGCTCCCGGGAACAGCATCATCATTTTGATTTTCTTCTTTTCTTTCTCCTCTTCCTTCTTCCTTCCCTTCCTCCTATTCCTTTTCGAATTAACACAAATTTATTTAGTGCTACCTATATTCTGGGTCGTCTGCTAGGTACTTCATAGGGCCTGCCTGACTTACTTCTCACAACAGCTACCAACAGTAGTCATTAGCAACCATCATCATACACGGTGGAAAACAGACTCGGCATGGATAAATGATTTCTTTCTTTCTGATATTTGACTGTCTAAATGGCCCCAGATCAACCTGAGAAAATCTTCTAGTTCACTATCCATCATGGAGCCACGTTTGCACGGGACATCCAGTGAGTAGCTGTTTATTAGAATGACAGAATGACTATCTTTTATTAATTATAGACACATTATACATCATAATTTTTAATCCTTACAAGAATTCTGTGATGTAGATATTTGTACTCTTATTTTATAGAAAATGAACTAAGGTTAAGAAAAGCAAATAATTTGTCAAATAACATATTTTTAAAAAGTGGTGAGCAGGGCGCCTGGGTGGCTCAGTCGGTTAAGCGTCCAACTTCAGCTCAGGTCACGATCTCGCGGTCCGTGAGTTCGAGCCCTGCGTTGGGCTCTGGGCTGATGGCTCAGAGCCTGGAGCCTGCTTCCGATTCTGTGTCTCCCTCTCTCTCTCTGCCCCTCCCCTGTTCATGCTCTGTCTCTCTCTGTCTCAAAAATAAATTAAAAAATGTCAAAAAAAATGAAAAAAAAGTGGTGAGGTTGTGTTTTGAGTCTCATTTTTTTTTCAGATTCCAAAATCTCTATACTTAATCCATAAACTCACTTGAATCAATGAGGGATTGCATGGTGGTTGGATGGAAGGATAGATGGGTGGGTGGACGGTTACATGGATAAAAGAGAGAAGAATGGATGGGGCCAGGACTTACCTGCTAGGCTTTCCCGTCTCAAAGACTCGATTTCTGATAATGACAGGGTGATTGTGACAGAAATACAGATGCAGCACCGTCCAAAACCTTCAGGGACTTGTGTAAATTGACCTGGCATCGCTTACCCACAGAAGGAAACTTGCCCCCTAAAATGGAACACTTCAAGAACTGAATAACACTGCCTGGAAGAATTCAGGTCCAATCGGGTCCAATGCAGATCGATGAGGGGTCAGCAGAAGAGCTGGACTCACTGACGGGTGATCGTACGAGGTTGAAAAAGAGGAGAATGGTGAGGGTCTTCCTTGCGCTGTAAAATATCTCAGCAACTTCAAGATGTGGGAATTTGAAAGGTCCAATCTGGATAGAAGAAGTCAAGGAAGTGGTGGTGGACACATGATTGTTCATGCCAGAGCATCTGGAATAAGACACCGATAGCTTAGAAATAGTGTACACATGTAAAGGGAGGAGGTGGGCTTAACAGGGCACAGGAACCTGGGAGCCAGGACCACCCCGCACCAATGGGAGCCATGTAAGAGTTCCAGTCACTGACCCGAAAGAAAGGCTGATGGGGAGAAATACCCTGGCTTCTCCCTTCCTCCTCCCTTCCAATCTCCTTCGAGTACCTCTGATGAGGATTAGTCAACCCTAATTGGAAGCCAGTGTGGAGGGATTTGGAGAATGCAATTTGCAGGATTCGGCCCTTTATGACATAGAGCTAGAAGGAAGTATGCGGAATGGATCTGAGAATAAACAGGCAAATGACTGACATTTCAGGTGCCTTGGAACATTTATTTATTTCTCAGCCTTGTGTCAGGTGTCCGGACCAGATGGACGCTTTGATTCCATTTGCTACTCCAAAAGTTAGAGACCCTGAAAAGAGTGTCTCTTTTGTGGGGCTTAAATCACAATTCAAGGAGAAGAAGGAAGCCACCATTCAGATGAGCATCTTGCACAGGAATGTCACTTCCTGGCCAGGGTCCAGCTCCCTTTGGTTGAATACTTTTGGCAGCGGGTCCCTAGGGATGAGCTTACCTGGAGGCAGAGGCCATGGGATTTGTGCTGCTCAAAGGAGCTTGGCTGCCCCTACATCACCTTCACCACTCAGTGACATGGTGATTGAAATTCCAAAATGGACGAAAAATGCCAAGGGGTTAAAATGACAAGTTTGAAGATGTCTTTGACAGGTCCGATAAATACACAAGAAAGTGCATAAATAAAACTTCTGCCGCTCTGCCGTAGACGTTGCCCTTGCAGTTGCTTGGACAAGCATAGGATTGCGCCAAGAACTTCCATCATTTTACCATTCTGATCTTGCTGAGGATGAAAAAGCAGCTAAGGGGCAGCCCGAACTGCTTTTTGGTGTAGAGCCAAAACTGCACCCCTCTCTTGCCCAGTGGGATCACAGAAGCCCAGGAGTCAGGGTGCCTTTACTCACTAAGAGAATTTTACTCATTTTTGCAATTTTCTCCATGGAATGAAGGAGCAGATACTTTCCCCTGATGCCTCTCTCCTTGTATCCCTTCTTTCCTCCCTTCATCGCTTAAGAAAGAATATCGACCATTTTAGGCGCCTCTTGCCGCATAGCAAACGACACCAAACTTAGTGGCTTAAAACGACATTTGTCAGCATGTATCTCACGTATCAGCAACTAGGGCATGGTTGGTGGGTCAGCTCTCCTCCACTCCACACTGTCAGTTGAGCCAGTTCAACTGTGGCTGGAGGGTTGACTTCAATGATGGCTCATTCACAAGGCTAAGTGTTGGTGCTAGAGCTCCACTAGGCACTGTCAGCTGGAGGACCCAGTTCTCTTCAAGTGGACCTTTCCAAGGGGGTTCTTTGGGCTTCTCCGGAACAGGGTGGCAGAGTTCCAAGAGTGTTCCAAGAAGTCCAGGTGGAAGACGAAAGCGTTCTTGGGACACCACAGAAGCCCAGAATCTCATTGCTGCAGAATTCTCTCAGTCAAGCAAATTTGCGGCTTTCTTAAATCTACCACCCCACTTTGTGGGAAGTGAATGTATAGGGTGAGTAACATCACAGTAGTAGAGCAGTGATAGACATTCCAGACTCCAGATAACTCAGAATAAAATGTTAAGTTCCTACGGTTGGCAGCAGAATTCTGGTTGGACCAGGGACGTGATAGGTCCCTGACATTCATCAAGGATGATGAATTCATGTCAGGCTGACCTATGTTTGAATCTCATCATTCAAAATTTATGTATGTTATCCAACAAGAAGCTATGTGTGAGCATGTTTGGCTGTCTTCTGCTAGTCCATCATCATGCCTCTTCTCATCTTAGATCATCATCATCCCGAATCTCTTTTTATTTAGTTGAATTAAATAAAAGTGGAGTTGTAGTATTAAAAGAATAGTTTTTAAAATTTTGTGGTTTGTAATTTCATAAAAAGATATGTAATCCTTTTTAGGACAATTACTATTGATTTGTAATATACGTACAACAAAGTATACAAAGGATTAAGTATGCAGTTCATTAAATTTGGGGGAAGAAATAATTTTTACTTATGTAAACACCCATGCATCTACCTCTCATTCCAAGTTATAGAACTTTTCCAGGAGCCTAAAGGACTTGTTTGTAATCTTATTTTTAAAGTTTATTTATTTATTGAGAGAGAGAGAGAGACAGAGAGAGAATCCCAAGTAGACTCTGCACTGTCAACACAGAGCCTGACATGGGGCTTGATCCCATGAACTGTGAGATCATGACCTGAGCTGAAATCAAGAGTCAGATGCTCAACTGACTGAGCCACCCAGGTGGCCCTCTTTTAGTACTTTATAAATTTAATACCATTTTGCTAAAATATTTCCGTATGGTTGTGTGCCATGTCATTTTTTAGTACTTTATAAATTTAATACCATTTTGCTAAAATATTTCCATATGGTTGCGTGCCATGTCATCATGCTCATTCATTCTGATTACTGTGTGATAGTCCATTGTAAAAATACACCATGTTTACCATTTACTAATCCATATGCCGTTGCTAATCTATCTCTCATTGATGGGTATTCAAGTGGTTTTCAGGTTTTCACTATTGTGAACAATGTAGCTCTGAATTTTCTTGGCTGTATGTCCTGGTATACATGTTTAATTACATCTGTGAGCGGAATTGCTAGACCACAGAATATACGAATACTTGTTATTAGAAGACCCTATTCAATAATTTTCAGAAGTGGTAATATAATGTTTCATTCTACCAGAGTAAGTAAAAGAGTCCGTGGATCTAAATCAACTTTAAACTTAGTATTGTAAACTTATGATCTTTGCCTATCGAATGTATATAAAATTATAGGTCATAGTTGCCTTGGTTTGTATTTCCTGATCATCAATATTCTTTAACATCTTGCCAAAGTTGATCGACCATGAGTCTTCTGTGAAATGCCTGTTCATGTCTGTTGCCCATTTTTAATTGGTTTTTTCATGATTTTAGTTTTGATTTGTACGATAATCTTGGATTTTTCATAAAAGAAATTCTACCAATATTTGCCTTTATACTTTGCTTTTCAATTTAGCGAAAAATGTTTCCCTACACTGCAGTTATTTAAATATTCATCAGCATTATTTCTTTCGGGGCCTCCTGGTGTTCTCTTGCTGTGTCCATCACTAGCAGGCCCTACCCAAGCTACAGTCCGGAGCTGAAGGTTTGCAGCCTGGGACGTGAAACTTTGCACTGCATCATCAGGTACCCAGGCCTTTCTGGGTCTCCACCCTGGCCCCTTTTAGGCTCCACCCAAGCTTGGCTGTGGCCCGGCCCAGGGAACTGCCTGGAGCTACCTGGTCTATTTCCAGCAGATATGAGTCATTTTCCTTTCCAAGAAACCAAGGAGTATAACATTTACTGGATACTTTGGAAGATTCAGCTAAATTTGCTTCTACAAATGAAGACACTGAGGTTCTGAGAGGTGATGTAATTTGTCCAAGATTTCGCAGCTGCAATATGACAGAGGTGTGGAGACACTAAATGTTTCCTTTGGGCAAATGGATCCACGTTGAAAACTTTGTGTTGGATTTAGTGAGCATGCATTAAATTCTGCCTGATTGGGACTAAGAGGTGCCTTTTCAATCTGATGAAAGGAAATCCACACAGTTTATCTAGTTTGTCTAGTCCCTCTGCTCTTATCTCCACGTCCCCTGTCTGCTTTGCACACGGAACTCAGAGGAAAACTTCTACTGAAGCCAGCTCATGTCTCTCCATGGCTTCACATGCCTCAATTGCTCCCTGTTTACGTTAAAATCTACATTCTTTACCATGTCTTGTGTGCTTGGTGTCTGTCTGCCTTCTCTCTTCATCTCCCACTTCTGGTCATGCTCACTCTTGCAGCCGCACAGACTTCCTTTATGTTCTTTGAGCAGGCTCAGTTCTGTTCCATCTTCAGGCTTTTTGCTTCTGGTTTCTCCTTGCTCTCCTTGCCTCCTGAATACAATCCTCTCTCCTCTCCTTCCTGAATACATCACTCTCCTTTACGATGCGCCACAGGGCTTTGCTTCATTCCTTACTAGGACTTATAGCGATCTTTTTAATGTTATTTATTTGTTTTTTAATTGCTTCTCTGGGGCCCGTTCCTCCAATGGATTGTGCACACCAAAAGTTTGTCTCATTCATCTGTATCCTTGGGACCTGGGCCCAAGCCTGCCATACCATTCAATCAATATGTATTGAACGAATGAATGAATCCAGTGGCTACTCAATAATTAGTGGTTTTCATTTCCTTCTGTAAGCAGCAGTAGCCATGCGCACACTTCACATATAACCTGAAGGAACTTGAATAGGAGGATGGAAATCATAGCTTGGTTGGATATAACTAGTAGGCATCTGTGCAACTGGCCAAACCAGTTGAGCTAGCTACTGTTTTCTCTTCTGTTTTGTTTAACTTCAACAAGTTTCTTGGCGTTGGAACTTCTTCTGGCCTGGATCTACATATTCTTGGAGAAGGGGAGTTTCCACTAATGGTGACATATTAGGGTCTACTGACACAATGAACATATTACTTAGATCAATCACTCCCCAAAAGTTACCTAATAGGCTATGAAGGCAGAACAATTCTTGAAGATATTCCAGGACATTTTGAAAGGGAGTAGGAACAGAATAGGTAAATATCTCAAGTACTTTATTTTTGTGAAGTCCTTTCTCAGTACTTGGTCCTCAGTGAAATGGCGGAAGGCGAGAGGGAGGGAGAGTTCTCATGGCTCCCAGGTGCTGAATAAGGAAACAGACTCAGAGTTGCTACATCTCATAAAGTGTGCTAAGCAAAACTGGGGTTTGTCATCCTAACTGGGATTACGGGATGTCTCTTCAACAATAACTGCATTCCACCTTCCTGACCCAGTCTGGCTGGAAGATCCAGAGGTTAATGGCAGCTTTTCAAAGCATTTTTTCTTCCTAGAAATCAGGAAGGAGGAAACGCAGATTTTCTTGGTGATAGTTAGTTGGAGAATTTCATGCTCTAAGGAATGACTACGGTTGATATTTTAGGGAGAAATGAACCAATTTCATTACATTTGAAGAAAGAACGCAGTCATCCTTCCTTCCTTTCACACTCTCCCTTCCTGCTTTCCATCTTTCTTCTTTCCCTCCCTTCCTTCTTCTTCCTCTCCCTCTTTCCACCAATGATGTGCTAGATTCTGTGGCATAGGTTAGAGATCACGGATGAAATGTCTTGCCTCTTGAGTGTTCACAAATTAATGGTGGAGACAAACCGGCGGATGACAAGAGCCATATGGAGGGCCACATACAGACTTCTGGGAAGATGAACAGTGACCAGCCTATCGATGGTTAACCACTGGCTCTCCCTTTCGAGGGGAGACCTTAATTTGCAACATTTGTTGACTTGGGTGGTATAAATACTAGCATTTAGCAGGTTTCAAGCTACCAACAGATGCTGGGAAGAGCTGGTGTTGGTGGTTCCAGTCTGGAAGAGGGGCACACACCCCACTTGCTAGCTAGCAGGAGCTGGCTTAGCACATCCTTGGTCCAAGTAAGAGTGGGATTTGTAATGTCAGGGGAAATCTCCCAGAAGAGGAGACATGTGAGCTGTGTCAGCTTGCTTGAGAACGGGGACAGTAGTAAAGGGAAGGAGTTGTAACTTATTTTCTCTGTACGGACATTAAAGAAAATAGAGAAAATGCATATAAACCAAAATAACAAAATAAAACTCACATGTGATTAAAACACTGGGAGATGAACACTGTTAACTTTTTGATGATTATTCCTTGTGTCTTCTTTTTTTTCTCTTTGTTGTTGACCATTGAACATTAGAAAGCAGGCTTCTCTTGTTCAGTTAACCGTTAGTCTGACGGGAACATTGTGGCTATTGTTTCCTTTTTAAATTTCATTTAAAGCTGATAATCCACTAAAAAGGAAATTCATGCCTCTTTGTTTAGTTCTGGATTCTGATTAAATTAAAGAATCTTTGCTTTTATGTATTTTATTTTATTTTATTTATTTTTTTCACTGACTCTTGGAAAATATTTTATATCGCTTTCTTATTTTTTTAAATTAAGTTTTAAGTTTTAATTCCAATATAGCTAACATACAGTGTTATATTAGTTTCAGGGTATAATATAGTGATTCAACAATTAAAAACATTTTTTTTAATGTTTATTTATTTTCGAGAGAGACCTAGTGTCAGCGGGGGAGGAGCAGAGAGAGAGGGAGACGCAGAATCCAAAGCAGGCTCCAGGCTCTGAGCTGTCAGCACAGAGCCTGATGCAGGGCTCAAACCCATGAGCCATGAGATCATGATCTGACCTGAAGTCAGATGCTTAATCGACTGAGCCACCCAGGTGCCCCAACAATGTTTTTTTTTTTTTTTTTTTTAATTTTTTTTTTCAACATTTATTTATTTTTGGGACAGAGAGAGACAGAGCATGAACGGGGGAGGGGCAGAGAGAGAGGGAGACACAGAATCGGAAACAGGCTCCAGGCTCCGAGCCATCAGCCCAGAGCCCGACGCGGGGCTCGAACTCCCGGACCGCGAGATCGTGACCTGGCTGAAGTCGGACGCTTAACCGACTGCGCCACCCAGGCGCCCCACAATGTTTTTTTAAAGTAGGCTTCACATCCAGCATGCAGCCCAGCACAAGGCTTGAACTCACAACCCTGAGATCAAGAGTTGGATGCTTAACTGACTGAGCCACCCAGGCGTCCCAGTGATTCAACAATTCTATACATTATTGTTTTTATATATTCTAAACTCACCTCAATATGTACAATTATAATTGTTAAATTCATTCTTCTATCATCTTGACTTAGAATTTATATTTACATGTCCTTATTTTTTCCTTGGTCTCTTGCTTTTTGTTGAGTGTTTTAATGCTTTTATATTCTTTACTTTGTTTAAACTTATATGCCCTGTTTTAAATTTAGCTCTTCCCGCTTGAATAACAGTTTCTGGTGCATTTGCACTTTCTCTGCTAGCATCCTCCTGTTTTTCTCTTTTACTTCATGGTTTTTGTTAATGGGCTCTGGAATTAAAAAAATTTTTTTTAATGTTTATTTCTGAGAAAGAGACAGAGTACGAGCAGAGGAGGGGCAGAGAGAGAGAGGGAGGCACAGAATCCAAAGCAGGCTCCAGGTTCTGAGCTGTCAGCACAGAGCCCGATGTGGGGCTCAAACTCATGGACCGCGAGATCATGACCTGAGCCGCAGTCAGATGCTTAACCGACTGAGCCACCCGGGCACCCCTAGAATTTTAGGTAGAAAATACTGGTATAGAATTTTTATTGTTGGTGTTATTTGCATTAAAGCTCGACCCTTCCAAAAATTAATTTTGACTTTGGCATATGGTCTCAAGCTCAAAATAAAGATCTAGTTTGACCTGCGTTTTCATTGCTTTCAGGGCTCACTAGCCACGTTTTGACACGATTTTTGAGTTCTGGTTTTAGCTTCAGCTCTCAGCCAGGCAGAGGACACACCCCACACAACTTGCCCAACAACAGTGCACCGGTCAGTGATCTATTACCGAGTCCCCTGAGTGTCTGAAATGCACGGTGCTTCTGTGCACAGGCCCCGCGACTGGAGATGTTACTGACGAGAAGTGAGAAATCCAATTTCTTGAAGGAGCAAACGAGAAATGACTGGCAGCCCAGGGCCCTGGCTCTTCACCTGGGGTGTTATGCCTCACCTACGGGTCCCAGTTTCTCTTCACGCAGCTATGTTTTTAGACCCTGTGTGCCCCCTTACGGTCCTCCTGGCTGAGGGGCACACCATGGGCTGTCTGGCCTGTCACTGGGTTACAGGTCGCCCCATGTCCCTGAAAAGCCTAGGCCGGGGCCCTGCTGACTCTGTGCTCATGGTGCTCACTGGACAATGTCAAGGCCACCTGTGCTGGGAGCCGGTGCGGCGACAGGCGGACCCCCCCAGCTGCCACGTCCCGTTGGCCTATCTTCTTAGCGCCGCCGATGTCTGCCAGCATCCTTGAGGGCTTCCTCGGGGCTCTCCAGGAAGATGGAAGGCCTGCCACCGAGGCCCACACACAGGGGCGAGCTCTGTGACCACTCTTATTAACCATATGTGGCTTCGTGCTCCAAATCCTTTGAGATGTATGTTCAACCCACATTTTATGGAATGATTTGTCACGATTTCTTTAGTGCTTACTATATCCTCAGCACACCGTTACTTGATTTACATCCATCGTCTTCTGCATTCATCCAGATAGCCCATTATCTTCATGGCAGAGGAGGAAATGGGCCGAGAGAGGACACGTCACTTGCCTAGAGGGTAGCAGAGCTTTGCATCGGACCCGGCACTCTGACTCATCGCCGGCGGTCTCGGCCCCTGCATTATATCACCTTCTTGCCTTCGAAGGCTCCTCCTGGGTCCCCATATTGCCCCCCACCGCCAGCCTCCTTGAGATTGCTCTGTCTCTAGCTTTTACATACATTCTGGCGGGACTCAGGCTCTCTGGACATCTTCGGCTCTGTGGACTCCCCCTTAAGTGCCCTCCCATGGGGGATCGAGCAAAGGGGAGGCTGATGTGGCTTCACCCTGGATTTCAGCCTCAGGCTGAGAGCAGAGCCACCCTCACCCCCAGGGCCCAGGGCTCACCTCCTTCAGGTTTTATTGCCTTGGAAAGAGGGACTGGGGACAACTGTTTATAGGTCCAGGAGGGGCAGTAAAATTTGCAAGCATTTCTGCCTCTTACTTAATAAACCTTAATGTGCCCTCATGCACCCATTTACCCAAACAGAAACACATAGAAAAACTGAGGAGGCGGGGAGGTGGTTTCAGGCCCCATCCTCAAGCTAGAAATCTCATGAATTCCACATGAACCTCAGCCCGACGTGCAGGGGAGTAGTGGATGTTGCTGGAAGCAGCTTCGGAGGAAGTTCGTTTGGGCCTTGCTATGCTCCTGAGACCCGGGGTTCTGCAGAGGGGCCTCGGGGACTTGCTCCAGTGCAGGGGCTCTTTTCCAGTCCTTGGGGCCTGCTCTGAAAGTCCCCAGGATCTCTGGGGTCTGGGGGGATGGGGTGTTGGGGAGCACAGGGCAGGGAGAGCAAACCATCATCAGCCCAATCCCAGGCGATTCCTAGGGGGTCAGGCAGGACAGAAAACACCGTAGGCTTGAGCACGCTGGAGAGAAAGAGACTGCTTCTTGGCTTGAGGAGTTTAAATTTCAAGTAGAGATTTATACACATGACATAATAGTTGCACTGACTAAATAGTTCTAAGCCCAGATATTATTCTAAACTCTACACATGTTCACAAAATCCCTTCAAAGTAAGCACGGTTCTCCCCATCTTTTAGATGTGGAAACACATGTTCAGAGAGGTAAAGTAATTTAGCTAAGGTCACACAGCTATGAGGGATAGGGCTGGTATTCACATGGACACAGTTGGCTTTCAGAGCCTGTGATCTTGAGGGCTCTATGGTACAGCCTCTTCTGGTCAGAAATGGGCACTGCCCTTGGCTCTGTGCTATCAAGAAGGGAATTCAGGGACGCCTGGGTGGCTCAGTGGGTGAAGTGTCCAACTTCGGCTCAGGTCATGATCTCGGGGTTCTTGACTTCGAGCCCGGCGCTGGTGGGGCAAAGCCTGCTTGGGATTCTCGTTTTCTCCCACTCTCTCTCTGCGCCTCCCCCACTTGCACGAGCTCTCTCTCTCTCTCTCTCTCTCAAAATAAATAAACTTAGAAAAAAAGAAGGAATTCAGGTAATTCAGGAGAAGAAAAGGAAACTAGCATCCATTGAGCCCCTCTGTGTGCCAGATAGCATTTATGCATGAACCCTTCTAGTATTTACGATGTGCCTTTAGATGGAGATAATAATCTTCCTTTTTTTTTTTTTAACTTCTTTTTACATTTACTTATTTTTGAGAGAGACACAGTGTGAGTGGGAGAGGGGCAGAGAGCAAGAGGGAGGCACACAGAATCTGAAGCTCCAGGCTCTGAGCTGTCAGCACAGAGCCAGATGCGGGGCTCCAACTCATGAACCAAGCATGAGATCATGACCTGAGCCAAAGTCAGACGTTTAACTGACTGAGCCACCCAGGCGCCCCATGATCCTCCTTAATGAGGTGAGGGGAAAAGTTCAGTGAGAGTAAAGTCACTTGCTAATAACCTAGCAAAACTAGGAGTCACAGGGCTGTCTGACCTCAAAGGGCAACAATGTTTCCTTGTCTCCAAGGAAGAAGCAATTTGTGCTCGTGGTGGATAAGAAACAACAGAATTCAACCATTTAATCCATCAATCAGTTAATCAATACTTCCTGAGAAGTGTTCATAACATCTGTCCTGGGAAGCTAAGATATTCAAATTCCTGGAGATGCAAGGATGAAATTGGGTCTTTGACTGAATTTCAAAAGATGAAGTCTGTGACTTCGTGTGAATTCCAATCCCCAACCCCAACGAGTCCCAGTGCATTCCCTTTGCGGGCTCCTACCTAAGCTGTAATGCCCACACCTCTGGGGCCTCAATGCCTCCTGGCTCCTGCTTTAGTCACTGTTAGGTCTGAGACTGAGCTCACCTTCACAAACCTCGAGGTCAATTGTGTGCTTGTGTGGAAGTGTATGTGGGAGAATTGTCTTGTGTGAGATGAAAGAATTCATCTCAGTAACCTCCTTAAGATGTCAAATGTATTGAGGGTCGGAAGAGAAACCCATGACACTTACTTGGGGAAGACAGGGGGCCATCTGTGAAGAATCAAGAGCCCCAGGGAGGGCTGGAATTGTTGGGAGGGAAAGGTAACACGTTTCTGGGCAAGGCGGCCAGTGGGGAGTCCCTATCTGTTTTGTATCTCTTTGCCCCTTGCACTTGGCAATTTTGCTGGTGGCAAATTGCCCGCCCCAGATTTTGGGGGGGGGATTCACATAATCAAGTGGCTTCAGTAGATTGTAGGACAAAGAGCACAGGCTTGGGAATCAGATTAAGTCTGAATATTGGCTCTTCTCCCTTTTTATTCCATGACATTGGGCAAATAGTTAAGCTTTCCTCCCATGTAAAAGAGAGTGAGGTTAGCAACCTCATAGAAATATTTCCTAATGCAGGAAGTGGTATCATAACGTGAATAGTTCATTGTGGACAACGCAAGAGTTGTCCGCCCTTTGGAAACTCTTGGTCAATGTTCTGTTGATGGTTATAATATGGACTCCAGAATCTCAGACCCAGAAGTGACTATATGGTTAGTAGGTTCCATGTCTCTTATTTTGAAGGCAAAGCTTCAGGCTTAGTCTGTGTTCTTGAGAACACTGAGGTCTGATGTCTCTTACCTAGGAGGTGCAGACCCAGGACAATAAGAATGTGGACAGAGGGAAATAAATAAAGAACCCAATGAAGCAATGAGAAGTGAAGTTATCACCAGGCTGGATACTCCTTCATGATGGGCCAGGTCATTCTAGGAAGGACCTCTGTGGATTGACTATAGGAGAAATGGAGTAGTTCTTTGGAGGCAGTGAGAAGGGAATTTATCTATGTGAATCCCTGCCATCTTCTTTTTCCCATTAGTCAAGATTCATTCCGTGGACTGTTGATTCTCTGACTTCTGGATCATGTCTTCTGGCTTCTTTGGTGGTTGCTCAGTTTTTCAGAGGCTACCATGTGGGATGGTGTTCCTTCTAAGTCTAGAAGTGGAGGAGAGGCAGAAAGCCTGGCATGTGGCTGGTTGGCCATGCAGCTGTGCAGGTTTGCCAAAGTTGAGGGCTCAGCATTCCAAGGAAAGTGACTGATCAGCACATCAGAGGCAGCAGAGTATGGGAGACAAGAGCCTCCATGGAGGGACTGAGGAAGCATTTAAGATTTGTACTGGACGTTCTCAGAAAGGGGAAGGGATTTGTCTTAGTTGCATATGAGTCAAAATATAGAGTAGAACCCAGATTTCCTCATTCCTATCCTAGCCTTCCCCCCCGCCCCCCGCCGCCCCACTGAGCACCCCAGGCTCTTTTCAGGTATATTGCTTACCCCAGTCCTATTTGTTGTCCATACTTCCAACAGAACCTGCGAGAGACCCTAATGGTGAGAAGAGCGGCTGTTAAGAATCATTCACCTGGCTGGGTGTGGGCTGGGGACAGAGAAGAAGGGAGAGCAGAGGCTTGAGCCGAAGTTGAGATAGTTCAACCAGAAAGGCAGCAGAAGCTTCCCCTAGCAATGGCTCCTGTGAGATCTTCCAAGTTACATTACCTAGCTAGTCCTGATTTGGCTTTCTGTGGCCATTCTGTGGGGCTGTTTGAATGCTCATCTCCAATCCCCTTTCCTGTTCTAATTCCTGGTTTTATTAGACTCTTAGTGGCGCACAAAGCCCTCTGTCTTATTCCTCCCAGCCTCTCAGGGGTGCTAGACTCCAGACTTGTTCATCCTCTTGAGAGTGATGGATGTCCAAGACTATGATAGGATCAACAGTTTGCTAAACATATGGTTCATCATACACTAATGAGTTCTAATCATATAATGACTACCACTTATAAAGCTCCCTTTAAAAGCTGAATTTCTTTTTACAGTAGGCTCCCCATGATGGCTCAGGAAAATCAAATGGCCATCATGAAATTAGTGGCTCCTTGCAACAGTTCAACTGAAAATTAATGCCTGAAATTTGTAGCATCTGATCTTCTGTCTTTAGGGTTGGTGTTTGAAGGCATTGCTTGTTTTCTTTCCCCTAGAGCCTTCAATAAAGCATAGCCTGTCTTCCTTGGTTGTCAGTTCCTAGGACCACTCACTGGACCTCAGTTCCATCTGGTTCTGAGCAGATCAGTAGATCTGGTTGAGATGTTCATTACCTCTTTCTCCGCACAATAACAGAGTCGATATTTTAAGACAAACTATTCCAGACATAGCGTCTACCTCCCAGATTTTGTGACAATCAGATTAGACTCTGTCATCTGATGCTATAACAAATAGGCAGATGATTCGTTTATTAAAATAGAAGACTGATTCCTTTTTAGTGAATACACAAAATATTTCTTCTAACTGCACCTCAGTGTGCAATCTTCAACTTTTTGAGTCACAATAACTCAAAACTTTTTGATTCAACTATGTGAACTAGTCCACACAGGGATGTTAATGTGGACTGATGTCATTCTTAAAATGTGAAGTTTCTGATGCATTATTATAATCTATATTGACACTACATAAAATGATTCATTTCTTTAGACCATTTATGCTCATATGATGTCAGTGAGAGAGGCTCCTGAGAGTTGGCCAGGAGACCAGGCTCAGGGATCAGAAGATTCCTAGATCTGTGATCTTGGACAAATATGCTTTATCTTCAGAATCCTATTTCTCTGCCTGAAAAAATGGTGATCAAAGCTTTAAATAATATAAAATATAAAAATCTGGGCACCTGGGGTGGCTTAGTCGGTTAAGCTGCCGACTTCGGCTCAGGTCATGATCTCACGGTCTGTGAGTCCGAGCCCTGCGTCGGGCTCTGTGCTGACAGCATGGAGCCCAGAGCCTGCTTTGGACTCTGTGTCTCCCTCTCTCTCTGCCCCTATCCCACTCATGCTCTGTCTCTCTCGCTCTCAAAAATAAATAAACATAAAAAATTTTTTTTAATAATATAAAAATCTCAGCTTTTAGTTTATTTATGATTCCTAAACTTCAGTTTATTCTTTCTTTTTTTCTTCCTTTGAGGGTATGTTGCATTTCCTTTGCCTCTGTGTGGCGAAAAATGGCCCCAGTTAAGTTATGGGCTTATAGCCTCAAATAAATACATTCCTACCTAATTTATATATAGTCATGCATGTAACTTGTGCCCATCAGCATATATACCGGGGAGATCCAAGTGGCTAATCAAGAGGTATACTCACATATTTATGATACTAACATAAGGGAAACAAGGCCTAAATCATATATGATCCGGGATTACATGCTAAAAAGTTAATGCAGTATACATGTCTGTAAACCCAAGAACAAAAACATTCTAAAAAAAATGGAAAGTTATTTTAGCATGGTAAGGTGATGAATGACTTATTAATTTAATGTCTTCTTAGAAAAGCATTTTAAGGTTCATTGGTAGAGACAAACATTTATTGAGCAACTACGGTGCAGCAAATTGGACCTAAAACAGTGGAAAAAGAGGTCTGTGTTTCATAGACCTATGGTTTAGTTATTAATATGTTGGGTTTTGCCGATAAATACAAGGGAGAACATAATCCAAAATGATAAAAATTTTTAATAGGGATTACTCATCAATGAGTTTGACCTTTGAGGAGGCTGAATCTCAGGATTTTGCTCCCTTTCTGAGGAGAGGACGATGTTGGCATCAAAGATGATGATTTCCTTGCCCTCCAGGCAGAAAGCAGCTGGATATGCTGAAAGCTCCTTGGCACCAGAAGCCAAGATAGGGAAGGTGGTGAGATCATGGTGTATCCAAGTCATCACCAACAGGGCAGCAGAGATTAGAGGCATCCAATTATAGGGAGCCCCTGACTCATGCTTCCTCCTGGTTCCCTGTCTCAGAGCCAGCTAAGAGGTTGGTCTTGGAAGTACATCTATGGAGATGGTTGATGTCCAATTAGCAAAAAACCCAATAACATCGTCCTGAAGGTGCAAATTTTATCGTATCATCTTCCAACCACTTACATCACTTCAGCGGCTTCCTACTGCCATTGGGCAGAAAACCAAAATCCGTAAGAGGTCCTACGAAGTCTTATATAATATAGATGTTGCCTACTTGTCTCATGAGACTCCTCCTCATTTCCTGGGGAATTCAATTGCATACACTGTATACCCTCTTGCCTTAGGCCTTCAAATATATATTTCCTCTACCTGGAATGACCTCTCACCTCCACTCCTGCCTCCACGTCATCTAGTTAGTGGTCCACATCTTTCAGGTTGAAGCTACCTACGATCACTGCCTTAGACAAGGCTTCCTGGAGATCCTGGACCAAGTCCATCCCCTTATTTTTCTCCCTTTAATATTACCGTGTACTACTCCATAGCACATTAACAAAATTGGGATGTAATTTATCCGATTAATGTCTGCCTTTCTCATGAGGATAGAGATGGCATCTTTTTTTTCCCGTTTCATCATTGATTCCTTTAGAGACTAGAACTGTGCCTCAGTAATGGGTTGTTGAACAAATGCATGAGGAAGAATGGAGAGTTTAATGCTCTCATTTAGGATAGCATACCCTAACGGGACAGGCCATCCAGAGTTCCACGTGGGGAGAGAAACCGGAAGACTTTGAGATGAGTGGCTGATCTTCTGGACATAGGAAACAGGACTGAAGAACAACTGGAATAAACAGCAGTCCTGTCTGAATGCGTAGAGTACCTCCTCCCCCATCATAAAAGTCAGGGCTGGGTTCTCTTGCATCTTCTAAACATCTTCCAGGGCTATGCCAGGTAATGGAATCGTGGTGCATTCGAGTCATTGCCAACTGGGCTATAAGTATGAGGGCTATAATCAAGTGGAGTGAGTGAGGCCATGTTTTTTGGAAACTAGTCAGAGAGGGGTAAGACCAGTGAGGAGAGATCCTCTCCACTGCAAGGGGGACAGCCTTGTTAGTGACATCGGAGTCATCGTCATGTGGGTCTCTTCCAGGCTGCCATGGGTAGGGAAGCTGGGCTGACAGGCCGAGGGTATAAAGGCTTGGATTGCATGAAGAAGTAGGTTGAAGGGTGACCCTTGTGGATTTTATATGAGGAGAAGAGAATTTGCAGGCATACATAATAACAGTAATGATAATAAACACCTCTTACTGACCATCTGTGATGTGATGGGAACTTTAAAATTTTACTTTTAATCTCCACAACAGCTCCAGAAGTTTAGCTTTATTATCTCAATCTTATATATACGAACACTGAGGTGCAGAGAAGTTACTTGCCCAGGACTCCACAGATATTGATTAATAGAGCTAAGGCTCAAAAGTGGCCTGTGTTTGTAGCCATGCTTCCTCCTCACTACAGAAGTGGCTCTGGTGGGGGGGGGGGGCTGCCCATGAAGGCAGATGAACTTTTCCATCAGGTCCTGTAGTAGACAGAAACCACATGGACGTTGCAATCTTCTCGCCAGGTAGCGAAAGCCTGGGGTGCGTTCCCAAGGCGCTGTACTTTCCTCCTCCTCAATTCTCTTTGAAGTTAGCAGGAAGTTTGCACCTGGGGGCTGCAGAGAATCACAATGGGGCTTTGTGTGCATCTGGATTTCATGCCATCCACATTTTTCATGAAAAAACCCAGGTTCATTCATTCTTTCTATCTGTCTATCTATCTATCTATCTAGTATGTTCTCTCTATTTAATATAGCGCCTTTAGATAATTTTATAATCCAATAATGGAATTTAAACTTCCTATATGTAAAGTAGGTCAAAAATAGCTGCTTTAATTATTTAAGTAATATCCAAAGAGGCAAACATCAAAAGAAGCTCAAGTTGCAACACAAAGAGAAAAAAACTCTTTAGGATCAGCAACTTTTCTCAGGCATGCACGAAGGTCTCAGACACAGGCATGAGCTAAGCTTAAGGCTTTATTTTTTTAAAATTGCAATTTTATTGATGACAAGATCATTAATAATGCCACTACACGTCCATGGCATGCTCTTATCCACCCAGCATACCTGTCAAATTTATATACGAGCTACTTATTACTATGGGATTTCAATGATGAAAAATCAATTAATTGGGAGCCTGGAAATTAATATGGGAACCTGAGAGATGGTGGTCTACCAGCTCACTCTTCAGTTAATTAATTTATTTATTTATTGTTAGAGAGACGGTGAGAGAGAGATACTTTGGGACATCTAGCTTGGCAGGAGAGATTTCAAGAAAGAGGAATTTTATCTAGCGGGTTTTTAACGGCAATGCTACTCAATGAATTCTTTTGTACTGGTAGACAATAAGGCAAATACAGAAATCTAGAGTAAGAATTTACACATAGCTCCAACATCCAAGTGTTCAGTGGACTCGTTTTCTTGAAGCAAATATAATAATTGCAGATACCGTCAAACACGTGTGGCGAAAGGCGTGTAACATGGACTGTGCTACTCTAGTCACGCGGAGTAAGGCCAGGCAAACTGGAAATTAAAAATAAACCCAGGGGCACCTGGGTGGTTCAGTTGGTTAAGCGTCTGACTCCTGTTTTCCGCTCAGGTCATGATCTCACGGTTCGTGAGATTGAGCCTGCATTGGGCTCTGCGCTGACAGTGTCCAGCCTGCTTGAGATTCTCTCTCTCTCTCTGTCTGCCCCTCTCACACACACGCACTCTCTCTCAAAATAAATAAACATTAAAAAAAATACCACCTAAACTTGTTCTCTATCACAAATGGTTTGAGAAGCACTATTCTACAAGACAGTAATTAAATGAACTGGTAACCCCTGCTCCCCCCTCCCCCCCAGAATCAGTTGGTTGCTAATTTGCAGGAAGGAATGGAATCTTCTGCTCCTATCTCACTTAGAGATTTGTATCCCATAGCGTATTCAACTTCTAAGAGATTCCCCATTAAAGAACCTCCTTTACTTCTGTTTAAGCCAGTGATTCTCCAATTGATTTTGGCATGAAATGCTTTCTTCCCCTGAATGCCTCATGCTGTGGGAAGGGTAGAGGGAAAGAACTCTCTAACAGTGGGGGTGGCAGGTCAGCGCCCTATCTGCACTCCACACCTCCAAGAGCAGAATATCTGGTTTTCCCAGTTGAATTTTGGTGTTGCACCACCCCCTTCAGGCTTTTTCTGCCAGCCACTCCCTTGACCTCCCAGAATCTGGGACTGGAGAAGGCAGGCAGAGACAATATCTCATCACCATCAAAGTTGGCAGGATTAGAAAAGAGAGCACCAAGTTCAAGTCAAGACTCCTCTATGATGAGGTTGGGTGTCTGTCTACCTAGTCTTTTCCTTCCTTCCTTCCTTCCTTCCTTCCTTCCTTCCTTCCTTCCTTCCTCTGGGAGATGTTTATCCTCTGGGTGTCTTTCTACCTAGGCCCTTCCTTCCTTCCTTCCTTCCTTCCTTCCTTCCTTCCTTCCTTCCT
>NW_024412427.1:6281738-6356362 GCF_014898765.1 Herpailurus yagouaroundi
CCTTCCTTCCTTCCTTCCTTCCTTCCTTCCTTCCTTCCTTCCTTCCTTCTTCCTTCTGTGATAATTCACTACTACTCCACTGCAGTAGGAGGTTAGGGATATTGCTGAAAATAGACTCTATTCCTACTCTTTAGGCACCCATAATCTAGTGGGGGTCAGGGACAAGTCATCAAGCCATTTTGCAAACATGGAGGAAGTATAGAGTGGAGAGGAAAAGGGTGTTGTGTGCAGCAAAGGTCAAAAGTGGAACTTATACAATCTGTGAGGTTGAGGTAAGAGACTCCAAGACTTCCTGAAGGAATAGACAAGCTACATGAGTACTGAGGGGTGAAGGGGCATCAGCCAAGGGAAGGAAGGCAGAGGTGGTGGGCCAGTTCTGGGCAGATCCTTGTTTCCTTATGGATTCCCGGAAAACTTTAGTGGCACAAAGATGATTCTGAACTGGGGGGGTGGGGCTCACTGGCTCAGGTGATTTCCATTTCTTTCCCAGATGCTTCAGAAAACCCAGCTTACTTGCCTTCAGTGCCAGGTTATAAAGTCCTCGTAGCCAGTTTCCAGTCAAGTCCCTGCTGAGGGAGACCATGACCTTCTTAGTGGGAACGTCTTTAACAGCAGGGGTCAGAGGCACCCAGAATTTTTCTTGCAAAAAATTAATTGAGCTCCAAGGTCAGGAGGTGATGAGTGGGACTCGTCAGAATAAATGATTTCTGTTTGAGTAAAAAGAGCTGTGGGGTGCTTTCAGGCTCTTGCCTAAATTTGGTAGTTATGGCTGCCTCAGACTTTAATCAAACAAAGCAGTGAAATCAGGGCGCTCTGAGGTGGGGAAAGGGGTGAGAGGAGATTTAACTGAACCTGACTGGGCTTTTGCTTCAGAAGGGCTAGGCTCGGGCTTTTCTGGCGAGGATTTCTTGAGAATATGCTGTAAGCAGGGATGTGTCCATTATATTGTTTACTAGGTCTTAGCAAGGCCTCGTGCGGAGAAAGTTTGCTGTCGTCATCGTCAGCATCATAGTGGAAATGGGGTTTGTATCCCCAGTATCTATTTTTATAAAAACCGCAGTTTTTATTCAGACATAAACACCCTTCGTATTCAAATCCACGTGCCTTATGGAAAGAAGACTGAGCCCTCTACATGGTTCAGTACCTATTTTAATTAGCAAAAACCACATTTCCTGGCCCCGGTGATTGGCTCAGGGCTGGGCTCGTGCTCCCGCTGAGACCAACGAAATGAGATGAATTGTTTTCTAGGAGCTTCTGGAACTACACTTCCTCATTCTTCTTAGAGAGCTTCTAGTGGCAATTGTCCTCCCCCCTCTCTTGATGCGGCACAAGAAAGCGCGGCAGTTGTCGGCAGTCATCTTGTAGCCACAAAACGCCACCTGGGTGAGGATGAAGTTGACACGATGGCAAACAGAAGAGAGATGGGTACGATAACATCGTCGAGCTGCCGAATCAAACCAACACTGCCCTGCATCGAGACCTTCATTATTCACCTGTATATCCTCTTTATAGTGAAAGCACTCTGGGTTAATTTTTTTTTTATTATTCATAACTCAAGGCATCTCAAATTATAGAAACCCTGCTAGCAGAAAGTGGGGCATTGTTAATGACACTCTAAAGTATGGAATTGGTTGAGATGGCATGAAGGGCAAAACAGAGGGTTCCGCTTGGCTAATCACCTGCCTCTTGTGCCTTGGGAAAGAGACTATCAAGATTGTAGCATTAGTGGACTTGGTAGAAAAAATGGGGATACTGGTGCATGGATGCAGAGGTCCTGTAAAGAGAAAGGTTTAGGTTGCAGATGCCCTTTCTGAACCCGGAATGAAAGGAAAATACAACTTTGTTATGAAAGCATTTATGGGAAGCAATAGCCATCCTATTTAAGCCCCAGCAAGTTGGGCTTTATGTGCCTTGCAACAGACACATACTAACCATAGCAATCATCTAAGTGCCTTGTGTATCCTGCTATCAGACCAATTAGAAAAGTAAACGTTTGGTCTTATTTCTGGTTGCTATTCATCTCTTGCAGGCAGGAGCCATGAACACATATCTCAGCACCCCACTGTCCAGTATTATGTATGGTACGTTAGTAGCTGCATATATCTACTTGGCTGAACGAATGGCCTCAGATGGTCGACATTGAGGCATAGGTTAGTAGCTTCAATATGGAGATGTTTCATTCATTCATTCACTCATTCATTCAAGTGGGTATCTTTTATATGGAGAACTTTGTGGCAGACCTATCGTTTTGGTGGATGGTTTCCCTCCCTCCCTCCCTTCCTCCCTCGCTCTCTCCTTCCCTCTCTTTTTCCTTCCTTCCTTCCTTCCTTCCTTCCTTCCTTCCTTCCTTCCTTCCTTCCTTCTCTTCATGGGTTTCAGACCTGAATTATAGTCTGAAGGTTCTGTCCAATCTACTTCCCTTCTCTCTTCCAAAACTTTTATTTTCACAAGTATTTCACCCAACCGATCTCTTGAGCGTCTACTTCCATCTTGGTGCCTGCCTCTCAGAGGTCACAAACTGATGCATACTTCTTTGACTCTCGAGTGGCTGGTACGACGAACGGTGGAACCCCAGTGTGATGTTTGGCACCCCTTATCCTTTCCTCAAAGGCCCCCGAAGCTGCTCAGTGTTGATATTCGCTGGAGGCATTTTCTTTAGCAAATCTGAAGAAAGGAAGAGGACCAAAAACCAGTTGCGAGCAGCAACTGAGAGCAAGCAAGGTAGCAGCAAACAGGCACGGCAAGGAGACAATATAAGTTCCCTTCTTTTGAAATAAGTTGAGTATTCAAAGCGTTTACCTGCTGTTTTTAACAGAGGATGAATATGTTGTCAAAGCTTTGATGGAATGTAATCTTTCGGTTTTCTGGGCTTTGTCTTCAGAGCGTATCCCTGATTATTGACTCATTTCTTACTTTGACTCCTCTACTCCATTACATCCCATCAAAGCCAGCCATGCGCAGAGTGGAAGGAACATCAAATGTAGAATACTATGGATCTGGATTCTTGGCTGGCTTTTGTGGTGTGACCTTAGGGAAATGACTTACTTCCTCTGAGTCTGTTTTCTCGCTTGTGAAAGTAGCCTGTCTTTACAGGGTTGCTATGAAGATGAAGCAAGGCAATAGATATGAAGGGTCTAATACACCTCTGGGCACAAGATAGTGCTCAGTGATATTAAGTATTGCTCACCAACAGGGTAAGTTTCAGAGTTTGAGGGGCAGCAGGGAGCAATCTGAGTATTGCTGCTCTGTTACTCAAGAAGACTAGTGGGCCAGGGTTGAAAGACTCTATATCCCTATGGGTTCGTGGCCATTGGCCATTGGTCTCTGGGTTCTTCTGCCAAAAGCTGAAATAACTGCATCTACTTTAAATTCCCTTCTTTCTCCTTATTTTTGGAGAACCATGATGAATATTTGATTACATATTTGGAATCTAATATAGGATGGGCTGAGGTTTTGGAGCTAAAGATAGTCTATTTAGTTCAATCTACTACACGCAGCATCTGCAGAGGAGGAAATCAAGGCCCGGGGTTGGGGAACGGCTTGCCCAAGGCTTTGGTAGAGCTGAGTGGGCTCCCTCGTCTCCTTGTCTCGGAGCGGTGTGGTGCTGCCTTAAATGCACCAGTGTCACTCAGAATTTGACCGTGTATGTTGGAGTGAATTCAACCTGACTGGTTTGAATAGGAACCCTGCTTTCTGGGAGGCCGGTGTCCTCCTCGGGGCGGGGGGGGGGTCTTTTGTGATTTTCTTAACATGATGAGATGCTACGTCCTATTCCACGCTCCGTATACACATTATATATTGCCTTTGTATAGCCCATGAGGCCTGTTTTCTCTTTTCAGCCATGGCAGGGGCCGTGCTCTGCTGGGATCAGTACCCCGGTGCCTGGTACAGATTAGGGCACTACTTGTTCATTTGCTGAATTTATTGAATTCAGAGATTTTATGACGATGGGTGTTTGAAGAAGTAGTGGGCAACGGGGGCGAGGCTGGAGGGCAAAGTACAAGCCGCTCACTTGACTTGTTTTGGGAAAGACTTCCCGTTGTATACATACTCCTGTGACAGAACTTCAGCCAGGCAGAATGAGGGGCAAGAGAGCATATTGGTTAACAACAAGGAGCTAATTTGCCGGGGTTTGAATTCTAAACAAATTTGTTTTGAGAGAGAGAGAGAAAGAGACACACAGAGCGTGAGTAGAGGAGGGGCAGAGAGAGGGAGACACAGAATCCGAAGCAGGCTCCAGGCTCTGAGCTGTCGGCACAGAGCTGGATGCGGGGCTTGAACCCATGAACTGGGAGATCATGACCCGAGCTGAAGTCGGACACTTAACCGACTGAGCCACCCAGGTGCCCCTGCCTGGGTTTGAATTCTAATTCTGCCGTGTCCTAGCTGTGTAATTTAATCTTTCTGTGCTCTGCTCAGGAAAGGGATCCAGAACCAATATTCAGGAAGCTGGGATGGAGGCAGATGTTTATGTGAACATGCATATGTGCATTATAAATGCAAATGTCTACATACATTTGCATGTGTATATGTAGACATGCATATATATATATATACACAGATATTTATGGCTGTGCTTTTATATGTAGGCTGGCGCCTAGAGTTCTCACACAGTGTCACTTAAAGGTTTCTTGGTGAGATTGGTAACATCCATCATTCATCCAGTGAATAAACATGTAGTAAGCAATTACAAGGTGGCAGACCCCGTGAGGAGCTGAGAGAGAGCCAGGAATGAAACATGTTCCCTCACTTTTAATGTAAGCAGTCTATCGTCGGTGAATAACTGATATTGTGTTAAGGGCACGGACAGAGTCTTCCGGAAGCATGGAGCCAAGTGTGAGAAATTCTCACGGCAGAGTGGGGGACGGTGTGATGTGACAGGCAGGTAGGGTAATACTTGAGTGTATCACGAAGACAGAAACGGTGTATAGAGAGAGAACGGGGGGGGGGTGCTCCAGGTAGGGAGGAGTGGCAGAATGAAGATGGGGTGATTGAGGGTGCAGATAATGAAGGCGATAGGGAACTTCCTTTCATTTACGTGCATTATTTATTTTTTTTCAAATGGCCGCGAAGTTGGTAGGGCATAAGTACTTATTAAGTTCTTTGGACCTAATTACTTAATAAGGGAACGGGCTTTTCTTTTGGCCTAGGGTTGCCATGAAAATAAAATATTTCTGAGACACCCAGTAGGTCACGAACCGCGAAAATGTGAGAAATTCCATCCTAGGCACAAGCACAGAGACATTTCCCAGTTGCTGTTGTTTCCTGTACCGAAAGGTTGTTCTCAGCTGTTGTCACACATGTGGAATCGAGATTCTGACAATTGTCTTTGACCAAGAAGGATAATCACAGATGACTATAAACGCGTGTACTTGCTTATGCTCCCAAAGCACAAACCCACACGCACCCATACACACGTTACACAGAGGCAGGCACAGAGTGATTTGGCCGAGATGATAATTTTGGAGGGTCATTAACTTTGAGAAATGAAAATAATTAAAAGTCAATTAAGATATCATTTCTAGGGAAATGGAGGGAAACAGGATCTGGAAATTTCAGGCGGGAATGTCGTCCTCAGCAAGGTGGCTTCCCCTTGAGGCAAATAGGACTTGAAACTTTCTCGGTCGGCAGGTGACTTTTGGGTGGGTGACAAACACAAGTGGGAATGCCATGGACCCTGCCATCTTCCCACGGTTCCTCACCTTTGCCATCTCATCAGCTTTTCCAGTAGATCCACAGTGAGACTACGTCATCCCAGGTCTGTGTTGAGTGATGTCCATTCTGATGGTTACCAATACATTCAACTTTCTTCCATTCTACAGACTGACCTTCAGCTCTTGAAAACTCTGAGCAACTATCTGTCTTGCTTGTGTTTTCTGTAAAATGTCTTTAAAGCTGCTACCACGATTGCTGTCAGAGCCAGATTTGGATCCCTCATTAAGTGGCCTTCAACAATTCCACCAGGGAGAGCATGGTTATGTACAACATCCACGAAAATCACTTACTGGAGTATATTTTCCTTAGCTGTTGGAGTAATGCACACTCTACTGTGTTCACCTTGTCTACCCACTCTGTATTTATGAACCAGGGGATCAACTCTTTAATGGAAGCCTTGATAAAAAAAAATTCTCCCTCTTATTCTACAGCATTTCCGGCCCCAATCTAGTTTCTGTTCTGACAACGTTTAATCCTTGATTCTGCCTTCAGTTTTTGGAAGTAATTACCTACCTCTTCCTGAAACATCACTGAATTAGTCAGGGGTCTCTAGAGAAACAGAACCAATAGGTTATATATAAAGAGATTTATTATGAGGCCTTGGCTCACATGATTATGGAGGCTAAGAAATGCCGTGATCTCCAGAAAGCTGGAGACTCAGGAAAGCCAGGGGTATAATTCAGTCCAAGCTAAAGGCCTGAGAATGTTTCAACTTGTCGAGGCTGAACTACATTTCCCAGAAGTCCCTTATGTGTCCAGCTAGGGCGAGCCACAAGGGAGGTCCTTGAAGCCTGGTGGGAATAAGGGAGCTGGCTGACATTTTGTAGTGCATGTCCATTGCTGATGATCTGCTGACTCAGCTTGTTGGCATTAAACAGCATCTGGGCCTGAATTGCTTTACCTTCCCTCGGACCCTCCTTTAGCCTCTCTGATTCCTAGGCCAGGCATGTGAGGGTAGCTCCATGACGAAGACACCCAGCCTCTGCAGGATTCCCTTGTTCCAAAGTAAGAAAGGACAAGTGTTTCAGCCTACCCTTATTGGATTCTAGCTCATGCATGTTCTTTTTTGTTTTTAACAGCTCTAGTGAGATATAATTCATATACCATACATTTACACCTTTAAATGTACAATTCATTGTTTTTTAGTATATCTGCAGAGGTGCACAGCCGTCACTACGATTCATTGCAGAACATTCATCATCCCCCAAAGAAACTCCATACCCAATACAGTCATTGCCTATTCCCATACCCCCTGCCCCTCACCCCTAGTCCTACTTTCTGTTTCTATACATTTGCTTGCTCTGTACATTTCATGTATATGGAAACATGCAACATGGGTTCTGCTTCTTTCCCTTTAGCATAATGCTTTCAAGGTTCATATACGGTTGTAGCATGTTTTCTGCTTCATTCTGTTTTGCTGGTGAATAATATTCTGGCGTACGAATGTACCACATTTGGTTTATCTTTTCTTTCACGTTGTTTCCACATTTTAGCTCCGATGAGTCACGCTGCTACGAACATCTGCGTACAAGTGATTCTGTGGACAAACACTTTCATTTCTCTTTGGTATATACTTTTTTTTTTTCGTCCTCTTCGACCGAGCGTGCAGCTTCGGGAAGGACGCACATGGAGCGGTGAGGGAGGAAGGGGACACCCACCTAGCCAGCCAGATCAGCCGAATCAACCCTGACGACCAATGGGGTGACAGATGTCGCAGCCAGATCGCCCTCACATCCTCTCTTTGGTATATACTTAAGAGTGGAATTACTGGTTATATGGTCATTATGAAGAACTGAACTCTCCGCTTTACATTCCCAGCAGCAATGCATGAGGATTCTAATTTCTCAACATCTTTGCCAACACTTATTATTTTCTGTCTTTTTGATGGCAGCCGTCCTAGTGTTTGCGAAGTGGTGTCTCCCTGTGGTCTTGATTTGTATCCCCTAATGGCTACGCTGTGGAGCATCATTTCATGAACTTATTGACCACTTATAGGTCTTATTTGGAGAAATGTCTAGGCCGATACTTTACCCTTTTTTACATTGGATTAGTTATCATTTGATTACCGAGTTATGAGAAGTTCCAGCCTTTTCTTCATCTTCCCTTCTTAACTGCCTGCCCTGGGGATTTTAAGCACCAGCATCGGAGGCAAACACAACAGCCTAACAGATTATTTAACTGGCTTCCACAACTATGTAAGAATTTCCCTGTAGTGAATTTGTGTCTATCCTACTGGCTCTGATTTTTTTTTTTTAATTTTTTTTTTTTAACGTTTATTTCTTTTTTTGGGACAGAGAGAGACAGAGCATGAACGGGGGAGGGGCAGAGAGAGAGGGAGACACAGAATCAGAAACAGGGTCCAGGCTCTGAGCCATCAGCCCAGAGCCCGACGCGGGGCTCGAACTCACGGACCGGGAGATCGTGACCTGGCTGAAGTCGGACGCTTAACCGACTGCGCCACCCAGGCGCCCCTGGCTCTGATTTTTTGATTGAACCATGATTGATAGAGAGTCTCAGCCCGATGCTCACATTTCACCTTCCTCTACTATCTACATACAGCTACGCTCCAGCCAAACGATGCCTCCATCCTCCATGAGAACCCTCCTTTACCATGCAGTACCTCATGCCTGTTTCTTCTCTCACATGTTTTCCCTCATCATTTTTACCTCAAATTGTGAAGTAAACCACCACACATTCTCTGCCATCTTCCTAATTCCTAATCTTAGCTTCTTCCTCTTTTGCACGTTATAATATTGCGTATCGCCTTGAAAATCGGTCCCTTTCTCCATAATCTCATGGGAAGGTTGAAAGGAATAATAAAGACTACACACCGAAAATACCCTCACCGAGTACCTGGCACATGGCAGGTGATGAGTAATGGATAATTCTCTTCATTTCCTACCCCCAGAAAATGTCAAGAACGCAGTAACTAGTGCTCCACATCTTCCAATTTTGTGGATCTGGAAACGAGGCCAGGAGGCTTAGATGATTCATGTTACTCTGCATTTTCCTCTTTTCTGTGGCTCAGGGAAACTTCTGGGACACTCTGCTCTTTGTGCCCTGGGTTTCAACGCTGGACACGCCTTTTTGGAAAAGCACGTACTTGTGACATGACGGGTAACGATGACTTCCAGCCATAAAATGTTTCCTTTTATCTCATCAAGTAATTTGAGGGGGCTGTGGATTCAGTAAATGGCAATGGATCTAATTAATAGCATTGAATCTCATTTATAGAAATGCCTCATGTTTGCATCATGCTTCAGAGTTTTCAGAGCTATTTTCTCCTTGGATCCTTACAGCATCCCTTGCTGTAAAATCAGCAGGGCGGTGGAGGACATTCTGCTGGTGATGACACCGAGGCGCAGGTGGCTTCAGTGATGCATCTAAAGGTCACAGTGCGTAACTGCAACCCACAGATCCTGACACCAAGGCTCGTGTCCCTCTCTTTGTGCTCGTCCACAAGCAGAGTGAAAGGGAAGCTTGAGCTTGTTCCAGCGCAAAACCCAGTGCATCAGCATCTACTGGTTAATCCTCAGTCTGTCCCTGCTTGAGCTCCTGGGTGGTGGCTGCTGTTTCCTTTCTCCCCCCACCCCCATGTATCTTCCCACCTCTCCTGGTGTCATTATCCTCTGGAATCCAAGATGCTGATCGCATAGGTCAGACAGGAGAAGTAGTCCATGTTAGCTAGTGGTTTCGTGGTGCTTTCAAATCACCAAGACTTCTTTCTGTGAAAAAGACTCAGCCTTACCAATCAAAGATACATCATCTGTTTGAAACCCGATCTCTCTGTCTTTAGGTTGATGACTCAGTTGTTCCCCGTTTCCCCTGGCCATCGGGGTTCTGTATCCCCCCAGGTTGCCTCCTTGCTAAGAGATCATATGGATACAGGTGGAGGGTCTATGCATCCTTGTGGCATTGGAAGAATGACATCTGGTATTCTGATACAGATGTTTCAACTCCTGCCCCCGGGGGGTTACCCCTCCTCCAAAGCGTGGGGAGAGGGTATTTATTACTCCTTCACCCTGTGCCCTTTAGTTTCTTGTGCCCTCCTCCAGCACGGGGATGGCGTAACCCTTCCTGTGTGGAGATACTGCCCTTCGCCATTTTTACACCTGTCCTTGCCCAAGATCTGCCACACGGTTATTCCCTCCAAGCTTTACTTCCTGATATGTAAATGCCTAGTTTGGGGAAGTCTAAGCAAATCCTTTTCTCTTTTTGGAAATCTACCCCTCAAGACTATCGGCTGTGGACTTACAAGTTTAGATTGAAATTCAGAGCTGAGCAGTGAAAACTGCCTTCCCTTTCTTTTCTTTTTTTCAGCAATTCTGTACATTACTCAGTGCTTATCATGGTAAGTGTACTTTTTAATCCTTATCACCTATTTCACCCATCCCCTCACTCACCTCCCCTCTGGTACCCAGCAGTTTGTTCTCTATAGCTAAGAGTCTGTTTCTTGGTTTGACTCTATATCTCTCTTTTTTCCCCCTTTGTTCATTAGTTTTCTTTATTAAATGACACATATGAGTGAAATCATATGGTATTTGTCTTTCTCTGACTTACTTCACTTAGCATTACACTGTCTAGCTCTGTCCATGTTTTTGCAAATGGCAAGATTTCATTATTCTCATGGCTGGATAATATTCCACTACACACGCGTGTGCGCGCACACACACACACGCATGCACACACACACACACACGTCACATCTTCTTAGTCCATCCACCTATTGATGGACACTTGGGCCACTTCCATAATTTGGCTATTGTTAATAATGCTGTAATAAACAGGGATGCATATATCCTTTCAAATTAGTATCTTTGTATTCTTTAGGTAAATTCCCAGTAGTGTGATCCCTGGATCATAGTGTGGTTCTATTTTTAATTTTTTCAGGAGCCCTCACTCCATTTTCCACGGTGGCTGCACCAGTTTGCATTTCCACCCACAGTACACAAGGATTCCCTTTTCTTCACATCCTCACCAACACTTGTTGTTTCTTTGGTTTTGATATTAGCCATTCTGACAGGTGGGAGGTGGTATCTCATTATAGTTTTGATTTGCATTTCCCTGATAACAAGTGATGTTGAGCATCTTCTCATGTGTCTGTTAGCCATCGGGATGTCTCCTTCAGAGCAATGTCTGCTCATGTCTTCCGATCATTTAAACATTTGATTATTATTATTTTTTGGGTGTTGAGCTGTATAAGTTCTTTACATATTTTGGATACTAACCCTCTGTCAAATATGCCATTTACAAATATCTTCTCCTGTTCAGTAGGTTTTCTTCTGGTTTTATTGATTGTTCTGGGGAGTAGTAAACGACCGTGTGGATGAAGGGTTGCAGAGAACTAAAACCCCCAAATCGGTTACTATTTACCCACTTTTCACAACTTTTGGCAACTATTCCACTCCAATAGCATCTCCTTTTTCTGTGAGTCGTCACACATTTACTCTGACAGAGCCATTTCCCCCACTCTTTTCGTATATTTTGTTAGTGACACTTTCCTTTGGTTGTAATTGTTCTTTTACGTGTGTGCATCTTCATGAAATCTCAGCATTGATAGCAGAAGCATTGAACACATGGAAGTCACTCAGTCAATGTTTAAAGAAACCACTGCGGGCTGCTCAAAACTATACAGCAGGCATGTTTTCTAGTGTTCAGTGCATAAGAGATGCCTACCCTTAAACGGTATTATTCTGTTAGCATTTGTTGAGAGATATATGCACATATGTATAAGCCCCGCTTGTAGTCTGTGCAATGCATCAGTGTTAGCTTGTTTTGTAAGAACGTGGACTTTTAAGGGAGTTGATCAGGTAGCCTCACTGTGGTGCGATCAACTCTATCCCTATTCTATTTGGGGCTCTCACTCTTTCAGGAGACAGCCTGCCTGCCTGCATACCCGCCTGATGGAGTTAGCCTGTCTCACGGCTTCACTCTGGAGCCGGAGGGATTGCTTCCCACTACAGTGGGCTCTCTTTGGGAGACTTCAATTGCTTTTGAATTAGTTATAGGCTCAAAAGTGAGCGACTCCCATTATTAGAATGCAGGTTTTAAAATTACTTCATTTCAAGTTGCCAGCTTGGCAGCATTAACCTGTCATCAGAGAATTCAGCATGGTTGTGAAGAAGATAGACTTTTGAAAAAATAAAGCAGAATGAACCAATATGGTCAAGTAGTGAAGGAAATGGACTCGGAAATGCTTTTCACTTACGCCTCATCCATTTTACCATCTATACAATGGTGGCGAAACCTTGGATCCTCCTTTTTAGAATAAGTTGAAGGGCAGTCAATGAAATGCTATGTAAAACATTCACTGAGTATAATACTCAGTGATTGTCTCGATTTGTGTAGCTTTGTTGAAATATTTCTAGGAAAGCTGACGTTCTTACGCACACACAACATAGCCTTACGCCAGCTATCAAAGGAATATGTCTGGTACAAAGGGCATTATTTTCCAGTTTTATTGAGGAATGATTGACAAATAAAAATTGTGTATGTTTAAGGTGTACAATGTGATGATTTGATATATGTATACATTGTGAAATGATTATCATAATCAAGCTAATTAACACATCCATCGCCTCACATAGTCACTTTTTTTTGGTGGTGAGAACACTTAAGATCTACTCTCTGCAAATTTCAAGCATACAATACAGTATTATATCATTATTATTATTATTATTATTATTAACAGTAGAGTCACTATGTTGTATATTAAATCTCCAAAACTTACTTATCTTATAACTGAAAGTTTGGATCCTTTGACAAGTATCTCCCCATTTCCCCCTGGCCCTGGCAACCACCATTTTATTCTCTGTTTCTAGGAGTTCAGCTGTATTTAGGTTCCATATGTATGTGAACTCATACATATTTGTCTTTCCGTATGTGGCTTATTTCACTTAGCATAATGTCCTCCAGGTTCATCCATGTTGTTGTAAATGGCAAGATTTCCTTCTTTTACATGGCTGAATAATATTCACTGTGAAACTATAAACTCTAAGTGCATAATGACCCAGTTATGAAAACAAACTTGAAAAGGTTAAGAAGCCATGTAGAAAAATATCTTTATGACTTTTAGGAAGGGAAAACTTTTTCGCAGGACACAAAATGCACAAATTATAAAGAAAAATATGCATATATTTGACCTTAAAATTAATATATATTTGTGTGTGTGTGTATATATATATATACCTTAAAATTAATATATATATACATACATATATATATATATATATATATACACACACACACATACACACACACACACACCAAATTCCATACACAAACATGAAAGACCATTTACCAACTAGGACAATTTTATGTCAGCTCATTGTTAATGAAAGAGAAATATCCAGAATACAAAAGAGCTTCCTACCAATCAATAAAACACATGAAAGCTTTTCAATAGAAAATTAGGCAAAGGACATGAATAGTTAATCTACATATAAGATGAAATCTGAATGACAAATGAACATGTGAAAAGCCCAACCTCATTGTAATCAGAGATATGGAACAAAAAGCGTTCATATCATAAGATTATATTAGTAAAAAATGACTTAGTCTGATCATGTAAAGTGCTGGTGAAGATACAGAGAATCAGGAACTCTCCTGTGCAAAAATTATGCAACCACTTTAGAGAGTGAATTGACAATACATAGTAATGTTTGAAGATGCACATATATTTTGAGCTAGTGATTTTACTTTGAGATACATTTTCTAAAGAAACTGCTGTATATGTGCGAAGCATGTATGAGGATATCCCCTATAGCGTTTGTTTTTAATGTCTAAGAAGTGGAAATGCATCCTTTTAAAAGGTAGAATGGAGAAGTTGTGGTTTGGATATGTTGAAATTCTATAAAGCAGTTCAATAATATAATATATCAAATATTGAAATCAATGCTGAGTGAAGAATGGCGAGTTCCATTAGGTTATTGTATTAGTTTTACCACCAACTCAGAGGCTTCAAATAATACAGTTATTGTCACACAGTACCTGTAGGTTAGAAGTCTGGGCATGGCTTAGCTGGGTTGTCTGCTTCAGTATTTCGCCAGACTGCATTGCTAGCATCAGTGAGGGCTGTGGTCTCATCAGAGGCTCTACTGGTGAAGGAGTGACTTCCAAACTCCCTGAGAATGTTGTAGAATTCATTGCCTTGTGGTTGCAGGATGGAAGTCCTCAGATTTTTCAAGGGGTCACCCTCAGCACTGACAGGCCATCCATGATTCCTTGTCACATGGGCTTCCCTAACACAGCCATTTGCTTCATGGCAGATTGCTTCTTTAAAGCCAGCAAAGGATAAAGAGACTCTAACAAGATGGTGTTACACTCTTGCACAATCACATAAATGTAATCACATATATTGCATCGCTTTTCACCTCATTTCATGGATTATAAGCAAGTTGCAGATCCCAGTGACACATGAGGGGAATTACACAAATGCAGGAATACCAAGGAGTGGTGGTTATGGGAGCCATCTGAAGGTCTGTTCGCCAAAATTTTGTATCATTTATGTAAATGTTTCAAAACATCAAATCACAAAACAATTTTGTTGACCGTCCAGGCAATAATGCTGTGTGAAACAACCAACCTCAAAAAGTTATGTAACACATTATCTCATTTATATACCATTCCTTATAATGGCAGAATTATAGAAATCCAGAAAAAAGATTAATGGTGGCCAGGGGTCAGGGACAAAGGGAGGCAGACAGAGGGTGACACAAGGTGGACATGAGTACAAAAGAACAAGGACACAGAAGAGTTGTGTATCTTGACTGTGTCAATGTCAGTATCCTGGTTGTGATGTTGGACTATAGTTTTACAAGACGTTACCATTGGGGGAACCTGGAAATGGTACACGGGATCTCTCTGCATTATGTCTTAAACTGCATATGAACTACAATTAGCAAGGGTAAAAAGTCTCATTAAGAAACAATAACAACAACAACAACAAATAAACCAGAGAAAATTTCAAAGACACAAAACAAAAACAAAGTAAACGCTCTCATCTAAATGCTGAATGATGAGCAGAAAACCATGAGACAAAAATCAGTGGAGAAAAACGGTGACTGGCTGACACAGGAAGCTCATTTGCAAAAAGAGAACTCAAATCATCATTGGAGGGAGTAGACGGTAGAACTGCTCTGCAGAAAATCGAGTCGGCAACTTGGAGAACAAAGTTGAGGACTCTCAAAATTCAGGAGAAAATAACAAACGTTAAACCACTTGATTAGTTTATACTAATTATTCAGTTTATAATCTTACATGGAAAAGCTGTGAATATTACCTTAAATGTGTCACATATACACTTATGTGATTTACATGTATGTTCTCTTGTTACTTTCAAAGAAGTCATGTGAATATTACTCTATAAGGTAATATGCAAAGTTCCTAAAGGTGACTCTCTTTGAACGTTACCACTGTTCGTGATTTTAATTTTCTACTTTACGCGTTTGGATATACAGTTTTCTACCATGAGTATGTATTAATTTTAGATGGAAAAATGATTAAAATCAATGTAATCTTGTGGATATTGCACAAGATCTACAATTACGTAAAAATATATACAAGGAAAAACTAGAAGGAAATGCTGTATATTAAATGTTAACAGTGGTTCTGCCTGGGGGATTGGGATTTACTTGTTTTCTTTCTTTCTTTTTTTTTTTTTTAATTTTTTTTTCAACGTTTATTTATTTTTGGGACAGAGAGAGACAGAGCATGAACGGGGGAGGGGCAGAGAGAGAGGGAGACACAGAATCGGAAACAGGCTCCAGGCTCTGAGCCATCAGCCCAGAGCCCGACGCGGGGCTCGAACTCAGAGACCGCGAGATCGTGACCTGGCTGAAGTCGGACGCTTAACCGACTGTGCCACCCAGGCGCCCCATGGATTTACTTGTTTTCATTTTCTCCAAGTAATACTGTGTAGTCTCTAGATTGTATACAGTGATCAGATGTTCATTTTATAATCATACAGATACATTTTAAATTAGCATATAAAATTTTATGGGTACTATATGATAACAAATACGTATTTGTGTATATTTTTACACTGAAAATTGATGGGAAGGAAAACAATAAAAGGTCAGAGATGACTTTTTTTATTCCTTTAACTTTCATGTATTTTCAAAATTTGAATCATGAACATATATTGGTTTGGTAATGGAAATATCCCCAAAGAAAATGGAAATGATTAATTAATTGTTTGGGGAATTGGGACATTTTTTTCAAAGCATAAAACAATAAAAAAATCATAAAAAAGGAGGAAATACTCAAACAGACAAATAAAACATGGGAAAATACTTCGCTTCCTTAAATGCAATTTCAAAAATAGTTTTATCTTAGGGCCAGGATTTCAGAAGACTTTTATTTTCTCTTTTAATGCCCGTGTTTCCCACATTTTCTAACATCAAACCAGAAAAAATGTTACATGCTATAATAAATGGAATAGAATAGAATTACATCAAGGGCCAACAGGTGAGTTTAAAAGGCGCTATACTTGGGGTGCCTGGGTGGCTCAGTCAGTTGAGCGTCCGACTTCGAATCAGGTCATGATCTCGCGGTCTGTGAGTTCGAGCCCTGCATCGGGCTCTGTGCTGACAGCTCAGAACCTGGAGCCTGCTTCGGATTCTGTGTCTCCCTCTCTCTCTCTGCCCCTCCCCTGCTTGCCCTTGTCTCTCTCTGCCTCTCAAAAATAAAGAAAAAAAAAAGGCACTATACTTGGCTATGAACTTCCAGTTAACATAGAATTCTCAAGAAAGTCTCATAAGATTCATTCATTCAGCAATTATTTATGGAATGCCTACTCTGTCAAGGAATATGTGGGCGTTTGGAATCCTGTAGCAAACAAGTCAAAGATCTTGCCTCCATGCAGCTTACATTCAAAGATGGAAGTTAGAAAGCCATCTACTCTTAGCTTGTTCGAGCTGCCATAAAAAATAACCCATAAAAAATAACTCCCTTTTCATGTAAGGATGTCAGTTATACTGGACTAGAACCCCACTTTAATGCCATCACTTAACGTAATCACTTCAATAAAGGTTATCACCAAATATGGCTACATTCTGAGGTATTGGGGATTAGCAATTCAACATATGAATTTGTGTGTGTGTTGGGGGGGGGACATAATTCAGCCCCTAAAATCACTCTATCCTTTCATTGTCTTTAGCGATTCCTCATATTCTGGTCCAGTGTCTGTGTGAATACCTCCGGTGATGGGGAACACCCTTCCCTGCCTTGGGTCAGGGTGTAGAGTTTAAATCTGTCTCTGAGTAGAAGGTCACCTAACCCAGACTTCCTGACGAGAGCGCTGCCGGAATACCCAGCATCGAATGTAGCTGCTTGATTCTGCAACTCCCTGACTGGGGACACTCTGAAGTTCAAGAGTGAGGTGTTCAGCTGTGACTTCTCTCCCATATCCTGCAGCCAAGAGGTGACACGAAGTCACAGACATTTCCAGCTGAACAAGGACTGATCTCTCCACCCCCCTCTCTCCTCTCTTCCCTTTACAGGGAGCCTGTGACATTTTTGTTTTGTTTTGTTTTTATAAGGGATCCCTTATCTTCATCTCTCTCTCTCTCTCTCTCTCTCTATCTCAACAGATCAAACTGAGAAGTCTCTGGACCTTTCACAGATGGAATTACAAAGGCAGTTTTTCTGAATCTGAGCAACTCAAAAGAATCAGCTGGCTCCTTTCTCTGGCAGCCAGCTTTTTAATCCTCGGTCACATGTCACTTCTAATTGTGGGCATGATGTTCAAGTTCCCCTCGGGCCGAAATTTCACTCCAGTAAATGCTCTTCTTCCACAGCTGCAGAAACATGTCAGGGAGAGTGATCTTCAGGTACCATTTCTGCAAGAGGGAGCAGCTTTGCCCGGCATGAACCCCGGGAGTCAGGTGCCTGTCATTGACCTTTGATCGAGGCTGACACGATCTCCCTCAGCCAGACACTAAAGCACTAAAGGTCGAAGACCAACGAGGCTGGGTGCAGGAGGGAGGGGAGCCCTGGGGAAGGGGTTCTTCTTATTTTGAAATAAATGGGCAACGTTTTCAGGGGAGAAAGTGCGGGAACAGACGAGGTGATAAAAAAAAATCACTTGAGTAGAATTGTCACCAGTTGTGCCCAGGTTGGATCCCTGGTATTTGAGGGTCTCATTAGAGAGGGGCCAATTCCCCCAGAATGCCTCAGAGGTAACTGATTGCCCTGAGAAAGGCTCTCCAATCTCCCGAGAACTTCAGAGTTCTTTCTAGCGTGAAGTCCTCCGATAGTTACGTGAACCAGAAGTTTCTTTTTATCTCCACATTTTATGAAAAATTTCCAGCACATAGCAAAACTGATGACATCTGATGGTGAACACCTGTATGCTCACTGCTTGGATTCTGCCATTAACATTTTACTCTACCTGCTTCGTCTTCTATCTGTGTATTCCTCTAGCCAGCCGTCAGTCCATTTCCCTTTTGGGGATGCATTTCAAAGCCAAATGCAGCTAAGACCACATTCCCCCTAAATAGTTTGGTGTGGAACCAGATTTCAATATTTGTTTACAGGCATTTCTTCTTATAAGGCAAAAGGTACTCACAATTAAACACGCAGGTCTCACACGTGCATTTAGTGAGTTTTGACAAAGGCAGATGCCAATTGGCGATCTGAATAACTACCAAGATACAGAACAGCATCATCCCCCAGAAAGCTCTCATGACCCTTCCCCAGTCAATCCTCACCATTTCCACCTCCCAGACGAACTTTGTCCCTATTTTTTTCTTCCCTAAGTTAGTTTTGTCCATTTAGATCTTCTCAAAAATGGACTTACATGTACTCTTTTGTATGCTTTCTATCGCTCAGCATAGTACTTCTGAAATTTATCTGTTGTGTGCATTAATAGTTTCTTTTTATTGCTAAGTAGGATTCCATTGGGTTAATCCACCACTGTGTGTTTATTCATCCTCCTAATGGGGACACGGTGGCTTTTTTCAGCTTTTGGCTGATATGAATAAAGTGACTTGGCTTATACAAGTATAAGAGCGAATTTTTTCCTCTCTATAAACTCAAGGGAATATTTTCCACTGTATCATCTATCCATCCACCTTTTCTTCCATCCATTCAAACACATATCGTGTGCTCACGGCAGGCCAGGTAGTGTTCAACCGCTGGGGAAATAAAGTTACAAGATACGTTCTCTGTCCTTTACAGAATCTAGTGAGAGAAACTTTTGCATTCCTGGACCCACTTCCATGGTGTGTGTGTGCGTGTGTGTGTGTAGGGCTTCCCACACCACCACACAACCCTGGACACCAGAAGAGTGTCTGAGAAATCACTCCAATTCTGACACCATCTACTGGAAACAGCATCAGATTCCACAGGCTGAGGGGCTCGGTCCTACAAGACGACTCCCTTTCTGCTTCAGATGCCAACCACTTCTGACCAAGTGGCTATAATATAAGTCAGAGGTACCCACCGCCCTCAGATTTGATTAACTTGCTAGAGCACCTCCCAGAACTTAAAGAAACATCCCTTACTAGGTAACCAGTGGGGCGCCTGGGTGGTGCAGTCGGTTGGGCGTCCGACTTCAGCCAGGTCACGATCTCGCGGTCCGTGAGTTCGAGCCCCGTGTCAGGCTCTGGGCTGATGGCTCAGAGCCTGGAGCCTGTTTCCGATTCTGTGTCTCCCTCTCTCTCTGCCCCTCCCCTGTTCATGCTCTGTCTCTCTCTGTCCCAGAAATAAATACACGTTGAAAAAAAAAATTAAAACAAAAACAAAAAACTAGGTAACCAGTTAATTATCAAAGGATGAGTCAGGAACTGCCAGATGGAAAAGCTGCAGGAGGCGGGGAAGGGGTAGGGGAAGGGTCGCGGTGCCCTCTCCAGCCGCCACTCTCCCAGCGCCTCTGTGAGTTCATCAGCCCGGAAGTTCTCCAAACCCTGTCCTTTTGGGCATGCTGGATTGATCCCCTGACATTAGCAATTGACTCAACCTGCAGCCCCTCTCCCCTCCCAGGAGGTCCGGGGGTGGGACTAAAAGTTACCACCCTCTATTCACCTGGTTGGTTTCCCTGGCAACTAGCCCTCATCCTTAGGTGAGGTCCGGAAGTCACCTCATTAACCTAAGACACCTGTATCACTCTCATCACTTAGGAAATTCCAAAGGTTTTAGGAGCTCTGTGCCAGAAATGGGGACAAAACCTGAAGATTATCTATCATCTTTTATTATAAATCACAGTATCACAGAGAACAACACAGACAATTACAGAAATACGAAAATGGGGCTAAAATGACAACTTCCAGAAGAGGGAGAAGCCTAGGAGAGTTAGACAAGACTTCCAGACAGGTCAGACCCGAGGTAGGGAAGCAGGGTACTGAGGGGTCCCAACATATGGGGGCAGCTTTAGCAATGGGATCATGAGGCCTTTTCTGCAACTCCCTTCAATGCAGCCCAGTGGCTTCCATGGAGGTGATTTTATGAGGAGCCTTATTGAGTTCACTTACTCCTGCAAACCTACTTTTCTAGAACTCACCTCTATTTGCATACCTCCTGCAGGTTCATCTCAAGCCTTGATCTCACTTGACTTGAGATGTCAGAGGCAGCTTATTATTCCCCTATGAAGTTATTTTGTCCTAAAGTCTACAGATTTCTTCTGGAAAGCTCAGTGGAGCTGACTCATAGAATCAGCCAGGCTTTCTCAAGTGTAACAATTCCAGAATGTACTAACTCTGAGATGCAACACCAGGTTCCTTTTGAGTCATTGGTATAGGGCTGCCAGATAAAACACAGGACATTCAATTAAATTTAAGTTTCAAGTAAAAAACAACTTTTTTCTTTTAGTGTGTGTCCTGAATATTGGATGCAATATACATTTATATTGACAAGTGATTTGTTGTTTATCTGAAATTCACACGTAACTACATATCCTGTACTTCTTTCTTTTTTAAATGTTTGTTTATTTTTGAGAGAGAGAGAGAGAGAGACAGAGCATGAGCATGAGCAAAAGAAGGTCAGAGAGAGAGGGAGACCCAGAATCCGAAGCAGGCTCCAGGCTCTGAGCTGTCAGCGCAGAGCCCAACGTGGGGCTTGAACTCATGAACCGCGAGATCATGACCTGAGCCGACGTCGGGTGCTTAACCGACTGAACCACACAGGCGCCCCCACATCCTGTACTTTCGTTTGTTAAACCTGGCAACCTGCGTCATTGGAGAAAGAGGTTTTCTGGTCAAGTGAATTTTACCCATGAAGGAAGCCAAACCCATAAAAGTGGCAAAACTTTAAAAAGCAACCGTGAAAGAAATATTAGTTGTGTCATATATCTCCCCATCTTTTGAGTTGGAATATATGGATGTATCACAGAATTTCTTGATAGCCTGCAGTGATTAGTATAATAAATATTAATTATTGCACTGTATTGTGCTCTCAAAACTATTGGAGGATATTGAGAACTGCTTGTTTCTATACAGAATGCCACCAGAAATCTGTGATTTTAGAATTTTACATCTGTGGGTTTTTTTTTTCCATTTTTTTTCTTTCTTTTCTCATTATCGGCCTATCAGTTAACCCCCTCGTGGCAATGAATCTTTATTTTTTCCAGAGTCCAGAAATGCCAAACTTTTCTTCTGCCTAACCTGATCTCAGTAAACAATGAGACACTAAATCTTGCTGGTAATATGTATTAACAAAGGTCATAAGCTAGTATGGAAAAAAGGTATGGGGTTTATAATAATTATTTAACATTTCAGAGATTAAGAAAAAACAACAAATTAGTTAATTTTATTTTCTCAAGCACTCATTCACTTCCTCATTGAAATAATAAATGTCGTTATGTAACAGAGGTTTATACAGACCCTTATAGCCTCCGTGTTTTATAAAATAATATTTCTAATTTGTCTTTAGAAAACCATATCTTGGGGCACCTGGGTGGCTCAGTCGGTTGGGCGTCCGACTTCAGCTCAGGTCATGATCTCACAGTCCGTGAGTTCGAGCCCTGCTTTGGATTCTGTGTCTCCCTCTCTCTCTGCCCCTCCCCTGCTCACGCTCTGTCACTCTCTGTCTCAAAAATAGATAAAAACATTAAAAATTTTTTTAGAAAACAATATCTTTAAAGGGCTGGAGGGTGATTAAAAATTGAATGTTGCTATCTGAATATTATATATCTTCCAAATAGTGTATTCATTTAATTTACATAATTGCATGAGTCCTGGGAGCGGATTCCCACCTGGTCTCATGTTACAATGTTAAGCGGTGTCATTTAGGTGTAGAAAGCAGTTTCCTCTCAACTAGACCTTTCTTCCCACGGGCTCAGGATATATATTGGGTATTAACCTCTCCTGTGCATTTAGTGTAGATCTGACGTTTTCACCCAAATAGGGAAGGAAAAAATCTTTTAGCTGCATATTTCAAGGAAATATGCTTTTAGCAGGAAGTTGACTCTTCCTCATCCTTTAGCAGCACACTGGGTCTTCCTCTGGGAATCTTCGTCTAGAGACTCTAAGTCCTCATGACATTTGTCAGGGAACAAAGAAGTCATGGCTGGCAGATATTCATAGAAATTGGGGTTAACATTCCTGCTTTAAAATTCTTGAAAATGTGCCACCAGATTACCCAAAGGATGCAACCTGCCTTAAACATCTGCCAAAGTGCATTACTGGCAAAGAGGCTGCTTTCCATGAAAAAAAAAATACCCCTCTCCTCCATTTCAGTGGTAACTCTGATCTGCCCATAAGTTAGGTGAGACTCATAATTGCACCATGGTGTTGCCCAAAATGTGTAGCTCCATCAGCCTGACCCATTGTCTTCTCTTGACCTGGATTATTGTCTTGGGCTGGTCATGTATACCTGCCATGCCTTTTTTGGGCAATGTCCTACCAGCAGAGTGGTTTTAAACTGCAGTGTGCATCCAAATCTCCTGTGCAGCTGTTGAAAATGTGGGTTCCTGGAACTCACACCTTACCATGAAGCCAGATGCCCTAAGATGTTGAACCACACTCCAAGATGGCGAACCATACTCCAGGAAACACTCTGCAGCACCTAAGCTCCACGGAGATGGGCCCACGTTGGTCTTGCTCACTTCTTATTCCCTGCGCTGGCCTAATGCCTGACTCAAGATAGGTCTTCAATAAATATTTGGTCAGTGAAGAAATTAAGAAAGGCTGAAGAATGAGGGGTGGCATGGTGGTTTCAGTGGCTAAGGAAACTTCTTAGGTGAAGGAATTCTTATTGCCATGAGGGATGAGTTGAAAAGTTTCTCTGAGGTGGTATGTGTGTGTGTGTTTTGAATTATCAGTAAATATCATTGATGTTTTTTAAAGCATGAAAGTAAGGTACCAGGCTGTCTAATTCCATTGTAATATATTCTTTTCCTTCCTTTACCCACTCTCTTTTCCTTCCTTCCACCTGTCTATCTTTATTTATAAAAAGAGGTCTAAGAAAATGTTCATTTGATGCTCAATTTTTAAGCTGTGAGATTTTAGGTAGCTTCAAAAAAATTTTTTTTGTATTACATGAAATTTCGTGTTCTTTTGTGTAATTTAGCAAAACCAATTAAACTCAATAATCATTTAAACTTCAAAAAAGACATGCTCTTTGACCAGGTGTTTGGAAATTAGGGTCAGTCAGCACAGCTGGCCTCCAAACATGCCAAAGGTGGGTGAAGGGATAGTGTAGGCATCAGCTCTGGTTGCCAAGATCTGCATCTTCTTCCAGAGTTCTCCTGTGCAGGGCCTTGGCCTATATCTCAGACCATGCTTCCATTGTTCTTCATAGTTCCTTTCTCTGAGCCCAACATCTGGGACTCACTTGGAAACTATCTAGACCTTTGACTCAAGGATTGGATACTTTAGGCCACAATAGTGTGGGCATTTTGCCTGGGATTCAGGGCAGGGGTGAAAGCCACTGCACTGAGGGGTGTGCCTCTAGCCCACTTGAAGGTCTTTGGGTCTCTGACGTTGGGGTCTGTCTATACATATGAAAGAGAAAGAGAAAATGAAAAGCTCATGTTTTTAAATAGGTCAAACCATCCTTATGGGAACTTTTTTTGGGGAACGTGTCCCTTTGTATAGGGAATGGAGGCCAAGTTGGATAACTTAGCTTGTATCCCAGCTGACTCCCAGACCAACTTCTTACTCTACTCTTTTCAACCCTGCTGAACAAAATCTCAAGCTCTTCCTTTAATTTTCCTGACTTGATTCCAAATATACTTGTCTTGACAAAAAGTTCTGCTTAGTGCCCCCATTGAGTGACCACCCACCTTATATTGCCAGAGCCCCTCTCTTCCCATGAAATCCTTCTCTCCTTCTGGCACCCTCAGCACTATGAATTAACCACACCCACTGGTCTACTCCCCTGGGCATATAGGAGAACTACATTTCCCAGCTTCCTTTGCAGTTAAATGGAACCATGACTTGCTGGCTAGTATGATGTGGACAGCAGTGATGTGAGGCAAATTGTACTGAGCTCTAAAGCCTCTGCAGAGGCCTATGTTCTGTGTATTCACTGTACAGAAGGAGAAGATCCAGTGAAAATCCAGAAGAAGGGTTCTGAGGTCCTAGGGAACAGTAGAACGAGTTGCATCATGTAGCATGGGAATCTAGGTCACTGTGCAAAGAAAGAAACTGTGCAGGAAATAAACTTTTATTGTGTTTTCCATTTCTACTCAGAGAGTGTTTTGTTCCTGTAGAAAAATACAGCCAACTGTAACGAAAACCCCTACTTACATTTTAAACCCACTGAAAACAGTCACATCTTTGTCTAGATCTCCTGAGGATCAAAGATGAAGTTAATCTAGATTGATGTCTCCCTCAGAAAGGTTCTTATCATATAGCTATTCTAAGACATTTTCTCACATCCCTTCCTCTCCTACTAGACTGGAAGCATTTCAAGATCAGAGCTTTTTCTTACACCTCTTTGTAAACTTATCACTGATCACTGTATCTGGAACATTCTAGGATCTCTTGGGAAATGATGGAACCTGTATTGAACTAAGTTCTGTTTGACCAACTTTTGTGTTCTTGTATATTCTGCTTCTCAGACAGAGCTAGAGGGGAAAGAACCCAACACTCACGGTATCTGAAATGCAAGTCCAAGTATCAATACTCCTTTTCCAGGTAGTAAGTAGGTCTGGGATCCTCAGGGAAATATTTATATTTTCTTACTCTTACAACCTCCCATAAACATGCCTATGGACAGTTGGTCAAAGTTGGTCAAGGAGAGAGACCTCCATTAGAAGGCCTGGCTCAGCTTTCCAGAGAAGATGGTAAGAACCAGTTGGAAAGGATGGTGATGACCCCAGATACCTATTTGGGGAACTGGTAGTGACTCCATTTCTACCCCAAGACCAGACACTAAGCAGTCAGGGAAGAGGGTCCCTGTCCAGACATTTTCTGTTCAAGAATGAAATGCCTTTTCAAGTAGACCAGGGGAGAGGAAACTCCAACGCCCAACTGAAGAGGTAAGAGAAGTCATATGGCAGTGGCCCAGGACGACCCCTTTCACGTTGCTGCCTGTATTTGCTGTTCTGGGAAGTGCATTGCATGACTTTCTTGGGGTGGAGGGCTCCAAACTACAAATGTGCACCCACAGCAGTTTCCAAGATGTGCTTTTCTCTCCTTTTTTACTGTAACTTAAGAAAGTCAATGCATTTAGAAACTAGAGTGGTTTTTTTCAGATGTTCAAGTTACATTTTTACTTCCTCAGTTCGGCTTTCAAACTCCTCATCTTAATTGGCCAAGAACTTGTGAAAAAAATGGAGAAGGATTATCCTGAATCATTTGCCTAGAACTTGGAGAGTATGTAAGCAACTCAAAGACACACGTAACTTCTAAGAAATCAGACAGATGTGAGAGTGCTGGAATGGTGTCCTACATGGCCGCGAAGTTCACAGATGCAAAGTCCGGCTTCACGGTGCCTGGAGACTGTGATCACAATGAAAATTTGTAGCAAATATCATTAAGGTCAGTCCCTGAACAACACTATGCAAACTCACACAAGGTCTTATTTTCTATCTTAGGAAGCGGGTAAAGGGAGACAGTTTGCAGAATACCTACTATGGGCTAGTTACTATTCATTCATTCAGCAACTGTTTACTAAGTGTTTACCCTAAGCTGGCCGCGAAGATTTGGTTCCTGCTCATAAGGAGCTCAGATTATCCAATTCAATTCAATTTTCTCGAGAAAGTTATTCACTGAGTCTACCTCGTGTTTTAAACGGGCTTTTATTTATTATTTTTTTTAAATTTTTTTTCAACGTTTATTTATTTTTGGGACAGAGAGAGACAGAGCATGAACGGGGGAGGGGAGAGAGAGAGAGGGAGACACAGAATCAGAAACAGGCTCCAGGCCCCGAGCCATCAGCCCAGAGCCCGACGCGGGGCTCGAACTCACGGACCGCGAGATCGTGACCTGGCTGAAGTCGGACGCCCAACCGACTGCGCCACCCAGGCGCCCCTAAACGGGCTTTTAATACACAGGGGTTATCAATCTGAATCACTGGAACTCGGACCAAATATTTTTGTCCTGGAAGTGGCCAGAAAGGATCACCCGAAGGTAGAAGGGGGGAATGAAAGATGTCCCCGCCAGGAAAGGGGGTTTGCTACCAAGTTGAGGTGGAGGCTGGGAATCCCGGGGCACCAGGAAGGCAGATACAATTTGAGTTACCCTCCAGCTGTCGTGTTTTCTGAGGAGTGCTCTCAGAACAGCAGCCAGAAACATGCTTTGGGTAAAAGTGTTCTGTGGTCAGGCATGTTTGAAAAATTTTGGATATCATATCAAGACATTTGTAAGGGCCCTCATGTGACATAATAAGGCCTCTAGGAAGTTATAGAGGAAAGAGAATGGGTCATGTTCCTCCCACCCCCAACCCAAGGCATCCCAGACTTAATCCACAATATATTGCTTTGTCACTTAGTCCTTTTCCACATTCCATGCATCCGGCATTTTTCTCATCATATGTTATAAAACACTAAAGCAGTTTAACCTAGACTATCACTCTATCCAAAAGGGGTTTTCAGTAGTCAGATACACATCTCATAATAATTATTGTTGGGGTGCCTGGGTGGCTCAGTCGGTTAAGCGTCTGACTTCGGCTCGGGTCATGATCTCACGGTTTGTGAGTTGGAGCCCCCATCAGGCTGACAGCTCAGAGCCTGGAGCCTGCTTCGGATTCTGGGTCTCCCTCTCTCTCTGCCCCTCCCCTACTCATGCTCTGTCTCTCAAAAATAAACAAACGTTAAACAATTTAAAAATAGTTTAAATAATTATTATTAATGTACATATTTGTTTGGGGCTATAAATCATACATTGTGGATATATTATGATTAAGTCTTAAAGATATGTGGTGTTATGTTACATTATAAAGTATATCATATGTACCGTGTCGACCCAGTTGATTACATGTGTAATGGGTTGAAAATATTTATTATTTTAACAGCTCACACCAGCCCTGTGTTTAGGAAAGGAAGGGGGTTTGGAGACGTCTTTTGCAGGGAGGATGGGACCCAAATATACATATCACCAGGCACTACAGTCACGAAAGAAAGGGAGAGATCAGTAGTTTGGTTTGGGAAGAGAGAACAAGGAAAGAAATACACCAAGACAAGAAATACGCCAAGCGGTAAGGCATAAGGCAGGAGCCTGGCATTTAAGTTTTAGAATTTTACTAATTGTTAGGGACCAATTCAAAATCCACCTCAAGCTGTTTGTATTGCTGTAACGTAAATCCCTGCACCTTCCCAAAATTATCATCAGGGATTTGTATACACTCACACACTGTGCACTAATGTCTAATTAGATGGAATTTAAAATAGTCGTGTGGGTCAATGCAGAACGAATGGGGTATAACACTAAGGGGGTGACTGGGAGCTTTTCACTAAACTGAAGCATTTAGTGGGGGTGGGAGTTCGGAGGTCTCTCAGGAAGTTGTGGGTTTTTCACAGAGCTCTGGGAATACAATGGAGGTTTGATCGTTTGTGTTTATCTCTTACGGAGTTGAGATCCACATCTGGAGTGTGTGTGTGTGTGTGTGTGTGCGCGCGCGCGCGCGTGCACGCGTGTGTGTGTAAAGTGATGGGTAGAGACAGAGAAAGGAATAGAGATAAAGATATGGAGATGGAGGTCTGTATGGCACCTTCAGAATCTTAATTCTCAATTATAAATGTTTTGTAGCTTGGAAAATTTGTAAAAAGTGGTTTTCTCTGATACCTATGCACAGGCCAGCAGTAGAAGAGGAGACAGTAGGGAATCAATCTATAGAAGCCCCAACAGCCGGCTGCAAGTCTGTGGCCAGAGTGCAAGGGGAAGGAGAGTCAGGCTCACGTGTGTTGGAATTCCTTTAGGGCTCAGGTCTAATAGTAAAGTCGTACTCCAGGACCAGAGAGGCAAATAAATGTTCACAGACAGGGTTGGGAAGAAGTGACTAAAAAGTACCGAGATAGAAGGAGACAAGGGGCTGGGGTTCAGTGTGAAAGGATTGTGAACAGTTAAGCAATAATCTTAGGTTGCATAAAACAAGGTCTGCTGTCTAGAATGAAGGAGGTGACAGTCCTTTACTGCTCTGGGATGGCCAGTTTACCTCCTTTCTGGATTTATGCTTCTTTCTGGGGCTTGGCCACCAGTAGTTTCCAGAGTGACCTTAGTGAAGTGAAAATCTGATCAGGTCAGTCCCTCCTTTAAAATCATTCAATATGCACCCGTATGTTTGTTGCAGCAATATTTACAACAGCCAAGATATGGAAGCAACCTAAGTTTCCACTGATAGATAAATGGACAAAGAAGATGTGGTTTACACACACACACACACACACACACACACACACACACACACACAGGAATATTACACAGCCATAAAAAGGATGAATCTTGCCATTTGTGACAACATGGATGGACAGAGAGAGTATTACCTTAAGTAAGTCAGGCTGGGAAAGACAAATACCACATGATTTCACTCATATGTGGGATCTAAAAAGCAAAGCAAACGAACAGACAAACACAAAGCAGAAATAGACCTACAAATACAGAGAATAAACTTATGGCTGCCAAAGTAGAAAGGGGCAGAGGGATGAGCAAAATGGGTGAAGGGGAGTGGGAGACACAGGTTTCCCATTACGGAATGAATGAGCCATGGGAATAAAAGGCACGGCATTGGAATATAGTCAATGGTGTTGTGCTAATGTCGTATGGTGACAGGTGGTAGCTACCCCTGTGGCGAGCATAGCATAGGATACAGAGTTGTTGCATCACTAAGTTGTATGCCCGAAAGTAACGTAATGTTGGGGGTCAACTATACTTAGGTTTGAAAAATTAAAAAAAAATCAATTTGATGGCTTCCCATTGCACTGAGAATATACCCTCTTCCCCCTCGCTTACAAGACCCTTCATGAATTTTCCTTCTTCAGTTCATTCCCATGTACCAGTCCACCTAAAGTGTCCTCCCTCTCTTACTTCCTCTCATGGCCCAGTTGACTTCTGCTCGTCTATTATATCGCAGATCGGATATCTCTTTTTCTGCTAAGCTTCCCTTGACCTCCAAGATCGAGTTATGTTTTCCATTCTCATTTCACCTGCCTGTTCCCTTCCTGGTATTTAATCTCTGACAGAGGACCCCTCTTTGCACTGGTGCATGGTCTGGAGGAGTCTGGAGGGAGTCCTTCAGCCTGAAGAAAGGCAAGGGGGGCTTAGCCACACCCATCCAGATGGCCTTTCTCTCCATCTTGGGAGGTCAGCGTGTTGGAATGAAACTAAGGATATTATCAGCCTCTGGGGTTGAGCGGCATGTTAGCTGACCCTCAAAGCCAGTGGTGTTTAAGCTGAAGTATATACAGTTCTGAAGATTCGTAAATCCTTTTCCAAAAGATGCATAAACAAGTTTGTTTTCGGATCACCAACTGCCATATGAATTCTTCTGATATTGGTCTCACTGAGAAGGCTCCTTGAATTTCTCCTTTTTCTTTTATAATCTTCTGGTTTCCAGGAAAAAATTAAACAAGAAAAGAGCATACCTTTTACCCATTGAGAATCTCCAAAACATTAAAAGTATTTTATTACTTTCGATCCCTCTATGGTTTTGGGCACCTAACTCAGTTGTCTGAATAGCTTGAGTTAACAGTGGTTAAAAAAGAAACTTCTATTTCTATCTACTTGTTTTTGTGAGCAAATCTCCTCAGCATTTAACATCTATAAAGACAGATAAACAAACAAAGAGAAGAAGAATCAATACTGAATCCCTTTCTTTCGTATAATTAGTCCTGATCATCCTCAGAAACATAAGCAGCTTCATGGATCCATCTCATTAAAAGATGCATTTCCAATACAATTGTATTATTTTTGCTTAATAAATATTTATCAAAATTTGTAATGTAGCCATCTTGTTTTAACGCATGGCTTAGTAATAATAAAAAATGGTATCTCCACATAGAAGAATTACTTTATTTTAATACTTGGCACCGATGACTCTAGGAATTACCAACAAAATTTAAAAGTCAATTTATGTACATATTTTTGTAGCAGATAAAAATGATCAATAGAGGAGTTTCGAGCATCAAAGTATATTGCAATGAGCTTAAACTTCTGTGGGGGAAGTGAAATGAAACTATTAGTCCTTGGAGACATAGAAAAATGTAAACTATTACACAAGAGTTGTTCTCTTCTTTAATAGATGAGAGTGTTATGAAATTACTAGGATTTTTTTTTAGAGTCTATGGGCTGTGTGTTACACTTTTGTCTCACAAAAATGTCAATGTTCACAACATACCAGAAATGGTACCCTTTGCAAGGAAGGACCAGGGTTCTTGTGGTGGGTAAGCAAGCAAAAAGCTTGAAGGTCACTGCTCTCAGGTCCTGCTGCTGGCCACTGGAAGGTCAGCCCGGCTCTGCCTCTTGGCAAGGGCTCAACCGGCCATTCGTACTCGGGATGTCATTCTTGTGGCTCGCTCCAGCTCTTGGGCACATTGGAGTATCTTCCCTCAGGCTCGAGTCTGAGGTCTATCCTTATGGAACATTTCCTTGCCCAGCCTGGTGAGACCTGATGAAGTTTTCCCGATGAACACTTTCAGTGACCCTATGCTGCTTTCTCAGATCACTTCTTATGATTCATAATTGTGCATTAAAGAAGACTTGACCAAAATCCAGATGTGCCACTGACTGTAAGCTCTGGAAGGACAGGGGCTTGCCTGCGTATGCTCGTCTTTTTTTTTTTTTTTTTTTTTCTTCTAGATTGGTGTTAGCTCAAAGCTTAGAGCCTCATAGAAGCTTAATAATTATTTGTTGAATGAATGGATGAGCTAAACAACGGGAAAGCCTTTTAAAAACTGAGGACTCTAAGGAGAGCAATGCTTCTTACTTGTATGTCTACGTTATTCACTTATTGTTTGTTTCCTTTTTGTCGAGATTAACTGTGTACTTACTATGTGCCCATGTGTTTGGCTGTGTCACTTGCACAGGGAGGGCAAGAAAGAGTTAAAGATTCTATTCCGTGGGACTGGGAACAATAATGGCTTCTGGCGACAGGCAGATTTTTGATGTCACTTTATCCTCCCTGGAGTTGTCCTGTTTAAGACTAAGGGCATACTTCCGGAAAAGAAGGTGCTGGGGTGCTGGAGACCTGGGGTGAGGGATTCTTCTAGGTACACCCTCCTAGGAAAGTCCTCTCTCCTCCCCAGTCTAGTAGTCTGTAGATGATTCCTTCCACGGTCACAGATTTTGAGGCCAGAAGAAGAGGCTGGGACTGTTCCACATTGTGCAAGCACAAAATACAGAAACTACAAACAAACAAACAAACAAACAAACACAAAAAGTACGAGTATTTATATGGGACAAAAACACATGGACAGATGGAAGTGTCTTCATTGCAGGAGCAAGTATTTCTGCCCTTTATGGTGGCACTTGGGACACTCTGTCTCTGGGTTTAGGGAAGTCGCGTGACCAAGGGGGCTCTTTGGGGCACTGACTCGCAGCAAGTTGTCTTGGGTTTCTCTGGAAAAAAAACAAATTTAGTGCTAGCAGCCCGAAGAAAGACATCCAAGCATGATTTAGGGAAACTCATGCTTGAACCTTGACTCTGCAATTTCCAGCTGTGTCACTTTGGCAAGTGACTTAACTTCTCTGAGTTTCAGCTTCCTCATTATTAAAACGGGATTTTGCAATACTTCTTAAATGAGAGAATGGATGTGAAAGTGTTAGCTTCATAAGAGGTTGTCCAGCAAATGTCAAAACTGTTGAAAATCAGGGCCTTCTCGAGTCAGACTGGTACATGGACACCCATGAGCAGAGTTTAGAGAGTTGGCTAAAAAGATGATCCGTGGGTCCAACCATATCTTGGACATGCGTGTGCTTATGGACATATATAAGTCTCTGGGTCTAGGAGAGGGTTCTCACTCTTGGCACTGATTGGCATTTGGGGCTGGAAAAGTCTGCTGTGAGTTGTGAGGTGGGGAGCAATGTGGGATATTTAGCAATATCCCTGGCCTCTACCCACTAGATGCCAGGAGCACCCTCATACAAAGTTGTGGCCACCAAAAATGCTTCCATATATTGCCAAATATCTCCTGGGTTGTGGGGTAAGCTTGCCCCTGGTTGGGACCTATAAGTCTAAAGACGAACTCACATGCAAGATAGTGTGTGTATGTGTGCGCGCGCGCGTGCGCGCGTTGGGGGTAGTTAAGGGGAGGGTGGCTAAATATTCAATGTGCCAATACCATAATAAGGCAAAACCTGAGTTTTTTTTTTAAGGGCAACCTAAATAGTTTGTTGTTCAAATACTAAACTTTAGGAGCATGTTGTCTGTGAGTCAGTTATATAAAACATAGAGCAAATATTCACTTTGCAACATTTCTTCACACTGTGCTATAATTGTCTATTTCCTAGGCCATTTCCCCATTGACTATTAGCTTCTTGGGAATAGGAACCGCTTCCTTTTTCTATACCTTAGGATATGGCAGAGTACCTGGTCCATAGTTGTTGAATAAAAGCATTATTTATTGAATGAATGGATTTATTAAGAAGTCAGAAAACTTTAGGGTGGCTTACAAACCATCACAATGGCTCTTACAGATCTATCAAATGAGAACAATGGTATATAATATGTGAAAAGATGCTTCTTTTAATGCTTAATAAATAGACTGACTCACTTGAGTAGTTATGGAAATTCAGAGATTCAACTTCAACCCTGACAACTGAAGCCAAATTCTTCCTGACTGGCTGAATAGATGGATGGATGGATGGATGGATGGACAGATGGACGGACAGATGGACGGACAGATGGACGGATGGAGAAAGACATGGGGTAAACATGTATATAAACAGTTCTCAAACACAGAGAAGAGTATGGGTGATGTTAACAGCAGCAGGGACTAACAGTTACTGAAGACTTATTCAGTTTTAAACACTGTATTGGTGTTTTACATATGTTATCCTATTTAATCCTCGTAATCATGAAGGTATTATTATCCCCATGTTAAAACCAAGGCTGAGTGAGATTAAGCAACCCACTCGAGATGGAAAGACAGGCCTATGAACCCAGCCCTAATTGTCTCAAATACCCAAGACCAGCTTCAGTTGCACCAATTTACAGAAGGCTTGCCTGTCCCAAATGGAGAACAGAGACCTTTGAGGAACTGTGTCTTAGCCTTACAGTCTCCCACCCACTCCCCTACCGTGGTGGATGTGGCCCGGCTCTAGCTACTGGCCCCGTGCTCCTCAGGCAGCTCTTTTTTGCTGTCTGAACCTGTAGGCAGTGTTGACAGGTCACAATACATGTGGCTTAGGCTGGCCGCCCCCCCCCCCCCGCCATGGTCAGGAGTCCACGGCAGGTGAGTGCTACGGAAATGACCCCTCACCATGATCGTAAGCTGCCTGTGGCCGTGTTCATCACCAAGCGAAAAAATGCCTTTTTCACTGGGAGCCAATCACTCACCAGTCAAGCCAGAAGCAAAACACGGATGGTTAAGCTATCTTAATTTTCTCCTATCCCACGCACCGTGTGTGCACGTTGTAACCCACGCTTTTACGTGAGTCCCACGATCATTCTGGGGAGAGCATGCTCAGAGGCCCATGAACTCCGGAATGGGTTTTCAGCTCCATCTGGCATTTTCCAGCGAGACTCACATTCATTCATGCATTTCATAAGTCATGTTTACTAATTAAACATATTTACTTAGCTTCTACTACATGTCAGACCCCACGTTACGAGTGGGCACAACACAGTCAAGGGCATCGAACTTGCAACAGTGGGGAGGGGACCGCAAGCAACAGAATCAGTTGGACAAGTGCTAGAGAATAATAAGGGTGAGGGATCGGCAAGTAACTGTGGGTGGGCAGAGCTGCAGAAATGCAGGTGAACAGGGAAGACTCTTCTGGAAGAAAGTGGGCCAAATGCCCTGATTGAGGTCTTGGGGAGGGGGATTGGGGCACCCCCGGGTTCAGGCCGTTGAAATCCCCTGGGTTCAGAACAGGCCTGTGGCTGTGTCTCACTGCAAGAATATCAAGTTATCGGATTAAAAAATCAAATGAGACAGAAAAGTGGGAGGATGAGACAGAAATCGAGTCTGTTGTGAGCCACAGAAAGTTTCCAGAGGATGAGGCATAAGACGGGAGCTTTGGCCGCTGTGGAAAATGAGATCACACGGCCGACACGGAAGCAAACGGAGCTCCCGTTTATTAACAACAGACATAGTTATTAAACAATTGAGTATATGAATAAATATGGAGTTATAATGTCCTCGTGCATTCAGAATGTGTCAGTTGGGTTACTGACCACTGTCTCTTCCATTTTTATCTGTAAGACCTGTCTTAACCCCCCGATTTGAAGACAAGGATCATTGTTTTTCTTTTTAAGTATATTTATTTGCGAGAGAGAGAGAGAGAGAGAGAGAGGAGAGAGCATGCGAGCAAGGGAAGGGCAGAGAGAGAGAGACAGAGAGAGAGAGAGAGAGAGAGAGAGAGAGAGAGAGAGAGGGAGAATCCCAAGCAGGCTCCCCACTGTCAGCACAGAGCCCGATGCAGGGCTTGATCCTCCAAACCCTGAGATCATGACCTGAGCCAAAATCAAGAGTCAGTCGCTTAACTGACTGAGCCACCCAGGTGTCCCCATTTTTTTTTTAAAAGGTAATATGAGCACATGGTAACAAATTCAGACAGTATGATGAGTTAACGTAGTGAAAAGTCTCTCCTCTCCTCCCTGAGACACTATCATTATCAGTTAAGGACCATTTTAAACTTTAAGGGTGAGTTTGAGGACTCAAAATTCTTGTTACTTTAGAGGATCGACTGTTCCTTCCTAAGCCTCATTTATTCATTCATTAAACACGTACTTACTAAATACCTATTGGGGCAGAGACTTAGTTTCTTTTCTGGTACGTTTCCTATTGTGCTGCAACAAATTCTCACCAACTTAGTGACTTAACATGACACAATTTATTATTTTGCAATTCTAGACATCAGAAGCCCAAAATGAGTTGGTAGGGCTGCATTCCTTCTGGAAGCCTGTGGGGGCGGGGGGAATCAGTTGCCTAGCCTTTACTAACTTCCAGAAACCACCTGCACCCCTGGGCTCCCGACTGCTTCCTCTACTTTCAAAGTCTGCAGAAAAGCATCGTCAAATCTCTCCCTCTCAGACTCTGTCTCTCTTGCCTCTCTTTTTCCCTTTTAAGGGTGTTTGTAATTAGATTGGGCCAAACTGAATCATCAAGATCCTTACGGGTTTTTGAAGTCCCTTTTGCCCTATAAAGTAGCAAATTCATAGGTTCCAGGGATTAAGATGTAGCCATGATTGGGGGCTGTTATTCTGCCCTTCATCTCATCGGAAGTGGAAATGTATATGTGCAAGTTAAAAAAAAACTGTGTGTCTGAAATATGTTATAATTCATCCAGTTCTCTTACCGCATCAACACATCACATGGTTGTGCACCTGCTCTCTTGGTCTCAGGTCATTGCAGAGACTTCTTAGTAGGTTCCTGGTACCTGGATCACTCTTTCTGTCACTTCTCCACTCTGGAGCCAGGTGGCCTTTCTAAGCACACAACTTGCTCATACCATTCTTCTAAAACACCTCAGTGACTCCCCATTGGGCCCAATGTGATGTAACACCTCGTCTGTAGAGTTCGTGAACAAGACTTCTCATAAGGCCACCCTGTGTCTACCCTTGAATGTCTTCTAGCTCCTCGGGGGCCCCCTCCCTAATCCCGGCTCTTCGCAGTCCTCTTTTCATCTTTCTGATCTCAGCGTAGGCGATTGCCCCCTCCAGGAAGCCTGCCTCGATTCCTTGCAGCTAGGCTAGATTAGATCCTGCCTCCGTGGTCCAACAGCAATGCTCTATCACCTCTCACACCCTCACCAGGCTGCATAGACATTTATCTTGCTCATCTGGCATGTTTCATAAATATTGTTCCCTCAGTGAAAGCATGAATAAATGAATGAATGAACTACAGCCACACTGTAGAATCAGGCTCTCTGGTCTCCACCCCACCCTGATATTCATCATCAACCTTGATCTTATGAGTGCAGAGCCTTTCTGGGAAGGTGGGACGTATTATGGGGGTCTGCAGGGATAGCTTGTCACCAGAAAAGTAGCCATATTTATGTGTCTGCTTGCATTTTCTTTCTTTCTTTCTTTTTTCTTTTTCTTTTTTTTTTTTTTTTGCCGGCAGAAGAGGGGCTACATTGAACAGACTTTTAGCTGAGCTTTGAGAGTTGGGGCCTTGCGTTCCTCTCTAGCTCTGGAGAGATCGATTGTGCCGAGCTGGCAACAGCTAGAAGTAGCTCAACAAGAAGCATTTGCTGGTGTAGACCTGTCTTTGGACATACTGTGCACTCACCAGGTTTTAAGGAATAAGCGCCTAGAAACCGTTTTCTGCACCGACATGCATCCTGTCTCCCTTAACCTTCGCCTTCCACAGAATATTCTTGGTCTTCCTGAAGGCAACGCACCAGGTTTGGGGAGCTGGAATCAGAGAAGGGAGGAGAGTCAAGCTGGGGCCTCTGGCATGGGGGGTGGGGGGGGGCACCTTCTTCCTGCTCCCGGACATGCCAGGCGAGGCAGAGGACCACGCACGCAGCTCGTTTTGCTGGAAACAGCAGCCCCGGCAAAAGGCACGACGTGGCGGCATCTGTTCAGAGGGGAGGGTTGCAGCTTGCAAAATTCCACTCTTCCGATGCCAACCTGGCAGCCGAGATGGCCAGATAGGCTTTACTTCCAGGAGAAATCTCTGCTTCACGCAGGAGGTCGATTACAGGAAGGATGTGGCTGCGGCACGGTGCATGTAAGGGATTCTTGGGCGGGAGAGAGCAGACAAGGTTGTTGGTCTGCAGAACGTGCCAGACAAACAGGGCACGTTGGACATAGGCCAGCAGCTCTCCCAAGCCCTAGGTAGACCGGTTTCCTCGCAACTCCCCGCACCTAACTTCCCTGGGTTGGCCTGTTTGTTCCCCTCTCCACGTGGTCATCACAGCTGAGTAGGAGAAGCACCCTGCCATCTCCCCAGGTAGGGCACAAGCCGTGTCTCTGGCTCCTGAGAGACGGCATCTTCCAAGATACAGTCTTTCCCCAGAACCTATTGCACTGTTTCTCGTCTCCACAGTACGTGTTCTGGGCGCGCACGGCCAGGGACCTCCAGAGGCTATCGTTTCCAGAGAAAAGCAAAACAGACTTAGCTCACTTCTTCTCTGGTGGTGGGTTTTCCTAACCAAATCCTGACCCGAGGCCTGAGGGTCTCCTGGCTGATGAACTTGGCAGTCACCCGGTGCGTTCGTGAAGCTCTGGCTTTCTGGGTTGTTCCCAGACCTTGTGAAGCAGAACCTCTGGGTGTAGGTCTGAGGAATCCGCATGACGCAGGGGTTGGGGGCCCAGGCGGAGGTTGGTTTTCAGCAGATTTGTCCACACACTTGGGATCACGACAGAATATGTGGATGAGTTGGTTCTAGTTTCTGATCGCTCTAGATACGAGTCGTGGCTGCACTGTTAAGTGTGTTACCTTGGGAAAGGCACATCTCCTCCCTCAGCCTCAGCTTTCTCAGCTGTGAAATGGGAATGGTGACAGCATTCCCTATTGGGGCTGCCGGGAACAGAAGACGAGGTTGTGTAGGTAAAGGGTCTGACACGTGATACACGCTCCGTAAATGGCAGCTGGGCCTGACGGGGTGGCTTTTGGTAATTATGTTTGGGTGTGGAAAAGATCTCCTATCTTCTCTGGGCCAAACGCCCAGTTTTGCTCTAGAAGGGGTGGGAGCCTGAAGACCAGTGAAGCGTGCCTCCTGTCAGAGCTGAGGTATGTGACCAGAAAAGTGAAGTCTAATTCGTGAAATGGCACCAGGAGGTGGTGGGTAGATCTGGATTTGAATCTCACCTCCGACTACGGAATGTTCCGTTTTTCTCAGTCTCCTTTATCTGAACCGTATGAATACTATTTGTCTTGAAAATTTGTTAGGGACATCAAGTGAAACATCTATAAATTTCAGTTCCTTCATGATTCTTGACCCATTCTGGTTCCAAATGATACACGTCTCTGATCATGGATTACAACCGACTAATCATATTTAGGGAAAGCAAGCAATTTGGTAGCATTAAAATGTTATTTGTTGAAAAAATGTACACTGACCATGGAAACCCTGAGGAACCCTTGCTGGTCTTTGGGGAGGCAGAGATCATTCGCTTACAGTGCGCAATATGTATCATAAAAGATAGCTTTTAAAAAGTATTGATATTGTTAACATAGTACTGTCTATATTGAAAAGTCAAGTCAGTTTGGGTTAGCACATAAAGAATGCGAGTTAGGAGGGAGTCATCCTGGGTTCACACTCCAGCAGTTAGAAGGTATGTGACCTTGGGGAGGCTGGGTGGCTCAGCCGGTTAAGCATCCAAGGCTTGATTTCAGCTCAGGTCATAATCTCATGGTTCGTGAGTTCGAGCCCCGCATAGGGCTCTGTGCTGACAGTGCAGAGCCTGCTTGGGCTTCTCTCTCTCTCCTTCCCTCTGCCCTTCTCCCACTTGTGCTCTCTCTCTTTCAAAAAAAAAAAAAAAACTTAAAAAAAAAAAAAAAAGAAACTGTGTGACCTTGACTAAGATACTAAGCCTCTCTGGGGCTGAGTTTTGTCATCTGTAAGAATAGAAGGGTAGGGTCTCCTGGGTGGCTCGGTTGGTTAAGCAGCTGACTTCAACTCAGGTCATGATCTCACAGTTTGTGGGTTCGAGCCCCACATTGGGCTGTGTGCTGAAAGCTCGGGGCCTGGAGCCTGCTTCAGATTCTGTGTCTCGCTCTCTCTCTCTGCCCCTCCTCACTTGCGCTCGGTCTGTCTGTCTGTCTCTCAAAAATAAATACACATTGAAAAAGAAAAGAATAGAAGGTTATATCCACATCGCTAATTTGCAGTGAGGATTAAAATGATACATCATGTTGCGAATGTATATATATTATTATACGTATTATATATTATATCTATTATTATATACATTATACCACATCATGTTACATGTCGGCATTCAAACGTATATATATATTATACCGCGTCTCTTTCTACTCTCCTTAAATATCATTGTTTTAGCCAAGTCCCTTGGATTTTCTATACAGAAGCTTCATCTGCAAATAGCGATAACTTTTCCCATTCTTTACCAAGAGCTAAACCTCTTTATTGTCTTTTTTTCTTCTTATTGTGGGGACTAGGGCTTTCAGAAGATGCTAAATGATGGCGCAGCCTCTTTCTTTTCTTGTCGTTTGCATCGGCGGGGATGATTCTGGTATTTCATCATTAGGTATAATACGGTTGTAAAACTCTAGCAGCATCATCGTGTTCAACATTGTTTTCCCCTATGTTTACTTTAATAAGATGTTTTCCCCCTATCGGGAATGGACTCCTATTAACTGCTTTTTCTTTTTTCCTCCGTTCTCAAAGTAATCCCGCGTTCTTCCCTTTTCCTTTACCCTACTCATCTGTATGATTGACGCTGACAATAGACAACCATCCTTGCATTCCTGGAACCAGCCCCACCTGGTCCACTTGGTACAGGTGAAACACTTTCCTCCTCCTCCCTCCGCGCTCTGGTCCTCTGGCAGTCCGTGATCTTCTCTCCCTGATGCCCGCCTCCCCGGTGCCCTAGCACGGTCCCTTCAGAAGAAGAGAGGGGACAGAGAGGGGGGCCTATTTGTGAGGGCGCCCAGGAGGAGACTGTCACAAGACCAGCTGGACACACGGAGGGAGAAACCCATGAGTTCCTGGTTCCTGTTGATTGAAGGTTTGGAGGCCTTCAGAGGCCGTTCTCTTGTGCCAGCCCATCCCATGCAAACTGCTGCTACAGCAGCGTCTGACCAGCTGCTAGGCACCTGACCTCATGTTCCTCTGACCACAGAGGACCAAGGCCACGTCTGCCCAAGACCGTTTCCATAGAAATGCAAATATATAGTGAGCATGCTTCCTCTTCAGGCCACCTTGGCCCTTTCTTCCCGTTTCTTCTAGATCTTTATGACATTAGCTCAGATTTCACAACAGAGAGATGTGTCACTCAGTCACGCAGTTCCCTATGAAGAAACACATTTTCTCTTCTTCTCCCCGTTCTTTTTTGAACGCGCAGAAAATAATGACCGATAAACTTCTTGGGTCTTTATGAGGAGGTCGTGCTCATGTCTCCTACAGGGGACAGGGAGAGAAACGGGAGCTGGGCTTGGAGGGGTCTTTGCAGATAAGCCTGTCACCTCAGGTGTGCCGGAGAGAAGGGGACGTCTCACAGGAGATGTGCTGCACCAGCCCCCAGTGGCGGTTCAGACCCAACTCTTCCGACCCCGAAGGTGGAAATTCGGATTTCTGCCTTCCTGGAAGAGGCGCCCCTCCTCCCACCCTCCTGCTTGCCTCCCTCGGTGACAAGGATCGTCACCTTAAAAAAAAAAAAAAAATCTATGTGGTCCCCAGGGAGCATGGGAAGAACCCACGTTCAAGCTTCAAGTTGTGTTGATTCGGGGTTGGGTGGTTTTACGTTCAACTTGCCGTAAGACCTGGCTCTGAGAAGGGGCAGGGGCAGGACATGAGTAATGAAGAAGCGAGTCTTAAGTCAGATGCCCAGAAGGACACCCAGAGATAAGGATTCACATGTAGGTGACTTGCGAAGGGAACCTGGCAGGGGAGGGGAAGTCAGACAGGAAGTGGTGGGGAACGGAGCGAGGGTATGTTTTCAGACTATGTCTGATGGAGGTCAGCTCGAGCCCGCCACCTTCCTGAAGCGTAAGTTAAACCTCAGAGGTGTCCTAAGGGAGTTAGGGTTTCACACAACTTCCCACGACGGTCTCAAGTGTCCCAGGGGAATATCGTTTCCCAGGAACTTCCAGCTCTCTGTATATGTGGGCAGGGCGGGCTTGCACAGCACAAGAACCACAGAAGCCAAGGGGTACCTACAAACAGGAAAAGGGGATCTGGCCAGGATCTGGCCGCGCCATCCAAATTGTTCTATAAAGTCATGTCGTGGACCCGGGTAAACCTGCAGATTGCCCACTCTCAACTGGGCCAGCGGCACGGGTATTTCTGGGAGTGGGACCCAGGCACCTGTGTGTTTGTCTGCTCTCTACGTGACTCTGAGGCCTTCTAATGGCGGCCAGCCACCCCAGTAAGTGTTGCAATCAGCTGAGGATGAGGTCACCGCGAGCAGCAAGTTGGGGGCCAGGGCAACTGGAACCACACCTCTTTTTTTTTTTTTTAAATTTTTTTTTCAACGTTTATTTATTTTTGGGACAGAGAGAGACAGAGCATGAACGGGGAAGGGGCAGAGAGAGAGGGAGACACAGAATCGGAAACAGGCTCCAGGCTCTGAGCCATCAGCCCAGAGCCCGACGCGGGGCTCGAACTCACGGAGTGCGAGATCGTGACCTGGCTGAAGTCGGACGCTTAACCGACTGCGCCACCCAGGCGCCCCGAACCACACCTCTTTAAAAAGAAAGAAAGAGCAGCATGGGGGACTGAACACCAGGCAGGCTTTGCAGCCAGACCTACCTGGATTTCTCCTCCGGCGCCCGCATTCTGTGACTTGGAGAAACCCGCCTTACTTCAGTTTCATCACCTCTATGAATCATGTTGCTGAACGTACAAGGCACTGAGGAATTCGTCCATTCACTTATTCATTTGAGAAACACGTATTGAGTGCCTATGCATTTTACCAGCCGCTCTCCTAGGTGCCGGGGACATTGGAATGGACAAGGCCCGTAGGACTCCTGCCCTCGTGGAGCTCAGGGCTGGTCTGTCACATCCCTACCCTGTGAGACGGAAGCCTTGCTTTCTTCTAGCCTTCCCTAAAATCCTCCCTCAGTCTCCACCTGTGGCTTCTCCGTCTTCCTGGTTTTCTGCAGCTCTGCAGGACTAAAGGGCATGTCCTAGGTGATCAGAGCTGTTACGGTAAGTTTTGGGGCAGATGCTACTATAGAAAGCCCACCCAGAGGGAAAGTGGAGCAAGATGAGACAGAGAGAACTCTCTCTGAGTTTAGGAGGTTTTTGGAGGGCCTGGTTACCTGCACGAAGTTAATGAGCTAGAAAGTCTGATATGCGGGAGACAAAGATGAAAACTACTTGGATTTATCAGAAGATAAATTATATTATGTGCATATTATGATATTATGTGTATTGCGTATATTATGGTGAAAAGGGCCTTGGACAGAAATCCTTTCATTTCTTCTGTTTTGATTTCCGTAACCCGGATGTCAGCCAACGCCTTGGGATCGGGATGAGATGGCCTCAAACCCCCCTTCTGTGGTCCTCTCTGGGGCCTCCCCAAACTCATAATTGCTCTGACTCATGGCCTCCCGCTCCAAAATATGCCATCTTTGTTCGAACCAAATTGAGTTTGACCTCAGAGAAGGCTCTTCACTTCTTACCAAACGAAATCCACTGACACAGAAATCCGAACCACCACAACAAACACTCGGCCGTGTGCTTGGGTCAAACTGAGAGGAAGTGTTTCCATCCCAGGAACATAAACAAATTTCAAGGGATAAGATAAGCCCCATTCCCCAGATGCTTTGGGATCCTTCGGGCTGCCTTCTTCTTCCCTCTCCCCACACCCTCCTTGCCTCCTCCGTGTTGTGAGAAAAGTCAATACATTGCCCCCTTGCCTCATGCAGAACAACCTCTCCACCTTGGGGTTGTCCAGACCTACGAGGAACTAATCAAGGATTTTCCCACACAGAGGAAATTCTAAGGAATTCTCACCCCCCCGGTTGGATACACAATGGTTTCTACCTCATTATAATCCTTTCAATACAATAGACACTAATGGGTCCCCTTGGGTATGGTTTCAATTAGCCTCCCCCATAACTAATTCAGAATTTACTTGGTTTCTTGGGGCTACAAGTTTTCTCCAGTAGAAACCTTGCCCATTTCTCAGCTATTTTGGAGTATTAAGCGAAGGCGTGGGTGTGAGAGTTTCTGGGTATCCCCAAGCATAACCAGTTGTTCGTCGGTTCTTCCTACCTGGGCCCATGTATCACGATTCATTTCTGTAAGGATTACATTCCGGCTCCTGGCAAGACTTCTCTGTAAGTGTACTTGACTCCTCGCTCATTTCGTGGCAAGGTTTATCACTCCTTTCTCAAGGCTTCCAGAGTATACCCTTCAGAGTATTGTTTCCCTGCTGGGTCATTATTATTAGTGTGGCTGGAAAGTGTCTCGATCCACACAACTCTGTTTCATTATTGTAGGAAATCAGAAAGAATGGCAAGGTAATTTTCACCTCTTTTCCCTCTGGAAGAACAAGTGAGACCATGAATCTCAAAGAAACAAGTTCCCCTCGATCCCAGGGAGAATCAAGACCTTTGGTTTAGGACTGAACTTTACTGTGACTGGCTTGCCTGAGAGAAACTCCTTCTGGACACGAGTCTTGAGTGCCGTGGGCTCCTGTATCTACAGAACACAGAAGACAGTATGACCTCTGTTGGGGATAATAAATGGCCCCCTGCTTAGGGGACAGCTGCTACGGCTGCCCTTTTAGCATCCATCCCCCCTGCTTCTGGTAATAAGACCTCAACATTCCCCAACGAACCACCTTTCCCCTATCTTCAGTCAATGAGTTTCCCAGGGGTTGACTTTGTTGTCATTTCCAAGGATGGACATGTGACCTTGTGGCCAACCAGAAAGTCTCCCATATTTCTGGCCTCAGTTTCAGGGATGGATCTGGGACCAAAGCCAGAGTAAAAGGCTCAGTTTCTCACATTGGGTAAGTCGTACTCATCTTGCAAGACCAGGAAGTAGGAGCTGCTCCCTACCCTCTACTCCCACAGAGAGCTGGGCTGCCCCATCCCAGAACCATCACACTGGATAGCCGTCCTCCTTTCTCATCTGCCTTCTTCAAGGCTGTGACGTGTAGGGACAAAGATGGTTTTTAACTTCATGCCTGCATATGGTAAGTAAATGGGTCCAGAGTAGGTACTCTGTCAATTTTTATGAAACGGTGGTTGGGGAGAGATTTGAGGAAGGGAGGTCCAATCTTGGTATTTGGGAGGCTGGGAGGTCAGGCTGAGCAAGGATATGGCCAAGGGCTCCGGGTTTTGTATAGATCACGCTTCCGAACTGATCTCCAAAGAGCCTTATTAAGAAAACAGCAAAACTGAGAATTGCGGTGATGTCTCCGGCAGACCTCCCAGTTCCCATTAATGCCTCCTATAATAGCTTTTCATTGCCTTCTCTTTCCTTAAGAAAGTCTCACATTGTCACCCAGGCCTGTTAAACGTTCTGTGGGCCCATTATCAAAATAGCATTTTCAGCTTCACTGAACACATGTAGGAAATGTTGTCGTGTTAAAAAAAAGAAAAACACAACTATGAGAATAAGCACAGATTGTATTGGGGTAATTATCTCCTCTCCAACAGCCTTTTGGAAAAAGAGGATATTTCTAATTTTTGGAAAGCCGTACATCTCAAAGGGTAAGTTGTCACTGATTAGATTAGTGGCTCAGCGGTGGAAGCCTGACATCAAATGAATTTCTCTTCCATCTCTGCCCTCCGCCTCTCCGGCCAGCCCTTCTGTTCCCTGTAATAAAGAAAGAAATCACAGAGGTTTCTCATGGATGCCAGGGGCAAGGGTCGCTTCTGACTGCGTTTCTGTGGGAGTATGAAGCCAGTCTGTAACTCCAAGCGGTGGATGGATCCCACACTTGTGATGATGATGTTGGGGTTCGACCAAGGTCGCCTTGGGTTAAAGTCTGACTCAGAGCCAGGGATGTGCGGCAGGCCAAGGTGGGTCCTCGGGGACTGGGTATGCAGAGCAGAAGAATCAAGGTCTTTGGTCCGTTGTCGGCTGTTTCATGACCCCATCTCCAGCTCTGAGCGATGTCCTCACTATGTCCCTGCAAGTCGGTGGAGCTAAGTGGGGGAACTCACTCTGCCACATATCAGGAGCACGTTTTCTGGTTGCAGCTCGAGTCTCCTCATCTGTGAAATCTGAGGGCCAACGCCCGCCTCACATTTAGAAAGAGGGATTGAAGCCATCAGAAAATACAAACATGCATAGTAGCTGCTCAGAAAAGGCCGCCTCCGCTCAGGTCACTCTCTTCACGTTTTCCCCCGCTCCTGTCTGCTCTGAAGTTGGAAGACCCCGCCTGGGTGGTTCCAGATCTCCAGGCCCAAGGAGGAATTTGGGCACATCATACAACGAGAAGCACACTGTTGTTAAATATACAGAGAAAAGGCACGAGCTTGGCTTTGCGGAGCCAGGGAATCTTCTAGAGGGGGGTGGCCGGGGAGCTGTACCTGGGAGGAAGGACAGACATTCCCCAGATGACAGAGGGGACTGGGCTCCCGGGCAGGGGTGTTTTGTGGGCACTTGGGGCAGATGAGGACGGAGAACAAGGTTGGACCCAGCTGCCGCGTGCACCGGGCCGCAGCGCGTGACAGGGGCTTGGGGGTTAGGGGTGCCAGTCTCCACAGACTTGCAGGTTGCCCGGTGAGTTTGTTAAAAGGGTGGCGCCCGGGGGCAGGGGCTCAGGAATCTACCTTCTCCCCCCCCCCCCCCCCCCCCCCCCTGGACCACATCACACACGTTGTCAGAGGAAGCCCTGGAGAAACAGAGCTACAGGTGACGGAGAGCGAACACGGGACAAGGGCTCGGGCGGTTCCTTCGAGGGGGCTCGGGGGTGCCAGCGTCCTGGCTGGGAGGTATGCTGGCATTAGGGGGCTTGAGGGGATAATCTGACAAACAGCGAGGGGGAGAGCCCCGGGACCAGAACCCCAGGCGGGGGGGGGGGGTCACAACTCTGTTAGCAATCACCAGGTGCCGGGCAGAGAGGGCAGACTCAGTTCTGGGGGGTTCGGCTGTGAGGCGGGAGCCAGAGCCGAGAGGGAGGTCGGAAGGGGGACAGGGGAGCAATCGTCAGGAGCAATTTCTGCAGTGATGGGGGAGACGAAACAATGGCATACTCTACATACCTGACGTTATCCTAAGGACTTATTAACCCATTTAATTCCCATAACCATTCTAATGAGAAAAAAAAAAAATGGAGAAAGAGTTGCTGGCAATTAATAGACAAAGACACTGAGTCCCAGAAAGGAATCCGCTCAGAGAAGAAATGGCAGAGCAGAGACCCGAATCCAGACCCCGTGAGTCCAGACCCTCCGCGGGGGGTCCTCACCCGCCACACGGTGCCACCGCTCTGCCACGGACCGTGCGCGCGGTCCCAGCTCTGCACCGTCGGAGCCCGGCTGGCCTGGACGTGGCCGGGCTGGGGGCCGGGAGGCCAGGGAGGGCTGGGACCCTAGGCCGCAGACCGGATAGGGCACTGGGCAAAGCCGTGGGCGGAGCCAAACTGGAAACACCTTGAAGATGGAATGGATCGCACTTGGTTGTGGCTTTCGGGGAGCCTCCGAGGGACTGACTCTCTTTTCAGTGAATCCCTCAGACCCCAGGGTAGCCCGGGAGGTCTTTGGTGAGAAAGCAAGGACCCTCAGCTCAAAGCTTGGGGCATGGAACGAGGCGTTGAGAAGGGCACCGGCTGACGTGGGCTTGTCAGGAGAGAAGCTTGAGCCTGCGCCCTCATAGTTAGCAAGGGCCGGCAAGCATCTCTCAGCCTGACGCTGTGGCCCGTGCAGCCCTCAGGACGCAGGCTCATTCCCTCAGCAGAGCCTCTCCTGCCAGACCCTTCAAAGCACAGCCAGCCTTGCCTTCAAAGGCTGACGCGTTCAAGGCGCGGTTCTCTTGCTTCTTGACCAGATGACCTTGAGCGAGTCGCCTTGTACCTCTGAGCCTCGGTGTCCTCATCTGTTAAGTGGGAATCATCATGGACTGTGTGGACGGGCGCGGCTGTCTTGTGAGGCCGGCCGAGGGGAAGGCTGGAAGCACTTTTTCCTCCAGGGTCAGATGGGGCACGGGTGCTTATCCGCCAGGGCAAGTTGCATCTGGGGCCTGGGAGGCAAGCGTCCTTTCATTCCGAAGGGTGGGCTCTTCGGTCAGCCAGCAAGGCAGTGATGTCTGGACACGGGAACTGCACTAATTGGGAGAACACGCTGGGAATTTCTGGCGAGTTACGGTATGAGCAACGTCAAAGAAGCTTAAAACTGAAAGAGTGTTCCAGGCGTGTGTCTGTGCTGGTGTTCGGTGTGTGAAGTCACAGTGAATAATAATTGGTTGCTTCGTGTTTTCCACCCTGGGTGACAACCAAGGAGGTGGGGACAGCCAGTCAATATGGGAGAGAGCCCACAAACTTCTGTCATCGTCTCTGAGCCAGCAGAACCCCACACCCAGCCCTCCCAAGGCCCCTGGCGGCAGTGAGGATTGTCGTTGGCGTGCAGGGAGGAGGGGAGAGTGGGCAGAGCAGAGGCCGAGAGGCCTACAGGGGTCTGGCCGGCCTCAGGGGCCCCGCTAAGGGTTTGGGTCTTTATTCAAGACATACTGGGACTTCAGCAAGGGGGTTGTATGATCAGTTTTGTGTTTCAGAAAACTCATCTGGGCTGTCGGCTACAGAACGGATTAAATGAAGCATTCCACTACAAGGGCTTTGCTCAGGGCCTCGACTGTAGTAAGTGCTCAGGAAACATGATCTAGCTGCTATTATTAACGTGGGAGCTTCCAGGTGCCTGGTGGGTGTGGATGGCATCTCAGCTAATGAGCCTGAAGCACTTGCTCTCTCTAACAAAGGGACGGGGTGGTTCCAGGCCTGTTGGCCAAGACCGGCTTAGCCTGGCAGCTTTCCATGTCTAGCTATGGACGCTCAAAATAGAGGCCCAGCCAGGCCTGAGATAGGAGTGAGGAACGGCTTCCAGTATGGAAGGCGGATCAAACGTTGTTCCTGACTGCTGCCGGGAAGCTCCTGCAGTGAGGGTGTGGGAGGAGGAAGGGGGAGGAAGGATTTCTTGCCTAGCTCGCTGGGCCCAGGACCCCCGGTTCACAGCCCTCCTGCTGGTCTGGGCCACTCGATTGCCCGTAGAGCTGGATTCCTGGGGGGTGGGGTGGGGAGGGTGCAGTCTGGCTCTCCGGACCAAAAGAAAGAGAAGCCCGCAGGGAGAAACCATGCCCTCCTAGGGGAGGAGCTCAGCCAGATTTTGGACCTCTTGGGGGACCTCTTGGGGGAAATAAGGGGCCCTGGATGTGCTATCTTGGAGACCTTTCTGATCCTCCCCCAGGAATATGAATATAAAGGAGCCCGAAGCCACCTACAAGGCTTCTTTTTACCCAAGGGGACCAGTAACAGGGTCCACGAGACCAGACCTCCCAGGGACGGGGCCGTAGGCTCCTTGCTCCTGCCCATTCCATCCTCGACACTGACCAGTACCCTGTCGCATCTACTGGAAGAGTCTTTGTTCCACCCTAGGCACATAGGCTTTTTAAGCCCTTGGTAGGTGGCTCATTCAACTCGGGAAGTGCTATGAACACAAAGTACACACCGAGTCTCAAAAACTTAGAACAAACTAAGTAGCATTAATGATCTCACTGGTAATATTCCGTGTCGGTGACACGTTGGGCTGACGATACTTCATCAAATCTATATTGTATTAGAGTAAGTAAAATCTTCTTTTGGTATTGACTTTACCTGTTTCTGTTTGATTTCTTTTTAATGTAGCCACTAAAAAATTTAAACTCGCCTATCTGGCTGGCATTGTGTTTCTATTGGGTAGAACGGATCTAGGGTTTACCTAGATGAAAATGGTCCAATGAGAAAAAAGACAAACCAAAGTCCTTCTAGCTCACTCTAGGGCATAAACAGACGAATCCACCCTGGCTGGTGAGATGTTCACCACGGTGTCCAGTGCCTTGAGGTGGAGGGGTGGAGAAAGTACCAGCATTTGAGGGAGAACATGATGAATTCACAGCCAGCTCCTCTTTCTGTGTGATGTTGGGCAGCCCAGCTCTCTGAAGCAGGTCAGGCTCCTATGAGTGGAATGATATGGGGATGTCCATCTAGTGGAGCTGATAGGCGGAGATTAAATGAGAGAATGTGTGTAAGTTTCCCAGTGGAGTGTCTGACGTTTAGAGACATCAACACTTTTCTTGTCCCAGCAAAGATATTTCAGAACTGGGAGGATCTTTCTGAAACCAGGGCTGAGCCTCCCTCTGGTTCTTTGGGTTCCTTCATTCACTCCACTACTCTTCTGTGTGCTGGTTAGAAAGGTAAATGAGGTGGATGGGGCCCCTGCCACCACGGGTAAGAGCCACACTTATAACCTACAGTGGTTCATGTGTATGTTGAGGGCTTGAGGGCGAAGTGTGCTTTCCTGGCAAGCGACTGGAGCTCTTTCTCTCTTCCGGGCACATCTCTCAGGTCCGCCTCCCTCTCATCAGGCTGTCTGTCCTCACCGGAAACAGCTGAAACCCTCCCCAACGCATGCACACATAACCAGCACTCTCGCCAGCGCCCACAATTCTCAGCTCAGCACAATTTCTATAAAGCCAGGCTAAAGGCAGCCAGTTAGTGAGAGGTGGTTCCCTATCATCCCTCATTCCAACTCCAGCTCTTGAGACCCGCTGAACGCCATGCCAGCATCCTCTGGGATTTCTCTCAATTCATGCTGATCCCCAAGAAATGAGGGCCTCTTGTCTGGCAGTTTGCCTTCCTGCCCAGCAAGTCTGAGCTTCAGGGGAAAACAAAGAGAAGAGAAGCAGACGACTGGACTGGGATCTCTCTGCAAATGGGCCAATGGGGTCTCAGTGTGGGGATCCCCTGAGCACAGACAGAAATGCGGCCAGGTGGGAATGTTAGCGCGAGGGGTCGTGAAGTCTACCACGGTCCTCGTGAAAGCACGTGTTGAAACCCCGGAGTGCGCTGGATACATTGCATGAATTATTTACTTGAATCCTCCTACAACCCTTTGGGGTAAATTAAATCCAGTGTCATACAGATTTCACCAGCCTTACTCAAGCTTTCCCAGATAAGCAGTGACAGAGCCTGGGTTTAAACCCAAGTCTGTCTTCCTAAGAACCCTGCACCAGATAGCCCACCCGCTACAAGCATGGGCAGAGGGTTGCCAAGAATGTTCCCTGCCATTATCTATTTCATTTGTCCAAGATGCAGGACCCCAGGCTGAAAAGAAAGTTCAGGGGACAGTGTCTGAGTCCTTCTGGGCCTGCCCGACCCACATTGCTCTGCCTTCCTTCCCTTCTCTGCTCTTTGCCCAGACTGGGTGGATCCGCATGGCCAGCCTCTGGCACCCAGAGGTATGTATGTTGCTTTCCAGCTTCAAACTTGTTAGGAGGAAGAGAGTTTATTCCGACGCCATGCGGTTGTCAAGTAAGTCGTTGAGAGAATGAAATGTCAATGATGTTTGAACCTGGCTCACACCAGGGCGCAAATTAATGGCATGGTCACTCTTAAAGAGATGATGTATGTGGACGCTTCTCACAGAAGCTCTGGCTTATAGAAGGCACCCAATCAGTTCCCCTTTGGAGAGATAAGCTATCATCACAAGGATGGAGTCCATGATTCCTGACCTTGAATGTCGCCGTGGAGTCATTGGGAGATCTCGTGAAAATGTAGACTTTTGCGGTCTTCTCTGATTTCAGTAAATCGTGGCTGCAGCCCAGGACACTGCATTTTTAATGAGGTCCTCAGGTGATTGCGATGTGGGTGTTGCCTTTGGATCACCCTTTCACTGGACTGGGGTGGTGGGTCTTCCGGCAGTTAGACCAGAGAGCTTGGAACACAGGCTAAAGTGACTCATGCTGGGAGAGGTGACCAGGGACAAGATGTATGAGCCTGGATGGAGGTGGAGAGGGAATTCTAGGAAATGGGGTGGGGGTGGGAGGCAGGATAGTCTTGGGAGTGGGGAAAGGGCACTCCCAGGAGAAAGGCTGATATTAGAATGCACACACTTCCAGGGAATCTGTGCTTTTATGCTTGGGAGTCCTCATGCCTTCCATGTACTATCTCTGCTCTGCTGAAATAATTTTAAGATCTGGTTCGGCTGTGACCTCCTCTAGGAATCCTGTCCTCAGCCCCTAAGATAATTTAGTTACTGGGCACATCCAGCACAAGATGATCTCCTTCCTTTCTGTATCCCCAACGACCAAAGCAGGGCTGGCAGGTAGGAGCTTAATTAATCAATGACAGTGATTGAATGGCTTATCTGTTTTCCAGAATAGCTATCAGGGATTGGGAGGGGTTAAGCTTTAGCGACATTACCTTATTCTGTGCAAGAATGGTGGAAGAATGCTGTCAGCAATGAGGTAAGATTCCCCGGTCTTGTAGGTTTAAAACTGGGGGTCAACACGTGCTCTGGGGGAAGGGCCGAAATATTCCCGTTCAAGTGAAAATTGTGTGGGGATGGGTCACTGGGGAAAGGATTGGGAGAACTAGTCAGTGTTAAGAAAGTATACATTGAAAAAGAAAGAAGGAGGGAGGGAGGGGGAAGAGGGAGAGGTTCGATACCACTGTCATTCTGTATAAAAACATATTACATACGTTATTATCGTAGAACGTTCAGAGCAGCCCCTGTTTATAAAAATGAAGAGTTGAGGCCTGGAACGTCAGGTAAGTTGTCCAAAGCCACACCATCCGTGAAGGAGCAAAGTCAGGATTTGAATCAACAATTTTGACTCCAAGGCTGGTACTCTTGTCTTCTCCACTGTACGGAAAGCCAAATGTGTAGCACGTTTGCTTTGTCGCTAATTCCCCATTTCTGTAGCCATGTTGGACATCATCAGTTAATTATTTCTTTGTCTTGTTTTTTTTTTTTTTTTTTTTTTTTTCTCTTCAGCCAAAGTAAGGAATCGTTCTCAACACCATGTTCCTGGAACATATCACCTTCCTTCCTATAAGGTTTAGCATTTAAGATGAGACTTGGTTGTTATTTTGTTCAAGATTAACCTATTCTAGAACTCAAAGGAATTTCTTTCCAGTGGTCATTCCATTTGAAAACTCTGGCTATATACACACACACACACACACACACACACACACACACACACACATACACACACCCATTTATCGTGTATATATACATATTAGAGGTCAATTATATCTGAATAAAGCTGGAAAAAGTAGCGTTTGTCTTTTGCCACATTAAAATAAATACTAAATACAAAAAAAAGGGGAAAAAAAAACTCTTGGGTTCTGGCTTTATTTACTGAAGGAAAGAAGTGAAAGAGAAGACAAGAGTTTCGAGGAGGGTTTCGTTCTGTAAACCCAGACTGAGAAGCAGCCAGGAGTCCTGGGGAAGAGGTATGAGCTCTTAACGCAGGGAGATGCCAGAGACAACAGTGAAGTAAAAGTGATAGCAGTTGCTACTGGTCTTGAGTGCTTACGTGAGCCAGGAATGAAGTCAAGTGCAATACGTGCGTTGTTTCACGTGCCCTTGACGATAACTTCATGCGGTTTACAGACGGGAAAACCGAGGCACAGAAAGCCTGGTTACTTTGACCCAAATCAAACACCTGGGCGGTGAGAGCCAGGATGCCACGCCGGGGTCGTAGAGCTGAGGTCTTACCCGGTAAAGCGAGGCATGGGCAGATTTAGCAGGAGTGGGCACTTTCAGATACCCCGGATACGTGCTGATTTGCCTTCCTCCCCCACTCATAAAATGTCAAAATAAGATGCAGAGATAAAGGGCTGAGAAAAGGCTGATTTGGGGGGGCTGGCACCTGTGTTGGGTCGCAGTTCCAGTCTTCTAGGCCCTGGTCTTCATTATGAGTGGACACTTGAGATGACCCACCCCCAGAGCCTTCACACAAGTGGTTATGGGATGGGGGTGGAGATCCTAACCCCAGCATCCCCGTGGTTTATTCAGAAGTTCGTCATGATTTCGTTTCGGCCCTGGCCACTCCCCGCCCTGCTGTCACGGGCAAGGAGCCTTGTAACAGGGTGCCGTGGAGAGGAAGTTGGCACACGCAGGAAATGACTATGCAGTGGGTTTCTGGGACCCCAGGAACAGTGACTGTGGGCTCCTGCCCTGCCCTTCCTTCTGCCTCCATGGCGGTGCTGGGGGGGTGGTGGTGGTGGTGGACAGTGGGCATTCAGTGTCTCCTTTGTGTGAAGTCCATGCAGAGCAGCTTAACTAAGGTTGCTTCTCTCTCCACCTCTGGGACATGGATCCTATGGACATCTTGGTTTCAGAGTGAGCGTGCTGAGGTTTGAGGGGGAGCGGGGACTCAAACGTGTCTCTGTCTGACCCTACACTGGGTCCACAGAAGGACCAACCAGGCCCGGGCATCAATGAGGGCAAGCCGGCAAGGAACCAATGCCCAGAGACCACCAGAGCCAACACGTTCCAGTGAAATAATTTTAGCCTCTGGAGCCATATTGGATTTAGTCTCCCCGGGTCTCAGTGTCTTCCCCTTTCCTGGCGGGTTTTAATGAAGGTTAAATGCGACTGCATGTGCCCACACCTCAATATGAAATGTTTCTTCCACTTCCTGCCCAAATCAGGTACATTGTGAAATGACAAAATCTTTATTACTTTGAGAATGGCAGAATTTTATAAAGACACACACACACACACACACACACACAGTGGCAGAAACTTGGTTGGATAATTTCCTGCATTGACTAAGGGGGATCAGCATGACAGGTAGACTTCCCCTGACTTGAACACACATGCTTTAGGGTGAGCAATTATAAAAAAGATCATCTCTCTCCCAGGGGCTTACGTAGATCCTTAACATGAAGGCGTGGTCAGGGAATAATATCATTTTCTTCTTCTAGGACCTTGTGGGGTACACAGACTCTCAGGCCCCAGCCCAGACCTACTAAACCGGAATCTGCATTTTAATAAGATCCCCAGGTGATCTGTGTGCACATTGCAGATTGAGACATACTGATGCAGACGGCTTTTCCTTTTTCCAATCCCTTAGCTTTGAGTGGATGGTTCCATTTAAAATTAGGTTACAGACCTTTCAAGGGGCTACCTGCTTCTATAACATTTCAGAGGTTAGGTGCCTCGCACGCTGTTTGCCAAAGGTTTGCAGCAGCCGAGGAACTTCCAACCTTCATTTCTGTGATTCTCAATCTGTCTTCCTCTCTGTGTCAGAAACCGGTGACCATACATGTCTTGGTAGAATGATGATTTCCCTAAAATGGGAAAAAAATGTCTTCACTCCAGGAAGGTAGATCGATCAATGTCTATTATTATTTTTATTGTTATGGCCCTAAAAAATGCTGGAGCCCTTCCTACTTTTGATGAAGGGGAACCAGTCTGGGCTCATATTTTGAGCACCGTTTGGCTTTTCCACGGACCACCAAAGGCCATAGAAGGATGAGAAGAGAATTGGCCTTTGACGTGAGTAAGAGGCAGATATGGTGGAGAGCAGAGTCTGAATGCCAGAAATCCAGAGTTGGGAAGAGGTAGAGAGTGAGGTGTCTGGGACATGCAGAGATAAAGGGCTGAGAAAAGATACTCTGAGAAAAGGCTGATTTGGGGGGGCTGGCACCTGTGTTGGGTCACAGTTCCAGTCTTCTATGCCCTGGTTTTCATTATGAGTGGACACCCAGAGCCTTCACACAAGTGGGAACGTGACCGCCTTCTCCAAGATCCTGTCTAGCCAGTGGCGATAATTCCTAATCTGAGTAGGGTCTTTCCATAGGATCTCATTTTACAGATCTATTGCAGGTAGAATTGCGTCTCCCGAAATGATCTGTTCAAGTCCTAGTCACGGGCACCTGTGAACGTGACTTTATTAGAACAGAAGGTCTCTGCAGATGTAATCAAGTTCAGATGGGGTCTACCATATGGATCAGGGTGGATCCTAATCCAGTGACTGGTACCCTTGTCAACAGAGGGACATTTGGACAACGGGACCACGTGGGAATGCCATGCAACAGTGGAGACAGAGATCGGATACAGCTATAAACCAAGGAATGGATGCCAAGCCAGCCACCGCCAGAAGCCAGAAAGAGATAGAATGATCCTCCCTTAGAGTCTTGACGAAAAGCAAGGCCTGGCCTGCACTGTGATGCTAGACTCCTCGTCTCCAGAACTGTGAGAAAATGAATTTCTGTCGACTGAAGCCACCCAGTTTGCGGTGGTTGGTTATGGCAGTCCCAGCAAAGCAACCCAACCTCCTAAGAGCTTAGGGGACCCCTACATGCTTAGCGGGCAGTGGTAAGGGTCCCCATGTCTCTATTTCAGGAGGGGGATGTTGAATGCAGGGCACTCCGGCACTCGGAGAGGCACCCGCCTTTGTGAGGACACCGGCCACGACACGGCTGTTTCAAGGACCCAGTTCCCGTGTTCAGTCCACCTGAGCCTGAGAACACCCAGCATCTCACGCGCTTGTGGCCACAAAGTCTGTTGCCATTGATCAAGAAGAAAAAAAAAAGTCCCAGTGCCTAACTTCCTGTAAGGCTTTGGTCATCTGTAACTGGCCAGAGGAATGGCCTTCAGGAGCCAGAGTTAGTTATGGTTTTCGAGCAATTTCCCCTATTCGTGATTTTGCAACGGCACAGGACAGTCTGCCACGCATTTGCATAAGCCACTTTATCCTTTTCCTTTTTGGGTTCTGTAAGCCACCCAGCACCCCCACACGTGAGTCACACGCAGCGGCCCCCAGGGTGGGGGTGCACCCTGCCCAGCGGGACTGCCTTCCCTCTCCCGAGCTGTGCCTCATTTGCTGCTGGGCAAAACTCAGTCTTGCTGCAAATTTCGGCGCCTGCCTGCGTGTGTGTAATTGGGTTGGATTTACATTAAGAGGGTTCCCTGTGGTGAAAACCACACTGCTATTTTCAATCTGAAGCTGCATAAAACATTCAATTTTCTAAGTATCCGTCAGCTGTTAACGCTGTGAAAAACGTAGTCTGCCTGGATGGATGGGGGGCTCCCACTCAGTCCTGTAAACCTGTCGATTATTTGTGCCACCAGAGGGGCTAATATCACATGGTCGTGGATAATGAAGCGTTATTTATCTAAGGAGCCACTCCTTCGTTCAACAAGCATGTTTGAGGACTAGTGTGCACTCAGCACTCTTTCGAGTGTCTGCTAAGACCGCATCCTCTCCCCGCCCGCCCCCTGCCCACCGGCTACAAACCCTCCAAACCGGCATCTTTTTGTATAATCTAAACTGGGGGTCTGCCAGGTTTTTGTGTAAAGGACCAGGTCATGTATATTTTCAGCTTTGTGGGCTATGAGGTGTCCATCCTAGCTGCTCAGCTCTGCTCTTGTAGCTTCAAAGCAGCCAAGGACAATATGTATATTCGCACGTATGCTATGTGTGTTCTAATAAAACTTTATTTATAAAAACCAATTTGCGGATCTCTAATCAAAATGCCTCCCTTTGTCCTACCGAGCCCTGTGACCGGCTTCCTGCCTCCTTTGTTGCATTTACCATTCACAGCTCTCTGTCCCATTCCTTCCACTCCAGTACAAAACTTTCCCTTTATCTCAAGAGCCACCAAGCTTTTTACTACCTCAGGACCTTTGCATATCCAATTGCCTCCACCTCTTCGCCTGGATGGTTCTATAATGTTTGATGTCATACGAGAGCACATCAGATGCCATCCTTTGTGGCTTCTGTGGCATCCTCATTGAATGGAGTTTCCTTTGAAAGCTTTTCCTGCCCAGATCATCTTCTTTCAGTTTCTCTTGCCTCAGTCCTTTGGTTCCCACCCTTGGGAGGACATATGACAAATATTCATGACCTTACTGTTTACTTGTATTTTGTTTTGGTTTCCGTTTCCCTCCCCGCATTGAATTTATGCCCGTAGAGGCCAGGTACCCTGCCTGTTTCAGTCTCTGCCCTCTCCTATTCCTTGGCACGGTGCTTGGTATATAACAGTCTCTCCATTTCAAAGGCAGACATTTAAGGGGCACCTGGGTGGCTCTGTCAGTTAAGCATCTGATTCTTGATCTTGGCCTAAGTCACGCTCTCGGGGATCATGAGATCAAGCCCTGCATCCAGCTCTGCCCTGACGGTGCGGAGCCTGCCTGGGATTCTCTCTCCCTCTCCCTGCCCCTCCCCGCTCTCTCTCACAGTAAATACATAACCTTAAAAACAATAAAGGCAGACATTTAAGACTTCTAAATAAATTGTTATTTAATCAGTGAGCTTACAGTTGAGTAGGGCACAGACAGACACACAGCCACACCAAGGACGTGACGGGCGTGTGTGTGCGTCATAGGGGGCTGGTGGGATTGCCGAGCAAGAAGGCCTCCAGAGTCAGGGTGACCCCAGAGCGGGTGAAAACTCAAGTGTCAAAGGGGCAGATTCACAGTGGGCAGCAAGAGTGCGGAGCATGGCATGTAAGCAAACAGGTCCACCTTGCACAGACAGAGAAATAAGAGAAGGGAGAAAGGAACTGATATTTACGGAGCACGAACTGGGTGCCAGCTGCCCGTCCCGTATGTTGCACGCTTTCTGCACAGCAGCTTTTCAACACAAACACTACCGTTGTTATTAATAATAAATAGTAAGCAACTATCTTGTTCCTATTTTACAGAAATAGAAGCTGAGGTGCAGAGAGGGGAAGTGAGCAGGCCACGGTCCCACAGCTGGTAAGTCCGTCTTCCTCCGTCTATTTCGTGTGACCCACCCGAGAGGTGGGGGGCGTGGCACCCTTGTATTAATTAGCATGAAGTTTTTCTTTCTTCAGGGAGGTGTTTCCCTACATCCGCCAGTGGGATCTAGGGTTAACCACTTCTTCTCTTTGATAAGCTGCTGAGACCCTCGAGGTAGCTGATGGCCTCCACCAGACGGCATTCTCAGGCCCAGCCTGCACGCTGGACAAGAGGAGAGGGAGGGGAGTCTCCTCCCACCACTCTCTCCTTGGCACGAGTGTATGTGATTCCGTGATTCCCTTCGGTCCTCACGACAGCCACACTGAGAGGCACCTGCTGTCTCTGTTTCACGCAGCAGTTGACCGCGGCCGGAGAGGGGTGATGGCTCACGGCGACCGGCACGAAGAGCCCCCCAGTGACCCGGCACCCGCAGGGCCGACTGAAGTAGGACAAGGGCTGGGAGAGGGTGCCGGGGGACTGGCTTCCGCTGGCCGCTCTGGACGGGGACAGCCTTTCCCGAGCAAGAGAGTCCGAGAGGGGAAAGTGTGAGCACACGTGTCAAAGCAGGAACATCAAATCGCTCGAGGAGAAACTATTATATATATGAGGAAATTCTTAGGCGATTCTGCTGGAAAAAAAAAAAGTGCTTACCGGTCTTTTCCCCCCCAATGAGTGTTCATATAAACCTTCTGGGCGCTGCAGACGGGAGGGCGAGGCGTCTGCGAGGCAGCCGGTCCTTCTCCCTAGGGGCATCAGGAGTGATTTGATTCTGCCAGCTAACGTTGTTCGAGGCCCACTTCATCTCCCCCAGAACTCATCAGAGCTGCTAATAGGCCCTTCAGAGCTCATAAAGAGATGACCAAATCTGGGGCTGGGGGACTCCGGCTCATTTATCTTCCGCAGGCTCGATCAGATCTGATTTTGTACGCTGACGGCTGGATGCTCGAATGTGGTCTGGCCCGCATCTCAGACACCTGCTCAGTGGGCCTGGGCCCCCCGGGCCCCCAGGAGGGGCCGAGGCCCTCTGACCCGCTAGGGTCTCACTGTTCCGACGCCGCACACAGACACTTACCTGCCAGCCGTATTGATCTGTGCACGAGAAAATAGAAGCATTTAGGCTTGGAAGGGAGCAAGGAGCCCGCTAATGAGAGTGTCAGTTACCACCGTGGGCGCTTTGCCCGCTGCAGTGGCTCCTGTGAGCCTGTGCCTGTGTACCTCCTTACGACCCCGATGCCTCTTCTCACCTCTGTGCCAGCCAGTTTGTAAGCTCCTACGCGGGGAGAACGTGAAGTCCCCGATTCACCCAGATACTGTTCCACCCTCCCCACCGCAAATACATTTACCAACTCCGTATTAGCACCTTCGAAGGGACTACTAACATGCCGCCACCTTGCAGACAGAGTATTTTTAGCTCAACGTGGGGCTCATCTTTTTAATGAATGCCTTGTATTCCCCTAATTAGAACAGACAGTGTGCACAAGAAATAATTGGGGGATCTTCATCAGATATATGTAACCGATATGTTCTTCAGCCAAGGGGAACAGTGTAGGTGAAAACGATAATAACCATCATCATCATGACAGCCACGTGCACGGCACACATTCACTTCCACGAGGCGGGCACCATTAACGGCACCGTTTTACAGACGAGCACACTGAGGCTTAGGGAATGTTCTGATTAGTACCGCTACCCGGCAAACTACCACACAACTTAACGGCACAAAGCGACATCTGTTTTAGTAAAGCTCACGGGTTTTGTGGATCAGGCCTTTAGAAAGAGCGCGACACTTCCCCTTGTTCTACGAGGTCTGGGGCTTGAGCTGGGGGTTCATTGAAGTCTGGGGGTAACCTGAACAGCGGAGGCTTGGGACGGTTGAGCTGGAGGAGTCACTTCCAGGGTGGCTCCTTCACTCCCTTGCGGGCTGCTTGGGCTGGGTTAGCCGAAGGCTGGGCTCAGCTAGAAGTGTAGACGAGAGTATCGGCCATGGTTGCTCTATATGGTGGTCTCAGGATAGTCAGCCTTCGTATCTGGTGGCCCAGGACTCCAAGCATGAGTGTTGCTAGGGAACCAAAATGACACGGTCTTTTGTGATGTTATCTTTGGAAGTCACCTAGAATCTCCTGTCTAAGGCCACCCAGACATGAGGGAAGGGGACAAAGTCTCCAGCTCTCAGTGACAGAAGGGTCACAGGCCTGGGTACCATGTTTTAAAAACTGCATCGGAGAGGTTAACTAACCTGCCCGGGATTTCAGAACGAGGAAGAGGCAGCACAGGGATTTGAAACCAGGTGCCCTGACTCCAGAAGCTTCTCTCTCAGTGACCGCATGATGCTTCAAGCATGGCTAGTTGTGCAATAGAGGCTCAATTTCTACAAATAAGCTATGATCCGGTTTAGTTTAGGTTATCCATCCGGGGGGCAGACACAGAAATGGACAAGAAGCATTCTTTAGGATGGATGAAAGACGGGTAAGAAATCTGGAGTCAGGCTGTAAAAGGAGCATGTGCTGCTGGGCATGTTTTCACATTCAGAATTAAAGCCAAGACGCCTACAGATCAGGGAGGACCTGAAGATTTTCTTTACCTACATCTTTGCATGAAGCTGTGGAAAAGTCCTTGTCCTTCTAGTTGCAAATACTCCTGGTGGCCAGGAAGCAGCCAGTCAGCTCAAAGAGCCCGTGACTGTTTCTGTAAGCACTGGGAGAATCCATACCACCCGAGGCGGGGGTTTGCCAAGAACCTGCGTGATTCTACAGAACCTGTGTGTGCTTGCGCTCAGCCCAGAATCAGCCTTAGGGCTTGTCAGAGGAATAAAGAGTGTGCATCCAGGATGGCTGGGCTGGGCTCTGAGTTAGCAGAGTCTGCAACCTGCCTGCGAAATTACAGGGTCTTTGGTGGTGATCCCTCCTACAATTCTCTTTATGGGAAACAGAGTTATAGGGGGTGGCTTCTGAGGATGCAAACGGACAAGAGGCAAAGCAAAGAGAGATGTACAGACAGATTCACAGGAGTCGTTCGTGCCCGGCTGAGGCTCTTAATACAAGCGTTGGACAAAGTGCCCTGGCATTGCCTTTGATTGGCACCTGGACCAAAGGAACAACCACTGGCCAGACCTGTTCTGGCCAGCCAGGGCAGGGCGGGGAAGCTTCTTGCCTCACCTGAAGAGACAGGTTTATTCACAGGCCTGCAGTCAGCTTCCCTGGAGGCTGGAGGGTTGTGCCAGGGAGGAGCACTTTGGTGGTCTCCCTGAGCAGGCTCTGAGCTCACAGCAGGAGGCATCCTGGCTGGTGATCCACGCAGGCAGAAGTGATTTGCAGGCAGGCCCAGGCTGATTACTCACTCTGATGAGCCGTCTGTCCCCTTCTTTGGTGTCTGGGTGGTATGGAGCAAGGTCTCCCCGATGTGATGAGGTAGGTGTAAGCTCCTTCCATAAAGAGAACAGCTGAGCCATTTCATACGGAAGCCATTTCAACAGCTTGGTGTGGGTTCTCCCAGAAGCAGGCCCCACGACCAAGATCCCAGTCCAAGTAGTTTATTTGGGGAGCCAAACAGAGACAAGGGAAAGAAAGCAACAATGAAGTGTGGAATCGTGCCAGCTATCCGAGCGAGCGGGTGGCTGGGGCTCACGCCCGGGGCGACGCTCTGGAACACTGTGTGGTATGCATGCTCCAGAATCATCCTACCTGAGGAGTCAGGGAGCTGGGGTATTCACACCCTGGGTGCCAAGGTCACTGGTTGAAGCTTGCTCCTCGAGGTGAGATTCCTGAGCATTTCTGGACCTTCATGTGCCCATATGTACACACACACACACACACACACACACACACACACACACGCAATGAAACTTTCTGTTGTTTGGGCCAAATTTTAAAAGCAAACTGACCCTCAGACTGGTTGTGGGAGTTGGAAATCTATATGAGGTCTTGAAAGCTCCAAGGGGCTGGGTAGAGTGCCGAAGGCATTATTGCACTTAATCCTGGTAACAACCCGATAAGGAAGGGACTATTCATACCCATTTTATAGTCACGAGACTGAGGTTTGGAGAAGAGAAATCACTTTGGTTGGTTGTGCCTCAGAAAGTTGCTGGGTTTTGAGTTAACAGCATGACCCAGGAGTCAAGAGCCCGTGGTTTTAACCAATGAGCTATACTGCCTCCCGAAGAATAAAGTTACAAAAATTAATAAGAATGGGAAGGCCTCCAAATCTCCCACTTCAGAGCTGATCAGAACTGACTAGATTTTGGGTCACAGGATGAAGATGGTTTGACCCCAAGGGTCAGAGTCTAGGTTCCAGAACCTTCCCACCTTGAGGGAGAACCAAAGGTGGGAGCATGCAAAGCTGGTGTAAAGGGGGCCCGGGACCTCATACAAACGCATCTGCCAGTTTTTGCAAAGTTGGGGCCGGAATGGGAGGAAGACAGATTTGGAGATTTGAACCTGACACTGATGGGCATGGGTTGGGAGGAAGTTAAGGAGAAAAAGTGGAGAGCCTCATGGGAGGTATGTGGGTTTTTCAGGCTGGGGAGAAGAAAAGGAAAAGGTGACCATCTGTCCCTCCATCCCTGTGCCGTTTGAGGTGAGCCCTAGGTGAGTATTGGATGGTCACCACTTCCACTCCACCCTTCTCCTCCTCTTGCTTTTCTAAAACTACTCTGAGGCCTATCGAGGAAAGTCCCCTAGAGCCTTTCTGGATGTTCCTTCTAAACCTGTAGTGTGCTACACTCAGTCTGAAAGCCCTCCTTCCTACTCCATCCCCTCTTCCCATGGTCATCTGAGCTCCAGAAGTTTCTTTGAATTAAACACAAGCACACCAAGCCCCTGAGGATCCAGTGGTTTGGACCGTAGGCACAGCCTCTAATGGATAGCCTCTAACTCTCCTTAGCACTCCTCCCCGGCTCTCACTGACTCATATTCCTGCTGGCCACCATGGTCATCCCAGCATAGCTGAGAATACAACACACTGAGGTGGTGACCAGGTCTACACATAAGGATGGAGCACGAGGATGTTTGTAAGACATTAATTAATTAATTTATCATCAACTGCTCTATCCATCCAACCATCTGGTCCTACCATTTGGCGGATATCGTGTCAGGGACTGGGCATGTGTCCTCAAAGGAGAAAGTCAACGCCTGTGCCCCCATGGAGCTTCGAGTCTCATTGGGAAAGCAGACAAAAAACCAACAAGCATAAAATACATTCTAAAAATAATTATTGCGACAAGTGAAGAAAACTCGATAATAAAAAAAAAATGAATGTGATGAAGAAGGTATTGTACTTGGTCAGTAAAGGTTCATCTGTGGAGGAGACATTTTTAAGCTGAGGCCTACCTGTATGAGGGCAAGCAGCCAACCATGTGAAGAGAGGAAGAGAGCATCCAGGCAATAGAACATTGTGGGTGTGGGCCCTGAGGTGAGAAATAGTGGGGTGAGTTCAGGAGCAGAACTCAGATCCCCCCCCTCCTTAGATGCTAGTGAGTGAGGGGGAAGGTGGCCCCAGATGGGGCTGTAGAAGTAGAAAGTCATGTGGGGCTTCTTATGCCTCATACTGAGGAACTTGGATCATACTGAAGGCAACTAAGAAAGCTAATTGGAGTGGTTTCAGTACGACATACCAGCATAATTTATTTCATTAATGAAACAAGGCGCTCAAGAGACTCTGTAATAACTGGATTGCAGTGGAGGGGAGCCACGGAGACTTGCTTGAAGTCTGTTGCATTTGTTCTGGTGGGAGGCAGCGATGGTGGGCTGACCAGGGCTGAGGAGATGGGGAAGGAGACACGTGTCAAGTTTGAGATGTGTTTTGGAAGTAGAGACACCTGGATTTTCAGAAGGACTGCATAGGAAAGAGCTCCAACCTTTGCCAAGAACCAGGAGCCAACTTTGTTCAGATCCCAGGGCTCAGAACAATAAGTTAGAAACGCGTTGAACCGCTGTGGTGTGGGGAAGAAACAAAAAACAACCACGCAAAAAGTCCAACTTAAGTCACACACCAACTCCCTGATAACCAGAGTGTCTTCTCCCTGGAAAATGCACTTGTGAACTTACAAAATTTTGGGTGCACAAGTTCAGGTGACTTCTGGATTCCTGGAAACCCTCCATGGACCCCAACCCCCAAACACAATGGACTAGAACACCGTATGTGTTGGATCCAAGATCTAAAAATGATCTCTATGAACGAGAGACTTACACTGACTCTCCATATTCTGGAAAGCTATAACTTGAAGACTGGACAATGGCCAGCCCTCTTTCAGGCAGGCTCATACATAATCAATCTCTAGTCTAAGTTCTCCAGGGACAGGAATTCTGTGCATCTCCTTCAGGGGCCCCTGCGGTGTTCTGCCATGATTAAAATGCAGTCCGGCCCTGTTTCCATTTGTTCAGTCCCCTGAGAGGAGGATGGGCCAGTCAAAGCAAAGCCTTGAAGGAACATGGGAATATGAACATGTGGTTATTAGGGTGATGGCATCCTGGGCCATTCTTCTCTAGTTCTGAGTTTTCTGTTTTGCTGGCATAACACTGAGCAATAAATTTTAAAAAGAACCCCAAAGAAGATTGGAGTTCAGAAATTAGCTCTATTTTCAACTCAAACAAACAAAAAAGAAAATGTCCAAAAACAATTAGTATATTTTTTTCAGCATATTAATATTTTCTGTGTCCAATTTTTTGAATTGTGTCTGTCTCCCACATGCCATTTAAATGCAAACAGCAAAACATTCTAATATGTACGAGGTGCACTCACCTTATGCTTCAATTACTAGGACTTTTTTTTCTTTCCAAGATTTGTGAAGGTTTTTCTTGTTTCCATGCCTCATATATGCTGTTCCCTGTGCCTAGAATGCCCTGCCGACTCTGTCGTCCTGGGAAACTTGGACTATTTTTTTTTTTTTAATTTTTTTTTCAACGTTTATTTATTTTTGGGACAGAGAGAGACAGAGCATGAACGGGGGAGGGGCAGAGAGAGAGGGAGACACAGAATCGGGAACAGGCTCCAGGCTCTGAGCCATCAGCCCAGAGCCTGACGCAGGGCTCGAACTCACGGACCGCAAGATCGTGACCTGGCTGAAGTCGGACGCTTAACCAACTGCACCACCCAGGCGCCCCTATTTTTTTTTTTTTTTAGGTCCAAAGGAGAGGTTGTCTCCTTAGCCTTCATGAATCCATAAACACAGGTGCTTCTTCTGTGTTCTCTACTCCAGCATACTCTTGTCCATTCCTCTCTTACTGTACTGATCATATTTTATTTTAAATTATTTGAATTTTGTAAATGTTTATTTATTTTTGAGAGGGGTGGGGAGCAGCAGAGAGAGAGGGAGACACAGAATCCAAAGCACGCTCCAGGCTCTGAGCTGTCAGCACAGAGACCGATGCAGGGCTCAAACCCACGAACCTTGAAATTATGACCTGAACCACAGTTGGACGCTTAACCGACTGAGCCACCCAGGCACCCCTAAGTTATTTGAATGCACGTCTGTCTCTCCCTCTGGATCCTTGAAAGCAGTGATGGTGATTTATTTATTTCTTAAATGCAGCACCCAGCCAAAATCTGGCACATGGTCTAAGCCCAACAAGTGCATTTGGAATGTATGGAATGCCTCTTTGGAAGGGCTCTATGGTGCTGATGTAGATGTTGGCTGATGTCCTGGCCCCAGCACACCAGACCCTTACTAACAATTCTAGACTCACGCTGCTGTTAGGAAGAAAAGTTCGGACTTGTGGAGTGGAGCCCATTCTCCCCAGTGACTGCTCTCAGAGGCTGTTTCTATTCTGCCTGCTTGGGTGATTCTGATGTTCAAGGCTGAGGCTGCCTCGTATGGACCATTGGTCTCAAGCCCTAGCCTCGTCTCTGTTCCTTTCCTCTCCACAGTACAAAAACAAAAGGAAAGGCCTTTGGACTCCATTTTTTACGCCCTAATTAGGTGTATTTGGTGAGTGCTTATACTCTATCAGGCATTGTGCTAACTGCCTTCATCAGTTAACTCATTTTGTTTATATAAGAGCTCTATCCAGGGTCATCTGGGTGGTTCAGTCAGTCAAGCGTCCGACTTCGGCTCAGGCCATGACCTCCTGGTTCATGAGTTTGAACCCCGCATCAGGCTGTGCTGACAGCTCAGAGCCTGGAGCCCGCTTCAGATTCTGTCTCCCTCTCTCTCTGTCCCTCCGCCTGCTGGTGCTCTGTATCTCTCTCTCAAAAATGAATACATTAAAAAAATTAAAAGAGCTCTATCCTTTTATTCACTCATATGTGTGTATATTTCAAAAATAGTAATTGAGCATCATTTTAAGTTGACACTGTGCTGAGTCCCGGGATGCAACTATGAACAAAAGACACAAAGGCCCTCCCCTCTTAGATTTCGGAGTCTGGCGTGGAAGATAGGAAATGATCTGGTAACTAAATTACGAAGATAATTTCAGATGGTGCAAACGTTAAAAATGATGCAGAGACAGTGCCATGGTAGAGATGTAAATGGATGGCGTGTTCAGGATCTGAAGGAAGTGGGAGAGTGGTACAGCCCGGATTGCTTAATACACATCACCTCCATTTTACATTTCATCGGCCCAGAACTAGTCACACGACCACACGGAACGACAAGCAGCCTGGAAAGTCCATTCCCTGGGTGATCCAGAAGGGGAGTAGGGAAATAGATTGGGTAGGCAGATATCATCGGCATGGGAACTGAGACCATAAACATGAGATACAAGAGTTTTCAAGACAGAAGGAATCCCACACGGAAAGGCTGTAAGCTGGGGAGAACAGCTTGGCCTATTTGATGATTAAGAAGATGCCATTATGTCTGGCACCTAACAAGCAAGGGGGAGAACACTCTGAGATGAATTAGGAGAGGCTGGCAGGAGCCAGGTCGTTTAGGATTTGATTCTGAGAGCTGTGAGCAGCTACCAAAAAAGGTTTTCAGCCAGGAAATGTCATGATCACTTTTAGAAGTCCTCCCTAAGTGCAGGGTGAAGAAGGAAGGATCTGTAGGGGAACAGCAGGAGCAGGTCTACTGCTCATTAAGTTGTTCTGGAATGTTAGGGAAGAGATGATGGTGGCTCAGAAGAGGCGGTAGGGTCAGAGATTATATTCACACTTGACAGACCGGGCAAGTGGATGTTGCAAACTGAAATCTGCTCTTAAGTTCAAACACTCATTTCTCTCCTACTCAGTTAATCGCTTGTTTATTGTGTCTTTCTTTTGTGTACAATACCATGTTGCTTTGGGTCTGCTTTCTAAACACAGGTATTAATGATCAGGCTTTGAAATGAGGGGCATGGATATAAGTGCTAAGGAGGTGAGAAGGGAGAAGGGATACTGGCATGCAAGAAATCCAGATGACCTTCACCAAGAGTGCAGACCCCCTGGCAGGGTTTTGAAGGATGGAGAAGCCACAGGAACCATGGAAAGAATGGGACCTCTAGACTCGGTGCTCTGTTTTCCTGTGCGGGTAGTGGTTTCATCTGAGCTATTTAAAAAAAAAAAAGTTTTTTTTAAATGTCTATTTATTTTTGAGAGAGACAGAGACAGAATGTGAGTGGGTTAGGAGCAGAGAGAGAGGGAGACACAGAATCTGAAGCAGGCTCCATGCTCTGAGCTGTCAGCACAGAGCCTGACGTGGGGCTCGAACTCACAAGCTGTGAGATCATGGCCTGAGCCGAAGTTGGACGCTCAACCGACTGAGCCACCCAGGCGCCCCTCATCTAAGCTATTTTAAACTCTCTGGGCTTTGCAAGGGGGTTTTGAAACTAAGAGTACAGACTGTTAAATCCAATAGAAATGGGTTTAAATCTAGGATTCACCACCAGGAGTCGTATGAGCTGGGGAGAGATGTGTCTTCCAGCTCCATTTCCTCATTTGTAATACACCACTGTATGGTCAGTTTGGATGACGTAACAAACATCGCTACACCAACTGTACTAGTCAGCTTGGATGCAGTAACAAACATCTCTAAGATCTCATTGACTTACAAGAAACTTTTTTTTTTTTTTTTTTGGTCATTCAGCTGTAGGTAGACTGCTATGGCTCTGATCCATGTATTTTCTCATCTCATGACCCAGGGTGTGAGCATGCCAGCCTTTCTTGGGACAGAAGCAAGAAAGAAGGCAGATATGTGTAAGCCTCTTAGAGCTTCTGAAACATGCCAACCCTGAGCTCTGTTCTCCTTTCATTGACCCAAGCAAGTCACATGGACCACCCCGTTATTGAGACAGGAAAGTACGTCTGTCTACAAAGAAGCACCATGAGTTATATGACTCACGGGAGAGTCTATAGTTGAGAACATGAGTACAATCTGCCATAGATGCCTTGCAGAATTCTGATAGGAATTAAGCAGATGATACATACAAAACAGTTCCTGATGTGCTGCACAATTGGTCAAGGCCAATTCTTAAGAAGTAGCTCAATTTTAATATGTATTTGCAAATGTAGGGTCAAAATGTTCTACTTTTTGCCTTCTACCTTTCTCTTTCCTCTTTTTAAAAAATTTTTTTAATGCTTTATTTATTTTTGAGGGGGGGGAGGAAGAGGCAGAGAGAGAGGGAGACAGAGAATCTGAAGCAGGCTACAGGCTCTGAGCTGTCAGCACAGAGCCAGCTGCAGATGCAGGGGTCGAACTCATGAACTGTGAAATCATGACCTGAGCTGAAGTTGGACACTTAACTGACTGAGCCACCCAGGCACCCCTCTCTTTCCTCTTAATAACCACCTGCTCCACCCACCTAGGAGCGGAAACGATGCTGATCATGTGCAAAATGCACAGTATTTAGTGGCAGATAGACCTTGGTTTCAAACTCAGTGGTGCTGCATACTATTTGTGTGACTGGCTGAGACGACTTGTCCTCTCTGAGCCTCGGTCTGCTCATCTGTAAAGTGAGGAGAAAGCCCACACCACTAGATTGATGTGAAGACTAAATCTCCTCATTCAAGAAGGTCAGAACATTCGGCTTCTCTCTCCTCAAGTGATTTCCCCTGGTCTCTGGCAAGTTTTTAGAATTAAACTTCTTCTGATTGTTCCAATTTGAGACTAAAGAACCCGTCTTCATTCCAGATGCTTAGAGAAAGTAAACGTTGAGTCTCTCTACAGTAATTATTGCCATTCTCTTTCCTGAAAGCAGATTTGGGGCTCTTCCCTGATGTGAATATGGTGCCCTTGGCTTTCGAGAGACCTTGCTGGTAACTACCAACCACATTTCCTATATGCTTTTCCTTCTGTTTGCCAACTGCTTAGATGTGTGGAGTGCCTGGGTCTTGAGTAGATTCGCACTCCTCAAATGCAGTGCTTTTTAACTGTACTCATTTGGACCTGAGGTTTGTCTATGGACTTTTGTCACCAGCCCTTAGTGAGATAAGCACAGAGACTGAGAATAAGCATTCATGAACTTTAGTAAGAGTTTGACCTCCAAGTACATCCTCATTCTCTTCTAGTCACTAATTTTTCTTTTATTTTACTAAAGTATTGGATGGGGATGGATTGGAATGAAAGACATAAACAGTGACCATGTGAAACCAGCCCTTCACCAGAGAGAGAGAGAGAGAGTTCAGGAAGCACTGACGTAATATCCTCGGTGAAGTTCTCCTCTTTTTCTTTGCTGGGCAGGACGATTTTAGCTATCTTTTGGACTTCAGAGAAATCAGATTACAACCAAGTTGAGTTTCAGATACTTTCGTCGTTTTGGGTAAAGGGTCTTTCCTGGACCCTAATATCCAATTTTCCTCTGGTTACAAAACTGCCAAGTTTTTGTGCAGATGGGAAAGGGCTATTGAAATGTGTAATCCCACATTCTCAGCTACATAGACTTTTCTGTCTTTATAATTAATAAACTTTATTTTGTAGAGCAGTTTTACAGAAAAACTAGCAGAAAGGAGAGACTTCTCCTATATCCCCTCTTCCGTGACATGCAGATACCCCCTCTCATTAGCATCTTACGCTAGGCACGCCTGGGTGGCTCAGTCACTTAAGCATCTGACTTCGGCTCAGGTCATGATCTCACAGTTTGTAGGTTCGAGTCCCGCACTGGGCTCTGGGCTGACAGCTCAGAGCCTGGAGCCTGCTTCAGATCCTGTGTCTCCCTCTCTCTCTGCCCCTCCCTGGCTTGCACTCCATCTCTCAAAAAGAAATGAATGTTAAAAAAAATTAAAAAAAATCTTACACTAGTGTGGTACACCTGTCCCAAAATCATGATATCGTGACCTGAGCCGAAATCAAGAGTAGGACGCTCAACCAACTGAGCCACCCAGGTGCCCCAGTATATCATTACTACTGACTAAAGCTCATGGCTTCCATGAGGGTTCACTCTCGGTATTGCACCTACACAGTGTTGACAATTATACAATGGCATGTGTCTGCCATTACAGTCTCGTACAGAGGAGGTCTTCTGCCCTAAGATCCCTTGTGCCTCATCTGTTCATCCTTCCCTCCCTCTCCCCGAACCCCTGGCAACCACTGATCTTTTCAGTGTCTCTGTGGCTTTTCCTGTTCTACAATCTCATGTAGTTGGAATCAGACAGCGGATAGCTGTTTAGATGTCTTTTTCTTGTTCCCTCTCCCCCAAATCTTCACATCCCTTCCATCATCTGAAAACACACACACACACACACACACACACACACACACACACACCGTCCCTCTGAAAGAGAATAGAAAAGTTGAGAAAATGAGAAAAACTCTTATCTAACTCAGCTCACACAATCATTAATGGTGACAGGCACTTGTTGGGGGGCGGGGCGCGGTCATTGCTCACTTCTCTCTGTCTTCCGATCGGGAAGCCAGTGCTGACTCTTCACCCTCTGCGGGAGAGCCAGGCCTTTCCTCCCACCTCGCTCTGCTCACTTCTTGTTTTCCTAAAACCAAGGGCCTCTTTGCCTGCGCTGTGTCTGAGCGGTAATTACCTTGTGTCTGTTCTGCTGCCTTCAAATTATTTTCCCCACCTTCAGAGCGATTGCCTCCCTCTTCTTATCTCTACTGTGATCCTCTACGGGGCACAGGGGACCTGTCTCTTGACTCTCACATTTTTGCTTCTGATGTTAAAAAGTCCCCTTGAACTTGCATTTACAGACTCCAGCAAAGCCCGAGTGTCTACACATCAGCTGACGCATCCCAGGGGCAGGGTGTTTGCAATTACAGCCTGAGCTGGCTGCGGGATCAGAGAGCCCGGCGAGGCCCTCTTTGATGAGTGACGGGGTCTTTATTATGAATGTTATGCAGGTGAAGTCCTGTGGCAGGAGGCTTTTCTCCCTTTATGTTGTCTTGGCTGTAAAGACGGGAGCTGCATATACATATATACGCATAGACAGGGACGGGCCTGGCTGGGGAGTGGGGCGGGGATTGGGGGGAAGTGAAGTTAGACCGAGGATTTCTTGCTCGTTCTGGAACAATCCTTCCGTAGAGCCTGTCTTCTCAAAGTCTCCTCCCCTTCACCGACTGGACTTCCTCTCTCAGGGGACATAAGCATAGCTCAATCCTAAATGGGAGGGCTGATCTCCTTTTTCTCCAGCCTTTGGGTCCTAATACTCCTCTTCCCCGTTTGTATTTTTCTGTTGAGACGTAGGATTTTTTCCCTGTGGAGCTATTTGCTGCCACTTTTATTTCTTGCGGAGGAAATAACAAAACACCTGACGGTGATCCTGGCCCTCTGCATCTGAATGACGCTGCTCTGGGAAGCCCGCCTTTCTCTCCCCCACCTTGTGTCTGTATTCTGTGCTGCAGACGGCTGCTCGGCACCCCTTCAGGCCTATTTGGTAAACCCGTGTCCCTGTGGGAGGGCTTAGTGTCCCCCAAAGGAAGGAGGCACCCTTAGGGTTCATCATCTGGGGACCAAGCCATGCTTCGCTGAAAAATTCCATCTCAGGAAGCATGGCGAGGGACCTTCCAGTCTTTTCACTTCGGTTCAGTCTTTGAGGAGACTTGATGTCTTAGGGTGGGGCCCAGGGTTTCCAGGGTTAGATGGCCTCTTTCACGGGGAGATGTGGGAGGGTCCTGGGGAGAGGCTGGTTTGCTCTGAGCTATAAGCTGAAGGTGGGAAGACTCCTCATCTTGTAAGTGGGCATTTCTGGTTACTTCTTATGTGTTTATTCACTTCAGTTGATAAGACCTTAAGAAAGCCTTGTTGGAACTTTAGAAAGTTATCTCGAAAATGCTGCTGAGTCCAGGAATGAGCTCACCTCAGGGGATGGCAGGAAAAAATGCACGCCCCCCCCCCCCCTCAAGATCAGCTGGAGCAGCAAGGAATGTTCTAGAGTTCATGTTATTAAAACATGATTTTTATTCATATTTCACCACTGTCTTTGGAATCTTAAAACATCCTCATAAAGTGACATTTCTCTTGTTTCCATTTTACAGGTGAAGGAACAGGACATTTAAGCTTGTGGATTCCAACTCTCGGTCCCGGTTTGACACCCTCTGTTTTCTACTATCCTTGGAAGATCCGGACTGGTTATTAGAAAAGGAAGTTGCACATGTTGGTTTCATTTTCGCAACGTGCAAAGCATCTTCACCTAATTGGTCTAGCTAGAAGGTTGAATTCTGTGTCTAAAGTTTATTTATTTAATTTTTAAAAATTGTACGGGCAGGACCCTGCGGTTCATGGGGTCATGTATTTGGAAACCACATGCTAACTGATGGAGAAGAGGACTCAGAATTACCGCAGGTGTAGAACTCGTCCCTCTGGTGCTTTATTTTGTCTGACGCAGACGGTGGCCAAGTATGGAAATGCCCAGGATTGGGAACGTGGTCTAGCAGCACGCACTGGAGTACAGAAGGCCCCCCAGTGGGCCACAGACCTGCTAAATCATGGCTTTCTGTACGTCTGCCTGGCATATCTCCACCCTGCTCTGGCAATGACCGTGAGGACTCCTACGGACCCATCAAATATCTCAGTGTGTCAGTTACAAGGCTCCGTCACAGAGCCAACACAATGTGGGGAATTGAAACAATTCTAGGGCTACCTTGTTCCTAGACCTGCTCTTGCCAGAAATCCAAGGGAAGCATCTGATGTTTCTTTCTGCTTCAAGGATTCCAATGATTCTTCTCTTTCCCTGTTGCAGGCACCATAGGCTACTGGCAGACTCTAATACTCTGATGACTCCTGAATGCCAGGGGGAAGGGGTATTTAATCTGAGGACCTTGAGTACTTCTGTGAGAAGGAATTACCTGCTAAGTATAGTCTCAGAAAGAGGTCCTCTCATGGGTTGTGTGAGGGCAGGCTGAGGCAACAGAAGCCCTGCTTCTTTGGAATCGTAACAATATTCCAAGACAAATGTTGCTCAGGGGCTTGGATTTTATCCTGCATCTGTCACACACTCAGGGTGTGACATGGGGAAGGGATTTCTCGTCCCGGAACACGGGTCCTCATCTACAGAGCAGGGAGTTTGGAATTCTAAGATTCCACGGCATCATGCCTAGAATGGGGTCAGGTTGGGAATCCAGAAGCTCGGGCGTGTCAAGAAGGGATGCAGCCAGGAAGGGACAGGGCTCGTGTTGGGTAATGGGAAAGAGGCATGGCGACCAAGTCTGAGCCAATCCGGAAAGAATGTCTAAAGAGGTCGGCTCTGGGGGCCGAGGAGGACAGTGGGAGTCTCCTAGGAGTGACAGTCAAGCCAGGTCAGGCTCTGGGCGGGCTGCCCAGTTTGGAGAATGGCACCAATGTGTGGGGGAGGCTGTCAAGGCCCAACAGGTGTCAGGGCCCAAGCCAAGTGGTCTGGAGGTCAGGACAGGGCGTCAGCTCTAAACAAGGTGCCCAAGTACAAAGCAGGCCTGAGTCAAAGCCCACTCACCCACACCACACAGCATGACAGACAGACCCACTTTGGACGCAGGGGACCCCAAGTTTAAGACAGCCAGGGTAATTCTAGGCTCATCTGCCTTCTCTGGGAAGATCTAGGGCTGTCTTGGCTGGAGGGTTGAGAAGCTGGACAGATACCTTTAGAGCTGCAATACGGTATTTCCATTTAAATCCAAATAAACATAATCGTAGCTAAGAGATATGGAGTGCTTTCTCTGTGCGCAATGTTCGAAGTGCCTCACATACATGAACTCAGTGGCAGGCTGGTTTTTAGAGCCCTTTTTTTTTTCTTTTCTTTTTTTTTTGCAAAGATCAAAACATGACAACATTCATCCCTTCACCTGTGCCACCGTTGAGGGGTCCAGGCAAAAATGTAGAGAGTGGAAAGGGGCACATGGAGACCCATTCAAGCCGAAGGCTCTCAGGAAATAGGTGTCCTTTAAGTGACCCCAAGTCTGTGGATTTCATTCTCTGACCATTTTCCAGCAGGGTCAAGGGACTGGACACACTTGCGTGCTTTCCCAGCCACCCCTGCGGCCTTCCAGTGAGGCTTGTATGCCACACTGGGGGTGCCTCCAGGTCTCATTCTCCAGCCTCCCCTCTACATGTTTCTTACGTCCCTCTGGGCTTTGACCTGGGGTAGAGAGAGGAACAGGGGAAATTCAGAAGTTACAAGATACCTTCTTTTAAAAGGTTTTAATCACATGTATCACGTATCTGGAAATGTAACTGGGGTGAAGACACTTTCTGATGATTTCCCTCCTTCCTGGCCGTGCTCCTCGGGCTTCAGATACACCAGGTGCACCGCGATCTCTCTGATGTCGCCCTCCCATCTTTGGAGCCCCGGTGAGAATGCCGGGCTCTGGCCTTTGTTGTCTCCTTAACAGCGCCCTGACGTGCCTCTCTGCCTCCCTGGTCTGTCCGCTTCACCATCAGCAAGAGTCTTTCTCCTCAGAGTCACCAAAGGGCTCTAGTCCCCTGCAGATTAATATCCGGCATCCACATCGGCCAAATCCCCTAAGACCAGCCCTGAAAGTACCTCTCGTGTCTTAGCTTTCCCTCATGAGTTCCATAATCTCCAGGCCCAACTGGCCTGATCGTGTTCACGACTTCCCAAGCTCGCCTCCTCCCTCGGCCAAAAATATCCTTTCCTGTCTCCACCCATGGCCAGTTCTCACTGGAAAGTCCATCTTCCTTTTCAGTTTCCAAGTCAAGGTCTGGCTCCCCCAGGAAACCTTATACCTGTAACCTCCACCCTCCAACCTCTAACCTCCACCCTCCACCCTCCACCCTCCACCCTCCACCCTCCACCCTCC
>NW_024412427.1:6356372-6471446 GCF_014898765.1 Herpailurus yagouaroundi
CCTCCACCCTCCACCCTCCACCCTCCACCCTCCACCCTCCACCCTCCTACCTCCATCCACATACTTCATTACAAAGGATCACACCCGGCTCAGAGCTCTCCACTCACACCTTCTTACCTCTGTAATTTAGCTCCTCACCGAAGTATCTGTGTTTACATCTACGGTAACCTCTGGCTGGGATCATCACATGTGGATCATTGCCTTCTCCAAACCCAAAACTGTGCGGGGCCTGCTGCTGGAGGGTAAGAGCTACATACAGCAGGGCAAAGCCAGTCTGTCTGCTGAAGCTGAGACCAGCGCTGAGAAGCCAGGCCACTCCGAGACACGTGAGCATGCCCAGCCAAAGATCGGCAGGACCTCTAGATAACCTCCCAGCTCACCCGGAAGCGTCAGAGAAGCATCCTTACACAGGATGTCACCAAGGTCCTGCAGGTTTTGGTGACATGGCATTATTTTAGCTGGAGACAACTCAGACAGGTGGTAATCCGAACCAGAGTGTACCCAGCCATCTGCAGGTGCCACTAGACAGATCAGCAGCAGCCGTCTTCCCTAAAAGCCTTAGATACAATGGTGGAAAAAAAATACATATATACACACACATTTGCACCAAATTATATATGAAGTTAAAGTAACCTAGATATACACACTACATACCTGAACACACACACACATATCTGATGTTTCTCTATGTACATGATATCCGTGTACCTCCGTGGATTTGTCTCTGAAAGCGCACTTAAATTGTGCTTGTACTCCTGGACAACAGGGTAGGACAGTGGGGTGAAAAAGTGCATTTAGTTTGTTTTATATTCCTTCACATATGTCTTGACTCTTACAATGAACAGATCACAGTGTAATAACTGACAATCCAAGTAAAATACATAAAGTAACCCATACTAGCCATAGAAAACTTAAATCTCTAAAAAAAAGAATAAAGCAAAAAAAAAAAAAAATCGAAACCCCCTCAAAACAGTTTCTATATGGATGCTCTGCTTTTACCATTATAACACCTCCACCTTGAGATGAAACATCACTGTTTTTTGGCCAGTTCTTTTCACATGTCATCTCTACTGTTTGACTCTTTAATCGGGTGTAAATCGTATGAGGTCAATTGTATGAGAATGGGGGCGGTGTTTTCCCAGCATAACTTTCCCGCCAAAGTTGAACCAATCACCCATGCTATATTCATTTAATAATCCTACCCCATACTTTGAATTACTTAATACTCTTATTTTTTTTTTAATTTTTTTTCAACGTTTTTATTTATTTTTGGGACAGAGAGAGACAGAGCATGAACGGGGGAGGGGCAGAGAGAGAGGGAGACACAGAATCGGAAACAGGCTCCAGGCTCCGAGCCATCCGCCCAGAGCCCGACGCGGGGCTCGAACTCACGGACCGCGAGATCGTGACCAGGCTGAAGTCGGACGCTTAACCGACTGCGCCACGCAGGCGCCCCAATACTCTTATTTTTTTTTTAAGTTTATTTATTTATTTTTGAGAGAGAGAGCGAGCAAGCAGACTCCATGCTCAGCATGGAGGTGGACGCAGGGCTCGATCCCACGACCATTAGATCCTGACCTGAGCCCACATCAAGAGTCAGACGCTTAATCCACTGAGCCACCCAGGCACCTCCATGCTTGTCCTCTTTTATCTCCACTTACCCTGATCTTTTCCTTCTTCCCACTACTTCTTTTCTTTATTGATTGCTACCTAAACAATGAAGACTTCAAACATAGAGAAAACAAAAACAAATAAATACGCAGGCACACTTACATGGCACCACCCCAGGTTTCTCGGCTCACGTGTACCGTTTCTGACGCTTTTCATTCCTGTTACATAGATCCAAGTTTTCATCTGGTATCATTTCGTGTCTACCGCAAGAACTTTCTTCAATATTTCTGCTACCACAGTTCTGCCGGACTTAAATTATTGCAGCATTTATGCCTCTAAAATATTATGTCCTCTTTATTTTTTGAACTATAGTGTTGTCGGGATACGGAGTTCGAGGGTGGTGGTTTTCCTTTGCGCTTTGCCCTGTGGGAGGGAAGTCGAAGGGTTTAATCAGGCCAGTTCACGAATGCCATGACTTTCTTCATATCTCCATTTCAGGAGTATCCTGTAAACAGTATTAGGGAGAATTGTTTGAGATGCGGAAAGTCTCAAAGCAACCAGGAACGGGTAAGAGATGCGATGGCATCTCAAAGGAGTCAAAGGGGGTGGTGGTGGTGATGGGGGTTTGGAAGATATACTGTGTCATCAGCCCTTGGGGATCCCACTCAAAAGGTGGCGGAGGGGTGAATCCTGCACCTCGGTTATGGCACGTGGTCCCATTTATCGAGATGGGGATTTACAGGAGGAGGAACAGGTTTATGAGGTCAGTGATGCTCAACCTCACGGTGGCTTAGGTCCTCCATCTGGGTGCGTGCCTCAGATGCTATGCCTGGCATTCAAGTTCTCCGGGATGAGTCCCTCACCTTTTGAGGATCAGGTACCCTTCTAGCTCGTGTCACACTGCTGTTCCAAAGCACCGGACCTTTATTTCTCTTCAAGCTGCAGAGTGTGGACTCTTACTTTGCCCTTTACATACATGACATGGAGGGACTTCCACTTCCAGGACTCTGGATCTGATTCTCTTCTCCCTCTAACCTGGACCGGAGCTTACGGATAGTGTCCGTAGGCTAACCTAAGTTCAGATCAGCACCTCTCTGCATGGTGCTGGTCCCACGGCCACGGGGCAGAGGCATTTCTAAACATGTCAGCCTCACCAGGCCCTTGTTCTATCTGCTTTGATTCCCCCACTCTGTATAGCTGAGGTCTCCCCAAGTTATGCCATTATTTAGACTTTTCCTTTCAATTTAGAATCCGAAACAAGGATAAATCGTGCAACCTCCGTCACCCATTTGACCCCTGTGTAAACTGTCCGAGGGATAGGATGATAATTACCTTTTTGGGGGACAGAGTTGTGGGGGGGGGGAGTCAATTAAGTCTTGCACTGCGCTTTGAGATCTTTCAATGAAAGGCTCGGGGTTATTACTATTAACAAGATACCAGAGGGATATTTGCCAGCAATGACTCCCTTTGAGCCAGCATGTCTCTCATTAGTAATTTGGGGGCTTGGCACAGAGTCATGGGAATGTTTTAATGGCTTCTGTTCAACCCCAGAAATAGATTTTGAAGTTGCAAAAAGAAACGGTTGTTTTCTCTGTTCTCCCCCATTCCTGCACACGTGGTAACCCTCAGGGGAGGTCTCAGGTTCTGTGGCAGGGGCCAGAGAAGTGGGCAGCAGGGTTTTATGCCTGCCCCAATGAACCCCGACAGCTGATAGCACCGGGCCTGTTCCAGAGACTGATTGAGAGATGGGTTATACCACTTGCTAGTGACTTTGGCCTGGGCTGTATTTCTGGAGCCACCTGGCTACCATGCTAACCCAACGAGGTTCAGACTCTTTCTCTAAGAAATATTTGGGAAACGTTGGTGAATTGGAACAAGTGATTTTTCTCCTGAACCAACTCCCAAATTTGTTTTCAGAACTGTCTTTATGAGTCAAGAAAGAAGAATTTTTGTTTCTCCCTGGGAGGCCTGCATTTGGTTCTAGAGACACGGACAAAGAACACGTATTTCCAACCAGGTTCGCGTTTGGCCCTTTACTGCCTGAGTCCGTGCTATAACTTCATTTTCAACGAGGTAGTAACCTCTTCTTTGAAAACTCTCTGCCCTTTCTCTGCTTCGGTTTTTCCCTTCATTTTTGCTCTCTCCTTGCTTTACGTTCAATCCTTTTCTCTGCTTGTCACGGCATGATAAACTGGATATGTTAAGAGGAGACATAGCTTTGACCCTTACTGATGGACGGGTGATCTTGGGGGAGTCACTTAACCTCTATGTGTTTCACTCTCCTCTTTGAAAGATAACATGGCGGCCCAGCAGGACACCTGGGATGGTTGAGCCAATGTGGACACAGTCACAATACTTAACAAGTATTGCAGACACAGGGGGTCACACAAACCTGTAATATGGCTCAATAGAAGCAATAGGGTGTGATGGGGATTGTGGCAAACTGGAGCAAGCATGTCCCTCTACAGGGAGAAGCCACTATTCCACTGTAGCAAAAAGTTGGCCAGAAATTTTTTCTTTTTCTTCTTTCCAAACTGACAGGAAACTCGGAAATTTATATAAAGTCTCCTGATTTTTAACTATTGTAACCAGTTCATTTTTTTTTTAGACCGCATGGAACAGGAGAAAATGGTTGTAGGTTGAGATTAACATTTATGATTCGTTCGACTCTTTATCCATTTCTGCCTCCTGTTCTTCTGTAATACTTTGCTTTTTCTACCCATTTCCCCCTGACATCAACAATGTTTTCTTTGCATTCTCCTAAAGTAACACCAGATTCTTTGCTTGGGACATGTCCACACAAACCACAATTTCCGTATTCTTCTATGAGGCTCATTCTGACCCCCATCTGTCTCTTTCCTCCGAGCCAGCAACACAAAGACACCACCAAGCCCACTGAGTTTTGAAGCAGTTAAGTGTACTCTTCCATTCCCAAGAGGAAAGTGGAGAACAAACCTCGCTAGTTTTACTTAAAAAAAAAAAAAAAAAAAAAAAAAAAAAAATCTTGGCTGTTGATAGGATCACCAGGAATGCTAACCCATCAGCCACTTGGGGCCATAATGTGGCAGAGTTTGCCAATCCTTGGCCACATAAATAGTGCCAGTCCTGACCCTGGGAAGGGGCTGCCCTGAGGAGCCATGGCATTATGGCTCCATTGCCTTTCCAGAAAAATATGCTAAAGAAGCCCAACCACTGAGAGTTTAATAATAAACTGCACCATAAAAGGTATGTCCTTCTTCCCAGATGGGACCAGTTCTCCCTCATTGCAACATATTGCCTTCCTCTGACTCTTTTCTTGGGAGAACTGTGATTATTCTGTTTAGGTCCAGAACTCACCTCTTTGGAAAGGGTGTAATCATTTCTTGCACCCTTGCACACCACACTTCTCTATTCACCCACCAGGGGCAGGCATCAGTAATTGTTAAGGACACTCTTTCCACTGAGTCTAAATGCGGCCACAAAATCCTTAATATGCATGGCAGCTGTCACCAGTCACTTGGGGTTGGGGTGTGTGTTAAAAATACAACAGGCAGGGCGCCTGGGTGGCTCAATCAGTTAAGCGTCTGACTTCGGCTCAGGTCACGATCTCATGGCTTGTGAGTTCGAGCCCCACATCGGGCTCTGTGCTGACAGCCCGGAGCCGGGAACCTGCTTCAGGTTCTGTCTCCGTCTGTCTCTGCCCTTCCCCTGCTCGCACCTTGTCTCTCTTTCTCTCTCTTTCTCAAATATAAATAAACATTAAAAAAATTAAAAAAAAATACAATAGGCAAAAAAGTGAAAACAACTCAAATAGCCATTAACTGGTGGATAGATAAAAAAATGTGGTAATTCATATGATGGGATAGTATTTGCCAATAAGAGGAGGTGCCGCGTGAATGCATGCAGCAGTGTGGATGAGCCTCACAGAATGCAAAGTCAAAGACACCAGCCCCGTGGGAGCACATAATACACATTGTGTGAGTCCACATCCGTGAGACATCCAGAAAAGGCAGATCCATAGGTGGAAAACAGATTAGTCATCAATTATCTGGGCCGGGGTAGGAATAAAGTGTGACTAGAAATAGGCTCGAGATTTAATAAATTTAGAAAAAAAAAAGCCATTGGACTTTATACTTAAAAAAACAAGTGAATTCGGTGTTATATAAATAAACGTCTCAGGAAAGCTATTTTATTATTTTTAAAAAAATTTTTTTAACATTTATTTATTTTTGAGACAGAGAGAGAGCATGAACAGGGAAGGGGCAGAGACAGAGGGAGACACAGAATCGGAAGGCTCTAGGCTCTGAGCCATCAGCCCAGAGCCTGATGCGGGGCTCAAACTCATGGACCGCGAGATCGTGACCTGAGCTGAAGTCGGACGCTCAACAGACTGAGCCACCCAGGTGCCCCTGGAAAGCTGTTTTAAAAACCGTACAGGAGGCTTTCCTGTTTGTCAACACATTATCTGGGGTCGGGAAGCCATGGAGGACGTTCTCCCGACTCGCTGTGTGGCATAAAGAGACGGCTTGCTTTTTTCTGTCTGCAGTTTCATCATCGATAATCTGAGGTGTTTGGGCGAAGGCCATTTTAGGAGCTTTCAGGCTCTAACGGTACCCAAAAAAGAAATAAAACAAGGAGGAGTTACAAGTTCAGGGTCTGCCTGGAGATGGCCGGGCTTAGACAGCAGAGACCAAAGAAGTAGTTACAATTAGGGGGTTAATTATATGCAATTACACGCGAGCACAGTCAACCGAGGACTTGTGAGTTACGCAGAGACCCTGTTCTTCCAAGTGGCTGTGAACTCAGCCTTCTGGGCAGTGACCCTGGACATGACTCCCCTACTCGACCGCTTTACCCATTTTTACTTCTCTCTTTGACTGTAAGCTTCCCAAACTGGAGTTACAACGTTTTGGTAAGACTTTTTAGATTGTTACTATTCCATTGTATCAAGGCCACCCCAAAACCTCAGATGCGAGCTATTTCCAAGGCAAAGGAGTCCAGGAGCCCACCCAAACCTTTTGCTTCACATTTGGCCAAAGCATCCAAGTTTCTGTTTCTGCTTTGGGACAAACCAGTTGTTATGTTTTCAGCCCACGTGTCCTTTTCAGAGAAAGAAAAAAAAAAAAAAAACAAAAACAAACAGCCAGAAAAGGATGGGCACTGTCTGATTTTCAGGGCCACACACACTGAGGGACAAACTGATGTGAGCGGGACTTTGCACATCTCGTTCCAGTTACAGAGAGGCAGAGATGTGATAGGTCTGTTTCAGGGGCAAGGGAGGGAGGGAGGTGAACATCGAAGGGGCCCGGTTTATGCATGGCACTTGAGATGTTTATTTCTTCTTCTATTCACATATTTAAGATGTAAGAATAATTTCGATTGCATTTTTTATACCACCAAAGGATCTCAGGCTCTTTGTCAAAACAAATGAAGCGATGCAAAGCGCACAGGGTGAAAAGTGAAAACATCCCCACCCCTGCCACCACATCTCCTTCCTCCACTCACCCTTCCCTGTTTAAGTCTTAATCTCAGGCGGAAGGGAGCACTCTTAGTAGACGAGCATGGATTCGTCTCTTGACTTATTTTTTCTAGGCACGGTACCGTGGATGTAAATTGTTCTGCAATCCCCTCACCCATTGTTTCTTTTTTAAATTAAGTTTATCTATTTATTCTGAGAGAGAGAGTGCGAGCGCACACGAGCAGGGGAGGGGCAGAGAGAGAGAGAGGGAGAGAGAGAGAATCCTAAGCAGGCTCTGTTCCATTTGCCTGGAGCCCGATGCGGGGCTCGAACTCACAAACCATGAGATCATGACCTGAACAGAAAAGGAAAAGCCGGACGCTTAACCGACTGAGCCACCCAGGCGTCCCCTACCCTAGCCCTATTTATACATGCTATTTACCTTTGACATGATTATGGGTACAGCTGTCTTATTCTTTTTAATGACTACCTGGTATTCCATTCCATGCAAGTACTTAACGTTGGTTTAGCCATGCTCCACCCGTGGGCATAGGCACTATTTCCTGCGGGTTGCATGTGTAACCCTCTACGTGTGTATGCATGTACACTTGGAAGTAATTTTGTCAAATAGGCTCCTCGACAGAAACGTATGGACCAAAGCATATGTCAGGCGGAGGTCTAGATGCCGTGAATAAGGCAGGGGCAAGATATAATTGCTTCCAGCCTTTGCAGAGCTTACAGTCTGGCTCAGCACTGCATTTCGGACGTACGCTCCACCCTGCCCCTACCCCTGCCCTGCCTACTAATATCGTGATGATCACTTCTGGTTTATGGATCAGCAGCCTAGGGCTCAAAAAAGTGTAAGAACGGTCCAAGGCCACCCACACCATTTGTTGCATGGCCGGGAAACATTTCCGTGTCTGATCCTAACACTCCCACACTGTCTATGACCTTGCCAACCACTGGCATTTCCTTCCTTCCATCCAAGGAAGATGGGTCGAATTTACACGTTCGGCATTGGGTCTAAAGCTTCAGAGATCCAGGTGAAATGAACCGAAGCAAAGGAGCAGGGAGACCCTCACGTGAGGGTCTACCCTGGAGGGTAGGCATGACAGATCTGAATGAGGCCTTCCACTTTGCCTCCCAATAGCCCTGGGCAAGTCACTTGTCTGTCACACTCAGGCTTCCTTATCCGTTGAGCAGAAAATATCAGTATCAACCTTCCCAAGTGGTTGTGAGGTTGCCGTGAGCTCATGTGTATAAAATGTTGAGCCTACTTCCTAAGACAGAGACAGAAGGAGCTTAATAAATGTAGCTCTTCTGATTGCTTTGATTTAATTTTTTTTTTTTTCTTCTTGTGCTAAATCTGATTGCTTCTGGAGTGCCCGGCTCGTTTTGCCCATTCTGAGCCAAGTACCTGCTTTCTCACCACCTTGGCTGTCCTCAGGAGCCCTTGGGCGCTTCTCAGGATGGCCTTAGATTCCATCTCAGGAGAGTGTGAACATGATCTGTCCCCGATATAGTTCAGGGGAGCAAGGGGATGGAAGGGCAGACACAGTTAATGGTTTTCTGAGTAGCCATTTACGCTCAGAGTTCGGGAACTGGGTGTGATTTCTTCTTAGAATAACTCCTTAGAGATTTGCGGCCTGTTCTATGTTGTCATCTGGCTTACAGAGGCTCTTCTGTCCTTTGAAGACCCAGGTTCGGAACTTGGCTCTTGGGCGCGGCTCTCACTGCCAGGCTGGGCAAGTGCGGATGCCACTTGTCATGCCCGGGCCAGGTTTGCCCGGCCAGGACACTGGCCGCGGGGCCAGGCCATTCCTTCACCGCGCTGGGCTCTCTGCCACGACTGGAAGACTGCCAGCAGGGGAGGAGGCAGGGCCTGTGCGGAGCTGGGTGGGTAATTGCTGCTGGGAGCCCGAGTGGCCTCCAGCTACACGGCGGGATTAGTGACATCAGCCCCGCCCCGGCAGCAGGTCCTGACAGGACTGAAGGAGGTCGCCCGCGCCCGGGTCAGAGGGGACGCTGGCGGCCAGGAGGGAGAGCCCTCCCGGCCTGGGCTCCTTGGGGCCTGCCTGCCCGCCCCGGCCGTGGCTGTTTGGAAGACCCATGGGTCTTGCAGTCCAGGCCGCAGAGTGGGGTGAGGGGCAGGAGCTCTTTCTCGGCTCTGACATTTGCTCGAGAAGCTGCCAAGGGGTGGTTTATATTTCTTCAACGGCGGTGTTACGATACCACGGCTGCTTCTGTGGAGGTGACAGCAAGCCCTGCCCGAGGCTGGGACTCCCTGGCTCTCCCCTTTGCCAAGCCAACAGGGCCAGTTTGCGGAGGAGCAGATGAGCTCCCCACCCCCTACCTCCGCCCCGACGCGGTGTGTGACCTTGGGGGCCTTGGGAGTCCATTGTCCTCACCAGCTCCATGGGGACGAGGGGCTGCCCCCGCCCCGGGGCTCCTCAGCAAATGTTCCTTAGCTACATACTGACACTGCCCCATTCCAGGGTGTTTCACAAATATGATCTCCCTTAATCCTATAATGGCCACATGATGTAGGTGCTATTATTATCCTTGTTTTACAGATGAGGCACGGAAAGACCAAACGATTTGGCCAAGAACGAAAACACACCTCCATGCTGGCAGAGCTGGGATTTGACCCCGAGCTCCCTGGCTCTGACGTTGGTCATCTCAACCACTGTGCTAGCTTTCCGGAACCTGCCCGGGACCCCAGCCTCTTCCCCTGAGCACTCACGTCACTTTGGGATAGCACCCTGTCCGTGCGCCCACCTGCCGAGGGCCCGTCCCGGTGTTGGATTCTGAGGGGCCCGCCCTGGTGTCTGCTCACCCCCGCACACCCGGCACCTAGCTCTGGACCCAACGAGCAGCTCGGGGGCAATACGTGCGTGAGAGGGTGCCAGGAAGGTCAAAGGAGATGAAGAACTGAAAGTAGCAGATGGATCCTTCTGAAATCACCCACGGTGCTCTGAACTCACAGCAGGCACCTGGGAAGTGTTTTTACCCGGGCCAGACTCACTGTGCAGACTGGAAAGGGAAGGTCCCCGAAGTAGCTACTTCTGAACCCCGAATGCTGACTCAGACCATCTTTCTGCCTGGGGGAGGAGTGTTTCCATCGCCCCGTTCAGCAACAACATCCTACCTTCGACCTCGGCTTCGGCCTTGACACGGAATGCCTTTGAACTGCCCCCGAGAAGGAGGGAGAAAGGGCCTGGATCCCGGGCTGCACATCCTTCCTTCCCTTCTCTGTGTTTGTGGAGCCCAAAGGGGTGCGAGGAAGCAAGGACCAGCCTCGGCTGGTGGTCCTCAGATGGACGCTGTGCCTGCCTCTGCCCTGTTCCTGTCGCCAGCAGCACAGGGACCATGCGTGCGTGTCCCTGTGCAGGGTGACACTGAACAATCCATTTCTAGCTGATCAATCAATCCCAAGCTGGTGGGAAATCTGATGTCTTTTCGAAAAGTTTGCTCAGCGAGGACGTACTATTTTCGTCTCGCATCATGCTCTCCCAGGTCCCCCTAGCTCATGTTCCCGAGCACAGCAAACCCTACCTCTGGGCATGGCTAGGTTTGCAAAGGGTTTGGCTGGGATGATGCAGTCGTGTTACCAGCCTATCAGAGAGACAGGCTTGCAATAACGCATAGGTCCCACTGCTCTTTAAGCTGGGATGGATAATTGGTTTAGATAACAGAAAAAGAGCCATGCAGGGGCATCTGGGTGGCTCAGTCAGTTGAATGTCTGACTCTTGACGTCAGCTCAGGTCCTGATCTCGCGATTCGTGAGTTTGAGCCCCACGTTGGGCTCTATGCTGACAGTGCAGAACCTGCTTGGGATTCTCTCTCTCTTTCTCTCTCTCTCTGCCCCTCCCCAGCTTGTGTATGTGCATGTTCTCTCTCCCTCTCAAAATACATAAATAAACATTTTTTTAAAAACTTAAAAAAAGAGGAATCGGGTCAATTAGAAAGACAACACAGGGGCGCCTTTGGCTCAGTCGGTTAAGCGTCTGACTTCGTCTCAGGTCATGATCTCGCGGTTCGTGGGTTCAAGCCCCATATCCAGCTCTGTGTTGACAGCTCAGAGCCTGGAGCCCGCTTCAGATTCTGTCTCTCTCTCTCTCTCTCTCTCTCTCTGCCCCTCCCCCACTCCCTCTCTCTCAAAAATAAATAACATTGAAAAAAAATTTTTAAAAAAGAAAGAAAGCCAACACAAAGGTATTGAGAGCCTACACTATGCCACGTGTCCTATTCTGGGATCGGGAGGCCTTTGACTGGGACTCCGTTGTCTCACCCTAACTTCTGTATCTGGAGTGATAATAAACAAATTAATTAATAACAATAAATCCAAAGAAAGAATGTGTCAGAAGAAGAAATTGATTGCGGCCCGCGCCCCCCGCCCCTTAGCGATGCCGTAATTACCTGTTTGAAAAGTTCACCGGGACCGGGCCGGCTATCTAAGATAGAAAGTCATCTTACTCCGGGGCAAGATCGTTCTTGGCTTTTGTGGCTGAGGTTTTCACTCTTCAAGGAGGTGTCGTCATTTGCTAAAGACAATTTCTTGGCTCAAACATACCAACTCAACTGTCACCTGCGTTCCTTGACAGACTCTTGCTTCCTAGTACTGCCACCCCTGGGGTGTGTGTTGGGGCCTTTGGCGCACAGCATGAGTATCTTCATCCATTTAGGGGAAGGTGGCCGGGGCTTATGCTACACTCCCCACAGGTGGCTTGGCTCCTAATCAAACTCCTTTTTGCTTCGCATGGGAAGTGTTCTTCCCAGACTATATGTCCTGCCTCCGCGGGCAGCCCGAGTCCCAGAAAATCGAGGGCTAAAATGCTGGCACGAGCTTGTGATCTTGTCATGGAAACTGGTGTGTATATCTGTGTGCTTGAATTTAGACCTCAGTAGGACGCTTTTCTTCAGGTGCTATTTCGAAATAGAAAAACGATGGAACAGTTTGTTAGATGATGTTGATTCAGGAATAGTGTCATTAATCTTATAAGGGAGGACAACTGGGGCCCATCGTTTTAGAGGTATTAGAAGTCGTGCGTTGTGGATAAAATCAGACCCACCCATGCTGGCTTGTGCCATCCTGTCCCTGAATGGCCACAGAGTATGGATGTGCATACACGAATGTGCAAACACACACACGCACTCACATACGCATACACGCTCGCATACATTTCCTCTGCATCCCGGCCTCTTTGGACAGCCTTCTATTTTCTCGAGAAAAGTAGTTCTGGGTCTATAACTGTCTGCCTCTTGATCCTTTCTGAGCTAACAATACTCATCTGCCCGGCCCTATTCGTTTCACAGGAGCTTTTGTGTACCTAATATCAGGGTGTCCAGTTTCCTCGGTCTCACCCAGGTCACTAGGTACCTGTTCTGGTCCCCACCTGAGCTGTCACTTTAGCCTGCTCAAAAAGCCTTCAGAGGCACACAGGGGCCACTAGAGGACGCTCCTCCTCCCCTGCTCTGATCGGGTTCAAGGCCAAGGATAGTCCCAGGTGCTCTCAACCAAGCCAGACTGAGGGGAAGTGCATCATCACCAACGGAAGGCCCTGGGCTCAGTGGTGACTCATGCCCACACCTGCCAAAGGCAGGGTAAGGAAAGCTTCATCTGGAGGACTGAATCTTCAGGCCAGATTCCCAACCAGGTTCTCTGCAGGAGCAGAAAGCAGTCATGGGGAGAAGTAGATAGAGTGGGGCCAGATCCTGGGGCCCTGGGCCACTCATAAGCCACCTTGAGGGACGTTTATATGCCGAGCAGCATTTTAAGTAGGATCCTTGGGCTTCAGGTTGGTTCTGAAAATCATCCTCAGCCCCAGTGGATGGAGAAAGCCAGTGAGCAGCATATGTAATACTATATGACCTTCACAGGAAGAAGCATTCTGTTGATTAACGCTAACCATTTGCCTGGCAGTGTGCCTCGTACTTTACCAGATGGCTCATTTAATCCTTCCATTAAACCCAGTATGATAAACTAGTAATCCCATTTTACAGATGTGGAAACTAAGGTACAGGTAAGTTAAATAACTTGCTCAGAGTTCCAAAGCTAGTTAAATGACAAAACCAGCATGTAAACTCAGGCAACCTGACTCCAGAGCCTGTGCTTAACCTTAATATTAGAGTGCCCCATGATAGTATAAACCAGGGATTTACAAACTTGCTGGAAAAAAGACCAGATAATAAGTATTTTAGGCTTTGTGGGCCATGTGGTCTTCATGGCAACTATTCCATTCTGCTTCTGTAGTGCAAAAGCATTCGTGGACAGTATGTAAATTAATAGTGTGGCTATGTTCCGATAAAGTTTTATTTAGAAAAACAAGCCATAGGCCCAGATTTGACCCTTAGGCTATAAATTGCTGACCCCTGACATAAATCAAAGAGGAGACTGACATTTCGTATTCAACAAACATTCCCTGGAACACGTCTTATGTGTCAGGTACTTCAATTACCTTATTGAAACCTTCAAAAGTTCTGACGTAGGAGAGGAATTCCCAGTTTACAAATGAGGACACCGAGGCTCAGTGAAGTCCACTTTCCTAGAGACATACAGCTAGTCAATGGCCAAAGAGAACTAAAAGTAACTCGTCGTAACCCATGCTCCTTTGTCGTTGTTCTCTGTGGGCTTTCCAAGTAGACTGAAACCCCATAAACAATCAAGTCTCCAGAAGCCATATTGCTGCCTGAAGTGTGAATGTGTCATAAGTTGGCCGGGACTGGCTGCAAGTCACGCTGGGACATCAGAGGCATGAGGCATCTAGAAGAGGAAGAGCTGCTGGTGGCGAACCGGAGGGAACTTGCCCAGCTGGAAAGCTGGCTATGGGTGGAGAGAGGGACCCCATTCGTCCAGAGGGATGTGGGAAATTCTGACAGGGAGTCTCATCTCCACAGGGGTGTATTATGTGGGCGGGGGTGGGGTTGTGGGCAGAGGGATCAGAGATCTCCAGACCATGAGTACATGAGCGCCGTCCTGGTTGGGAACAGGATCCTACTGGAGTCTCTGGGGAGGAGGGAGATGAAGGGGTCGGCCACCATTGTGGCGGGCTGGTTCTCAGGAATGAATTCTAGGCACAGGAAGCCGCAGACTGAGAAGAGGAAATCCTAAATCGAACACAGTCCGATAATCCAGGTAGAAACACTGCCTAAGCCTCCTGTTTCAGCTTATAGACCACCTCCTCACAGAGGCCTTTGTGAACATTCCAGGCAGATCCCCCTGCTTCTCCTCATCTCCGCGCTCTATTTGTCTTTACTCAGACACCCTTCCCATTTCGAGGCCTTCGTGTCTTCCTTTCCCTCTTCCGGGAATGCTCTCCTCTCTGACAGGCTCCTGGCTTCCTCCTTGCTGTCTCGCTGTTTCAAGGTCCTTTCTCCAAAGTCACTTCCTCAGGGAGCCCTTCCCTGACCCTTTCAGCATTTCAAAGCCTCTTCCCCGCCTGATATTTTATGAACTTCTTTTTTCTGGGTTACGTTTTTCCTCCCTAGCATTCATTTATCACCAACCTACGAAATGGGTTACCTTTTTACCTTGTTTCTTGACTGTTCTCTAGAAGGTCCAGGAAGCTAGGAAGTGTATGTAGTCTTGTTGCTATGCCCACAGTGTGTAGAACAGTGCCTGGGACCTTGCAGGCACTCGGTAAGTATCAGTTGAATTAGCATATTCATTTATCACAGTTTGCAACTATGTACTTAATCACTTATTACCCATCTCTCTGACTAGACTTAAGTTCTGTGAGAAAGAAAACCATACCATGCTTTCAATTGCATCCCCAGTACCTAGAATATATTAGGTGCTCAGTAAATATTTGTTGAGTGAGTGAGTGAAAATTTGGAGCAGATATGGCTCCTACTTGGCAGAAGAAGTCCAAGAGCTTGTGTATCTCATCAGTTGAGCCCTCATCGAGTTGGTTTGTGTTATCATTATTTGCGAAGGGGTTTGTTTTCCTCAGTAACCTGAACACTCTTTAAAGGGCACGTGTTGGGGCGCCTGGGTGGCTCAGTCGGTTGAGCGTCCAACTTCAGCTCAGGTCATGGTCTCCCAGTTCGTGAGTTCGAGCCCCGCATTGGGCTCTGTGCTGACAGCTCAGAGCCTGGAACCCGCTTCGGATTCTGTGTCTCCTCCTCTCTCTGCCCCTCCCCTGCTCATGCTCTGTCCCTCTCAGTCTCAAAAATAAATAAAAATATAAAAAAAATAAATAAACAAAGGGCCCGTGTTGTTTGTAGCCATCTCTGAACTCAACTAGGGCTTAGTAGGGGATGGCTAATTATCTGACAAATGGGTCAAGGCATGCCAGGATGGCAAAAGCCAGGCCCACAAGTGCAAAACGCGTTTGAGAGGCCGCTACCCCACGAGGCTGAGCCTGCCTCCTTTGAGACTGACGCAGAAAAGGCAAGGCTGTGTTTGCAGGGGGTGAACGTCAGAGACACCATGTGGGAAGGAGCAGGAGGAACAGACACGGTCGGCTCTGGGAGACCTCTCAGAGTCCAGGGGCTGGGGGGGGGGGGTCCTTCCAAACAAAGCTGGTTCTGGCTGGGGTGACAGAGCAACCGAAGGAGAGGAGGCAGGTAGGGGAGGTGGGGTGAGATGGGATCACGGAAGGACCAGGCAAGAACCCATGCCACTGGGCTGCTCATGTTCAAGAGTGAGCACTGAGAGGCAACACGAGGGACATGGGGTCCTGTAGCTCCACGGGAAAGGCCGGGAGTCGAGGTTCTCTTCAAAACACGTAGGGGATAGGATGCCAACCCCATTGCCACCGCCTTCTCGAAGCACATATCCTAATTTGCTTTGCTTAGTACTCCAAAACCTATAGAATACACATTGCTTGCACCGAGATGCTAACTTGCAAACCAGGCATGGGGGGGACCCAGAACAGTTCCTGGAGTGATCGTTTACTTCAGGGACGCCTTTGGTGGTCACCTTTCTTAAACAGGTGAATGCTTTAAGCGGACGCGTGAATGTATGCATGAACAAACGGCCAAATGAACAAATGGATTAATGAATGGATAAAACAAAACCTCCGGCAATTTTTAAAGATAGGGTGTAAAGGAGGGGGGGGGTGCATTTAGAGATCACGGAGCCTGTCTAAATGCGAGACAAGCCAGCTGGACTTCAGAGACATAATTATGTCCATATTGCATGAAGCTCCCAGAGAAGGGCCTCGGAAAGTGGGAGAATCTGAATTGGGCTCTGAATAGTGCAAACAATGTTTTGTCATTTCATTTATTTAAAAAAAATCTTTTTAAAATTTGTTTTTGAGAGCGTAAGACAGAGAGAGAGAGAGAGGGGCAGAGGGGGGGGGGGGCCGAGAATCCCAAGCAGGCTCCACGCTGTCAACACAGAGCCCGACGCAAAATTTGATCTCGCAAGCTGGGAGACCGTGACCTATTCCAAAATCGAGAGTCGGACATTTAATTGACTGAGCCACCAAGGCACCCCTGTTTAACTGACTTGAGTTTGGAACTTAGTAAGATTTTCTGTGTTAGCTAATATATGGATGATATTTGTAGATGTTATATGAACATTTTATAAAACCATTATCTTCTATGCCTATGTATACTTCCTATGAAGACATTTGGACAGAGGAAAGTGAGATTAAGTTTTTATGGAGGCGCTTTCATGATGCCTCTTTATTATTTCTATAGTTGCCTCGTTGTACATTTTGGTGCCATGCTACTCGGTGTCCAAACATATGAGTATTTGCTCTGAATTCTGTTTGGTCCCAGAATGGGTTGGTTCGATAGAGATAGAGTTAACGGGGACAAAAAAAGAACACCACAAACAGGGGGGTCGTGAAGCAGAGTGATGACAAAATATAAGGACAATGAGGACACTATCCTGTCTATGTTGGACGAAATAGAACATGGCGGTGGAAAGAAAGAGAGATGTGTTATTTGTTGAGTATTTTCTGTTGGTCACTGGGTACTTTGGCCCTGATTTCTTATTCAGTCCCCACAGTATGGTCAGGGAAGGGTATCAGCAGCATCCTTTTATGTCCAGAAGAACTGACGATGGTGAGGTTAAGTGACTTTGCAGAAGTTACTCCTTAGAAAGGAGCTTCAAACCCTAGTCTCTGTGGGTCAAACATTTATTCTGGCGACATTTCAGGGTTTTAAGACCTCGAAGGCCAGACCAGAGGAACAGGAGGTGGTGACAGTGGAAGTCAGGGGGCAAGATTACGGACAGTAGGGACTGGAGTGAGGGCTTTGCAGGTATGGAGTGTGATTGCCAGTGTGACTGAGATGTGGTTATCTGTAAGGCGATACCGTGTCCCCTGTCTTGGTAGAAGCTGGAGGACTGGGTGCTTGGAGCTGAATCCACGGGGGTGAACCTCAGACCTGCAGCTAAGAGTGACTTTGAAGTGTTGGGTGCTGATACTCAAGTGGAGCTAGGATGTCCAGGTTAGGAGAGTTAAGCTGATGTAAAAAAGGCAAGGGCGAGAAGCTGGAGAGTCACCTGTCGTAGAAATTCAGAACGAAGCGCCATGGCCTCGATGAAAGGGAAGCAGTGGACACGGAGGAGATTCGGGAGCATATCCGAGACATCTGGAAGGAAGAATTTGTGTGATTTAATTGCTGATTGGATATCTGAGACACACGAGAAGAAAGAAAGAGTATGTTTGGAGTACAAATGATCCAATGGGCAAGCACTGCGTTTTCTCATTTTACTATCCTAACAACCCCGTGAAATACATGTTGTGACCCCTCTTTACGGATGGGAAAACTGAGGCTCAGGGAGGTGAGGTGACCAGCACATATAGTTAGAGGCGGAACACAAGTCCAGCTACTTCTAATTCCCAAATCTAACCTGTTCACACAAAGCGGCTTGAGGAGGTGTGGGTGCTGCCGATGGAAGCTTGAAGGAGCATCTAGGGGCTGTGCTGCTCCAGGTACTACGTAAAACAGATACTCGGTTTCTTTAAAACCAAACCAAAGCAAAAACTAACAACCCAGAAAACAGAAAACAAGGCAGAGTGCTGAGTCACTCCCCCCCAAGAAGCTTGAGCGGGGTGATTATAAGCAGCTGGAACAGACATCATGAGGCTCCGGTAGAAACGCCAGGGGAGAAGCAGGAAGGGACTGGTTTGGAAAGGAGAAGGAGAACTGAAGGGGGGAAGTTATTTCAGAGGACAGAGCATGGCCGGACAGAACCGGATAGAGCCAAACAGAGCCGGAGCCTGAGGTTCGGGAAGAAAGAGAAATCAAGTTCTAAAAATTCAAGAGTTCCTTGATCCGCGTTGTCTCTTGGTTGGATGGTAAGGGAAGGGACCCAGGGTCCCAAACCTTGAAGTCGGGACGCTCCATCACATGAAAACAAGTTTGAGTTGAGACAATACCGATAGTGGGGAAGCTGGTGGGAAGTCTACAGCGGGGGGGCCTGAAGCTGAACGATGAAGTGCCTGAGTTGTGTTAGAGGTTATTTTTTCTTATCGTCTCTCCCATAGGTACCTGAGGTCTGTTTATCTTGAAAGGTTGAGTAACTGCCTTTTTTTTTTTTTTTTAATTGATCGCCTGACTTTTGATATATAATCACTGAGTTAATTTTCCCTTCCTGCAATTGCCGTACCTCTGAATTGTCCTACCTATTTAGCTATCCCCACTGGGGACCCTGGGATCATCCGGGCAGCTCCCGAGGTCCAGGCCTTGGCTAAGGGAGCATTTATGGAGCACTGGCCCGGCAACTTTGGCTGACGTTAGAATATCATCCTATCAACCCCAAAATGGGAAGTCAGGAGGGGAAGTGGATTAGGAGCGTGGGGTGAGGCATGCTCATTCTCTGCATCTGGCCAATATCATTTGAACCTACCCTACTCCACGGACTCAGCTAGAGGCCCAAGGACAAGTTGGACTGGGAGCATTTAGCTTCAAGTGTTGAGTAAGCTGAAGCGACCAACGCTTTCCTTTAGACTTAGATGAGTGGAGACGGGTGAACAGTGGGATGTGAAGACATTAATTTGCGAACAACAGGCCCAGTTGAGTGAGCAGGATCCATTTGGAAACAGAAGTAATGTAGAGGGAGAAAAAGTACCATGGAGCACAAGAAGACTCATCCTTTGTTTTCGGGGTGAGTGTAAAAATGTGTAAGTATGATGCCAAGGGTCAGGGAGAGCTGGGGCACCGACAAGCCTCGGCTAGACCTGGGTCTGAACCGTAGCTCTCTATTTCAGGGCTGTCTGAGATAAGATAACAGCCAAAACCTGTCTGAAACTCATCTATATACGGGGTGAAAAATCTGTAGTATGAGGATGGAAATGGATTAGTGCCTGTAAAGTATCTGATAGGGTACCTGGTACGGAATAAATTCTCAGCAAATATTCCTTCCCTGGCCCTTCCTCCTGTGGAAAAACACGAATAATGAGGATAATGTAGCAGCCAAAGCTTATGCTTAGGGCTGGGTTGGAAAAATCCCATATTTGTCACAATTTAGATAAACAAGAACTATTAAGTGCTGGCCACATTAATGGTGAAACCAAAGTCCAGCCTAATAGCGTAGCTTGCCCAAAGTCGTGAACCTGCTAGGTGAAAGGCTCATATTCAGTTTCCGAAAAGCCGCTTGGAACGTTGGCCCCCGGGTTCCTCATTCCCTAGCTTCTCAGGTTAAGGTTAGAGGGTCTGTGCTCTTAATTAAAACCAACATGCTTCCATTCTGTGAACATACGTCATAACTCGACGGCCATCGGGAGCACAGTGGGTCCTCCCACTAGCCTTAATAAGGTCAAGAAAGAAACAACAACAGTAGCCACTGTCCTCCCCATCTCCCTTGGCTCCATGGCATGTGTCTCTTTCTCTCTGGGAAGTCCGTGAGGCAGGATCTATTTCCAGGAACGCCAGCCCCAGAAGCTGCGCTCAGCTTGCCTGTGTCGTAAGAGGACCTGACCCTCAGGGAAAAGCACGCGGCATTGGGCTGTGTACGGAGCTTGGTTCGTGGATGGACGATGCCTGTGGTCCTCCATTTGCCCTCTTGCCTCACTCCTGCCCGGGATGCATCTGGGGTAATGGACAAATGAACTCCATTCCTGATAGGTCGGTAGGTGCCCTCTGGGTCGGCTCAGTAAGGAAGGTAGAGGGCCTTCGGCAAAGACAAGGGGCAGAGGGAGGAAGCCCCTCTTGCATCTCTCTTCTGCTGGTTGCCAGCTGACTGGCTCAACGGTCTGTCTGCGAAATGTCCCAGTTTAGTGAGCTTAACTCTGCCTATTGGAAGTTCTGCAAGTTAGTGACTGTGGAATGGGGCTCGCGGGAACCCAGAACTTGCTCTGGAATGGACACACCTGGGTTAAAACTCCAGCTCCTGTAGTCACTAGTCCTGGAATTTCAGGAAATTACCCTCGGGGTTCCCATTTTATCAAAGAATATTGTATGATGGATGGAAATGCTGAATATACAGTGCCGATGTGTAATACATGCTCAATAAATGGCAGTTTAAAAAAACCCTCCATATATCATCTCAACACACACAGATGCGAAAGACTATATATGCCCTGCCCTACGTTGCTCGCGAGAGGAACCTCTTAAAAGTCTACCTCAGAACCATTTTCTGGTTATTCAGGCCAAACACGGCATATTCTAAATTCCCTGGATTTCCTCCAAGGCAGCCCTAAACAGCAGACAGGGCTATAGGGAGCCGGGGAAGTGGGGAAACAGACAACATTTCTAATCCTGAGGTCTGTTAAGCCATAGGAAAACACCCTTTGGGGGTGACTGCTGACAAAAAGGCCTTCCTGTTCCAAACTGGAGGCAAGGACTGGAGCAGAGGGAGGAAGCCAGCCAGCAGCGGTTTTGTTTGGGACCAGCTGGCTCAGCCTGCTGAGGCGGGGACCCGGCGCTGGGCCTTCCTTTTCCCACCCCCTTGCATTCTAGGAGAGAAGTCTTCAGAATGGGAGGTCGCCATATTGGCCAAAGACTCCTCCCGTGGGGCCTGGAGAGTGACAAAAGTGGCACAGAGTTCCTTTTCAGGGTGGTCTCTGACAGTAACAGGGAATCCAGGAAAAAGTTCGACGCTAGAACATTAAAACAGAAACACATTTTTGGGGCTGAGATTTCCAACTCGGGGTCTAAATTCCCAGGCAATATTGAAGGCTTGGTGTAAAGAAAATGCACTTTGGGGTCCAGATTGCCTAGATTTCCTCCCTGTTACTGCCTTTTTTCCCCAAACACAAAAGAAAGTTAAGCTCTGCACTCCAGGATGGAGCGAGAGAGAGAATGATCCATTTATTTAGTGCACAGGAGATGGTTTCCAGAGGATTTGTTGGAAAATGCCCTTTGCCTGCAGGCCCTTGGCACCCAGGCTGGGCTAAGCTGATTAAAGCTCCATTCAGAATTGCAATAACCCAAAAGATATGCGGGGGCCACTGATGGGCCTCGAGATTAGCCACTAAACTGATCACTCTCTCTGGGATTGTGGTCGCTATATTTTTGGAAACCGGGCACTTAAAAAAAAATTTTTTCTATTTTCTCAGGCTCTGTGTGCGGACCTCATTAATTTCCCAAAGTCTCAGCAGAAGAACAATTGCTCTAATTCCATCTGGCAAGGTCCTAAAGCCTGAAAATTTCTCATATAATATAAAGTATATGGAAAATGAATAGACACACTTACATGTGACCTCTGTAATAGATGGCCCAGTATCCATAATAGGCTACACCCCGTACACAAACACGCACATATGTGTATATAAATATTTTTTTTCCTTGCCTTCCTGCCCTTATCCTGGAATTCTTAGCAATTTGGCCTGTCCTTGCTTATTAATGATGTTTCCAGAGCACAGCTCATTGGTGCATTTTCAGCAATGGGCTGATTAATAGGTGGGCACGGGGGAGCTCTTTGGGAGCCTGAACATTGCCGGCTTGTTGACCTTGATGCTGGGGGATAGTCTAGCTTCAAACTATGGAATCTCAGTTAGCGTCATAAATTGTGGAGCCACTGGTTTTATTACCCTTCTGCCTCCTGCCGGGAATGTTGTTTCTCTTTAATAATGGGCTGAGCAGCAGCAATGAGCCCTTCCCCTCCTCCTCCCTCCAAGGCTTGCCCCGTCCACTCTTCTCCCCCACCTCCACTCTCCACCTTCCAGCGCTGGTCACCAAGGCGGACAGACGGACAGGCAGACGGACACAGACACACACACACACACACACACACACACACATGCTCACAGCATCACACATTTACACTCATTGTACACACCCATGTGTATGTATATAGAAAGCTGTCCTTCCCCCTCCTTTTAGAGCCAGGACTTAGTAAGGAAACACCCCCCACCCCCCACCCCTCTCCTTGGCACAGCTAAATCAGGCAGGGATTTTCAAAAGGCGCTTTTGTAAACAGCAAAGAAAAACAGAAAGTGACCAATCTTAGAACACATAAAAATAGTCTTGTTTTCAAAATAGAGATTTCTAGAATCTCAGTAGAAATAGAGAAAAACTGGCCTGCCTTCTAAGCACCGTTCTCAAAAGAGCAAAGATAACTCTCCTCGCTCCCTCATTTCCCTACCCCCTGTGGCCTCCAAAGGCCATCCCTCTCCTTGGGCTTCAGGGACTCATCTCCATACACAAGGGCACCCTGGAGCTGGACCCAAAGGAAGATTTACTTCCTTGCCTGATGTCCGTCCCTCCCGCTTCTAGATCTACCCCACTCCCACGTCCAGAGAGCCGCAACTCAAAGCTTCAGATTTTTGCTCAATTGTCTCTTCTTAAGCAAAGCCCTCTGGGGCCTCCAGTCAATCAAACCCCTCTCTTTATATCCAAGAGTAACAATGTTCCTTCTCCCCTTCACAGCAGGCATCATGGCTGTAAATGCAGGTTTCCTTGTGGGAGCATGTGGTTAATGCCCGCGTCCAGAGCCGGAATGCGAACCCCTTGGGCGCGGCGGGGGTGGGGGGGGATGCCATATTGACTGCATTCACCTTTAAATCCACAGCACTGGTCTCATTACCACATAGTTCACTTTAAAGAATATTTGTGGGGGTGCCCGGGTGGCTCAGTCGGTTAAGCATTCGACTTCGGCTCAAGTCATGATCTCACAGCTCATGAGTTCGAGCCCCGCGTTGAGCTCTGCGCTGACAGGTCAGAGCCTGGAGCCTGCTTCGGGTTGTGTGTGTGTGTGTGTGTGTGTGTGTCTCTCTCTCTCTCTCTCTCTGTCCCTCCCCCGCTCGTGCGCGCTTTCTCTCAAAAATAAATAAACATAAAAAAAACTTTTAAAAAATTAAAAAAAAATATTTGTTGATGGAATAGACAGCCCTTCTGTATGGCGCCACACACGGAGGAGAAGTGGCTTCCCAAACCTCTTCTACTTCAAATGTCTAAGACGATGATCTGTTTCCATATTGCAGGATATGTTGCCGGTGTCCTGCTGAGCCGGTGCACCTGTCTCTCAGCGTCGCTCGACACGTACTTTTCCAGGGAATTACTTGGAGATCAGGGGTTATGTTCCCCAGAAAAGCCTAGGAAGCTAAATTCCCCCCAGAAGGTGGTCAGTAGCCAGTAGCCAATTAAGATGAGGGTAGAAAAGCCTGGGTCCCTCGCCTCAAGCACACTTTGTGATGCTGTCCAAGCTGAGACAAGCCTTCAAGGGAACTCACCTGTTTGCCTGGCTTCCTGTCTGGCCACATGCTTGCTTCCCTCACCCCCCACAGATTTTACTTGAGAACACTCCCTTAATAACTCCGTGCATGTGAATCTCTGTCTCAGGAAGTGTTTCCAGTGTACCTCAACTAAAAGACATTCATTATCCATAACCAGTGACTCTGGAATCTCCATGTATGACCGTATTCGGCGACCGTATTTACTACTAAAAGGTAATAAATGCGACTTTCACATGTATAGCATTTTATATTCTGCATGGTGACTTTTTTTCTGCATAATACTTTGCATTCCTTAGCGTTTTTTATTATTTCGGTAATATAACCGTTCTGGGCAAACACCATTATTTTCAGAATGGGGACACTGAGGGGCGTCTGGGTGGCTCAGTCAAACATCCGACTTTGGCTCAGGTCATGATCTCATGGTTTGTGAGTTCGAGCCCCACGTTGGGGTCTGTGCTGAGAGCTCAGAGCCTGGAGCCTGCTTCAGATTCTCTGTCTCCCTCTCTCTCTCTGCCCCTCCCCTGTTCTCTCTCTCTCTCTCTCTCTCTCTCTGAAACATAAACATTAAAAAAAATTAAAAACTAAAAAATGTTTAAAAAAAGAATGGAGACATTGAAACTCACCGTGTTTGTTTAGGGGTTCTTAACTTGGGACCGAGAATTACGGATCAGGATTTTCATGGTCCACATGTCTTTCTTGTAGACCCTGTTCCTTCCTCCCCAGAATCTCAAGCCTCTGTGGCAACTTCACTATCTTCCTAGAATGAAACCTCAAGTAAGGCAGATACGACGGGGCTCCTAAGTAGGTTTTGGTTAAACCATTCAGTTTAGTTTAGCACACAATTACCAAGTACCTGTAGCACCTGCCCAGGAACTACCCAGGGGTTTCTGAGACTTGGCTGTCATGCAAAACACTTAATGTGGACCTTGGCACATGAAAGACAATCAGTATATCTAACTAGGTCCCTTCTCCTACTTTGATCCAAAACTGTCAGCAGGTCCCTCTGGAGAATGATGACGCGTTTACGCTATGGGAGACCTGTGCACGTAGGACATCCAAACCAGGGGATTGGGGTTCACTTCTCAACGCCATCTTGTGGGCAATGAGTGGAAACTTTGCCAGGGTTTGGGGAAGGCTGCCTAGTCATCGTGTGATATGATTTAAAAATTGGAATCGGATTACCTATATGGCTCGGAAAGGAGATCTAGCGATCATTTCAATATGCAGAAAAGAGAGTTTAGGAGTCAAGAATAATGGAGTCTACTGACACTGAGTTATGGATGAGACAGCTGACCGAGGTAGGTTTACTCTTCAGTTTCCAGCACAGGCTGTGGGATCAGGCAGACCTAGGCTTGATTTTGGCTCTGTGGCTGCATCCTTGGTCAAGGCCTTGACCTCTCTCAACCAGGTTTCCCCACCTGAAAGTGAAAATAAGAGTAATGCTTGTTTTACTTCTTTCTTCAGACACTATTATGAGATTATTCACAATTAGCCATCTGTCCAATACTAAAGCAAATTCTAGCTGTTATTAGCAGATATACTTTCTTCCCCTTCTGTAGGAGAGAGGCTCAGGAAAATATCACCTCTCTCAGAGGTTGGGCCGTGGATAATTTAGGTGGATGTTAAGTGGGACAGGAAGCCAGTGTCCCACAGGAAGCCAGTGAACAGCCCATTTGGTGCCTGTGAGTCAATCGGTCAGAAAAGTGACCAGGATGGTCTGACGATTCTCCTGAAACCCGTATCTGTTGAGTATTTGGTATGGCTAAGGATGTCTAGAGATGACTAAGGGGGTGATCTTTGAAAGAACAGTCTCACAATTTGATAATCTGATGAAATCTATCTGTCGTCTCATCTGCTGGGGGAGGGGTCAGAAGGAACTATGTAGGTTTTTACGTACACGGTTTTACCTATAATTTCACGCTAAACACAGTCATAGACTTCACATTTTAAATTCATTTGCAATTTATTAAGTGCTTCGCATCGCAACAGTTCTAGCGGTGGGTGCAAAGAAAGCTCATTTGCATTGCTTTCAGGCAGTAAATCATGAACTTGACAGACTGCAGACCACAGCCAGAGTGATCAGGGCCAGTCAGGAGGGGCGCTTTAAAGAGCTATGGGCCATTCACAGGAGAGAAAGGTTCCTGGCTGGAGGTGGTGAGATTCGTTAATTACCCGAAACATGCAAGGGTGCTTCGCTCTCCCTGCCGTTTTGTGGCCATCCTGGGTGGCATTATCGTCTCACGGCCAGTCTCGACCTCATACCAGCTGTCAATCTGAAATATTCAAATCACCCTGAGCCCAACCTTCCTCCTCATCCCAGCTTGCCCTGGAATGTATCAGGGAGAGAGTGGAGCTAGCTGGACTTCTCGAAATCCTCCAATGAGTCAAATGCCCTGGCAGACATATGCATACCTATGTAAATAGTGCAGTGAGCATTATTATACCTCTTCTACTGCTGAGAAAACTAAGGCTCGGAGAGCTTGAAAAAGTTACCCAGAGTCACACAGTGGGAGAGCAGTGTGTTTGACTACAGTTTTCCAGGTTTTTCTATCCCATAGGCTGGTGGCTGGGAATGTAGGCACACCTCTCCTGATGGATGCGTGCTAAAGATCAGTGTGTCTGCCCTCAATTCACTCGCAAAGAGAGAGGTTCTTAACCTTTTAGGGGAAAGGGCAGAGTGTGGAAATATTATGTAACTTTGAGCATCTTCCCGGAAAAATACGGAACACCTCGCCTGTAGTTTAGGAGGAATATTTGTACTCCTCCCCCATCCCGATCCTAAGCATCGACTCTAGGCTCAAAATACCCTGGGAGCAGACTCGTTAGCAATTCCAAGGTGTGCATTCCCTGCGAAGGAAAGGGTGCCAAGTGTTCTATTGAAACCCGCATGAAACGAAGTAAGTGCCGGTTCTGGAAATCACCTGTTCCGCGTCGGCTGCCGCCTCGGAGTTTAGAAGGATGACGTACAGGACATCCGTCAATCAAGAGGATTCGGGACGTTCATCCGGGCACGGGGCCAAACTTCTGAGTGAACAGCCACCACGAAGGGCTACGTGTCCCTTCTGTGTAGCCAAAGCGAATCTCCACAGGCTTTGCCGGGCAAGCTGGAGACAAGGTGTGATTCCTCTCGCAGGATGGATCTGTACAGAAAGCATGTGGGAGAGCGCGAGCCCGCGTGTCGTCTAGTATTTCCTTATTCGTCCTTAACCAAAATTAGAAAGATATTCTTGGACTGGCACCGTTGCTAAGATAGAATTTTTTTAAGTTAAGAGTTAAACATCGTAGGGGCTTTTGGGGTGCTGGCGTGCTGCATTTCTGGATTCGGATGCTGGTTGCACGAGCGTGTTCAGTTGTGATACCAGTGAGCTATATTCACTTATGTATGTATGTGATACTTTTCTATATGTTTATTATACTTCTATATATACACATATGCCCCGTGTATATATATTTCTCCATGTGTATTGAAGGTTTTTTTTTTTTTTAAATGAAGCAAGCTATCATCTAAATCTCGAACTTCTATGAGGAAAAATAGGATAATTTTCTGACAATATTTAAATGCTCAAAGTCAGTGAGCCAAACGTCTGCCATGTTAATTTAAAGGTTCTGTGAAATGGGAATTCTCAGCACATGTTAATACACTGAATTGAGAGTTGCAGCCAGATCCACTAACTCCTTTCCAGTGTGCCTGGTGGCAGGGTATCGTTTTTGGTACCTTGAGCGCCTCTCTGGGGCGCTCCCTCGCGGGTGCTGGTTCCTCTGGGCTGAGTCTTGGGTGCTATTAGCTCCAAGGTCAGATTCACTAATCCCGACCTGGGCAACCTTGCAGGCCCACCAGGTTGTGCAGCGTGAAAGGAGTCTGGTGCCGCATGCTTGGCATTGCTTGCCCCGGGACGTGGGCATGCGACCTGCAAATCCCACCTCCTCCTATCCTTCCAGTGGGCTGCCTTCAACCGCAGGTGCTTCAGCCCTGGTTTACCGAGCGGTGCTCAAGAGTCTTGTGGGAGCCCACTCCCGCCCACCCTCTGACCATCTCTGCCTGGTAAGGGGCTGGATCTAGCTCTGTCTATCCTTCGATTCTAGTGGCCTGATTCCAAATCCCACCTCTTTGGCACACGCCATGGAATCTGAACATAAGGAGCCGACTGGATCCCCAGTGCAGTGGCTCTGGTGTCCGATGATCTCGGTGTGGTCCTCCCAAGGCTCCCGCTTACACACGTGCGTCTTTCAGCTCTGCCCCACGGCACCATGTCGTTCCTTCCTCCCCTCCCTGGCGGATCCCGCTGTTTGGTGGCCGAGTTATATGACATCCCGTGTCTCCGTGCTTAGGGAAGCTGTCGACTTCGGAAACAAGAAGGGCTGACTGAACTACAGGAGGAAGGGAAGCAGAGCAGGAGCTGAGGTCCCAAGCTGGCAATGGCAACACACGAGCACGCAAGAGATGGCCCGTGTCCCCAGCCCCTGGCTGTAGGAAATGCAGGCCCGCCTGGGAGGGGAGCGTGCAGAGGCCGACCATCCCCGGGGACTCAGCCAGGCGGGCGGTAGCGGGGGAGGGTGGGATTTAATGACGCACAACGATGGGTTTCTTTGCCTTTGTGTGTGTGTGTGTGAAAACGCTCCAATACCGGGTTTCATCCCCTATGTATTTCTTTATTCAGTCTTGAAAGGATTTAAAGAAGTTAACCGTCCGTAGGTCACGAGTCATGTGGATCCGGCGTGCCGCTTGAAGACCCTGTACGGCATCATTTCTGAAAATATATCCCAGAAGGCACAGTCCTCCAAGGCCAGGGTCAGGTAGAGAACAGCAAGCGTGTTGCACGATGTCCATAAATCTGCAAGCCCCCCGACGTTGTTTAGCCCCTCTGAACTCACTCCTTCCTCCTCTGTGAATGGAGACAGCGATGGCGGCCTTGCCTGACTGGTGGCGGTGAGGCCCGTACGAGAGGGGAGAGAGCTCTTAGGAAACTGTAGAGTAAGGGCTGGTTCAGAGCAGAATGTGACCAAATTTGAGGAAATGAGAAGCTGCTGAATGGCAAGAGCCTCGTGACACGCAGTATCTCAAAGTTCAGCTTTGCAAACTGCTGTGATAACACGTGGGAAGCAAAGCCCTTGTAGCTTTCTGACCGCTGTGTAAATATCTTCTCTTTTCTAGGCTGCAAGGACACAACCTGTTTATGCCGCCCTTCCCTACACTCTCTGTATTCGGTGCCGAGTCCCGGATCTCTTACTCTTCTGACTTTTTCTCGGTCTCCATCACTGCAACCATCTCTCTACTTGCAATCTTAAAAAATTGAGAGTTACCAAAAGTTTTCTTCTTAACCTACTATCTGTTCTCAATTCGTTAGTTGAGTCCAGCGACCTTACTCTCCCAAGTCAGCTCCCCAGAACCCCAAACCCATGACATCCCATTCTGCGCCCCCGGCCCCCCGGCCCAAACCTGTGCGTCTTCCTGTCCACTCTTTCTGTTACCTTCGTCTGTCCCAAACTGACCTCATGGACTTCCCTCCCAGATTGTTCTTCCCCCTAATTTTCTGTATCTGAGTGGACACCAGAGTGGACACCGTCTACCCCAGCCCGGATAACTGGCTAAACTACAAGCGACCTTGAGCACAGCACCCACACCTCTCTCCCTTTACTACAGAATCTTAGTGTCTTGTACACGACGGGGGCTCAGCAAATAGTTTTTGTGTGTGTGTGTGTGTGTGTTTTTTAATATATAAGAGATTCAGTATCTTTCTGCCTCATTCCTATTAAATAATAATAGGAGCACCTGGGTGGCTCAGTCGGTTAAGCATCTGACTCTTGGCTTCGGCTCAGGTGCTGATCTCTCAGTTTCATGGGTTTGAGCCCCACGCGGGGCTCTGTGCTGACAGCACGGAGCCTGCTCGGGATTCCCTCTCTCCCTCTCTCTCTGCCCGTCCCCCTCTCACGCTGTCTTTGTTTCTCTCAAAATAAATAAACTAAAACATTTAAAAAATAATAATAATATAACAAAATTATATGAGATAGGTAGGTATAGATAGATGGAGGTTGGCATAGTGCTTAACACATAACTACTTGAGTGTTTTCTGAGTGTTAGGCAGCATTAAGCACTTTATACGTTTGCGTTTTATATATATATATGCTCTCTCTCTACATAAAATATAAATAAAACATACTTGTGTATGTAGGCATATAGGCAGTGTGTGTATGTTGTGATGTAGATACATACATATGTATATTTGAATGACTTTCACATGTATAATCCTTACCTGTGTAATTTACCCGTCTTACAGGTAAACTGTTACGGATAACAATTCGTATTCGAACTCCATGTGTATTCCCTTTCTAAGGGATTCACAAATGTTAATTCATTTAGTCCTTTTAACAACCCTTTTGTGTCAGGGACTACCGTCCCTGCTTTATAGACGAGGGAAACTGAGGTCGGTGGGGTTCAACTCCCTGCTCAGGGTAGCAGCCGGTAAACCGTAGAACAAGAGTCGTGCCCCCAGAGTCCAGTTCCGGAGTCTGAGCTTTGGCTGCGTCTCCAGTGCCGAAGGCCGAAGTGTAGCTGTGGGGATAACACCTGCACGCCCACCAAGGACAAGCCCCCAGTGCTCCTTCTAGAGTACCTTCTAGTTGGTCTTTCTCTCCCGTGTATCAAGCGGGGTGCAAACAGCACTAACCAGCGGTATCCGTTGGCCAAATGAATAGATGGGTGAAAAAAATAAATAAGGGGAGGGGTCTCCACATTTGCTTCGACGCCTTTGGTGGACCCACTTGCCCTACTGGATTTATTTATTTGTTTGTTTGCTTCTTTCTTTCTTTATTTAGCTAAAAGCGTTTTTCTTCCTGCCGAATGTTTTATGCCGTCCCAACATGGCTTTCCAAAGATGATTATCATTACTCCTTCAGGTCGTCTCATCCATTATCATTTTTCCTTTAAACAGCTGATTGAAAAGGATTTGTTTCCTTCGTACAGGTCACTCTTGTCTGGTAGTGAGGCCAAATGTTTCTTCCCCTGGGAACACATCTTCATTTTTATAATGGAAGTCAATGGGAGTTAATAAAAGGAATGGAAAAGGCACATCGCTGCCAACTGCTCAAGTATGTATCCATTCCATTCCGAGAGCCCCACCTGTCCTCGCGGTGGGCCTCCTGGGGAATCCCCCAGGCAGCTAGATGGACATTGTAGGAGACGACGGTGCTGTGGCTGTTTGTGATGCCGGGGTGCTCAGAGGATCTCTCAGTTCGGCAAGGAGGTCGCTGGCAGTCTTGGAACAAAGACCGTCTTTCTCTTCAATCCGCCACAAAACTCTTGTGGGACTGGGATTCTCCTCCTACTTTTGTTCTGTCCAGACCAATTGCAGGCCACTGCCGAGCTCAGGGGCCGACGCACTCAACACGTCGTTATGACCTTCCATTGTGCTTAGTCCTGTGGCAGGGAAGAGGCAGAGTGGCACCGAAGATATGAGCCAGACTCCCCGGGGGTTTCAGTTCTAGCACCGAGGGATGTGAAGGCAGTGACTCGATTCCTCCACGCTCCCGTGCTCTCCTGCGTATAAAGAGTGAGTGGCAACCACACCTTCTGCTGGGGCTGTTGGGGGAATTAAATGACATAAGCCTGTTCAGGCAGCCAGGGGTGAGGGCTCAACGGGTATGACCCACAACGTTGAGGACATGAAGATGTTGTGTGGTAGAAGGTACAAAGCTAACTCAGACACAGTCCCTTCTCTCAAGACACCGCGGGCCAGCTGGGGAGACGCACACGCCCTCGTATAGTCCTGTGTCAGGAAGGTGTAAAGGATGGGTGTAACAGTTGCACTGCGGAAGGCATCCTGGCTGAGGTTGTCAGCAAAGACTTTGTAAGAATTTTAATACCTAAGCCGGACTCTCAAGATATACAGGCCTCGGAGATGTAGGGACAGGCTGGAGAGCCAATGTTGTTGAAACAGAATCGAATCTGGCAATAACTCCTTCTGAAAAGCTGAGATATCTTCAAGTTGTCTCTGCTGCGTGTTCTGCCATGAAAATTGTGATCAGAATTTTACATGTATATAGCACATTTATTTTTAGAGTCTCCAGTGATATTATTAAAAACTAAAACCTTCCATGTTAATGTTGGTCTGTCTTAAAAAAAAAAAAACAAACACGTATACATTTTCTTCCAAAGAGCTCTCTGACTCCTGTAAGAGTTAGTGAGATGCTGGGACTAGCGATGGAACCTAAAATTATTCAGATATTAAAAAAAATGCAAGAAGTAAGCTTCCAGAAAGCTCTCAAAAGTTAAGTGTGTAGAAAAAGCCCCGATCATAAAGAATGACCGGTGATGTTCCGAGCTGCCGGGAGTTGGAGAGAAAAAAACGTTTCAGAGAAAAACATGTTGAGAAGAAAAGCATGTTAAATTTGCTGTCAGGGTATCCTTGGGATATAGTCTGCTTTGGAGGCAAGCAGTGGAGGGTCCTGCAAAACAGGCCAAACACTGGTGGAGAATTGTCTACTGAGAACCGTGCAAGGGTACGGCAAACGATGCCACTTCCCAGTGCCCAGTGATGACACTCTGAATCCTGAATCATCAGCCTGGGCTCACACAGGGTTGCCCGATGGGACTTGGTGATTACGCCATATTCTTGCATACAATGGCCTCTCTAGGAGAGTGTTGTCAAAATCCTGCCTCCCTCCCGAGACGAAGCAAGATCTGCTGGCTTTGGATCCATCGGGCATCTTATGAGTCTTAACACGACTGATTAATATCATGGTACGGAGGTACTTAATCCGAGCAGCCTAAGAAGAAAGGAGACAGTAACCGTGCTGCCTGCCGTAGCCCCCCAAATCCTTCACGGGCACCCACGTATGCTGGATCTCATCACCCTGCCTTTTCCCAACTGGAAGTATCCACCTGAATGCTTGAGTTTTTAATCTCTCCGTAGTCTGTAGCTTGGTGTCCTTGGCGTTTGCTAGAGCATTTGATGTACAGTAGGCCCTTAACAGAAATGGAACAAATGAAAGGATGAATGGATGGGTGATTAATGCCATTATTTCCCTAGTTAAGGTCCTATGAAATTTCATCTGGCCTACCACAATAGCATTACTTGTGGTGACCTCTAACTTATTTTTAAATTTGTAAAAGGCTTTTTACTGAAGTATGTTTGGAGAAGCACAATATCGTTAAGTGTACTTTTTCCGGCGCAGTGAATTTTTACAAACTGAACACGCCTATGAAATCACTTCCCAGATGGAGAAATAGAACACCGCCAGCCCCCGCGGAAGCCCGCTTTTGCCTTCCGTGGTCTCCCCACCAGGGGTAATCATTACCTAATAGTACATTTTAGTTTTTCCCGGTGTTGTACCTTTTATATACAGACTTATTCAACATACACTATTTTGAATTTGTCTTCTCTCATTCAATATTGTTATGAGATTCAGCTATACTGCTGTGCATAGACAGAGAACATTCGTTCGTATGGTAACCTCTGGCATGAGCATGTGGCAATTTGTTTATCCACAACGTACTATCCATTTGGGTAGTCTCCATTTTGGGGCTATTGTGGATACCACTGCTGTAAACAGTCTTGCCCTTGACCCTGGGTCCACACGTTTGCACAGAGCTGCGGGACATGTATCTGGAAATGGAATCACTGGGTCATAGGGCCTGCAGATGTTCAGTATTGGACTCGCATATTGCCAAGAAGTTTTGCAAAGTGGTTGTACCAATTGAGACTTCCAGTAAGTGTAGCTTATGAGATTTTTGGTTACTTCACATCCTTGCAAACACTTTCTTTTTCATTTTATTGCCATAGCTCGTTAGCTGTTCTTTCCACGTACAATCTCACACCCTCCCACATGCAACACCTCCATCTCCCAGCCTCCAGAGGGATTTGATGAAGTCAATACCCAGTGTAAGCTCTTTAGCAAATAATTAAGCCAAAGCAGGGATGCAAACTCAAACCCACCGGGGATGTATGGGAAGGCGGTCAGTGTAAGGCAATATGGCACAGTGGGCTCTGTGGCTAAATACGTAGCACGTGCCCCATACTCAGTGCAAACTTTAAAGACACTGACCTCATTAGATCAGGCCTCCCTGGTGGCCACGTATATAAAACCCCTAATTTGTAGGAAAATGTCCAAACTCCTTCACTCGCGTTTCAGTCTTTCTGGTTCCTGCCTTTTGCTCCGTGTGACTTGTTTCAGCCCTTCTTCCTTACAGACCCTTTATTTCTGCCAGAGTCAACTTTCCAGTCTTTCTTGGACACATCGTGTTTGCTCACGCCTCCATGCCCTTGAATGTTCTGTTCTCTTGGTCTGGAGTACCCTTTCTCCTCTTTGCCTGCCGAGGGCATTCAGAGCCCTGCTCAGATGACCCAGTGGGGCATTCCCAATCCCAGGAAGAAGACCCAGTCTCTCCTCGCTCAATTCCCCACAGAGCCTTGTGCTTGACTCCATTACCTACTTACCACTTGATTCTGAAATCTTTTGTTTGCTCACCTGACTTCCAAGTTGGAACTGGAGCAACTGGAGAATTTAAATAGCCAGGATTGAGTTTAAGTCATAAATATACCTCAAGGGTCTAGCACAAGGCCTGGGCTCTAGTAGGCGCTCAGTAAACATTTGTTGAATGAATGAGTGCATAAGTGAGAGGGTTGGGGATGTCATCCTACACTCTAAATAGATGCGATCCAGGCTAGGAAAATGCCACTTGCTGTGTTAGACAGTAGCAAAAACACTAAAAATACAGATTTCAAAATACTGCTTGGTTGAACCAAGAAAGAGTGTGGAAGACATGGCCAAATTAAGAGGAGAACGTAGGAAAGAACAGTTGAATGGCAGGACTTCCGAAACGGGGATTACTTGTTAATGACAAGACTGGTGCCAGGTCTCGTTATAATGCTGACCTGTATTGCGTAACTTAGCTCCCATAATAATTCTGTAAGAAAGCTCCAGTTTCCACTTCTTGAAACTAAGCGCAGAGAAGTGAACTTTCTCTAGGCTACCCAGCTGTGGAAACAGTATCTGAATCCAAAATGTCTGGTTTGTCTCTGAGCCTAGGCCATATTGCGCATTGCCTCTAAATTAGTCATGTGTCTTCCGATGGCCCAGGAACGCAGTCAGAGAGAGCACTGGCCCGATTCTCTGGGTGAGAAGGTCAATACTCATGGGCTGATGTAACTTATCCATGATCATATGGTGATTTGGTGAAGGAGCTGGTGTTCTCCAAACCCAGCATCCTTTCCACTATTCTAAAGTGTGGGCGGATGTGGAAGGCAGGGGAGTGGTAGTTCCCAAAGGAATGTCACTGCTCCTTCAGGGTCCACAGTGGAGGTGGTGACACTGGTCTTGCGCTCAGGGCTGAGGCTGGAACAGAAACAAATCAGGAACAGTGGGTCTGGAGCCAGGCCCCTCCCTCCAGCCTTATCGCCCCCGCAGGGATCCTGAGCATTTCCCAAGGCCCGACCGCTGCAGGCATTGAGCCAAGAGGAGCCAAAGGTTTAGTCTATAAGATGCCTCTGGGGACTCCTTCTCCAAGGAAGACATTTCGGAACGAACCCCAATCATTATTCTGGAGGCGACCCTGGGAGAGATGAAGGTCATGTTCTGGTTCCCATCTGTCTGGGCGCCTCCTTAAAACTTAGCAATGTCACACTCACACAACATACATGCGTGTGAAAAAATTAGGATTTGCAGCCATTCTCCCTCGAAGAAAAACAAGTTTTGGAGTTGAAGGATTTGTCATTGTCTGAAATTGATTTGAGTAGTAATTCAGATGTTCCAGCAAGAGAATCAAGCCTGGCCGCAAACGGATGACCGGCTTGCTGTCTTTTTCATCGCAGGGATAGCATTCTTTGGTTGTTAATGAGATTTAACATTCCTTGTCTTTGCTTCATGGCTGTGATTCATATTCAGTAAACAGTCTGTTTGTTCGTGTCCTTTGCCCGTTTATTGATTAGGGTGCGGCGCTATTTTTGCTGAGTTCGAAGGCTACTTAAGTATGCGCTCCATCATGAAATATTATGCACCCAGGAAAATGATGTTCAATGGACTTTTAATGATATAAACCATTACTTGTGTTATGGTAAGTTGAAAAACAATAGAGATACATTGTACATAAAATATAATCCTGGGGTGCCTGGCTGGGTCAGTCAGTTAAGCGTCTGACTCTCAGTCTCAGCTCAGGTCATGAATCTCACGGTTAAGTTCAAATCCTGCATTGGGCTCTGCACTAGGTGTGAAGTCTACTTAAAAAAAAAAAAAAAAATATATATATATATATATATATATACACATATATATAAACACACACACATGTAAACTTGGTTATGTAAAAAAAAGAAAACAAACTATGGAAAAACAACCCTACCCACACCAATAATAAATAAAAATTTTGGAAGAAATGTTTATTGACATATCAACAGGTTTTTTTCAGTTGTTTGGCCTATTAATGATCTTAATTTATTTTCTTATATTTTGTTGTATGTGTTGGTTATCGATTTCCATCTCTCAAGTACACATATACGCATCATTGTCCGGCTTACCACACTGGAATACCATTCCTTTGCTCACCGACATGACGCTAAAATGCATCAATAGAGGGCGCTGGAGAGACCCTGGGCTAGAAAGGAGCTGTTCATGTTGGTTCGGGTGTTGAGTCTTGCTGGTGCAGCTGGAGGTGAGTAGAGGGTTGCCCAGTGACCTTCACCCCCGGGGAGTTTCAGCCACACTCCCACTGGGGATCTACATTTTATTCCACTACTCCAAAAGTACACACCTCAGAGAACTCCCCCAACATGGTTGGGCCAAAGCAGCATCCTCGCAGACCAAATCTGGATCTCTGCCTTGGGAAGTCGAAGCATCTTCCATATTTGTTCCTTCCTTGAGGTCTCCGCCTCAGCCCTGCAGTTAGGGGCTGCTTCCTATCCTGCCATTCCCGTATTCTTGGAATTCTCTTTACCCCCTAGTAGGTAATTCCGCGTTACAGTTGATAATTCTTTGTATTAAACTCTTCTTGTTCAAATTACTACATGGTTTATGTCTCCCATTTTGACACTGACTGACTGGTATATTGTATTTTCTACATTTTCTACAATTCCTATAATAACCAGGAGATAAATTAGTGTTTATTTGCCTTTTAGTAAGGTGACCAATCTGATTTATATGTATACGTAGATCATATAAATAATATACAAATAATACAAACATTGGGGCGCCTGGGTGGCTCTGTTGGTTATGCGTCTGACTTTGGCTCAGGTCATGATCTCGCACTCCATGAGTTCGAGCCCTGTGTCGGGCTCTGTGCTGACAGCTCAGAGCCTGGAACCTGTTTCAGATTCTGGGTTTCCCTCTCTCTCTGCCCTTCCCCTGCTCATGCTCTGTCTCTCTCAGTCTCTCAAAAATAAATAAACTTAAAAAAAATTAAAAAAAAAACAAATAATACAAACATAGTAATACAAGGGTACAAAAAATACAAATACAAATAACACAAAATAGTACAAATGTAACATTTGTGTTAAGTATACACACAGACGTGTTATACACAAGTGTGTATGTGTATGTGTGTGTCCTCTAATATAGAACTCTGTTTTATAGTGTGAGATTAAGCATTCTTTTTATGGTAACAATAAAAAGATTAAAAATAGTGAAAGTAATCCTTTTTCATAAACCATTCAGTACTTTTAACTAATTTTGGTATTATACTCCTGTGGCCATAATGGTAAGCGGTAGTTTTTCTTTTTAATTTTTTTTAACGTTTATTTATTTTTGAGAGAGAGAGAGAGACAGAGTGCGAGCAGGGGAGGGGCAGAGAGAAAGGGAGACACAGAAACTGAAGCAGGTTCCAGGCTCGGAGCTGTCAGCACAGAGCCAGGCGTGGGACTCGAACTCAAGAACCCTGAAATCATGACCTGAGCCAAAGTCTGGTGCTTAACTGACTGAGCCACCCAGTGCCCTGGTAAGTGATAGTTTTCTTGGCGGGGGGGGCGGGGAACCAATTTGCCAGCTTTTGCCATCAAGATATACTTCATTTTATTGAATTTGCCATTTTTTCTGGGAAAACAAATGCGCGGTTGCGATGACTATACGGAAGGTTTAAAGACGTCACCAGCAAAATCCTCTGGGATCTTAGATGTTTGAGGAAGTACTTCTTCTTTGGTTACGGGCAGGATTCTGTGTCGAGCTGGTGATGGAGGCACACCATGGACCCAGGGCCGTGAAGAGTTGTCAAAAAATTCAACTCAGTTTCTGAGTGACTTCAGTGAAAGGTAGCGTACAGCCAACTTTTTTCTGTTGTTAACACAAGGTGGACATTTCTCTTCTGTCTCCTGACCCCTCTTAAGTCAGTTTAAATCCATAATGTCTGTGATACCACAGTGAAGGAGCCATGTGAGATGCTGGGTCATAGAAGGTCTAAACTTAACCCTCAAGGCAATAGCAGGAAACCTGAAGACAAGGAAGTTACTCTGTAGTCACCGTGAGCCAAATATAATGGTAGATGCTTCTAACTTGTTTCTCATTCAAGTCTCCACTGGTTATGAGAAGGATGGATTATTATTCTCTCCCTGCAGAAGACAGCAAGTCCCAAAGGTGAAGAGAGTTGTCTGAGCTTATTCAATTAGCACACGGCAGAGACAAGCTATAAACACAGGTCTATTGACTCCACATTTCTTATTGTTTCCCCTAAATCATTGTGTTTCATAAACATGTAATTACCAAGCAAATCTCCTGTGTAAGTTACCGATGAAGGGCTTAGAGACCCAGAGGGGATGTGGGGTGAGCTGGGAAGGTTCATGGAGGTATTGAAGTGATTGCTCTCCTCTGCTCTCTCAGAGCATTATGGTCTTGTCCCCCTAATTTGACACTTCGTCGTGTGCTGCTTTGTGCCCCTGCTTGTGGGCAGTCGTTTCTACCCCATAATGTGCCTTGCCTCCCCTCCCCCATGAGGTTATTATCACCCAAAGTCTTGAGCACAAGGTTTTGGGACCCAAGTCTAGTGATCCTTCCATCCGAGGGCCAGAATCCAAAGCAACTGGATTCTTTGGAAATATTGGGGGTCCTTTTCTGGCCATAGGATACGGGTCTCATATCACTTTACATTTGCACGGAGATTCCTTTTTATATTGAGAAAAATTGGCTTTAGCCGTCTCTCCGCCACTAATTTACTGTATGATCTTGGGCAAGTGGCTTTTCTTTTAGAGGTTTCAATTTCTGGACTCGTAAGTGACGGATTGGTATTCATGGTCTCTAAGTTCTTTTCCAGCAGCTGCCTTATGTGTTTGTTTGTTGTTGTTGTTGTTGTTGTTGTTGTTGTTGTTGTTTTTCTGGGAAATTCCTTGATCTAGGGGCATGAAGAATTAGGAGTTGGGAAAAACTCCCAACTCCTTCTTGCAGGTTCTAAGGGTTGAATTATCTGTAGACAGTTAAAAAACAATCAGAAAGGGGCACCTGGGTGCCTCAGTTGGCTGAGCATCCGACTCTCGATTTCAGCTCAAGTCACGGTCCCAGGGTTGTGGGAACGAGCCCCACATCAGGCTCCAGGCTGAGCATGGAGTCTGCTTGAGATTCTCTCTCTCTCTGTCTCTGCCCCTCTGCCCCCTCCCCCGCTCATGCCCTCTCTCTCTCTAAAATAATAAAAACAATAAAAAATAATTTTAAGAAACAATCAGAAAATTGACTTAAAAACCCACCCTCTTTTTCAAGTCTAAACAATGCTGGTGACCAAAATGTGTCCCCACTCAGGCAATCGCCCCCTCCCTCTACCTTTCGGTAGGTCATTGCCTTATTCTAGAAACAGCACACTGCTATTGTAGGTAGACACCGTCAGGCCCTATCTTACACCTCAGTGGGTTGAAGACACGAAGAAGGCAAGTGTTGGAACCCAGGCTGTGAAGACAGAGCTTGGGGTTGGCTTTCCCAATTCTTAACCCAGGGCTCTCCATTCCCAGCCCTATCCTCTGTGAACTGATCATTGCTCCTAACGACAGCGACCTGGCTGGGACAGGAGGAGGAAAATCTCCCGGCCTAGAAGATACCATTTCCTGGCTCTTTCGATAGAAATGTCTAGTGGTGGGGTCTGGTTTTATTATATTAAGAAGGCCCTTGAGCATGGTGCCAGTTTAAACTCATCAGGCCCATCAGAGAGAACATGTCAAATAGTTACCTAAGCTTCAGACACCAAGAGACCTGGGATCAGATCCCAAACCTGTCACAAAGGCATCGACGGGGAAACCTCCGCAAAATGGGGAGGATGCTACCTCGACCGAAATGTTGCAAAGAGTAGATAGGTAATTTTTGTTCAGTCTCTAGTCCGGCTCCTGGCCCGCGGTAACTAACATCAGCTTTCTGTTTCTGACGCCACGGTTCAAATGAGCAGCCAGCCTGGTCCCAGCATTCAAGTACCCGGCGGGTGAAGGATCCCCCTTGCCCTCAGGTTCGGAGAGTGGGAGCATCAGGGCAGCTGTGTGTCTCAACCCCCGTGGGTAACACGGTGTGTGATGTATGCTGGGCTGAGCCTGCCGAGCGTGTGAGCTGGGAGCGCGACCAGGGAGGCCAGCTACAATTTTAGCTCCAGAGTGGAATTTCCTGGTTTTGGGGGGTCTGGAGTCCAAACCTTCTCTGGTGCTGGTGCTGCCTTTTTTGCTGCCAGGACCGGGCGGCAGACACAGCTTCTTTCCACCCGACCGCCCAGGGTGAGGCAGGCGCCCTCCTCCCGGGCCCTGTAGCACTTGGTGCCGGCCAGGGCCTCCTGGGCAAGTTCCAGCAGCTTCTTCCTGTGCGAGCGCACGTGGGCTCGCACAATCGCATCGCTCAGTCAGGCCCGGGTGGAGAGCTGTTTGTCTCTGCCCGGGGAGGAGGAGGCAGGGTTCACAGCTTCCCTAATAAAAGGTTAATTATCCTGCCCTTGGGTCCTGAGATCCAGTTAAAGAAATTGCGGCTTCCGTGCACCTCGATTTGTACGCGAACGGAAAAGGCCTCATGGCTCCGCGATGACTTACGGTCCCGAGGTCGCAAGAAATAGAATCCACATCAGGCTAATGGAAGCAAATACATTTTTTTTTTTTTTTTGAAGTGTGGAGTGGATGGTTCAGAGAGGTAAAGAAATAGCTGAACTGCGAGGCTCTGAGAAGGGTAGAAAGCAGGAGAGCTTGAGGAATCTCAGCAGCAGGCACTCAGGGAAAGTCTCAAAAAAGTGCTTCTGGAAATACTCAGTAACAGTGATTTATAACTTTTTATGCATGGTTCCAGATTCAAATTCCCTCACAGAGGGAGTCCAATGGGTTAGAGTAAAGAAGCAACAGCCCCCCCACCCCCCGACTTTGTGTGTCCTGAAATATGATTTGACTGGTTGTTGTTTTCCCGGTGATCAAACTCTTGGGATCAACTCACAGTAGTCAAACTCATAAACCATAGATGTATAAACCAGATAGCATTGACTCAGTTTACACAGTCATCTCTACCTTCCAGGTGAACAGACAATTTCCGTTTATTATCAAGAACCTCTTCCTCTAGGTCTTTCCTGGTGTCGGCATTCATTGAAAGTGGAGTCAGGCAACAAAAAGTTGTTCGGTGAACTTGGGGGCTAGGTGATCTTAAGGAGTAATTCCATCGAGTCTGGGGGACAATTCTGACCGTGTTCCTTTTTTGTTCCATTTTTTCCTAAGCTCTATTCACAATCCTTCTCCTTTGCTACCCCATCCCCTTGGCAGATATGATACAGATGGGTGTCTGCATGTCTAGTTTAAAGGGCTTACCAAGGCTGTCCCGATGGGACTCAGTTTACCAATTTCACCCTGAAAGAGTGGTTCTGCTACCACCTCTAACTGGACTTTCTTTATTGTTTCTTGCTTTTCAGATTTATTATTATTATTATTGAGAGAGAGAGAATGAACAGGGGATGGGCAGAGGGACAGGGAGAGAGAGAATCTAAAGCAGACTCCCTGCCTACCACAGAGCCCAATTTGAGGCTCAATCTCACGACCATGAGAACATGACCTGAGCAAAAATGAAGAGTCAGACCTCCAACTGACTGAGCCACCCAGGACCCCTGGAAAATGCCTTCTCTGAAAACAGTTATTCTTCCCACAGCTAATGTGGATCGAGACATCTGTGTCCTTGCTGGAAGTCTTCAAGGCGGGTTGTAAAAATTTTTGTAGCCAATGGTTTACTGACAGAGAGTGGCGAATAATAGGACATAGCCCCAAAACAAAAAATGCACTATTGTTATGACATTTCACTGAATTATCTCAATAAATCACACTCCTTACCCCATCCTGTGTTCAAAATAAAAATAAAAGCGAAGTGAGAGGGTCCCTTATGAGACCACGATCCTTAAATGCATGTGAAATACAACAGTTAAGAACAGGCATTCCTCAAAAGCCATAGCAGATACCCCGCTGGGCTAGTAGGAGTATTTTGAAATTGTACTTGGTTGTGTGAGCCAGTCTGGTCCTCCCCGAGCACAGCCGGCAGGGTTTCGCTTATTCAGATCAGACCGAGATGGTTTCACGAATTTGCAAGTCTACTAAGGACACGTTGATAATACGCAGAAGAGACATGTGTGCAGGTTGTTAAGTTAAACAGGAAACATAAGGCCTTAGGCTGGTTCTGTGTGATGCCGGGAGAGTAGATATTCCCAAATATAGACAGATTGTGTGACACTTTAAATCATGTTGAATTAAATAATACCCCCTCTGTAAATCAGAGTTCAGACTTCCAGCCGTCCCAAGCATCTGGAGGAGCACACAGGTAAATAATTTAGGAAACAGGCACATCGATGATACAGACGGAAACACATCAGTGGCGAGGCAGGGTGTCCGCACAGAGAAGACACTGAGGAGGATGGGGCCCATTAGAGAGGACTGTAGGGGGACACCTGGGTCCCAGGAACTAAACTCGTCTCCTTGGCGAGTTCCCAAAAGCTTACCTGGGGAAGACTGGGGTGGCTGCTTCAGGTTCTGGACACCCTTTCCTCTATCCTGTTGGTCTTTTTGTTTTGTTTTAATGTTTATTTATTTTTGAGAGAGAGAGAGAGAGACAGAGCATAGTGGGGGAGGGGCAGAGAGAGAGAGAGAGAGGCATAGAATCCAAGGCAGGCTCCAGGCTCTGAGCTGTCAGCACAGACACGGGGCTCGAACCCACGAACCGTGAGATCATGACCTGAGCCCAAGTCGGGCGCTTCACCGACGGAGCCACCCAGGCACCCTCTGCCCTGTTGGTCTTAACGCTGTTCTGTTTTGTTGTCTGAGGCCCGAGGCATTGGTTCGCAGGCATGAAGCCGCCAGTTCAAGGAGGCCTTTGTTGCTGTGTGATGTAGGAGGGTTGAGAATAAAGCTAAATCTTACATCTTGGAGGACTCCAACGTGCCGTGGGACGTCTTACACGAAAGGGACACAAACCAGCCCGTGTGAGTCATCTCGGGATGGATAGTGGCAAGTTGAATCCTTAATCCTGTGGGAAAACACGCCAACCTAATGCTGCACATCCGAGGCCCCGTGCATGTCTAACTGTTCCAGAGGAAGAAATCAAGGATGGGAAAGTCAAGTTTTCTCAAGCACAAGGGAAAATCGTTAGCTATGGAATTACCCGCAAAGACAAACCTTCGGGCGAAAGGACGATGACATGGTTCGTTGATGAGAGCTCCATAACTTTTCCTGGAGAGAATCTGCTATGAATTTGTTAGAAATGTTATTCTCGACAAAAAGGTGGCAGTGAGAATAATATTGCAGCAGCATCCTTGGACGTGTGTGTAGATGGTGGGCAATGAAGCAGCTCCCTGGTCCCCGCACACAGAGGAAGCCCAGGGGGGCACTGGCCTATGCCTGAAGGAAGCACCAGAACTAAAGGGAATACTCAAAGCAACTGTGGGGGGTCGAGTCAAGGGTATACCGGAGGCAATAACGGGCGAACTTGAACAGGGTAAAGGCAAAATTAGGAGAAAATGCAAACTCACGGCTGAAACGTTGGAGGGAGATGAATTCGAAGGGAACAAATACCTAGAGGAGAGTCGATCCGAAACACATCCTGGCCGGGACGCCCGGGTGGCTCAGCTGGTTAAGCGTCTAACTCTTGGTTTTGGTTCCAGTCACGATCGATCTCACGGATTGTGAGCTCGAGCCGCACGTCAGGTGCAGCACGGACAGGGCGGAGCCTGCTTGGGATTCTCTCTCCCCCTCTCTCTTTGCCCGTCCCCTGCTTGCTCTCTCGTTCTCTCAAAAGCAAATAAATAAACTTAAAAAGAAGTAAATCCTGGGGAACAAACGATAAGGTCAGCTTTTGTGGCAAGTGTAGGGTCTGGGCCTGCTTGCAATTTTCACCCTGTTGTTTAGAGACGTGGAACCACAGAGGGATGGGACCCTTAGTGTGCGAGTGACGGCTGCAGAAGCCCGGGATGTTGGGTGCACCTTCATGCAGCAGAATCTTCAGTTCTGGTGTGAGTGAGTGTTGAGTTACCCCAGACAGGCTAAGGTTCTGAATTCTCCGTGTGTGGGTGATAGAGGCTACCATCCTACCTCTCTTCCCTAACTGCAGGTGGCCAGCGGGCTTCTGTTGGGCAAATTTAAGTTACACCCTTATCGAACACAGGTTTGGGGTTATGGAGAAGACGCTGCCTTTGCCGATAAATAAGTCTAGTTTTGCAATTAGTGATATGAGAGATTGGACTTGACCCATTCTGGCTGCCATGTGTTTCCTTACAGGTGAAGGAACATGCATTATTCCTGGGGTGTCCAAAGACAGATTTTTCTGTAGTGTTCTGTTGCATTGTTGGACTATGAAGAAATGGTCTTCTCGCAGCCACAGACTTTTAGACCAGAGATTTCTCCATTATCACTTGGCTCAAACTCTGGAACTGGTGAAAGATACTCCTCCTTACCCCACTGTTTCGTGATGTACAAATGAGAGATGAATGGTAACTATGGACCAGAAGGGGGCACGTTCAACAACTTGAAGGATGCTGTGCAAAGCAGGCGTTCCTCCAAAGGGCAGACTTCACAAAGGGCAGAAGAGAAGCTTCTCTGGCCTAAACAACGCATGGTCGATAAGACATAACCACGCTCCTGTGACTTCAGCTTTCTGAGATACAGAAGGATAATGGGAAAGACATCACAAGAGCACGGGCTTTCTAAGAAAGCAAGGCAGAGAGGGTAAAAGGTTCGATCTCTCAGGGAAAATCTAACAGGCCCATCATTGCTATTTGGAAGACGTAAAGAGATAGACCAGTACTGTCTGGCACAGATGTGAGAATAAGGAAACGAGAAGGTTGTTAATGTTTTGCTACATGGCTTGGGTCCATTGGATCTGGAGATTCAGGCCTTAAGGAATGATTTCAGAAAAAAGAGAGAGAAAGAAAGAAAGAAAGAGAAGGAAAAGAGAGAAAGAAAGACAAAGAAAGAAAGAGAAAGAGAGAGAAAAGAAAGGAAGAAAAGAAAGAGGAAGAAAAGAAAGAGAAAGAAAGAAAAGAAAGAGAAAGAAAGAAAAGAGAAAGAAAGAAAGAAGAGAGAAAGAAAGAAAGAGAAAGAGAGAGAAAAGAAAGAAAAGAAAGAAAAGAAAGAAAAAGAAAGAAAAGAAGAAAAGAAAGAAAAAGGAAGAAAAGAAAGAAAGAAAAGAAAGAAAAAGAAAGAAGAAAGAAAGAGGAGAGAAAAGAAAGAAAAGAAAGAAAAGAGAAAAAGGAAGAAAAGAAAGAAAAGACAGAGAAAGAAAGAAAAAGAAAGAAAAGAAAGAAAGATAAGAAAGAGAAAGGGAAAGAAGGAAAGAGAAAAGAAAGAAAAGAAAGACAGAGAAAGAGAAAGAAAAGAAGAAGGAAGGAAAGGGAAGGAAGAAGGAAGGAAGGAAGAGGAAAGGGAAGGAAAAAAGGAGAGAAAAAAGCTATTTACACGTACTGAGGACCTGCCACGGTCTGGTCACGATGTCTCCCATGAGGTGAATGTTCTCTTTTTATAAAAGGATGGATCTCTTCATTTGAAGAAAACTAAATATGTTGGGTAAGACTGCAAATGGGGTGACTGGTCTTGGTATAATGACACGCAGATTTCCCACGGCTCTGGGGGCTGCCGGTCAGAGATCAGGGTGACGGGCTGGTTGGGTCCTGGTGAGGCCCCCTCGGGGTTGCAGACTTCTCAATGGGTCCTCACCCAGGGGAAGGGGTCAGGGAGCTCTGCGGGATCTCCCATCAGGACGCTGATCCCCTTCCCGAGGGATCCACCCTCAGGTCCTAAGCGCCTCCCAAAAGGCGCCTAATACGCTCTGCTCGGACGTTAGGATTTTGACACATGAATTCGGGGGAGACGCAAACATTTGGACCATAGCGTCTGCCTACCAGTTTTATACTTCTGGGACAGATTCTGGATGGAAGATGTGAAAGCTTACTTTTTCCATAAAAAATGCCTTGCTTTTTTTTTTTTTTTTTTGAGTGGAAAGGCTCATCTGCTATTCCAGGGCAGAGGACTCGATGCCCGGAGGACGGTGATCTGACGTATCGTGTTGGGCAAACACCTCTACTCCACGGGGAGATTTCCACATTCCATCCCAAAGCCGTGTGTGTTCACCACACGCTGAGAATCACCCTTAAGAAGTTCATCCGCTCCCTTCCTTCCTGTTTTCCCAACTTGCTCAGCATCGGTGCCAGGAAGGGACAGAGGGAGGCACTTGGGGTCAGAGGCACTCGGGGACGCCGCAGCCTGGTTCTGGTTGATCCCTGGCACCAAGGAGTGCCCGCCCCGGCTGTTTATTTCCGAGCCGTTTCTGCGGGTTAATGAAGACGTAAGCTCCCGGCCTCAGCCACACTATGTAAAAGAATCACTTATTGCCTGTTCCATCTCACTGACTTTTATGGTGATACTTAAACCAAAATGGTGAACTATTACACTTCATAGCCTGCAAATAAAAGCAGCATGTTAAAAAGTAGGGGCCGTAACCCCTGATCGGGCTGAAATGGCTTGTCATCTCGAGACGACTTTGTTCAGCTCCCCAGGGCCGGGGCCCGGGGCGCTGTGTCGGAGGCAGACAATGAATCCTGGGGCCACGGGCTGGGGGACGCGCGCCTCCTTCGGCAAAGGGCATGGTGCGGAGCTCACAGCGGGGTGCGATCAACGACGGATGCCAGAGGGGGTGGGCACGGGGACCAGAGAAGCAAGTCACGTCACACTTTGGCAAGAAGGCGTTCTGCCCCAGGCCTTGCTGGAGGCCCCCCCGCCCAGCCCGGCTTTCCTTAGACTCAACGGTGGCCCTCGGAAGACGTCTGTGTCCATTGGGAGAAGCCACGGGACGGCTCAGAGCCTCCATCACGCAGTCCCGGTGGGTGCATTAGGGATAATGCTGCCCCCGTGCTGGTGCCTGAAAATAACGTACTCTTCCATGGCTTGATTAACTTGAACATAGCGGGGTTCTTCTTTTTTTTTTTTTTTAATTTTTTTTTTTTTAAAGTTTATTTATTTTTGAGACAGAGAGAGACAGAGCATGAACAGGGGAGGGGCAGAGAGAGAGAGGGAGACACAGAATCCCAAACAGCCTCCAGGCTCTGAGCTGTCAGCACAGAGCCCGACGCGGGGCTCGAACCCACAGACCATGGGATCATGATCTGAGTCGAAGCCGGATGCTTAACGGACAGCCACCGGCGCCCCTACATGTAAAGGTTTCTAATGTATCTTTTTTTGTGGAAATGCTCTCTCTCCTTCTATGTGTGTGTGAATCTGTGCGTGCGTGCGTGTGTGTGTGTGTATAATATTTTATATATAGTATATATACTATATATATAATGTCTCTCTATATATTTCTATAACTTGGTTTTCAAAAGCATACATAAGCACTTAAGTCATTTTTTATGATAGTTACATAGTATTCCATAGAAAAGACATCCATAATTTTTTGTGATCTATTTTAATAAGCTAGAATGAAGCCAATGTATACAATGTACAATAAAATGTAATTTCACATGTTTATCTTTACAGATTTTCCAACTACATGGCAGTTAGGAGCGTAGTTACTGCTGTCAGCTAGATTGGATTGCTCACATGCATTTGCTACTTACATCCTGTGTCACCCAGGGTAAGTCACAACGTTCTCTAAGCTTTATTCCTGTGTGGGAGGAATCCAAATACACAGAGTACCTACCGAGAAGGTTTGTGGAGAGGATCAAATTAGATCACTTGTGAAAAAAAGCTCAGCATATCAGAAATGTTCCATAAACATTAGCTGTTAGTATTATAATCCCCAAACAGAAAAAAAAAAAAATTCCTTTGTCAGGCCATGTGTGTTAAAGAAAATAGAAGGACTCATTCATCATAATCGGAGACTGTGCTCGAGCTTTAAGAAGTGCTTGGTGGGGCTGTCCAGTTTCCCCAGCACCATTTATTGAAGAGACAGTGTTTTGACCTTTGTATATTCTTGCCTCGTATGTCAGCTATACTTTGATTAGAAAAAATATGTAAATAGGGGTCACTGGGTGGCTCAGTCGGGTAAGCGTCCAACTCTTGATTTTGCCTCAGGTCATGATCTCACGGTTCATGAGTTTGAGCCCTGCGTCGGGCTCTGTGCTGACAGCGTGGAGCCGGCTTGGGATTCTCTCTCTCCCTCTCTCTGCCCCTCCCCCCAACTCTCTTCTCTCTCTCTCTCTCTCTCATATGTGTGTGTGTGTGCTCTTTCTTTCTCTCTCTCTCAAAAATAAATAAATATTAAAAAAAGAAAAAAGACATAAGATTCCCAGAAAGAAAAAAGAAAATTCTGAAGACAGAATGGTGAACAATGAGCATTTAAAGATGCAGAACTGTCAGATGAAAGCTAAGAAACAATTTATGTCACTAAAAAAAGAGAAGCATTTGCATGGTCTTTATTTAAGCACTGACTGATAGGCTAGCATTAGTACAGGTGTCGCCAGGTGCCTTGGGTCGGTTAATTGGTACAGAAGGTCCTTCTCTCCCCACTTGCAAGGTTCCTTGCATGGAGAGGTTGAGTCTGTTTCTCACTCTCTTGTATCTGGCTAGAGTGGTCCTAGCGACCTTTTTTAAAAAAAAATTTTTTTTTCAACGTTCATTTATTTTTGGGACAGAGAGAGACAGAGCATGAACGGGGGAGGGGCAGAGAGACAGGGAGACACAGAATCGGAAACAGGCTCCAGGCTCTGAGCCATCAGCCCAGAGCCCGACGCGGGGCTCGAACTCACGGACCGGGAGATCGTGACCTGGCTGAAGTCGGACGCTTAACCGACTGCGCCACCCAGGCGCCCCAACGACCTTTGTGACCAATAGAATGCAGTGGAAGCAATTTCCTGGACTCAGTGACCGTGTTATGAGAAACCTTAGAGCTTCCACTCACGGGTCCTTCGGAATGCTCACGCTGGGGGAAGCCAGCCATCACGCGAGACGTATTCCCAAGTATTCTGGGCCCCCATGCTGTAGGGAAGCCAAACTAGTCATGTAGGGAGGTTGTGGAGAGAGAGAGATTCTTGACCAGTCCCCCCTCCGCTCAGCCGCCCCACTGGTCCCAGACCGAGAATCACACATTCGAACAGAAAAGCGTTCGCATCTCTCCAGCCCCAGCCGCCTTTGATGGCACCTGCGCCAGCATTCCTAGGTAAGAACTGCTCAGCTGAGTTCAAACACCAAACCCTGCAAGGTAACAACAAAGTTCAGACCAGGACGTGCAAGATAGCAACAACATGGTAACAAAGTTTAAAGGCCAGACCCGGGCAAGATAATAATGAAGTTCAGGAGTGGTTTGTTACAGATCATCAGAAAGGAGGCATAGCTCGGCATGAAAAGAAGGCCACTCCAGGGCTCCCCTTTCCTATCCTCCGGCTCAGTGTTTCAATCTCAGTTCATTCATCCACTATGCAGCGGGTACAGAGTATCTGTCTCCCCTAATGCCAACTAGTAGCTTTACAAAATAATCGAACGTGTTGTTCCCGTATGCCAATGCAAACAATTTCAAATTCCACTACAGAAGAATTTTGTTTAGAAAAATTACATACAGGTTAAGTATCTGTTATGTGTGTCAGAGGCTGTAGCTGTGAGAGTTCTTATAATTCATGCATTTGTATTATTTTAGCCACTAAATCTTCTACCGAAGGAGATGCTTTCAAACGTCCATTTTCTTTTTTTTTTTTAATTTTTTTTTTTAACGTCTATTTTTGAGACAGAGAGAGACAGAGCATGAACGGGGGAGGGTCAGAGAGAGGGAGACACAGAATCTGAAACAGGCTCCAGGCTCTGAGCTGTCAGCACAGAGCCCAATGCGGGGCTCGAACTCACGGACCGCAAGATCATGACCTGAGCCGAAGTCGGCCGCTTAACCGACTGAGCCACCCAGGTGCCCCTCAAACGTCCATTTTCAAAACAGTCTCCCCCTAGTCTCTTCCACTCACCTAACGGACACTTTGTCCCCCATTTAAAAAACGTAGCCTTAACCTTGAAGTGAGAGATTATAAGTATCAGTACTGCGAGCATGGTTGTTATTATTTAATAATCTGGTAGGTGAACTTACACTGAGAGGTTTTGCCCTGGTAAGGGGGAAAAAAAAAGTTCGGTAAACTTGGAGCACCTGTCATTTAAGACAGATAAATAATAACCTTGAATCTAGCGGCTCCTGTAAATCCTTTGCTGTATTCTAAAAATCACTTTTAATTGGCACGCTCTCTCTCATTACAAAGGTAAGTATTATTTTGCATTTTAAAGATCTTTTTTAGAGGCACCTGGGTAGCTCAGCAGGTTAAGCGTCTGACTTCAGCTCAGGTTATAATCTCACAGTTTGTGAGTTCATGATAGGTTTTCTGCTGTCAGAGCCTGCTTCATATCCTCTGTCCCGCCCCACCCCCCTCTGCCCTTCCCCCTCTCCCTCTCTGTCTTTCTCAAAAATGAATGAAAACATTAAAAAAAATTAAAGATCTTTTAAATTAGGCGTGCCGATGACAAACTATAAACAGTTTTGCGCACCCGTGACTTCAAGTTTTGTTTATTGGCTTTGCTAGTGTCATAACAATCCACTCTATGAATTTCATGTCTGTACCTATCTCTGTAAGTTTACTTGGGATTTTTAAAAAATAAATGCCAATCAATCAGTCACTCTACTAGTAACTTATAGTTATTCCAGAAAACATTGGTTTCACAGCGAAGTCATCTGTTGCTGAAATATTTTTTCTCCATTACATGCATTCTTGAGTGTTTTCCTAAAAAGTTCATTCTGTGTTTCATGTGGCAAATTCCATAAGGAAAAAATGTTAGAAGCATCTGTACTTTTACCCAACTGGATAGCAAACCTCACACACCAAGTAATTTCTTTTAACACTTGACTTTTCAAATCTTCAGCGAGGTTTTCTCTGTATCTTCTAGCAGAATCTGCTGACAAAGGAATACATTTTTATTTGTCGCCATATTGTTTTCTGCATATTATTTCAGCTTTTTTTCTTGTGCTGGGGGAAGATGGGATATTTTCCCCAATGACTTTTTTGGGGGTGGGGACTTTGCTAATAAGCAGTGAAACCCAACATAGGCTTCTAAACATTTCACAAGAAGTTTAGTGAAATTTTGTCAAGTACTTCTTTGGGTGTTGAATGATTTTAAACATGGCTGAAAATACATAGTCTTGTTTCCGTGTTCTGGATGCTTAGTTTCCAAATGCCTTGAAAATTGTGCCTAATGGTGCCAGCTTTATTGGCTATCTTGTAGGTGACAGATTAAAAGGGAAAGAACCCAAGGGTTACGGAGGCCGGGGTGGGGGAGGGGGTGCAATTTCGATAATCTAAGCAGAGCTGATAAAATTAAAATTGAGTGAGAGTTTCCAGGATAAAATCTCCGACAGTTCTAGATATTTTTATGTAGAATATATGTGATTACAATAATAATTTCTATCATCCGGAAAAAGGCATTCCGAGATTATAAGAAACAGGTAAACGGAATTCAAATCTTCACTCACTCGAGGATTATGAAGAAGAAAACAGAGGCAAAAGACATTAATTTCATAATGAGGTCACTGCAGAGCACTGACCGAGTGGGGCAAGGAGCAAAACATCCCGGGAAAGGTTTTAAAACTCTGTTCGCCTTTATCTAACCTTTTCAGTGGTTCCTGCATCCACGGCACTTTTCTTTCTGAACCCCTCAAAAAAGCAGACTTGTAATGTCGATGGCCCTTTACCCACAAGCGTCCTCCGGATCCTTTTTCCTTGGTCTACTTGTCATCTCTTCCCTGGATCTCCCTTGTCGCTTCAGTGTATATACCCTGCCGTCCTTCAGAGAATGTTCTTGTCCTCTGATCTTCAAAGAAGGACCCAGGAAGCATAGGGCAGGGGGTTGGGGAGCAGTGAAGGGAGAAGACAGCGTGAGAATTCTGCCTTGGAGCAAGGCAAGGGAAGAGGCTGGGTCCTGTGTCGTATTATTTTCATTTTCCTTTGCATTGTCCTAATAACACACATCCTTGGAGGTCGTAACCTTGATCCTTCTTAGAGAAGAAGCCTGTGATTTAAGCAGCTGTGGGAGAATGAGGTGCAAGCATAAAGAGGAGCGGGGTGGGGGGGGGTGGGGAACAGGATATAGGGGCAGAGCAAGTGAGATCACCTAAGAGTTTTATCAGGTAGGTCTTTGGGGGCTGAAAATAATGTTTGCCAAGCGACTATAACCAAAACTCTTCTCTCGTTCTCTCTCTCTGTCCAAACTTCCTCCCTCCCTCTGTCTCTCTGCCTCTCTCTCTTTCTTCCTCAAGGAAGAAGAGAATCATAATAGCCAGGGGAGCAGGGAGGGTCCAGAGAGCTCCAAAGCAATCCGTGGCTTCCCGTCCCACTGGTTCACAGTCAGAAGGAATAGTTCATTTCTTAACGATCCCGGCCCCCTTCCCGCACACCTCTCCCCCAGCCCACACAGGATGGGACACCGAGCATTTTCATTATTAGGTAGATTTAGAGTCTTGCCCAGCTCGCTTCTTATTTCTAACCCCCATTCCCTGCCTTCCTTCCCCTCTCTCTGTTTCTTTTCAGGTTAATTTATCTGATTATATGCAACACACTGCAGCCATGTTAACACACCAACTGAGTTTGCACTTGGAGGCTTGGAGGAAAGATTACCATTAAAACGTGACTTCCATCCACTCAGCTGAAATTACTATTGATTGCCAAAGAAAAATATTTGTGCTGTGGAGCTGGGAGCTATGATGTTGAACCATATTAACATAATGTTAGCATAGCTACGGGTGTTTAGTAGCACGCAATCAGATTTGAAATGAACGTTGATTATAGATGGAGATTAATGTTCACATATTCATAGGAACACAATGAGAAGAGCAATTTCCTTTCTACTACAGATCAATGGTTTCCCCATTCAATTATACAGCTGTAATAATTGCATTATGCTGAAATATTTCTTAATGGCTAATTTCTTTCCTTTTGTGTGTGTGTGTATGAGATCTTTTGTCAGTGATAGCTTCTGCAGCCCGAGGACAGCATAAGATGTTTTAATCACTGGTGTCGTTTTGCAAGCTTTGACCAAGCCAGTAATTTCCCCCCCGTCCCCCATCTTTGCTATCCTCTCTTATTATCACCCAGAATCACTTCCTGGATGATTGAAATATAGGGAGTTGCCTCAAGTCTTGTTTTGTTTTGTTTTGTTCTTTCTTTCTTGTTTAGAGAGTGAAGACAAAACCCGGAAACCTACGGGGTCATGCTCGCTCCTTTCTGCACATTTGCTGGGGAGAAATTGACGAAGACACAAAAACATCGTGCATAGGATGCCTCCCACCCAAAGACTCTTGTTGTCTCTCTATATAAATATAATTTTGGAGCCATTCAGTGATTAAAAAGCAAATGATAAAACTAGTGTCTTCTTCAATACTCACAGTGAATCTTTGAGGACTGATGCAGCATGGATATTTCTATTGTAAAGATAAAGCATCCATAAGACGGTGAGCCTGCCTTTTCTAACGATAAAGATGTCTTCCTGCTTACCCTGATATAGCTCAGAGGAAGCCTAGCTGGCACTTTCTTCCCTAAATGAGCGCTGTCTTACGGTAGACTCACGATGTCCCTGTCTTATGCCCTTCTCTGTTGTCCTGAGGGAGAAGGCTGGGCTTTCTCTGATCTGTTTTCTTGCATCCGTGAGCATGAAGCCTTGTTCAACCTTCGTTGAACTGAGTGTGATATAGTGGAAAGAAGTTCAGATATAAAGATCTGCCTATCAATGGTGGTCCGAAGGGCCTTGTCCACTTTTGTGCCCTTTGGCAAGTCACTGACAATTCATGGCCTCAGTCTTTCCCCACTGGAGAGTAGAAAACGTAACACCTCACTCACCAGGTCCCCAATCTAAGGCAGTAAGTTTAAAGACTTAACTAAGGCTTTGGAGAAAGACCCACCTGGCGCAAATTCTCTTCCTATTACCAACCCCCCAGGTGATCTCACACAAATGCCTTCCCATCCCCGAGCCTCTGTTTTCTCATCTGTAAAATGGGTATGATAATAGGTTCTGCCGCAAAGCATTATAAATACTAAGGGAGATCTAGCAAGGCACGCACTTACATAATTTTATTTTCTCTCATTCTTATTTTTATTGAAAATGTCTAGAATGAGGTGGCAAACAGCTTCTCTTCTGCCTTTTATGCTTGAGGAAAAAAATAGATGTGGGAGCAATAAATATAATCAATATGGTTTTCTTTCCTGTATGCCATACTGTATTTTGCTGGCCTGCTCTGTACAAAGAAGCAATACGCAGATACAGATTTCATCATCAGGGATGTTTCCAAGTCTTGGCCATCGATTCTCTTTTCTAAAGCCTTTTGGAAAATTTTTAAGTTTATTTACTTATTTTGAGAGAGAGAGAGTGAGTGGGGGAGGGGCGGAAAGAGAGGGAGAGAGAGAATCCCCAGGCAGGCTCTCTGCTTTCAGCACAGAGCCCAACGTGGGGCTCGAACTCATGAGCCGTGAGACCATGACCTGTGCCAAAATCCAGAGTCAGATGCTTGACTGACTGAGCCACCCAGGTGGCCCTCTAAAGCCTCTTTTAAGCACATTCCCCAGGGAAAGAGATGGTTTTTGCTCCCTGTGCCCTCCCAATGGGGTACAATCTTCACGGAAAAAAAATACTTCTGATACGCAGCAATGAACAGGATATTAGAATAGTATCTAGTCTGCATATTTTTCAAACACGTATTGTCAGGGAAAGCATATAAACCTAGGAAAACTGGTCCAGAGCAGGCAAACTGGGCCGGAGATAGTCTGGGGTTTGATGTGCTGTTCTAGGTAGTGGCAGGTGGTCCCCAGGAAAGTTGTTTCTTTTCCGTGGCCCCACCAAAGGCCAACACCACAATTTCAGTTTCTCATTCCATCACTCAAAAAAGAATTTATTGAGTGCCTACTGTATGCTAAGCAGTGCGCTCAGTGTTGCAGATGGAATCCTGAGCAAATAGGTACATTATCTATTCCTATGGTTCTTATGATCTAGAGAAGGATTACTAAGCAATCATAGAAGTAAAAATGAAATTGCAACTCCCATGAGAAGAAGTTTGTATAGGAGAAGGGAGAGATTCAGAAGCTAGGGAGACGCTAAAGGAGTGTCTTAGCTACATAAGCTAAGACTGGAAAGAAGACCAGGAGTTAACTTAGCGGGGCGACAGTGTGGGGGAGGGAGGAAGAGGTCTTTCCAGTTAGAAGGAAGGATGCACATCCTTTGTTATAGTCTATCTCTTTATCTCCTTCCTTTTTTCTTTATAGCACTGTTTGCCGCCTTATACATTTTGTGTCTGTTCGCTATTTTTTTGTCTTTCTTGGCCCACCTCCCCAAGAATTTAAAGTCCTTGAAGGGAGGGACTTTGTCCATGTTGACCATCTCTCTGACGCCAGTGTATGAATAAATGTGCGGAGGGCCTGGGTATTGAGGGAACATGGCCCACAGCGCACAAAGCAGGGCTCTCCCAAGCCCTACGTCCTTTCCCAGGGGGCCCTTGCTTTGAGGTGGTTGGATACTGGGTCCCTGTTCTCAACATTCAGTGTGGTCTTGTGGGCTCATGTACTTAGCAGAAGTGCCTTCTCTAGCATGGGACACAAATGTGTTAACAGTGGGATATAAGGACACAGATGTGCTACAGTGGGACACAAATGTGTCCATGGTTGCAGCGTGGTCATGCGGTTTACTCTCCGGGATGGATTCTATCTCCAAGAGTCTGTTTAAACCATAGAGGTCCCTTCCTCTTCACAGGGACTGATGTCCAAGTAGGTCTGTGATGGGTTTTTGCCAACACAAAGAGAGCACTGATGCGAGGTTCTAGAAGGACTTCCTAACCCTTAGGAAGAATGCATCGGAGTAGAAGGTCTTCCTTATCCTCTGAATGGTTTCATGTGTAGATGTATATTCTCGAACTGCCTGGCCTTGAGAGGCCATCTTGAGGGCAGAGTCCATAAGGGGAAGATGGCATAGCGGAAAAATGGAAAGCACTCGAGTCTTCAGTGAAGTGATTCAACCTTTGAATCTACCAAATGTAGGGTAGGTCCACCTCTGGCTTATTTATTCGTCCCACGAGGTCTTCTCTTGCAACTGAAAGTGTCCTTGAAACTCACCACATCGGTTACTGACATTGGATACCATTTGGCCTCTGCCCTCCAATCCTTCCTTCCTTCCTTCCCTCCTCCCTTCCTTCTTTCCCGTTTGGATCCAGATGTGATGTAGCACTACATTTATACCATTGCTGTTGCTTGCTCCCTGAAGTGCACACGCTCCTACACCGTCTTTGTAGGAGATAAACAGACACACGCACACGCACACGCACACAGACACTAATCCTGGCTAGGCTGAGACTGCACTTAGTGTGCATTCACACCTCAGAGCATCTCTGTTCTAGGAGCTTAAAACCTTCAGACCGCCTTCCAGGTTACTCAGGTCAGCTGAGAGTCATCTTTTCAGCCCCACCGAAGGTGAGCAGCATGGCTTTGGGCAACTGATGGAGCCTTTCCTAGCCTCAGTTTTCTCATCGGGAATATGGGGGTAACAACCCCTCACTCAAAGGGTTGATGTGCCATGTTAATTTATAGGAAGAATTTAGTGCAGAGCCATACACAGAATAAGTGCTCAATAAATGATGCTCTTCCGGGGAAACTCAGGCAGCAGTGTTCTCATTTTGCCTCCTGCCTCAGCCCTTTGAATTGGTTCAAATGAATCCCTAGAGGTCATAACTCATGCTTTTATTCTCCTCTGTCAGAATCAAAATGAGATTTATGTATGTGTGAATTAACAACCCAGTTGTTCCCCCTCAATATCATCTAGTAGCAAAATCTTTGTGAAAGGGGCCCATTGTAAACAAGAATAAGAGAATTGTACATTTCTATACCAACTTGTGGACTGAACCAAACCATGAGATTCCTTCTGTGTGTGTGTGTGTGTGTGTGTGTGTGTGTGTGTATGTGATATGTGACATATCACATATGACATATATTACCTCGTGTGCGTTTCTTTCGGCTTTTTGTTAGAGATTCTGTTAACAAGAATTGCATAGATTTTCTTCTTTATGAAACACCCATCAAACAATAGCTGGTATTCTGCAAAGGGGCATGGCCAGAAATTGCTAAGGGGAAGGAGTGAGAAGAGAAAAGAGGAGAGGCAGCAAATGAACAGGGTAAATCTTCCAGATTAGCAAAATACGCACGACAAGTACCCCGTTAAAAATCTAAAAATCGGAAATAAATCTATGCAGTGTCCCAGATCGGCTTGTCTGCTGCCGGCGGTTGACTTCTTTCAAGAGGAGGATGTAAACTAAATACAAACCAGCCTCGGCCTTGACTCTACCTGCTTTTATATCTCAGGCCGGGGATGGCGATTTCCGGGAACAAGGCTCCACAGGATGTAAAGAGTGGTATGGCAGAATGTACCCATTTCAATTGATTTAAAACTTGACTGGGGAATTGGGTAGACTGGAGTTATCTTTTAGATCCTGCCATGCCCTTCCTCTTATCCTTGACAAGTGACTCAAACTTTCTGAGCCTCAGTTTCCACATCTGCAAAACCCGGGGTGCTCATGGCGCCTATGTTGTTCCTTCTGTTTGTGAAAAGTGGGCGAAGAGGACTGCCCAGCTCAATGTCTAGCATACGGACAAGACCAGATAACAGCGCTCTGCACGATCATCTGATGGGGCACTTGTATTACTTCTGCTTTATAAAAGAGAAAACTGAGGCAAGGAAGTCAAGCCAGCCCGTCCAAGGTTATACATGATGTGAGGTGAAGCCTGGACTTGGAACCAGGCAGTCTGGCTCAAAGTTCATCTTCGTAACCACTAGGCTCTGCATTCAAGTATTAAAGTAAGGGGTGGGCTATTTTCCTTTCTTTTCTTTTCCTTCTTACCTGTAAGCGTAAAGATGAAATAAGTATCATGTAAGCCAGCCAGAAATTGCGGGAATGCTTTGGTCTGGCATTTGAGGCCGTTAGTTCAACAGATTGTGCTTCATTCACCCAACAGTTGCAATCTCCATATTTCCCAGTCAAGTCCCTGCCTGATGGTACAGCTACTTCCCAATCCACGTGGAGCCCTGCCTCTGCTGAGCTGCCCTCAACTCCCTTTGGTCTCTCAGTGGCTCTGCACGGCTCACCTTATGCCCGCTGGAGCCAGAACCCATGATGGAGACAGATGAAGCCACACCGGAGGTCTTCCAAAGGGGCAATCCCAGAGGTAAGATCATCAAGGTCAAACCAGAGGGCATGGGGTCAGTCCAAATACCAAATGGGAAGGATACAGCTGCACATTGGAGTAAGGGCTAGGAAAGACCAGAGGCACAGGCCATTCGGACAGAGAAGAGAGGAAAAGCTGGCAGCTTGGCCCGTAGGGGGAAGGGGCCCTGGGCCCTGGGAAGGGGCAGGTGGAGGCACGGAGTGGACCCACCCGTTCATGCCACACACACTGGGTTTGTTCCTATCCTGTGCAACATCACACCAAGCCTGGATTGTTGATGATACTATAACGTGTTGGCCGATAGAAACATACTTTTTAAAGTTTATTTTGGGGGAGAGAGAGACAGAGCGCAGGAGCCGGGGAGGGACAGAGGGAGGGAGAGAAGGAGGATTCCTAGCAGGCTTCTCACTGGCAGGGCTCCGTGGAGCCCAACGGAGGGCTTGATCCCATGAATCATGAGATTAGACCTGAGCCCAAACTGACTGAGCCACGCAGGCGCCCCAAGAAACATCTGATCCATCTCAGGTTGTTAGGATTTCTGGCTCTGGTGCCACAAGGGGTGAGGAGAGGTAGGCCCAAGATGGGTGAGGGCATTTGGAGGGGCATAAAGATGTGAAGTCTGGAGTTCAGTGGTATAAGGGATGTATACGCCAAGCAGCACAGAATGGTCATAACCCAAAAGGTATAGTTCCGTCTACAAAGGATCCATAAAGCATCACTAGAGATATTAAGTTATTTGAGGACACAGCCCGAACGTTTTACTGGACTACAGATGCAAGATTGATTCTAAATTTGTACTTGATCAAACAACCCGAATGCCAGAAGTGATCTTAATTTCAGCTATCACCCCGCCAAAGCTACTCATTTAATGAGGAGGAAACTGAGTTTCAATATTATAGCTCCTGTGTTATTTAATTTTTTTTTTTAATTTTTTTTTTCAACATTTATTTATTTTTCGGACAGAGAGAGACAGAGCATGAACGGGGGAGGGCAGAGAGATAGGGAAACACAGAATCGGAAACAGGCTCCAGGCTCTGAGCCACCAGCCCAGAGCCTGACGCGGGGCTCGAACTCACGGACCGCGAGATCGTGACCTGGCTGAAGTCGGATGCTCAACCGACTGCGCCACCCAGGCGCCCCATGTTATTTAATTTTTTTTAACATTTATTTATTTGTGAGAGAGAGAGACAGAGAGAGACAGAGCGTGAGTGGAGAAGGGGCAGAGAGAGAGGGAGACACAGAATCTGAAGCAGGCTCCGGGTTCTGAGCTGTCAGCCTCACGGGCTCAAACTCACGAACCACGAGATCATGACCCGAGCCAAAGTCAGATGCTCAACCGACTGAGCCACCCAGGCACCCCTCTCCTGTGTTATTTTAAGGCAATCGGTGGCAAACTTTTCTAAAAAAACTAGATCATAAATATTTCAGGCTCTGTGGACCATATTGTCTCTGTTGCAACCGCTTAGCTCTGTTGTACTGCAACAGCGGGCATTGCCAATATATAATGAGTGTGGCTGTGTCCCAATAAAACTTTATTTATAAAAACAAGCGGTGGGCTGGCTTTGGCCTGGAGAACATAGTTTACTGATCCCTTTCTTAAACCATAGCAATCTTTTAAAAATCGGTTTATAACATAATTTTAATAAAACATCATATTATAACTTCTATGCTTTAACATATTGCAGATTACGCATTACATAATCTATTTTATTTTTTTTTTAATATTTTTTTTTCCAACGTTTATTTATTTTTTTGGGACAGAGAGCATGAACGGGGGAGGGACAGAGAGAGAGGGAGACACAGAATCGGAAACAGGCTCCAGGCTCTGAGCCATCAGCCCAGAGCCCGACGCGGGGCTCGAACTCACGGACCGCGAGATCGTGACCTGGCTGAAGTCGGACGCTTAACCGACTGCGCCACCCAGGCGCCCCTACATAATCTATTTTAATAACACAATATAGTAAGAGAGATTACACCTAACTATAGAAGATGCAGGCAATAATTGAAAGCACTCATTTCTGCTCCACATCTGATAGGAAGTATCAGCTATTTAAGAGTTAAAACATTAATCCCCGGTTATTTAGAAAGGTAATTTTCTATACATTTGCACAGAGGTAGGGAATTTGACCCAAGGCTTGATTTTCTGAATGCGGAAGCACACGGCATGACCATCAACTTGAAGGAAGCTGGGAGCAGTCAGCTAGACAACCCGAGGTCAGAGGTCATATCTGGAAAGGCACAGGTAAAATTTAAGACTTTATTACAATTGAAGGGCAAATTACCTTTCTAATGATGTGCCTTCTTCCTACAGGCAGAGAGGAATTCATGAAGATTTCTCGCAAGATCCAAGAAGCTTTTTTAAAAAAGAGAGTCTTTGGGGGCTCGTTTTGGTTAAATACTACATTAAGAAATAGGTGCCTTCTTTTGGCTTTGTATTTCCTTTTGTTTCCACCTCCAGCTATCTGTACTTTGATCTGGTCCACATGTCAGTCCCAAGACTGACATCACAATGACAAAAGCTTGACTGTGAGTGAAGAACACAGCCGAACGGATATATGGCAGCAAGCATTCCGTATCCAAGGGTGCTCGGAATGTTTGAGAATGTTCATCACTTCTTCCTATCCTTTAGCTATCAGTATCACACAGGAAGGAATCTGGTTTTCCTCCTTTTCAGAGACAGCCTCACAGCCACACTGAGATAATGGGTTTCACGTGGAGTTTTCTGGGCTGCGGACAAGGGGAAGGCTTGGGTTTAGGGTGAAGAGCCTATCTTGGATTTTGGAGTGGAAATGTTTGGCTCTGTGCCCTCATGCTACAACGAGCTGATTAGGGGACCCCTCGGATCTGAAAACAGAGCCCCTTGGCGTGATTAACATTAAGTGAGATAATAAACGGGAAGCACTGAATCTGGTTCCTCAAACCTAAGGGTCCTGAAGAAATTACAGCTAAAGACAATTTTATCGTAGTTTTCAATGCTATTATTTTGTTAAAAGGTTTGTTCCCGTCTGTTTCCTGATCCTCGTACGTCAAGGTAGGAAAACTCCTTCAGATTTGTCACCCACAGTTCCACCCCGAGAGGACTCCCGTGGAGTGCTCTCCCCTGTGTTTCCGTCTCTGAGTCCGTGAGTCTCATCTGCCTCATTTCTTTTCAGAGTATGCCCCAGACACCCAAATCTCACAACAGATGGATCTACTTCTCTTAATCCCAGAGTCCTTTCCTTCTGGCTGTGAGAGATTGCGTCTCGGCTAATTTTCCCGGAGTCTTTCTGAAGAGCCGCGAGGATGCCCTGGAATAAGGGTGCGAGAGTCCTAACTCTGTGCTCTGGGGGAAACTTCTCTGCTTCAGATCACGTCGGGTCCGAGGGGCCCCCGTTTGGATTTTGGAGGTATTGTTATTACCATCGGGTGACAGAAATAGAAATACCAGCTTGCAGATACAAAGCGTCCACTTGCAGCCTGGGCGGCTTAATCCTGACAACCCCTGGTCCCATAGGTATTGTCACTGCCCCCACCTTACATACAGGATACAGGAGGACCAATAGTTATTTGGTACAGAAATTTCCCTGGCCCTTCTATCCAGCGGCTAGTACACCAGAAAGTCCCAAGTTCCCTAGTACAGCTTGTCCTGTGAAACCTGCTCCTTATGCTCAGCTATGCATCCAGCATTTTAAACTCCAAAGCTTTAACTATGAAAATCAACACACGCCAAGCCCTTTGTCTATATGCCAAGCCGTGTGCATTGCATGTACAAAGTGTTGTGCGTGATTTGAGTGATTTCCAAGGGTGTCTTTGTCTATGAGATTTAAACCATGGGTTAAAACCCAACTTCAATTACAAGGCAAATCCACTGTATTAAACAGCTGTTCTGCACCAGGCCCCAAGCAGTGAACTGTGGACGACACAAATCTATCACTCCCCAAAGTGCCCTCAAGTACTCATAATATGGCAGGACTGAAAAAGCATTGCATTTCATGGATTCTTTAGATTTTAAGAGGCAGAATTGTTCCGTAAAGGGGAGCTGCTTCCAAGGCCAGGTTTCCCAGCACTAGCTCTTTTGACATTTGGGGCTGCATAGTTCTTTGCTGGTGGGGTTGGGTGGCACAACCCGGGCGTCGCGAGGCGCTGGCGGCATCCGTGGCCTCTACTCACTAGGAGCGGGGAGCACTCTCCCCACTCCGGTTGCACTAACCCAAACTGTCTCCGGGCACCGCCACAAGGCTCCTGGGAGCACTCCCTGGTGACAGACACCGCTCTCCAGGCTACAAATAGGGATGACTAAACCAGGCATCTGAGCCCACGGCTGGGCCTCATGGGCTCCAGGGCAGTGAATGGCCATGGCCTTGGGAAGGGCAGGATCCCTGGTGGGACTAGGCCTCCAGGACTTTCTCTGAAATCCGCTCACTGCAGAGTCTGCCTTATTTATTCTCTCCCCCCTCCCTGTTGGCCTCCTTGCTCCCTTTTCGTCACTTCCAGAACTCATGGCTTTGAATTACACATTCTTTCACCTTTGCTTTGGCTCCTGGGCTCCTGACTCCCTGCTGTTTATCCGTTTTCTGATTCAATTTCATAATAGGAAGAATCCTCCGGGCCTATGGGCGTATCTCTCCCCATCAGAGCCAGAGCCGGCTGCCCTTTGGGCAGGTGTAGTCTGCTGGGTCTGTGGGGGACAGGATGGGGCGGAGTCACGTGACATAGCTCCCCGGAGAGGGTACGTGGGATGGCTGGCATGCTTAGCACAGGCTGAGGGTCTGGCACCATCGTGGTCATGACTAAAGCACACGTCAGTGAGGAAGGCACACGGTGGCAGGCTGTATGGTCTCCTCCCGTCATACCCTTTCATTGTCCTAACAGTCACGGAGGGCAGACATAGCCAGGCTGTGCCGCATGAGCAAAGAACGAGCTGGAGGGGTCGAGTGAGGTGCCTAAATCCACAGGAAGAGGCGGGCTGGAATCCACACCTGTGCTCTCTCTGCCTCAGGGCTCGGTCCTGTGGGCTTTCCACTGGCTTCAATAATGTAACCCCCTGGACGAAATCTAAATGTAGAAACTAGCCTGGAACAGTATCAGGAACGGGAAGAGAGACAAGCTAAGAGCAATTATTAAAGCATAACTAAAGGAGAACAGTATGGAATAGGAAGCAAATTTCTTTTTTCTTTCAATGTTTATTTATTTTTGAGAAGGAGAGAGAGAGAGAGAGAGAGGAGAGTGGGGGAGGGACAGAGAGAGAAGGAAACACAGAAGGAAGCAGGCTCTAGGCTCTGAGCTGTCAGCACAGAGCCCGATGTGGGGCTCGAACCCACGGCCCGGGCCAGGAGATCACGACCTGAGCTGAAGTTGGACACTCAGCCAATTGAGCCTCCCAGACATCCCAGAAGCAACCTTGCCACTGTGATCTCGGTGCCCTTTCACACCTTACTCCCTCTCCCCAATCATCTTTATACAGAAATCATTACTTGTCTCTCTCTGGTCGAGCATTTGTCTCCCTCTGTTACTTTTAGTAGAAACACTCCCCACTCTGGTATCAGACAAAAAAATAAACCAGTGTGTTTTCTACAACCTTACAGCTAACACACGCAAAACACGTGACTCGTAGTAGGTGATCAATGAATGGCATCCCTTCCTCTCTCCCTACACTGTGCAGTTCTTAAATTTTTTTTTTTCAACGTTTATTTATTTTTTGGGACAGAGAGAGACAGAGCATGAATGGGGGAGGGGCAGAGAGAGAGGGAGACACAGAATCGGAAACAGGCTCCAGGCTCTGAGCCGTCAGCCCAGAGCCCGACGCGGGGCTCAAACTCACGGACCGCGAGATCGCGACCCGGCTGAAGTCGGACGCTCAACCGACTGCGCCACCCAGGCGCCCTACACTGTGCAGTTCTTAAAGACTGAGTGTATCTGTCTCTTAATCCGCAGAGCCTGGCGCAGAGTAGGGAATGACGATCGCTCACACGAGATGAACACTTAGCGGATGCCGGGCACTGGTCTCGGAGCCTAATGTTTGCTGACTTCCTGAGCCCTTAGTGACGGCTTCATACCGGGTACCATTTTGGCTTCAACTTACCCATAGGCCAACTGAGGGGCAGAGAGGTTAAGCAACTTGCTCAGGGGGTGGCAGAGTCAGGACTTGAACGCAGGCTGAACGGCTCCAAAGCTGGTCTTATCTGTCTGTGTGCCGGCTGTGCTGCCTCACCAGCAGCAGAAAGTCTCCTGGGTTTGCAAAGAGCATACGCCCTTGCCATCTTTTGAAATATTTATTCTCAAGGACCCCTATCTCTGTCTCCCCTGCCTCCTCTGATGGATGGACCCCGCCGCTGTCCCTCCCGTCCGGCTGAGTCACAGCCCCCATCGTGCTTTCCCAGCAGTGCCGGCTGCTGCTTCCTTGCTTGGAAGGGCTGCTGGGGCATGGCCCATTGAGTTGTGCAAACAGCTCTCCCGCGGCTTTGGGAACAGCAGCATCAGTCATAACTCTTGCTTCTCCAGCGGGCGCTTGCCTTCGAGACGCCACAATTCAGCCCTGCGGGGGTGACGGCCCCAGGTTCGTGGGAGCACGGAGTGGCTTCTCCACACGGGGTAGGGAGGGATGCCTCTCCCCACGGGCCAGGGAGCCACACAGCCCGGAGGAAAGGACTGGCAGGTAGGCAGAGGCTGTGCTTGGAAAAAGAGCACCTTGAAGGCTAAAGGAAGCATACAGCCAGAGGAACCCTTTGACGTTAGGATCTCGGGCACTTGCATTTTCTTCTCCGAGCTCCCTCCTGGCCCTGTTGAGTCAGGATGGGCCTGGGCCCCTTTTTACAGAGTGCTACATTCGGCATGAACCCACCTCCTGGCTCCCCACGCCCTTAAGCGGTGGGCCGGCTTCCTATTCTGGCCTCTCCCTGGCCACTCCTAAGCCCGGCTCCTGCCCTCCCAGACTGCCCTCCCTTGTCCCAGTGAGAAACCTTCCGTCTCCCCTCTGGATTTTGGAAATGACATTTCCCTGGCACAAACGCTTTCTGCCCCCGAATCCCTCTGCTACGGTGGGTGACTCCTGATAACCAGTGTCTCAGAGCTGGGAGGTCAGTCCTTCCAGGAAGCCTTGCTCTGTCTATGTCTTCGGTAGCGCTTGGATCTCCCCAGGGGAGGCGGCCCGTGTGCTTGAATCACCCACTGGTGGAACTGCGACCCCCACGAGATGGGAAACCGCCCGAGGACAAGGACTCTTTTCTGTATTCACCCTCGCAGCCTCCGTCTGGCCAGGTGTCCGGCCCACGGAAAATGCACAGTCCCTGTTCCTGAAGTAAATGACAAAAGGATGGTCCTTAGAGTTGCAAATAGGAACTTTCACTGGACCTTCTGAGATCGCAGTCGCACGGCATCCTGGGTAATCTCTCTGAAATGTAAACAGAGTCATGTGACACTTACCCGGACCTCGCGATGGTCTTTGTAAGCTCCTCAGCATGGGACTCCTCGAGTCCCTGTGTGATTGGGTCCTGTTGACCTCTCGGTCCCCCATGTCCCCCACTGTCCCCTCACTCACTGTGCTTTAGCCATGCTGGTCTTCTTTCCACGTCCCAAGCACCAACCTCATTCCTGCCTCTGACCTTCTCCGTCTACTTGTTTCGCTATCCCCTCTCTGCACGGCTGACTCCTCCAGTGGGAATGTTACCTTCTCGATTGGTTCTGCACCCCCATGCCCTCCAAGCACTTTCTATCACATGGCCCTGTTGTCTTGTCTTTCCAGAATTTATTATTGTTTTGTTTTTCATTTTTTGTTTTTTGCGCTTGTTGTTTGTTTGTTTAGTTTATTGTTTGAGAGCGAGCGAGCTTGGGAGGGGCAGAAAGAAGGGGAGAGAGAGAATCCCAAGCAGGCTCTGCACTGTCTGCACAGAGCCCAAGGCAGGCCTCAAACTCACCAACTCTGAGATCATGCATGACCTGAGCCAAAATCAAGAGTCAGAGGCTTAACCGACTGGGCTACCCAGGTGCCCCTCTAGAATTTATTTTCACAGAAATAATCTTGTTCACATATTCTCTCTCTCTCTCTCTCCAACTTTCGTATCTTTTACCACTGGAATATCAGCTCCCTGAAGAAAGGGCCTTCTTACGTCTCATTTTCTATGTAGATCTGGGGCCTAAAACAATGTCTGGCACATAGCATGTGCTCAATAAATATGTACCGAGTGGGTGGACCTCCATGATCCATGTCTATGTTGGTTGTTCTTATTATGAGGTTTGGATGGACTTGTTCTCGCTGTGTTACCAGTCTTTATGGTTCAAGGTGCTTGTTTGAAGCAAGTTGCGTTGGGAAAAGCCCTTAGTGAAATATTTACCACACCTTTGGTGGTTGGTCTGTCTTCCACATCGCCTACGGTCATAGAGAGAAGTGACTTCTGACCTTGGAAAGAACACTAATCGAGTCAGGATCGAACCTTGATTCCAGGATCTCAACTGCACAGGGATATTCCAAATCCTTCTAAATTCCTGTCACAGTGCCTGGCACACGGCAGGGACTCCATTGTGATGCAATTTGGGGACTCAGTTGAAGCAACATCCAGATGTCAGAGTCTACCCAGAGAGGGGTGAGAAGTCATGCATAAGCTTTTCCCCCATCTTAATTTTTTTCTAAAAAATTTTAAAATATTTTCAAATGTTTTTATTTATGTTTGAGAGAGGGAGAGCCAGAGAAATGGAGCACGAGCAGGAAGGGGCAGAGAGAGAGGGACACACGGAATCCGAAGCTGGCTCCAGGCTCTGAGCTTTCAGCACAGAGCCCGACGCGGGGCCTGAACTCGTGAACCGCGAGATCATCACCTGAGCCGAAGTCAGACACTCAGCCAACTGAGCCACCCAGGCGGCCCTTTCCTCCTATTTTTAAACACGTTATTTTTTTCAGAATTGGTGTAATATGGTTCTGTGTAATATCAGTTATTCCTGATATTTACTTTGCACCCACTACTCAAGAAGCCTCGACGGTCCACATCTTAAAAGTCTCATGGCCGTAGAAACACCCGTCATGTTTAAAAGCCATGCGTAGCTCAGGTGAAGTGTGGAGCTCCTGAGCGGGTATCAGGCTGCATCCTGGAGAGCTTCTTGGAGCAGACACAGTGCCAGCAACTCTTGGCTGGATCCCTGTGCAAATGCATAGCTTCTGCCTCCTCAGAGACCCTCCCTTGTACTAATGTCACACTAACAAACATTTAGTGAGTCTCTGCTGTTCACCGGCACCGTGCCAGGCACTGTCTCTGCTGTTAGTCCATTTACATTTTGGCCCCCATCCTGTGGCACAGCTGTTGTTAATCTTATTATATTGCAGATAAATTCAATTTAAATATATTATGTATTGGAGTTCATGCTATGCACCAGGCATCATGTGAAACCTGCACCCATGTTGGAACTAAAGTACAATAATCCAGCATGAATCTATGGGGACCTGCGATAAATCAGACAGTCTTCTCGGTATGGTTGGGGGGGAGGTAGGGGCAAATAAATTACTGGTCTTTAAGAAGTCTTGGTTCAAAGGGAATTGCAGCCTTGTGAAGGAGGGGACAGGCCAGGGATAACACGTAAATAAGATGGCAATTACCTGACCACACTGACATTTCTCTTTAAGGTATGTTCGTTAACCACATTTGGATTTACGTTAGTTTAAACAAGAATCTACCCAAATCGGGGCGCCAGCGTGGCTCAGTCAGTTAAGCTTCTGACTTCGGCTCAGGTCATGATCTCGTGGTTGGTGAGTTTGAGCCCCACGTTGGGCTCTGTGCTGACAGCTCAGAGCCTGGAGCCTGTTTCAGATTCTGTCTCTCTCTCTCTCTCTCTCTCTACCCCTCCCCTGCTCACATTCTGTCTCTCTTTCTTTCTCAAAAATAAAGATTTAAAAAAAAAAAAAAAGAATCTACCCAAATTGTTTTCTTTTTTAGTGCTAACCTCGCTGTGGTTTCTGAAATTCCTCTGGAGGATCTCTCATCTTTAGGGCACCTTGCACAGTCCCTAGCCCATCATCCACACTTAATAAATATCAGTTTTCCCCTTTGTATCCTGGATTAAGATCGTGATGCTGATCTACCCATGCTCTGTGGAACTCTCTGGGCCTCTCAGGACCATGTGGTAGCTTGGGTTGACCCGTGGCAAGTAGAGGGGAGCACAGGCATGGGGCGGGGCCAAAATCTAACTGAGAGCCTCTGAAATCAGAGAATCATGTAACTTTACTTTCGTAGTTTTCCCCTCTATTGAATGTGAAGTCTTCCAGCCTGATATTTTCCAAAAACAGCAAACTTGCCCCAATTTCAAGGAAGTGCTTATATAGTCCCTTCCCTCACTAATGACTTTCTCAGATGGGCAAAGCCATATTCTGTGGGCATGAAAGGTAAGGAAAACAGAACAACGAATGGGGCCTTTACCTTGTTCCTTGTACTTTCGAATGTTATGATTTCCATCTTGGCAGCCATTGGGGAAATCCTATCCTTGGATGAGAGACCATGCGCATGAACTCGAAGGAGGGAAATCTTTAAACTGAAGTTAGGGTAAGTAAAATCTTAGCAATATGTTTCTTTGCTTTTCTTACCGGGAAAGGAGTGTGTAGGGACCAACTCCATCTTGGAAGATGGAGGCAATGTTACTCAGCCTCTGATTTCCACTCCTTCCTTGGGAGACAAAATAAAAACCAGCTCAAGTAACCTTGGAAACAATGACAATCCTGAAGACCTCTGCATTTTGTATTCGGAGAAGAAAAAAAATATATACATATATAAGTTTGTTTATCTTTGACAGAGAGAGACAGAGAGAGCTTGCATATGTGTGGGGCAGGGACAGAGAGAGAGGGAGACACAGAATCCCAAGCAGGTTCTGCATTGTCAACACAGAGCCTGAAGGGGGGCTCGAACTTATAAACCATGAGATCATGACCTGAGCTGAAATCAAGAGCTGGTTGCTCAAACCCACTGAGCCACCCAGGTGTCCCTGGGAAAAAAATATTTTTAATGTGAAAAATGAAATTCACCAAGAACTACATACAATGTTTACAAATAATTCTCCAATGATCTATTAGGTAAAAATTGTTTCCATTCAGTGCCAATGACTTAAATTCTAGCTGAATTTCCTCACACAGTAAAAGCCATTTATGACCCTGCTCCCCCCCCGCCCCCCCCCCCCGCCTTAGGTCACCCAGGGGTTGTCAACCTTTCAGCATCAGCGACACTTGCGGTCAGATAATTCTTTGTTGTGAGGAGTCATCCTGGGCATCATAGGATATTTAACAGCATCCCTGGACTCTAACCCCTAGATGCCAGAGGAAACCCCTCTCACCCTATTTGTGACAACCAAAAATATCTCCAGACATTGCCAAATGTCCTGTGGGGGGTTAAAATCACCCAGATCAAGAACCACTGAACATTTGATCTATATCATTCAAAATGTTCAAGTCACAACATTTTTCCATTCCCTTGAGACGCATAAAATAAAACCATTATTTCATTTACTGTAAAACCTGTAACATGTTAACACACTGCCCACTATTAAAATCTAAGTTTTTGTAGTGTTTACAAATATATATCCTAAATAAATTCATTATTTACTATTGGGAGAGGAGATTTTAAAGAAGCAGTTGCTAATTGAAGGAATAGTTAGGCATTGTTAAAAAGAAAACCACAGCCCCAAAATGGAGTCGGTTATGTTAAGTCTCTACATCAGCAAACCAAGACTTAATACCTAACCTAACCACAGTATCAACCCCCCACCCCGAAATATGACCTTTAACCAGCTAACCTGGAGTTTTCTGGTCAACACTAGGAGGTAATCCACTGATAGACTTTTATCCATTCCACTTGGGAGGGCAGCCTTCCCTAAAACAATGCATTCTTTGGTAATAAATGCCTGTTTTCCATTCTTTTTTCCATTCTCTCTGGCCTTAAAAAAACTTTCCTTTCCTGCAGCTTGATGGGGCTCCTTTCTGTTTGCTAGAAGGGCTGCTGGCCGGTTCATGAATTGTTGAATGAAGCCATATGAATTTTTAAACAATTTTTAAACGTTTTTATTCATTGTTGAGAGACAGAGACAGAGCATGAATGGGGGAGGGGCAGAGAGAGAGGGAGACACAGAATCTGAAGCAGGCTCCAGGCTCCGAGCCATCAGCACAGAACCAGACGCGGGGCTCGAACCCACGAATCGTGAGATCATGACCTGAGCCGAAGTCGGGCGCTTAACCGACAGAGCCACCCAGTCGCCCCCAATTTCTTCCCACGAATTTTATTTTGTAACAGCGTCAACAACGAACAACTGCTCTAGACTGATCATTGTTTTGTGTTATGTACCCACGGTAATTGGAAGCCGGTTTATCGAGATTTGAAAAGAGAGCCTACCTCGAGCCAGAGATGATGATGCTGTGGATCTGGTCCTGCCTCAGGCCTCTCTCTGTCCCTCGTGTTCACGGATGACCTAATTAACAGCAGCTGATGTTAGGCACGGCGAATTCTGTGCCAGGCACTGTGCTGAGAGCCTTCCTAGCATTGTCTCAGGGCACACGACCCTATGAGGTAACTGCTATCAGCCCTACTTTACGAGGATGGATCCACGTCTCAGAAGGTGACGTGACTTTCCTAAGGTCGTGTAGGCAGTGAGAGGGTGAGCAGAGATTCAAATCCACGTCTGGCTCTTACCCGCTCTTAATGAGGGCATTTCACAGCCACCTTTGCAATACGCAGTAGCTGCCTTTCCACGCTGGTCTCTTAACTCCGTTCTGCTGTATCTGTTTATCACATGTGCTGAAAATTCCACCAGTGTGCTCTTACCTAATGGCAATACATCGAGCCCTGAGAAAAATGCTCTTTTTGAGCGTCAGGAGTATTTTCTCTTGGCTCCGTCCAGGAGGGAAACTGTTAGCCGGTCGTACAACGGAGCCTTTGCTGTCAGACCAAACAATGACATCTATTAATCACATGAAAAGCAGGACCAAAAAACCAGTTCTCTTTCCTGTGAATTGAGTCTGACGGGTTTCATGGTGTGTATGCCAGGGCTACCGGGGCTTAAGCCTCAGCTTAACAGGGCTGAGCTGCTGGGGTTTGGACCATTGGAGGCAGGGTGGGTTAGTGGCTGGGGATTTTGCATCCTTAATCACTGAAACTGAAGCAGAGAGCCAGGGGCCACGGGAAGAAAGAGGCTCTGGGCGGAAGAGTGAACTGGTCTTAGGTGGATGGAGTCCCGGGAGGGAGAGCTGCCTGCAGACTGTGCACCTCACACGGGCCCCAGGCTCAGGGTCTAGCAGTCTGAGGAACCATGCTGTGGGGTCTGGCCTGGCCTTTCTCAGAGGGAGCTCTGCATGCTAACCTCCCAGCTTCCTAACCAGGGTTGTGTTGGTCCATCATCCAATGACCTCTGAGGACGGGCAGGGTGCGTGGTCGGAGCGCGACGAAAGGGAACTGGGTGGAGGAGGTGAGAACCTGCTTCTCTCCTCGCCTGCAAAGCATCCCTCTTCCTCCATGCCAGGGAACAAGAATGAGAAGAGAATAAAGAAACTTCTGGATCTGCAGCTTCTGTCACATTGGGACCGTGTAGGTAGAGAAATATCCCACCCATTCAGATGCGGCAGTTGTTAAGGAGGCTGACGGAGTTCAGGAGCCTCCCCTGCAGCCTTTGAGGCAGGACCAGGAGCTCCCAGTTTCCCCATCGTCTTATTAAATGGAGTCGTAATCACAAGGCCTCCTTCTGAGCTCCTTTCTCCTTCGCCCTCTCTAACAACCTGAATTTGGCACGCTTCCCTTCCCCTTTAACCCTCACAAGCTAAAAATAATATCCTCTTGGAACGAGCCAAACAGTGTCAGTTGGAGGAGTTTAATTAGCAGGAGTGGGCAGGAGACAGCTCGGGCTTTCCCGGTTTGCTGCCTTCTCTCCGGGGAGCTGGAGCCAAGCACAATTGGAAAATCCAGGGTCATGTGCACCAGACATGGGGTTTCTAACTTGCGGGGAGAGTCTCCCCGGCAACCCGGTTGCTTTCATCTCTGTGATAGCAGGCAGGGGCCCTGGGGATTTGAGGGCAGATGCGTCAAGAGCATGGGACTAGATGCCGGACTAGATTTTCAGGATTTGCTTCCTGCCTCCCATTTACTGACCCTGTGACTTTGGATGGGCTGCCCGACCTCTCTGTGCCTTGGCTTCCACATCTGTGAAATGGGGGTAATCACAGCCCTCACTTTATAGGTCTGTCACGGGAATAGGTGAGTCGAGTAGGGAGCTTAGAATACTGTGCGGCACAGGGTGAGTGAAATGTGGAACATATGTTCCTGTTATTAGTTGCTTGCTCTTTTTGACTTTAGTGAAAAAAAGTCTAGATTTCCCCTCCCCCCACCCCAGCTGACAAAATGTTGGCTTCTTCATCTTTTTATTTACTTTTAAAAATTTTATTTAAAATATTTTGAAGTTTGTGTGTGTGTGTGTGTGTGTGTGTGTGTGTGTGTGTGTTTTGGGGGGTGCACACACAGGGGAGGGGCAGAGAGAATGAGAGACAGAATCCCAAGCAGGCTGTGCGCCATCTATCAGCACAGAGACCAATGCGGGGCTCGAACTCATGAACTGTGAGATCGTGACTTGAGAGATCAGGAGTCAGATGCTTAGCTGACTGAGCCACCCAGGTGCCCCCTTCCCCTTTTTATTGAGGCCCCCTAGGTTAAAACAGCCACTCGAGAACAGTTTCAATCAAATACTGTTGAAATCAAAGAGTGTTGACAACAGAAATGTATCTACTTTGCATATATGTCTGTTTATTTTTTACTGGAATTCGGTATATCCAAACATCATGAATTATTGGACCTGGAAGGCTCTCTGACATCCAGTGTCCTCGAGATTGCCTTTGACACAGCAGCAGTGCTAGCAGGAGAGGTTGGATAATCACGAGATAAGGTGAGGATAACACTGAGACCTTGCGGAGTACTTTATAGTTTGTACATGGTTGCTTTTGTTAAGCGATGTCCCCGTTCTACTCTTGGGTGCCTCCTCATGAGATAGATTAGGACCTCCTTGGCCGTGGGAAGAGACTCAATGGTCTGTGGTAACTGGCAGAGGCGGGGTCACAGATGGAGTCACGGGAACAGCCTGCGTGTATGGCTGGGCTCCAACGCATGACAGGGGATAATCCAAACCATTGTGGCCTTTGCAGCGTAATGAATACCAATCGGGAGTAGGTTCGGTGCTCCGAGGGCTCAACCGAATCATGGGTGGCATATATGAGCAGAGTCTGGGTTCAGAGCCGCATGGCACTGGTATCCAGGCCAGCAAAAACTATCTTGATCAAAGTGAGAATAAAGGCGGTGGCTGGGTGTGGAACGAAACCCAGCCTCGGTCCTCTCGGAGACTGCTTGTGGGAAGCGGGTTAGCAGGCAAAGTCCCAGCCAGAGACAAGGAGCTCCCAGCAAGGGTCCAGTCTCGGCTGGTCGGGGATGCTGAGACAATTCACGGAGGCAGGAGGGTCCTGCAGTACGGGGTAATCTGCACTCACAGGCACAGGGGCATCTGGGGCCCCCCTGGAGACATGTCAGCCCATGTCCAAGCAGTGACCGCATCTCAGATTTCACCAGCAGGTAGCGAACTGACTCACTTGCTTTCATGGAATGCAATCTCATCCATATCACCGGATCTTCCCAAAGTAGATGTAGTAACTGTTGGCTCCGTTGTACAAGCTTAGAGAGAAAAAATGATCCATGGCCACAGAACTAGTAAAGTAAGCGAGGGTGTGAAATTAACTCCAAACTCCTGGGTCTTTGTTTCCCCCGGAACATCACTCGACCCATGACAGGGGCTTCATTCATTCTTTTGGAAAACTCAATATTTTTAACTTTTCTTCTTCCTCCATCCACCACAGACCGTGGTGGCTTAATACAACACCATTTCTTGTTGCTTGAGTCTAAGGATTAGCTGGACGGTCTTGTTCTGTGGGTGATATCGACTGGGCCTTGCTCTTGTGCCTGAGGTTAGCTGGCAGGTTGGCAAGGGGCTGGCTGCTCTACAACGACCTTACCTGGCATGGACAGGATGACTTAGGTCTTTGTCTGTGTCTCGTCCCCCATTAAGCTAGCCTTGACTTGTCAACACGGCACCTGCAGAGGTCTAAAAGAGAAAGTCCGCAGGACCTTTGGAAGCATAGGCACAGAACCAGCATATCATTTCATCTGTCTCATTGTACCGAGCAAAGGAAGTTGCAAAGCTAGCCTGGATTCAAGGGTTTTGGAACAAGACTTTGCCTCTTTAAGGGAGGAGTGGGAAAATCATATTGCAAGGGGCACAGATACAGGAATAAGAAAAATTGCAGCCACGAATTTTTTTTCCAAATGACCTACCAGCCCTTCCCTTTTCTCTCTTCTGTTCTCTTTTTTTTTTTTTTTAATTTTTTTTTTTCAACGTTTATTTATTTTTGGGACAGAGAGAGACAGAGCATGAACGGGGGAGGCGCAGAGAGAGAGAGGGAGACACAGAATCGGAAACAGGCTCCAGGCTCCGAGCCATCGGCCCAGAGCCTGACGCGGGGCTCGAACTCACGGACCACGAGATCATGACCTGGCTGAAGTCGGACGCTTAACCGACTGCGCCACCCAGGCGCCCCTCTTCTGTTCTCTTAATAACAATTCATCATTAAATGAACAATTAGTATGTATTCTAAAAGTATTTGTTAAAATTATTTGTTATAATACATAATTATTAAAAATAATCATTAAAATAGTTAATTATTTTAATAAAATGAAAACACTGAGTTAGACACTAAGGCATCCATGCTAGAAAAGGAAATGCACGGTTCCTGCCCTCTTGTGGTTTACATTCTAGCGGGGATCAGAGAAAGATTAATTAAACAATGTGAATTTGAAGATGCTCATAGTGCTGCCAGGGAGAGCTGCAGAGGGCTAGGAGAGGAGGGATTAGGGAAGCTGACCTAGTCTTGGGAGGTGGGGAGCTCAGGGGAGGATGTCTCTCATGAAATCATGATTGAGAAGACCAGGAGACAACTAGGCAAAGCTCGGGTGGGGACTTCTAGGCAAGGGAACAGCATGAGTGAACACCCATGGTCAAGTACTAGGAAGGAAGGCCAGTGTGGCTAGAGAAAGAGAGAGTATGATCCTCAGTGCCGCTGAAGAGGTAGCTGTGGACAGACCTTGTAGGCCATCGTGAGAAATTTGCTCATTATGCTAAAAACAACGGGAAATCATTGAATGGTTTTGCGTTGTGTAGGGTGGGTGGATGGGAAGGGATGACATCACTCTACAAAGCGATGGATAGAGATCAAATCTGAGATTGAACAGTTGCTGGAGAAGGAGGATATATTTGCCAGTTGCTGAAATCTTTTGGAGATGTGGACAATAGACTTGAGGTTTCATATGACAGGAATGTGAATCAGCAGCTAACAAATAGTGCCCCGGACATCTTTCCCAGGCCCAAATCATCATTTTGTACCAAAAATCCTTGCTGCATTTGTTTTGCTAATATTTTATTTTAAAATCTGGACTCTGTGGTTAAGAGCGGAGGATCTGAAGCTAGACTGTTTGGGCTCACTCTGGGGACTGTGCACATTCTGTCTGTAGGACCTTGGAGGCTGGTCACCATTTCTCTGCTGAGGTTTCCTCACCTGTGACATGGAGGTGACCATATTCCTGATGTCACAGGTTTGTTAAGAGGAGAATTTATACGTGCAAGTCACTTTTAAAAGGCTGAGAAATAACTTTAAGTTCTGATTGTCATTGATAGTTTTATTATTTTATTATAATATAAGATTAATAATATAATGTTATTAAACACATGCTGTTTGTGTTAGGACTCTCGTCCATTTTTGATTTTGCAGTTATCCATCTTGTAAAAGGATTTTAGTAGGCATTCCCTCAGTTCTGGGGGAAAAAAACCTGTTTTTCTGTGACTGCAGCGGTTATATAACATATGGACTAGCTATTCTCTTTTTGAATTTACTTTTCTCTCTTTTGTAAAAATTTTAATTCCAGTATAGTTAACGTACAGTGTTATATTGGTTTCAGGTGTACAATATAGTGATTCAACAGCTGTGTACGTTACTCAGTGCTCATCATGGCATGTGTACTCTTTTTTTTTTTAATTTTTTTTCAACGTTTATTTATTTTTGGGACAGAGAGAGACAGAGCATGAACGGGGGAGGAGCAGAGAGAGAGGGAGACACAGAATCGGAAACAGGCTCCAGGCTCTGAGCCATCAGCCCAGAGCCTGATGCGGGGCTCGAACTCATGGACCGCGAGAACGTGACCTGGCTGAAGTCGGACGCTTAACCGACTGCGCCACCCAGGCGCCCCGATGGCGTGTGTACTCTTAATCCCCTTCTCCTGTTCTACCCATTCCTCCCCCCGCCACCCCCACCCCTCTGGTAACCAAGCATTTATTCTCTCTAGTTAAGAGTCTGGGTTTTGGTTTTTGTCTTTGCTTGTTTGTTTGTTTGTTTGGATACTCTATTCTCTAAAGGACAGACATCTCTAGAACCAACTGACATTCACATTTCTATTTATTTATTATTTTTTTCCCAATGTATATTTATTTATTTTCAGAGAGCGAGAGCGAGCTTAAGAGGGGCAGAGAGAGAGAGAGAGAGAGAGAGAGAGAGAGAGAGAGAAAGAGAGAGAGAATCCCAAGCAGGCTCTGTTTTGTCAATAAAGAGTCCAATGCTGGGCTGGAACTCACGAACCATGCAATTATGATCTAAGCTGAAATCAAGAATCCCACACACTTAATGGAGCAGGCGCCCCTTAACTGTGTTTAAAATGAGGTCCATTTTGTATAACTTTTCAAGATTATTGGAATAAAATTGCTCATAATGTTCTTTTGAAATGCCTGCCCTGTATGCATTTATGTCTCTTTTCGTTTGTAACGTGTTCCTTTGTGCCTCGATATTTTTTGTGCTTCATTAGTCTTGACAGATCTGTGCTTATTTTACTGATCATTCAGAAAGCTAGCCTTTTGTTCCATTGATCTTATTCTGTTTTCGATTTCATGATCTCCTCCTCTGATCTTTATTAATTCCCACTTGCTATTTTCTTTAGTTTTAATATCCTCCTTTCTAATTTATTGCACTGAACATTTAGTTCATTAATGTCCCACCTTCCTTTCCTTTTACTCTTTGTGTTTGAGGCTCCTCATTTCCCTCTAACACCTGCTCCAGCTACTTCTCACAGATTTCTTTCACGCTCCTTCATTTTCATTCAATCCAACTATTTCACCATTTCCATTTTCATCTCTCCTTTGACTCTTTTAGTTAGGTCCTTTGAAAAATGTACAGACATATGTGGATTGTTTTAGCTGTTACCTGATCACTGATTTGCATTTTATTTATGTTGTTATCAGACAGAGTGAATTTATGATAGCGACGATGTTGGTGTTTATTGTAAGATTTTTGTTGGTAAATGTCTTCTGTGTTTTTGAAAATGATTTCTCTTCTCCATCTTCCACCTTCTCAGTTCTCTCTTCAGCTGCATCTAACCTTCTCCTTAATCCATTTATTCATTTGTTAAACCTCTAATGAGCTACTTATGATTATTTCTAGCAATTCTAGTTGGCTACCTTTTGAATTCATCTCTTTTTTTAATAGAGTTCTGTTATTTTAAAACTATGTGCAATACTTTTATTCATTTTCAATATCTAAATATTTCCACTAAAAGTAAATATTTCCACATTATTCTATTATTTCTAGTTCTTGGGTTGTTAAGTTTTGTTGGTTTGTTTGCCTGATAATTGAGATTTTGGGATCTCATATTTTCCTTATTGTTGTGCCCTTTTAGGCATTGAGTTCGTCTTCAGAATGGATTAATTATTCTGCAGAACTTCTGCATGTCTTGCCTTATGAGGCTATTGCCAACATATAATTTTAAGATTGTTTATGATGAGGGTGGCCAATAGAAACCACAGGGGTTTTAATGACTAGGAGCCGGTTTTCGGGCTAATTTCTGGGTTTGCTGTTCCTGCACCTTTCATCCACTTTAAAATTGGACCACATATTTATTCCTGTCATGAGCTTGGAGCTTTTCTTTATTTGCCAGCAACTTTTCTTTCTCTTGAATGAAAGCCCGAGAAATAAGACTAATTTTGTTCTGGGCCGATGGACAGAGCTTTCATAATCCGTGAGTACAAGGTGGGATTTGAATTCCAGCTGCCCCACTTTGTATTGTCTTTGGATGGGCATTAGATCCTCAGCATCCAGATCCTAGGATGTATGCCTCTTCTAATACCTGACTGTTGTCACTGAATCACCCTTTGGGTTATTGTTTGGCATTGATTTCCTTTTTCCTTTCTTGTGCACAGAGATCTCTCTTGTCTTAAATTTTGAGTTAATTTTTATCATTTTATCCAGAATTTCTATGGGCTTAAAGTATGAAATGGGACAAAGTGCATCAGTTTAGTTGTCATGTTGCAAAAAGTCAGCTTCAGATATTTCCCCAGTAATATTTAATGCAGGAAAACAAAAGAACATTATCACCAGAGTTCTAAAATAACTAAAGCATGACCAATACATTGGACCCAGCTTGCACTGACTTTCCAAGAGTGGATTTTCAAAATTTTAGGAATATTACCAGCCAGTTGTTAAACAGACATTATTTTAAATTAAATTATGCAATGCTGTAATTAAGTATTTTTTTAAAAAAATGGAAGTATTACTCAAGACTCACTAATTCCTAAGTATTTCAGTAGATTTTACTATTATCTGTGATCATGAGGCTATTTATGTCTATTGTTTCTATAAAGTGCAGATATTATATAATGTAATATGATCATATGCTTCTGAGCATCTTTCCCCAAATCCACATTCAGTGACATCATGTTGGTAGCTCAATGTGGAATTATTCACCCCAGGAGAGTCAGCAAATGTTAAAATCAGGTCTTTCTGTTCCTCTGCAGTTAAACATTTACTGAGAAATTACTAGACCCAAAAATATCACAGCAATTAATGTATAAAAGCAACATACATACATTCTCAAATAAGAAATAATTCAGGGAATAGGGCACCCATCAATATCTTTTAGAAAACAACGTCAATGATAAAATCAAGGCAATGATGGGAATACGAATTAAATTGAAAACAAAATGAATTGAAATATGAATTGGAAACAAAAAATAGAGAATCAGAAATGAAAGAAAGGTTGATGAGTATAAAATAAATTCAAGCTTAGAACTAAAGCAAAACAATTTTAATAAGTAGCTTATGGCACATAATTTACTGTTATAGACACCGGCATGGTTTAAAGAATGATACATAAAACAAATAGGAGGTTGGGGAAATGAGACGGCAGAAGTTATTTTCTCATTTTTGAATTTACTCATCTTATAAAGCAAAAGGAATCTGATGTCATTCAATGAGAACATCATTTAAAAATAACCACCCCAGGAGGGACTGGGTGGCTCAGTCAGTTAAGCCTCCAACTTCAGCTCAGGTCATGATCTCGCGGCTCGTGGGTTCGAGCCCCGCGTCGGGCTCTGTGCTGACAGCTCGGAGCCCGGAGCCTGCTTCGGAGTCTGTGTCTCCCTCTCTCTCTGCCCCTCCCCTGCTCACGTTCTGTCTCTCTGTCTCTCAAAAATAAATAAACATTTAAAAAATAACAAAAATAACTGCCTCGCCAAAAAACTTAAAATGGCCACATATTAAACGTTCTCCACCTAAGATTGAGATAATGATAATGATGAGTGCTTTCCTACTTTTATTTCACATCAGTAATGTAGCTCCTCACAAACGGTGAGCTCGTGACCGGAGCTGAAATCAAGAGTCAGCCTCTTAACCAACTGAGCCCCGCAGGCCCCCTCAAGAATTCATATTGTTAAACACAATTTATATGCAGGGTTACATGGTTCATTTGACTCCTCTAGGTTACTTCCGTATGTCATTTATTGCACACCAATGATTCTAGTTCTCAAGGTTCTCCTTTACCTTTACCTGTGTGATTACTGCAAAACACTGAAAATGTTATGCTTCCTCCATTTTTTCTTCTTTTTTGAAAACAGTGGTACTTTGTCTACATGGCCAGTGTTTATAGCCATTGTATGTTATCTCTTCTTTGACGAACCCTTCTAAGATTTTAGTTGTAAATGTAACGTCATTGCTCGCCATCAATCCTTATGTCAATACCTTTATGATAATTTCATATGTCTGAGGTTTACTTTTAAGTAGATTTCTTGGAAACAGTGCTTGGGAACAGCATTACCCGAATTCTTAAATGCAATAGTAGCTTGTCTCCAGCTTTTACATGTAGTCTGTATGGATACATACAAAATCCTTAGCTTAAGTTTTTCCCTTGAGTATCTTAAAAAAATTTTTTTTTCCAACGTTTATTTATTTTTGGGACAGAGAGAGACAGAGCATGAACGAGGGAGGGGCAGAGAGAGAGGAAGACACAGAATCGGAAACAGGCTCCAGGCTCTGAGCCATCAGCCCAGAGCCCGACGCGGGGCTCGAACTCACGGACCGCGAGATCGTGACCTGGCTGAAGTCGGACGCTTAACCGACTGCGCCACCCAGGCGCCCCATTTTTTCCCTTGAGTATCTTAAACACGTGTTAGTCCATGCCTTTCTTTCTGGCATAAAGCACTGTGAAAAAGCCTAACGTTATTTTTGATATAAGACTTTTGCATTTTTGCCTAGATGTCAAAAAGGTTGTTTATTTTTCTTTTAAGTCCAGAAATTTTTCTGGAAAATGTTTCTGTGCTCAATTTTCTGAGTCAATATTCTTAGGTATGTGCTGTGCCTTGGTAATATGTAGCTTTAACTTATAGTGTATATTTTATTGTAAAACATCTGGTATATTTTAATTTATAGGAAAGTTTTTCTCAATTATTGTCCTTATTTTTCTTCCGTTCCTTTGTTTCATTTTTTCCTTCTCAGGGACTGCTATTATACAATTGTTGAGTCTTCTTTGTCTGTATTCAGTATTTTTTACTTTTTCTTAGATCATTTTATGTCTTCTTAATTATTTTTCATGAAAAAAAATCTGTTTTCTCACTTCGTATCCCTCTCAACCTTTATCTGTTATATTTATTTGCAATTGTATGCCTTCTGTTTTAGGCTTCAATTTGGAAATGATTTGTCTTTTATTTATAATTCTTTCCTGAGTTCCTTCCCATATTTCATTTCTGACTTTTTTTTTTTTCTAATTGTGATATAGTGTTGGTCTTTCATTTTACATATCATACTCAATGTATTTTAGCTCAGGGGCACCTGGGTGTCTCTCTTGGCTAAATGTCTGACTCTTGATTTTGACTCAGGTCATGGTCTCACGGTTTCATGAGTTCGAGCCCCTACTCAGGCTCTGCGCTGACAGTGCAGAGCCTCTTGGGAGTCTCTCTCTCTCTCTCTCTCTCTCTCTACCTCTCTCTCTATCCCTTCCCTTCTCATGCTGACTCTGTCTCACTCAAAATAAATAAACTGAAATCATTTTTTAAAGTATCTCTGAACTCATTGAGGAATACTGTGTCTTTGCTGTGGCCATGACCTTTCCGTGTCTTCTGTGTGCATTTGTTGTCTTTAGGGAGTTAGTTTCTTATGTTCTTTTAATCCTTGCCCAGTTTTAGGTGAACCCAGTTTTCTTGAACTTCCAGAGGCAGACGTGGCTCATGATAGTTTTTCTAATTTCAAAGCTCCATTTCTCCATTGTTACGAGGTATGTCAGCTCGATCGCTACTATATATCCCTTGGCTCTGTTCATCTTCGCTACTTTTATCTGAAACTTGCATTTTCTTTACCTTAATTGTCTCTGTTCTGTGCAGTGAGGAGTGCAGGCCAGAAATTCTTCACCACTGTGGGCATTTGTCTTCAAGGGGAGATTGGCTAGTGTTGAGAGTTGCCAATGTCCAGAATTCTTCAGACCCTGCCTGCAGACATCGCCTTTCTGCTTCTTATGCTCACGCACTTCTGGAGTCAGCAAACCCAGCGTAGCTCACTGTACTTTACGGTGAATCCCCGGGGGCCATCTTTGGATCCTCCTAGTCTCGGTTTTGTCAAATGCTCTCTATTTCTTTTCTCTTTTCCTTCCCACACTTCCCACAGCTCAACGGTTGTAGCTACCTGTGTTGTGCTATTTTTATTTTGTGTTTCATGGGGACACCTGGCCACTTGATTCGGTTATGTATCAGGGGTTTATGTTTTTGTTATGTAGCTTCACTGTCTTTACATGGGATTCAGGTAGTTTTAAAATATTACGAGGGAACACGGGTGGCTCAGTCAGTTAAGCGTCTGACTTCAGCCCAGGTCATGATATCAGTTTGTGAGTTTGAGCCCCACGTTGGGCTCCCTGCTGTCAGCATGGGTCCTGCATCAGACCCTCTGTCTGTCTCCCTCTTTCTCTCTCTGCCCTTCCCTGGCTTGCACTCTCTCTTAATAATAATGATAATAATAATATTAAATAATAATAAACATTAAAATACATAATAAAACATTAACAATATATATATTATGCCTCTGTCACCACCAATTTTCCAGACTCCACTAGGGCATTAGTTAACAATTAATAATTAAATGTTAGTTAATATATAACTAATTAATTATTTTTATTTACTTATATATCTATATCAATAAATATAAAATATTTATAAATTTTATTTATATTTCTATCACTTTAATATAGAATTTATAGATTATCTATTTTATATACATTATAACTTTATGTGTGATATATATAATTATATTCATATGTGATGTGATATAATTATATATATGTGATATATATAATTCTATATGTATATACTTTATATACATATCTTTATGTGTGATATATATAATTTATATGTATAAATTATACATCTATAAATATATATGTAATATATAATATGTATTACATATCATACATTATTTATGTATATTTAATATATAATTTATATATAAATTATAAATAGAGATTATATATTACATGTATAAATTATAAATATATATTATATATTATATGATATATAATATAAATATATAATATATAATTCATATATTATAAATACATAATTTATTTAATATATAATAAATATATATGGCTTATATAACATATTTTTATATCATAAGTATATAATTTATATGTAATTAATATATAAGTTAATAACTAAGCATTAATTAATATATAAGTAATCCTGACAAAAATAATATTTAAATAATAATATTATAAGACATGAATAAGATTTGAAAAGACATGTTAAAATGTCTTCACCTTTCTTAGAAAACTTAGAGGTTCATTTTCAACATTATTTAAGAAATCTAGGGGCGCCTGGGTGGCGCAGTCGGTTAAGCGTCCGACTCCAGCCAGGTCACGATCTCGCGGTCCGGGAGTTCGAGCCCCTCGTCAGGCTCTGGGATGATGGCTCGGAGCCTGGAGCCTGTTTCCGATTCTGTGTCTCCCTCTCTCTCTGCCCCTCCCCCGTTCATGCTCTGCCTCTCTCTGTCCCAAAAATAAATAAAAAACGTTGAAAAAAAAATTAAAAAAAAAAAAAGAAATCTATCTTAAAATAGGAACAAGCATCATAATTAATAGTGAAATATCAAAATCCCTTCCATACAATAAGGAGAATTGTAGCTATTTATGGTGTTGATATAATTAGTAGTAATATTAGCAGATGTCTTAATCCTACCTTTCACGAACACAGGAGTCAGTTCTAACATTACAAGATTAATTACCAGTTAACTCCCAGAACCCACCTAATAGTGGGCAAGTGTAATCGGTCTATTTCTCATCCTAGTCTGGTTTGTCTCAGGCTAAACAAGTCAGAGAAGTCAGGTGGAGGTGTGCCATTATAATTACAGCCATTAGAGGCTGAAAGATGGCAGAACTTATGCTCTGAGTTTTATTCCGCAAATTCAATAAAAAATATTAACTTGTGCCTGATTTGGAGCGCGTTTTGATGTCTGTTTTTTCCCTGGTTTCCACAGTTTCATAAAATAGAGACATTTGTTAAGAGTAGTTGTTTATTTTTATTTCAGGAAATAAAAATAAATAAAAAGACCATGAGGCTTTAAAGCACATTTGCAAAGCTATGTTTTAGGTACTAAAATAATTCCAAATACATCTTAAGGAAAGTTCATTAAGAGCTTAAAATATAAAACTTTTAATAATTCCAACAAGTGACGAAAAAAAAATGGCAGTTCCATATGAGAATCGATGAAGGGAAAACATTTCTTAATTAATATGGGCAAAACTATTTTGGCTGGTTTTGCTCGCTTCCTCTGGCCGTGGCAGGAGCCTGGGAATACTGCCTGCTGACATGTCCCTCCAAGTGTGCACTCTGATCTGGTTGGTGTCAGAATGTTGGCTTAGAGGTGCGCGAGAGATTTGCCATTTACTGAAGCGGACACCGAGTACTTATTCACACAGTTTTTTCCACCCCTGTTTCCTCTTGCCAAAATGCTGTATCAGAAATAGTTGGAAGAATGGAAAGTGTTCAACCTGGGGAACAGAAAACACAAGACAAGAGTAAGAGGGCGTGAGCTCTGTTATTCAGTTAATTGAAAGGTTGTTACGGGGAGAGAAAGTTGTTTGGCATTATACCAGAGGGAAACACTACAGTCCGTCAACATTGTATCGGAGTGAATTTCAGCTCCCAGCTTGAGGAAGCCAGCCTCACATGCACTGTATGCATCCCCCTCCCTGCCACCCAGATTTATTCCCAGAATCCGGGGCTTATTCCAGGAAAGAACTCTCCCACAAATTCGTATGCTGCTTCCCCTGAAGTCCCCCTTCAAGCAATAGAGGTTTTGTTGGCATTAAAGGGATAAATCTGTGTTTCGGTTTAAAATATGGATGGTTTGGGGCGCCTGGGTGGCGCAGTCGGTTGAGCATCCGACTTCAGCCAGGTCACGATCTCACGGTCCGTGAGTTCGAGCCCCGCGTCAGGCTCTGGGCTGATGGCTCAGAGCCTGGAGCCTGTTTCCGATTCTGTGTCTCCCTCTCTCTCTGCCCCTCCCCCGTTCATGCTCTGTCTCTCTCTGTCCCAAAAATAAGTAAACGTTGAAAAAAAATTAAAAAATAAAATAAAATAAAATAAAATATGGATGGTTTTACACCCAAGGTACTATCAAGTGTGAAGAAGTCACTTTCACATTGGGATGCTTACTTGGAGAGGTAATAACATTGCACCTGGCCTGCCTGGGAATTAATGAAAGACAAATGATCAAAACACAGAGTTTCTTCTTTAGAACAGATGGAGGCACCTTGGTGCTAAGACTCAACCAGACTAATTATACACGACCGCAAATAACTTGCCTTCAAAGGTACCCTCACAGACTGGACGTAGCCAATGAGGAGGCTTAAGGGGGATGCGAGGCCAGGGCAGATAGTGTTTCAATTGGTTCCATCCAGACATCTGAAGACATTCAATCCTGGCTTAGTCATCTGATCAGTTTGGCTCTAACCTGTTTTCAGAATTAAAAAAAAAAAAAAAAAAGTGCATACATTTGGAAAGACTTGGATGGATCTCTTTCTTGGGTCAAATGTTCTGGCTCTACACCACCAGGCAAGCTGAAGGGCAGATTCCTTTCACTGGCAGGGCTTCCACTCAGCTGTCACGTCTCTATGTGGTTGGGGTGGTGGCCAAGGGAAGTGGAGAGCTGGAAGGTTCTGGTGGAATGGGGTCTCAGAAACTAGGTCAATGCAGCCCAAAGTGACATTGTTATTCAAAGGTAATGAGGAGTCACAGAGTCATTGCCAAGACTCTTCTTTTGCGATATGGTGGGGATACCTCTCTAGAAAACCTGAGAATTGTAGGCTGGCTGGCTTTAGCCCCAGTAGAATGTCTCATTCATGATTGAGGCCCCTTTTCTTCTTCATTAGTCTTTTACGGATCTGCTCCTTTGCCACAAGGCAATAAACTTGGAAACATGGCCTCCACATGTGACCACTCACCTGTATGCTCCAAATGAATAAACACCGTACTATTTTGTCCACTGCTGCATACCCAGTTTTTAGCAACGCTCTTAGCACACGTTTGTTAAGCCAATATTTGTTAAGGCAAGAAATAAAAACATGAGTGAAAAAGAAAGAGAGACAGAGAAAGAGAGAGAGACAGCCTTTCTACTCGCTTTATGATCTCTAGGGCTGAGATTTGTCATCCGAGAGTTTCTTCATATTATTCCCATTGTGAGAGAGAATAATCAGAAGGAAGGTATGAGGGGTCAGAGCTGAGATTAGTTAGCACAGACTGATCACTATCAGTGGAACAAGGAAGTTCTTATTGTCAAAGCAGAGTAGAGAGAGATTAAAAGGTCAAGTCCAATAGCCAAGGTTTTCAGCTGAATCAAAGAGCTCAGATTGGCTTCCAGGGTTCAAGGACTAGAAGACTGTGAAGGGTCAGAAGTATTAAGCCAGATGGGCATATGGAGAAGAGAACCAGCTATAGGCTGGAACCACAAAGTCCTGAGTTCAAAATTGACTCCAACATTTATCATCTGCATACAGTTTTTGAGCAAGTTACTTTTGACGTCCGTCCTCACTATAAAACAGCGATAAGAATCCTGACACCATGAGGTCTTTGACTTTTTTCCTTTCTTCCTTTTCTTTGCTTTTCTTTCTCTTTTGCTTCCACCTTTTCCTGCCTCTTCCCGTCCAGAAACCACTGCTCACCTTCCTGTTTAATATTATCCCACTTATCAGACCTCTTTGTATCTAAAAACTCTATTATAAGCATGGCTTTTCAGAGTTCCCAAGAATACTGAAAGTTGCCTTCTGCCTCTGCTGCACTACAGCATGCAGGAAAACAACTAGAAGAGCTAAACAGAAGCTTTTTTTTTTTTTTTTAAGTCAAAGACTTGAACTAAGTGCTAACATCCCAGAGAGGAAATAAACTCAGAGAAGGGTATCAGCTACCTGAATAGGTAGCTGGGAGGCTGAAAGGCAGACCGGGCCTTCCTATAACCTCATGGTACCGTAGGGACACAAGTCCGGAGTCCAGGGCCCGCCAAGGATGGGAGCTCTAAGTACACCTCACCGTGGTCTGGTTTGGCATGTGGAGGGGCCACACTCCAGGAGTAAGGGTAAACCAGGAAACTATAAGATTCAGTCCTCGTACAGATTAAAGTCTACCTTTTAAATCCTCTCAGTGCCGTGAACTAGATCAAGGTAACTGTAGCCGCAGCCCTTATGTCTCATTGTCCAGACCTGGGCCACATGCCAGACCAACCTCAGGCAAAGGGGAATAGGATTTCCATGTTTGATGTTGAACCTATGATTCTTTTAGCGAGAAAGAGAAGTGAATAGTTAATGATAAGCAACCAATGGATTGTGTCGTCATCATCCTTATCATCATCATCATCTTCGTCATCATCAGCTATCGTTCACGGATCTTTACTACATGCCAGTCATTTCTTTTTTTTTTTTTTTTAATTTTTTTTTAACGTTTATTTATTTTTGAGACAGAGAGAGACAGAGCATGAACGGGGGAGGGGCAGAGAGAGAGGGAGACACAGAATTGGAAGCAGGCTCCAGGCTCTGAGCCATCAGCTCAGAGCCCGACGCGGGGCTCGAACTCACGGACCGCGAGATCATGACCTGAGCTGAAGTCGGACGCCCAACCGACTGAGCCATCCAGGCGCCCCCATGCCAGTCATTTCTATAAGCACTCAACATGCACGGCCATTAAATTTCCATTGCCACACCACAAGTATGAATGATAGGTCTCTATTTAATGGAAGAGGCGAACATACCACACGCAAGATTTGAACCCAACTCCTTGCCCTGACTTATTAAACACTCACTATGCACTGTTAATTATCCTGGACACTGGAGACGTATAATCTTTTCCCTCTAGGAGCTCCAAGTTCAATTGTCCAGAGAGAATCAAGAGCAGAGGAGCCAATTTACTCTTTGATGGGTCTTACCTCATGCTGATGGCTCTGCCTTGAAAAAGTGTGCATGCTTTGGTACCTATTAGAAAGCATATCTTGGCTGCATGGAAATATTTCCTGATGACTCCCATTGTCCTGACTCCACTATGGTCAATTTGCAATATTGACCCCCAATATATATAAGCCCCCAATTCTAAATACTCCCAGGTGTGGTTGCCCAAGGGTGGGGAGAGCTTTCCCATGAAAAGTTTGCTAATCTTTGCGCTCAGAGTTGCTTAATCTTTGTGCTTTGTGAAATTACTGACAACAGTGTAAGGATAGCTTTGGAAATACAAACATAATTTTTCTTTCTCACAAGTATTGCGCTGGACCCATTGTGGGCTCACATCATTTTTTTTTTTTTTTTAATTTTAGCATTCACAAAATTTGTTTGGAGGACTCACTTTGTTCTTAACTCATTGCACCTTCTATAAAGGTAACTTTATTTAACACAATCCTGGGAAATATGTGTTATGTGCTCCATTGTGCAATGTAAAAAAAAAAAAAACACCTTAGAATACATTTTATAGAGCCTAAGCTGACCCCATTATAAGTAGATTAACAAATTTTCTAGATCACGGAAACAAAAGGGAGGCGGGCGCTTGAACTTTTAGCATCTACGCTGACGGTAGACTAGTGAAACCAAGGTCATGCACGCCTAGCAACTGAAACCCAGTCCCCCCAAGAAGCCCTGAGGTCAAGCTTTCCCTATCTCGCTTGGGGAATCCAACAACGAGCTCATGGGATTTGACCGTGATGTACTTGAGATCTTTTTTAACGCCATGCTGGAGATTGGGAGACTAGTTCAAACCATTTCTCTGGCGTGGTTATTCACTCTGATCCATCTTTTCAGTGTCAGCTGCCCTCCACTGCAGACCCCACTGAGCTGGGTTTGGCCTCAGACAGCTGGGACAGACACGCCAGCAAGTGGCTGTTTACTCGGCACCTGCATTCTCCACCTCATGGTTGACTTAACGGTGGCTACTCGTTTCGTTAATAGCCGCTCACACTTTCCAGTGATCCTTGTTGCCCTTGGCAAAAGCCAACAGCTCTATTCTCTGACCCCGAGGCAAATTGTCATAGTTGACAATATTTGAGCTGCATAACAGCAACTCGTGGAAAACAGCTAATTACCCAGGCTAAGCTGTTCTATTAAGAACAGGAATAAAAATATTGGCATACTGCTAACCTGTTGCTTCTGGAAGAACGCTATCAAGGCAACCCAGATAGAGATAAATATAGAAGGCGAGCAGGGAAAGACTGGAAATACAGCTTCTCTTTTCACACATAAGCTCTTTTCATCTCGGAAGAAATATTTTTGTAAGAGAAAGAAACCACAAGGTGCAATGGCCCCGCTTCATTTGCTTAGGTGGGTGAGCGCCTTACTGGCACCTCCTCCACGTCCCGGCTCCCAGGGAGGCAGGGGCACATCCAGCCTGGGGTTCACTTTGTCCTCATCCTGTTGAGCCTGCTGGAGGAAGGGCCAGCCCCTGGGAGGGCAGCACAGCTAAGCCTCACGCCCTTAGTCACAGGGCCAGCATCACACATTTGCAAGCCTTCAAAATACCACTTAATAGGACCTTCGTGTCCCTTCCAGCCAGCCTAAGGGAAAGTGCCGCAGAAACGCTCGGCTGGCAGGGCTGAGTTTATACAGATGGAAGAGTTAGCAGAAACCACAGAAGAAATACCAGCAACCGACCCATTTCACACTTCTGAAAAAAGAGAAAGGAATGGCAGGGGCGGGCCAAAGCAAACAGGCTTCGGAAAACTTGAAGCCGTGGGCTGGAATTTTCAGCTGTTCTTATCCTTTGGCACTCACTTTGGGGAGCTCGCTCCGTTCGGAAAAGCAGAAATCTTCAACAGTTAACGCCGCTGGGGTGTCGCCTCCTACGGAAAAAGGGCAGCTCGTCCCCAATCACAAAACAAGCATTGTTCCCAACACCACCACCACCAGAAGTTTTCTTGGAGTATTGGGCTTTTGGGGGAAGGGGTGGACAGGAGAGGTGCCATTTTTTTTCTAGAAAAGTCCATGCTATCGGGATCCTCTCAGCTTGTCTTTCGGTGGCACGCGTTTTTATCTCAGTATGTATTTTCTCTCTCTTCTCTCTCCTCCCCCCCCCCCCCCCCCCCCCCGCCTTTTTTCTGTCCTTTTCTTCCAGGAAAGAAAGTGATTTTCCTTTCTCTTCCCTGGAGTATGCTGAAACATAAAACTTGCCCGCAATCTGCTACCTCCCACAAATACCCTTCAGTTGCAGCTAAAGCACTTGGGTGCTTATCAAAACGTATTCTAAGGTAAACACGGACATGGTTGCCACTTTGGGGACGTGTGATGTTTCTAGTTCCAACCCCAGAAGGACTGAGGATGATGTTTGGAGACAAGAGTTGAAGAGGGGGTTTAGCATGAGTGGCCGTGAAATGGTCAGCTGCCATCCCCATGTGGTCGCCTAGAATTTATGGGTAGCGGTTGGAAGAAACTTTCTGTGGTCTGGCATCAGGGAAGCTAGCGGAATGGCTTCAGCTAGGATGCTCCGTTAGAGGAAGAAAGAAAACTATGTGCCCCTGCGACAGACCATACTGTAATCATCTTTGCTCTGGAAGGGTTGGAAAATGGCTGTCAGAAAACCTTTTGACGAATCAACCCGGTCACCCACTAGTTTACCAGAATGTGTGGATACGCGTCTGTGAGGAAAAACTCAGCAACTGTGTTTAAAAACAGTTCCATCTGTTCATATGCATTTAAAATGCTTAGATGGGGGAAAAAAAAAGTAAGTGCAAAAACAAGAATCGGGCCCTGTAGGAAGCTGATGGTCTCAATACAAGTTGAGTAACAAACATAGGTCAGGAAACAAACAACGATGTCAATTAAGTACCGTTCTAGAAGAGACAGGACAGCGACATGGGGCAAGTCAACAGATTCGCCACAAGGACCTTGTCCTGACGGGGTGAGACCTCCGGGGACTGGCGAACTGAAGTGAGCTCATGGCTCTCAGTTTAGGAGAAATGGGGTGGTGCTAAAGAAAAACTCGTTCATTTGGGTCAGCACTGGCATCTGGGTAGCTTTGAATCCGAGGAAAGGAAAGTCCTCCCTGGAGTTGGCAGAGTAGAAAGAGAACAAAAGTCATCTAGGCGGATGGAACCAGGGTGAAGAAGGAGGTCAAAGCAGTAAACTTGAAGGGACCCTTGGCTTTCAAGGCTTTGGCAACGCTTTGAGAGAGCAGACGAACAGAATAAGAATGCACGCCGTGATTTTAATAGGTCAGAGCTGAGAGCAGAGGGGGTGCACCAAGGCGGGATACATGTAAACCATGGCATTTCCAAAAAGTTAAGTGTCTGTTTGGTCATCTCTGGTGAAAAGTGTCTGCAGAAGTAAGTGTCTGTTATCCCCTTGTCACCAGATAAGGAACTCCAGTGCCAGACAAGGCAGGTGATTCTTGGCTGGAGGCACCCTCTTCTGCCTACTAAGGGAAACCTAGTGTAGAAAATTTCCATCTGCAGCGAGATGTTGTAGGAGGCATGCTGTTTTGTAATTGACCAACATGGGGAAAACCGAGCAAGATGTGTAAGAATATGCTCAGCTTTTCTTCAACATGTGATCTTGATCAGGTCAGCTAACCCTGATAAATCCCAGTCTCTCTGTCTGAAAGCTGATGGTGCTGGAGAGCTATGTCCAAGTTACCCAGGAGCACGGCTTTCCGTGGCACCCCCACCGATACAGCAGCCGTTCCATGGCGAAGTCCCGGTTGAACTGGACTGTCAGCTCTTCTCAAGCTCTTTATCATGCTGCCCTTCCTCTTCTTCTATCTTTTACTGTTTATTTATTTGTGAAAGACAGAGAGAAACAGAGCACAAGCAGGGGAGGGGCAGAGAGACGGAGACACAGAATCCGAAGCAGGCTCCAGGCTCCGAGCTGTCCACACAGAGCCCGATGTGGGGCTCGACCCCACGAGCTGTGAGATTATGACCCGAGCCGAAGTCGGACGCTCAACCGACTAGGCCACCCAGGCGCCCCATTGCACTGCCCTTCTTTGATAGTATTACCAGATTGAAAGCAAAAAGAAGTGAACCTTGTTTATAAATGAAATCACATAAGAAACATGAGTCAACTAGGTGTTTATCCAGAGGATACAAAAATGCTGATTCGAAGGAGCACACGCACCCCAGTGTTTATAGCAACACTATCGAGGAAGTATGGAGAGAGCGCAAATGTCCATCACCTGAAGAGTGGATAAAGAACATGTGGTATATATACATAATGGAATATTACTCAGCGATCGAAAAGAATGAAATCTTGCCATTTGCAACAACGTGGATGGCACTGGAGTGTATTATGCTAAGAGAACTAAGTCAGAGAAAGAAATATAGTATGATTTCACTCATATGTGGAATTTAAGAAACAAAACAGATGAACAGAGGGGAAGGGAAGCAAAAATAAGATAAAAACAGAGATGGAGACAAGCCATAAGAGACTCTTAAACACAGAGAACGAACTGAGGGTTGCTGGTGGGGTGTTGGGTGAAGGGGAGCTAAATGGGCCTGAAAGAGGGTGCTTGTTGGGGTGAGCACGGAGTGTTACATGTTAGTGATGAATTGCTAAATTCTCTTCCTGGAATCATTATTGTACTATATGTTAACTACCTTGGATTTAAATAAAAAATAAAAATTAAAAAAAAAATCTGAGTTAATCTTGGATCTTATACTCATGGGGTAGCTCTTCCTCGATCTTTCCTACCTCACAGGTGAGGGGACTTAGACAGTGGGTGGGTCACTGTCCCATTTCCCACCAGTTGTGACGATCTCACCTGCCGTCACCATTCTCGAATGCGTACTATAAAGAAAATGCAGAATCTGGGACAGTATAATAATAACACAATATAAAGATAGTTAAAAACGTGAAGCTTTTCTTTATCTCTCCCTTTTCTCACTAGAACGTCAGCTCCGTGAGAACAGTATCACTTTGTCTATTTTGCTCACGTCTGCCTCTCGGGTTCCCAGAGAAATGTCTGCACATAGTAGGTGCTGTATCAGTAGCTATGGAATGAATGGGTAGATATCTGATTCTGATTTTCTGAAACCCCTCCACTGATCCTTGTTTTTCCAGCTTCCAAGGTAAGATTCAAACCTGAATCTTCCTCACCCGGTGTTTCATTTGCTCTCTTTTCATACCCCTACTTCGAGTTGGTATGGCTCAAGCCAATGGCTATTCTTTGTCAGATCAAGTCTGGGCTCCCTTAAAAGTCACATGGTCTGGTTAGCATGAATTACATCCAAGTACGTGAATTGCATGCAGCCCTGTCTCCAAAAAGGGACTCAGATCTGTTGGCAACGTCCAACAGAAGGAAGCCCCTTTTGCCCTGGATAATTCCTGGTCACCCTTTAGACATCACCTCCGTCCCGAGCTGTGCCATGCCTTTCCTCCTCTCTGCCCCCCATCACCCTCTCATTGGCTGTTATCTGTACTCTTAGCTGAAGCCACTCTGGAAGATCGATCGCCTCCTATGCAATATTCCATTTTGGGGGGGGGGGGCACCTACTCTTCACCATCACTGTGTTAGGTCCTATATATACAACAAAAGGATCAAAGAGTCTCTGAATTCAAGGAGTATAGATTCTAGGGCAGTAGGGCTCCAGCTTTTATGACCATGGCCCACAGAGAACATACAGAGACGATCCATCATGCGTAAACAAAAGTTTTATGAGCAAACGCTTACCTGAGTGACATCTTCCATTCTTTCCTAGAGTGCATTAATCTATTCTATTTCATTCAAAAATCCAGTTAAGGCCCACTAAATTGACTCCACTATCCAGTTACGAGTTGCAGTTAGCACCACTAATTTCACGCAGGCAATCTGAAAAAGACTGGGAGAGTTTCCTAAAGTTACTGTAACAGAATTAAGAAGCGTGTAGAAGGAAATGGAAGCCAGGAGTGGGTTGCTGCCAGGAAGATGCCCTCTAGCGCTGCACTTCTCAGACTCTTAACGTGCACGTGAGGCACCCAGGGACTTATTTCAAACGTAGACTCTGATTGATGAGGCCGGGGTGAGGCCTGAGGTTCCGTGTTTCTAACGTGTTCCTGGGTGCAGCTGGTCCTGCTGGCCCATGGACCACACTTCGGAAAACAAAGGTCTTGGAAGTGATGTCTGAAGGGTGACCAGAAACCATCCAGGACAAGAGGGGTTTCCTCGTGGAGGAAAGGACTCTCGCCATGATGCCTATGTAAGAAACACCAGGGGAGTCATAAGGAACTGCAGGCATCCACGTTGTCTAAAAATCACCCATGTACATGTTGTACTAATTATAGGGGTATTGAACCCTTAGCGGTGCGGGGGAATGATGCACCACGTTCTTCGCGTTAAGGGCAACTCCAGGAAAAAGAAAGCAAAACTTACAGGTCACATGTTTGAAAGAAACTGTGTTTTTGTTGTGGTGGCACACAATATTGTCAGCCACAATTTAGAATTGTTGTGCTTCTTTTTTCCTTTGGGTGTCGGGTAGAGATGTGTAGAACCATAGCCTCGCCAGCAGGTACTGCATTGTCTAGCCATAGTGCTGAGACTTAGGACACTTTTTTTTTTTTAACATCTATTTATTTCTGAGAGAGAGAGAGCAGGGTAGGGGCAGAGAGAGGGGGACAAAGGATCCCAGGCAGGCTCTGTGCCGCCAGCAGCAAGGCAGAGGTGGGGCTCAAACCCGTGAACCATGAGATCATCACCTGAGCCGAAGTCTGACGCTCAATGGACTGAGCCACCCAGGTGCCCCAGGATGCTTTTGTGTGAGTTGAGATCTGAGAGTGTTTGGAGGGAGCTGTGGTTTGAGAAATTGAGGTTGGAGGGGCACACTTATAGTGTCACAACCACAAACTAGCCTCCCACGAGGTGATTCATGGGTGCTGGGGAACAGATTTTGAAAAGAAGGGAGGTTCCGAACGAGCCACAAAAGATGAGGTGGGGAGACAAGTGGAGGCAAAATCTGCAGAGAAGGGGACTTCCTTCTTTACCCCACCTATAGGGGAAGGGAGGACGGGGCCCCTCACGCTTTTTTTTTTTTTCCAGTCAGTGTTTCTTTTTCTCTACCCCTCCCTCCAGCCTCCCCACTACCCTGGAAAAAACCGTTTTATAAGTTTGGGGAGCACAGCCTTAAACACCACATCCCAGTGACAGCCTCCATTTGTGACTCCGCCCCGTGGTGAGCATAGAATCCTAATTCCCTGCTTGGCTTCCAGGATATGGGAACTGATCGGAATTTCATGGCTCCAGGTGGATTTCTCAGCACACCGACTCAAACACATGGAACCCACTGACCGAGTCTTCCTATATTCTTCACTAGTCAATGCCCTTTACTAACTCCCTTCGCTGGAGGTACAGTTACAATTTAAATGCCGATTATAGGATCGTGCCTCAAACTCATTTGGTTCCTGACATCCAAGAACTTACAGCTATAGTTCCACACATACATGGTGAATCGTGGGCCGAACCATGAAACGGTTCAAATACGGCATGTATTTCAGTTTGCTCCTCACTGGGTTGGGGATTTCACTGCCCAAACACCCCGTTCTTACTTTGCTCATAAGGAAGGATTACAGAAATTGAGCTTGTGTGGAGACAATGGGTCCTCACAAAGACCATGAGAGCCTGTTGCCCATCCCAAGCCAGATTCTGTGGCCCAACCAGCATCTGTCTGTGCTGACGCTGCCTCAGCACTTGACCATCTTCTGCTGGACTCCCCGGGGAACTATCTTCTTCTGGGAGACCATCGATGGGCGTGCCCATCCATTGTTTCAGCTTCCTGTGGTGCAGTAAAGAGAGCCCCAAAACATGGAGTTTGGAGAATATTCCTTTCTCAAAATATGGTCTGTAGTGTACTGCACCAGACTTACCTCTCACGGGGGTCCCAGTCCCTTATATAAATGAACCAAAGATGGCGTCCGTTTATTGGCCATCACTTTCAGACTCACTGGCTCAAAAACCTGCCAGTACCAAATCCAAAGTTTTGGACACCAAGTTGTTTGTAAAACAGCACAAACAAACAGATTTTTAGCCATTCGGAGTCTGCCTGCTTTGCATTCCCCTGAAAACCTCACCTGACAGCCATTATTCATTGATAAGACATAGGACCTTGTAGTTATCAGGCCCCAAGTCACTGCTGTACTTTGGAAAGTTCTGACCCAGGGTCTCTCTGTCTTGATGCTGAGACAGACACCACCTAGACACCCAAACCTCCCTCTCAGGTCCTTCTTCCCCTACCAGTTCCTTTGCCCTCCTTGACTTCTAGATAATGGCCCTTTGAAGCCTCTGGATCATCTCTTGCTATGAGGGATTTCCCATCACATACAAATACAACCCTCTGCAAGTGTTGCCCAATAAAGCATGAGTGTGTTTCTGACTCTCATGGTTGTAACTTTTCCTTTAATCAGCTCCAAACCCTTCAGGTCCCTATATACTCCTACCCCAGAACTATATGGGAAGTGATGACTGGAAATGTAGTTTTCATAAGCTTCCCCAGGTGATGATAATGGTGATAATGATGGTGATGATGATGCTGTGTGTGTGTGTGTGTGTGTGTGTGTGTGTGTGTGTTCTCACACCTACATAGGCATTAAAATTTAAGAGCCACAGGTCAGAGAATTTGACTTGGCTCCTGCCTCTTGTACTTGATATCTGCCTTTGAGATATTCCCTTTCATTCTCCAAGCATCACTTTTTCTCCCTTGCAAGGTTAGAGGCTGATGTTGCCATTAGAGAGGACTGTGCAGATCAAATGCAATAGAGCGTGTGGAAGTGATTGGAGAAATGGTGGACATATGGTAAGTGCTTCGCACGTAGGTGTGGGATCTGTTGCTTTCTTCTTGTTCCTTCCTGATGCTCTTTGGACCTAGTCTGTCATTCCAAAGTATTCTCTTTTGAAACCTGCCCTTTGTAATCATGTGGGCATTGTCAGTCTACCGATTCCTGTATAGATTTCATCTGACATACTGCTGTGCCTACCGGACTTTAAGTCTTTTAATTTCCTGTCCCTCTGCTATTAGATCTCTCTGTAACTGCATTATCTAATGCCATAAAGTGTCTGGGAACGAAGGTTAAATGAAAAATGCTACACAAGGTACATTTGTACTGTATTGTTACAGTCCTTATCGCTAAATTCAGATGGGATCCAAATGCTATTTCTGTATACGACTTTGTTCAGTTCCACTCCACTGTCTATTGGATATTCTGGTTTTGGTAAATACATTCTTCTCCCTTTTTGCTTAGAATCCTCTACTGAAATATAATTATTTTTAGCAACTCTGCTGAGTTGTTTGCAGTTTTGCATGCAAGCCTTCGCTCTCTGGGGACATAGTCAATACACAGCCCAAGGTCCCCGTGAATGGTGAGAGAGATGTGTGAAATCAGGGTGTGATTTCCCAGTGATGGTTGCTCAAGGAGATCATTTACCAAAGGTGCCTTGTGCACTGTGGAAATCTTTAACCCCTAATTCATGGATCTTTCTTTCTCTGACATTAAATGCTCTTGCCCAAAGAAGATGTCTCAGGTGGAGGGAGAGGTGTCCTCTATTTCATCTCTGCTGTTCATGAGTTCTTAAGGAAGCCACAGTATGTGCCAAATGCATGTGGAGTAGCAAGCATAATTATTTTTTTCTGCTAAGGTTGCTGCCGGGGACTGATGTAATGAAAAGACAAACAAAGTCATATGTGAATTTGACTTTCATTGCATGTGGCTGGAGTGGGGAAGATGATAATACAACTCTGGTTTTCGTATGTTAACATTGGGAGTGAGCGACTGAGAGGAGACTCAAATGAGTCTCCGTTTGTGTGGTTTCAGGGGGATGGGTAAGCAAAACAGTGGTTTGAATAACTATATAGTTGTTCAGTGAGGATAGATGGGCATATACAAATATGGGCACGTTATTTAGAGAAACCCATTGGGTGGACACTCTAGGAAGTGACTAGGAAAGAAGGATGTTGAGAGAGATAATTCTTGAAACTTGACCAGCGAAGGAGAAACAGTCCACATCGACATTTTAAATGGAGACTGGATAGACTAGTGTGCTTCTGGAAAAGCTGCCTGGTTCACATTTCCAGTGTCAAGTCTCAGGAATCTAGGGAGGAAAAAGCCAACTGCTTAAGTCAAAAAGGACAAACAAAGAGAAAGAACCTCATTTGGATTAGATTTAGAGCAAAAATTTTATTGAACACTATGCTAGACTTCACGTTTAGGGTAACTCATATGTGAAAAATAGTATTTGTCATTGTGCCAAGGACTTTGCATAGATGATTTCATTTGAGCTTCAGGAAAACCCTATTTAGCCAACAAATGGAAAAGCTAGTGTTAGAAGTACTTTAGGATAAAAAAAGGAAGTTAGGGGGGCGCCTGGGTAGTTCAGTCGGTTAAGTGTCCGACTTCAGCTCAGGTCATGATCTCACAGCTCGTGAGTTCAAGCCCTGCGTCGGGCTCTGTGCTGACAGCTGAGAACCTGGAGTTTGCTTGGGATTCTGTGTCTCCCTCGCTCTCTCTGCCCCTCCCCCACTTGCTCGGTCTCTGTCTCTGTCTCTCTGTCTCTCTCTCAAAAGTAAATAAAAACATTAGAAAAACATTGAGAAAAAGGAAGTTAGTTGTAAAGTGCATATTATGAAAAATTAAGTAAATCACAGAACCACAGTACCATGTACATACAACTAGTGTATGCAACGTAGCGTATCTACAGCATGGTGCTTTACCCATTAGCGACAGGTTCCCCTTATGTTTCCACTTTTGGGGAATCCAAAATCAGACAGCGTGGATTTGAATCCTGGCTCTACCACTTATTAGTTCTCTGAACCTGAACACTTTAATTTGCCTTTGTAAGCTTCAATTCACCTGTCTTGAAATGAAGATAATGGCAGTACCTGCTATATAGCACCTTTAGAAACTCAAAGAAAAAAAAAAGTCAACCTAAAATTTTATACTCAGTGACAATAATCTTTTAAAAATTTTCAGATGAACAAATGCAAAAACGATTCATCACAGCAGATCTTTACTGCAAGAAAAGTTAAAGAAAGTCCTTCAGGCCAAAGAAGAATGATTCCAGACGGAAATACGGATCTACATAAAGAACAAGGGGTGTTGGAAAGGGTAAACACATGGGTAAATATGTAAGAGAGTTTTCTTATCACTTAAATCACATAAAAGACCACTGACTCTGCAAGTGAAAAATAATAGCAATATAATCTTATGTATATTATAAACATAATAGTAAAGTATGATAACAATATTCCAAAGAATGAGAGGGGAGAAATCTAAGTATACACTCTTCTAAGGCTCTTAAACTTTACGTGCAGTGGTAAGACACCATGTAAAGGTAGACTGTGACAAGTTAAATGTGTATACCATAAACCCTAAAGTAACCACTAAATAACAAAACAAAGAGCTATAGTTAATAGTAATCCAAAGAAGGAGGGGAAATAGAATCATTAAAAAATATATTCAATTAATTCAAAGAAAGCAGAAAAAGAAGACAAAGGGAAGAAAATGTAACCGTATCAATAATGTAATTAAATGTCAATGGTTTAAATACTTCTATCAAAAGGCAGAGATTGTTGGATTAAATTAAAAAAAGATCTCACTCTATCCTAACTACAATGAACCACACTTCAAATGGAAAGACACAAGTAAGTCATTAAAGAGAAAAGGGTAGAAAAAGATGTGACATGTCAACACTAACCAAAAGAAATCTGGAGTGGCTTAGTATCAGACAAAATAGATTTCAAAGTTAATATTAATAGGGCACAAGTTTTCATTTTATAATGGTAGAGTGCCTGACTCATCAAAAGGATATAACAATTGTAAATTTTTATGTACTGACTACATCTTCATAACACATGGAGCAACAAGTAGCCAAGGACACCAGGGAGAAATACACAAGTCCACATTTTTAGTTGAGGATGTCAATATTTCTCTCTTAGAAATTGGTAGCACAATTACATAGGTGTAATCATCAAGACAGTGTAGTACTGACATAAAAACAGACACATAGATCAATGGAACAGAATAGAGAACCCAGACATGGACCCACAAACATATGGCCAACTAATCTTGGACAAAGCAGGAAAGAATATCCGATGGAAAAGGACAGTCTCTACAGCAAATGGTGTTGGGAAAACTGGACAGCAACATGCAGAAGAATGAAACTGGACCACTTTCTTACACCAGACACAAAAATAAGTTCAAAATGGTTGAAAGACCGAAATGTAAGACAGGAAACCATCAAACTCCTAGAGGAAAAACAGGCTGCAACCTCTTTGACCTTGGTTACTGCAACTTCTTACTAGACATGTCTCCAGAGGCGAGGGAAACAAAAGCAAAAATGAACTATTGGGGCCTCATCGTGATAAAACGCTTCTGCACAGTGAAGTAAATAATCGAAAAACTAAAAGGCAACCTACAGAATGGGAGAAGATATTCGCAAATGACATGTCAGATAAAGGGTTAGTATCCAAAATCTATAAAGAACTTATCAAACTCAACACCCAAAAAATAAATAATCCAGTGAAGAAATGGGCAAAAGACATGAATAGACATTTCTCCAAGGAAGACAACCAGATAGCCAACCGACACATGAAAAAATGCTCAACATCACTCATCATCAGGGAAATACAAATCAAAACCACAATGAGATACCACCTCACGCCTGTCAGAATGGCTAAAATTAACAACCAAGGAAACAACAGATGTTGGTGAGGATGCAAAGAAAGAGAAACACTTTTGCACTTTTTTAAAAATTAAAACATATATATATATATATATGTGTGTATATATATATTTTATTTTAGAGAGAGAGAAAGCCAGGGAGAGAGGCAGAGGGAGAGAGAGAGAATCTCAAGCAGGTTTCACACTCAGTGCAGAGCCCAACGTGGGCCATGATCCCTTGACCCTGGGATCATGACCTGAGCTGAAATCAGGAGTCAGATGCTCAACCGACTGGGCCACCCAGGTGCCCCCACTTTTGCACTGTTGATGAGAATGTTAATTTGGTGCTGGCGGTCTGTAAAACAGTATCAATGTTCCTCAAAAGATCAAAAATAGAACTACCCTATGACCCAGCAATTGCATTACTAGGTATTTATCCAAAGGATACAAAAATGCTGACTTGAAGGGGCACGTGCACCCCAATGTTTATAGCAGTGCTATCAACAATAGCTGAATTATGGAAAGAGCCCAATGTCTGTCAACTGAGGAATGGATAAAGAAGATGCAGAATATATACACAATGGAATATTACTCGGCGAGCAAAAAGAATGAAATCTTGCTGTATGCAATCATGTGGATGGAACTAGAGTGTATTATGCTAAGTGAAATAAGTCACTCAGAAAGACAAATGTACGATTTCACTCATATGTAGAATTTAAGAAACAAAACAGATGAACATAAGGGAAGGGAAAGAAAAATAAGATAAAGACAGAGAGGGAAGCAAACCAAAAGGGACTCTTAAATACAGAGAACAAACTGAGAATTGCTGGAGTGATGGTGGGGGGTGATGGGCTAAATGGGTGATGGGCATTAAGGAAGGCACTTGTTGGGATGAGCACTGGGTGTTATATGTAAGTGATGAATCACTAAATTCTACTCCTAAAACCAATACTATACTATGTTAACTAGCTTGAATTTAAATAAAAAAAGAAAAGAAATTGGTAGCACAAAATAGATTTAAAAATCAGTAAGTATATAGGAGATTTGAGTAACACTGTCAAACAAATTGACCTAATCAACATGGATAGAACAGTACCCTTACCAGCAGTGTAAGACACATTATTTTTTAAGTCTATTCAGAGTATTTACTAGGATATACATATCCTGGGCCAAAGACACAAGTCTTAATGATTTAAAAATATTTAGGTCACACAAAGTAGACCAAAATGTAATTAAGTTAAAATACGATGATATAAAGATCTTTTTAGAATCCCCAAATATTTGTATACTAAACAAGGTACTTCTAAAAAATACCCATGGATGAATAACAAAATCAAAAAAGAAATTAGATTGTATTTCAAACAATGATAATGAAAACACAACATAACAAAATTTTTGGAATATCACTAACTAAGGCAGTATGAGAGGGGAATTTATAGGATTAAATGTCTTTATTAGAAAATAAGATCTCCAATTAATACCTCAATGTTCAGCTTAACAAAATGGAAAGAGAAGAGCAAATTGAACTTACAGTAAGTAGGAAAAAAGAAATAAAGTTTATAGCAGAAATAAACAAAATGGAACATAGGAAAACAATAGAAATCATTAAAACCAAACCTCAGTTTGGAGAGAGCCCAAGCATAAGAGACTCTTAAAAACTGAGAACAAAGTGAGGGTAGATGGGGGGTGGGAGGGAGGGGAGGGTGGGTGATGGGCATTGAGGAGGGCACCTTTTGGGATGAGCACTGGGTGTTGTATGGAAACCAATGTGACAATAAATTTGACATCAAAAATAAAAAATTAAAAAAAAAAAGCCCAAACAAAAAACAAAAAAACCAACAACAAAAAAACCCCAAACCTCAGTTTTTAGATAAGAACAATAAAATTGATAAATCTCTAGCTAGAGTAATCAGAAAAAAAAGATCAATGATTCCTATTAATGATATTAAAAGAAACTTACAGAGGTGATATCGCTGAAGAGTCTACTGATATTAAAAGGATGATAAAAAATATAAACAACTCGGGGCACCTGGTGATTCAGTCCATTAAGCGCCCGACTTCGGCTCAGGTCATTATCTCATAGTTTGTGGCTTCGAGCCCTGCGTCGGGCTCTGTGCTGAAAGCATTGGAGACTAGAGCCTGCTTCTGATTCTGTGTCTCCCTCTCTCTCTCTCTCTCTCTCTCTCTGCCCCTCCCCACTCACACTCTGTCTCTCTCTCTCTCAAAAAAAAAAAAAAATATATATATACATATATATATAAACAATTCTAGATGAGTGAATTTGATGCCCAGATGAAATGTACAAATTCTTTGGAAGACACAGGTTAACAAAGCTCATTCTTAAAGAAATAGAAACCCCAAATATCCCTATATCTAGCAAATTTATTGAATTGGTAGCTAAAAGCCTTCTCACAAGGAAACTCCAGGCCTCCAGGCCATGATAGTTTTGCTAGCTGCGTGTTTTCAAATATTTGAGAAAGAAATAATACCAATTCTATGCAAACTCTTTTATAAAACTTACTTCTTTATTGATTAAAAAAAATTTTTTTTAAAGGAGGGGATACTTCTGAGCTTATTCTGTGAGCCAGTGTTTACCCTGATACCAGAAAATTACATGATGGTAAATGAAAACTACAGACTGATTTCTCTCACGAACGCCGATACAAAAACTCCAAACAGAAACATTTGAAAGGAAAAAGCAAAATTGTTTTTATTTGCAACCAACGTGACTGTCTGGGTCAACAATCCAATGAATCTACAAAAGGCTGCTAGAACTAATTAGTGAGTGTAGCAAGGTTGTGGGACACTATTACCGTATGTCCAAACCAACTGTACCCCTATATACTAGAAACAAGCAATCAGAAGTGGAAATTGATAAAACCATGTGATTCACCATAGCATCAGATACATATATAAAGTACTTAGGGATCAATCGGACAAAAAGTGTGAAAGATCTATAAGATGAATGCTAAAAAAAGCAAAGCAAAGCAAAACAAAAAAACCTTTCTGAGTGATATGCTGTGCTCAGAGGTCAGAAGATCCAATTCTGTTAAGACGTTAATCCTCCCCATGGTGAGCTACAGATTTGAATGGAATCCCGGCAGATTATTTTGTAGAAACTGATCGACTAATTCTAAAATTCATATAGAAATGCCAAGGGGCCTAGAATATCCAAATTTACTTGGAAAAATAAGAACAAAGCTGGTGGACGAAAAAGATATGATTTTAAAACTTATTATAAAGCTACAATAATTAAGACTGTGTGGCAGATAGGTGGGTAGGTCGATAAATACAGGCTAGAGTCCACATACGTACGGCAAGTACTTTTGATGAAGATTCAAAGTTCTGTGGAGGAAAGCGATTTACATCCACTTGGTCTTGAGTGGGGCCTCATAAATTCAACATCAGCAGGTGATTCTGGTACCCAACCAGGTTTGGGGTCCTCTCTTCATGGCACTTATTCCTTTCCCTCCCTCAGTCTCTGCCTTTTGGTGTCTGGAGTTGTTTAAACCCCCCAGCCTGAGTACATGGGGACTGGGATGAATCTCTCTCCTTCTGTCATCCATTTAAAGGAAGGACATTGGCAAGAACTTAATGATTCTGAGTCTTAAAGGGAAACACCGGCCCTCTAGGCTCAGGGATACTTGTCTATCAGGTATTCCTAAGGCATCCCAAGTCACCAGGATGGTGACTAGGGAATCCTCCCCTGCTGAGAGTTCCCATACAGCTCTGCTCTATATTTTCTCTTTCTAAAAAAATGACTTCTACCATTCTCAATTCCTTATAGGTGCTCAGTCACCTTCATCCTGACACCAAATTACGATTATAATTCAACGGACTTCAACTTGGAAAGTTCAATTAGAAATACATAATTCTATTTGCTACTTCTTGGAGCAAATCATATATTCTCTTGCCTCTGTGCAGGGTGTCCACATGCTGTCAATGATTTCCTGGGAGCATCGAAGTTCCTGTTTGGGGTTGGGAGAAAAGAAGAAACAAAAGCTCTTCATCTCATCTGCTGCTGGTTGCTAGTTCACTTTCAGAATCATGAGCCACCAGGCGGGGTTATGTCTGCAAAAACCTGAAGAAGGACCTAAACATGATCCAGAGAGCAAAATTCACTCTGATGGGCCAGAAGGAGGTTGGTGGTGCTGAAGAAAAATACAAAAGGACCATATTTACTGCGGGGCTAATGGCAGGCCACTAGCCAGAGTATCTGCTCACCGTTCATCTGTTCATCACGGCATCCCGATCAACCCGTATTACCACATCTGTCCCCCCAAGCCGCAGAAGGTCACCCCCAGTCAGTGTTGAAAGGAAGGGAGAACTTGCACCTGAGAAAAGCCCAGATGCGGTGTTGGTAGAAACGTGTGTTCGCCATCAGAAGCTGATTAGGTACCAGAATCCCTGTCCATTATCACAATGGAGGGATCACTCGATTTGCCCATCTAGACGTATGCATTCTCCACACGCATTTATAGAGTCCTCACCACGTGCAGGGAGGTGTGATAGGTCAAGGGTTAGAGATATGGAAAGCTGAGTCCCTGCGTTTGGTCACTAAAGAGGATTCCCTTCAGGAAAGGAGGTTAGAGGCTTACTTTGGTCTTTGTTGTTTTTGCAATGTCAAACAGACCCAGGCAAACTGCAGTGGAGGAAATTGTATTCTGTCAGCAAAAGTAAGTAGGTATAGAAAAATAGCGTGCCTTTGCCATTTTAGCAGCAACAGCAATATTAGTAACATCGAATATTTATCAAGCTCTGATCACAATCGGGGAACAGTGCTGTTTTACTGTCTTGGGTAACCCACAATACCGATTCTATGAGAAGGGAGGACCTTGTTATACCCATTTTCCAGATGAAGGAACCAAGGCTCGGAGAAGTCGAGCGAGGTGCCTGAGATTACAGAACTAATAAGGGTGAATGCGGATTCAGACTCCGGCCTGTCTTGGGGCAAAGTCCCAAATCGAATTTGCCACGAATCGTAACAACGACTTCCACAATCAGGGGATGGGGAAAAACTCAATTCCATTCTCTTAAAGACTGTGATGTTTGTGACAAAAACCGGGTAATGTCTGAACATTGGGAATGTCATATGGGCATAGCTTTGTCATTGGCTCCCAGAGGCTCCCGGGGGTTAATCATCTTCCCTTTGTGGCACTTTGGGACACTGGGGCCGAAAGTCACTCTGTGAACATAACACTAATCATTGCGTATCTGAAAGCTCTCTGGAAAAAGTTAAACATTTCAACAAACCCCCTTTTCTTGAAGTGCATTCAGCATTTTCCCTCCTCAGAAGTGACTTGTAAGTTTGTGCTTTTAATTATTATCATTCTCCCCTAAAATTACAGGCAAAGCCCTCAGTGATATTTGAAACATCAATTACTGGCCTGCAGCCCTCTGCTACTGTTTCTCTGCCTGCTGCCAAGGCTGCAAATCCATTTCTGCATTTCTTTCAGATTTTCTGAACAAAATTATGGAAAATCGCTGTTGGCACATGGCATTTTTCCACAATGGTCAGAGTTATTGACTTGTGCCGTTATGCGCTGCTTGAAGACGGCATTCCAGCTTCAAATGCCAGCCTTAAAAGCATCAGAACATTTTCTCCGATCTGGGCTTCATAAATTTTCCACAGGAAGAGTCAACGAAATCTTCCCCGGCTTTGCCTAAACCTCCTACTGAGTGCAACTATGTGCTTCTAATGGGCCGGTCGCCGATTGTAGGTCCTCGCTTCTTGGGGCTCCCGGGTAGGGATTGTCCGTCTTCCCGTCACAGCTGTTCATATTGTGTGACGCTGAGCAGGGGACTCCCTTTAGCCAGGGGCTGCCGTCACTGCCGCCAGGACCCTCCGAGGCCTCCATGAAAGAGAGAGACCCGTTGGCAACATTTTGAATGGGTCTTCTCTGTCACTCCCTATCAGGGCCCCAATCTGTGCAGGAACATTCCAAAGGGCTCCTCAGATTCAAAATTCCCAACTTGACTCCTCCTTCTGTATTCCCCATTGAGGGCTCAGACACGTACAGGAAATCTAGAAATTATTCTCAGCTACTTTCTCCGTCTGATCCCATATGGCCCTTCTGTCACTAAAGTCTGTCATTTCTACTTCAAATGTCTCTCTCACATCAACTTCTTTACTATCACTGATCTTTCTCTGAGATTTTCCCAAGGGGCTCCTGGCCGGTATTTTACCAGTAGTCTTTTCCTTCGCCAGTGTATCTTCCCTACTGCTGTCCAAGGGGCTATTTTAAGACTATGTGTTCCTTAGTTTACGCAACAATTATTGAGCGCCTACCCTGTACGAGACATTGTAGCAGATGCTAGGGAAATAGACACAGTGAGGATATGACCCCAAACTCTAAATGCTATTGACCACTGTTACTCTACTGCTTAGAAAGGGTTGATGGATCTCTCCTAGGAAATAGTCACAATGCTTTAATATGGCTGGTCCTTGGGAACCATGATTGGTTTGGTTCCAGTATATCTTCTGGTCACAACTCTCCCCATTTCTTTCAATGTACCCTACTTTCCAGTGGTACTAATGTCTCTATTCTCTAAAAGGGCAGGCAATTTTCAGAGCCCAAACCTTTCCCATACTGACCCACTGCTTCTCAACACCCATGTTTCACCCTTTAGCAAATGGCGACTAAGTTTTTAAGGCCTGACTCAGATCTCACCCTCCTCTGTTGGCATTCCATTCTTCCCCTTTGATAGCTTCCAGATCATCTGTGTTCTCAATTCACTACATCCATATCTCTGAAACTTTAGTAGCGGGTAGAGAAGGTGGGTAATACAGGATGGCCACGAGGAGCGTAAACTTTGGTAGCAGATGGGTCCAAGTTCTGTTATTGATTAGCTGTGAGGTCTTTGTCAAGTTGTGTATTCAATTTAAGCCTCAGTTTCTCTATCTGTAAATTGGGGATGGGATTCTGTACCTTGAAGGGTTGTTAGCAGTATTTAATGGGTTCGTTTAAGAGTAAACGCTAAATAACTTACAGCAATTATTAATATTGCCATTCTCATTATTATTACTGTAGAACCGCTCACTGCATCATGTTATCACAATTATTTTTGTGCCTCTTTCTCCTATCAGGTTGCACACTCCGATAGTACAGGGACCATAGCTTTTTCACCTCTCTTTATCCAGTGCCTAGGATAAACCCTGACTTACATTAGGTGCTTCACATTTGTAAAAAACAACAAACGAATCTTTATCTGGAAATCCACAGAGACTTCAAATACAACATGTAAGGAAGCCAAAATCTCTAGCTTCCTTTAAGGCACTTGAAGTGCCTAGAAAAGGGCCTAGCCTGTGGCAATTGCTAAAAGAATAAGTAAATCATATTATAATTCAGGTTAATTCAGCCAAACACATTGAGGAGTCACTCTTTCAACTATGTGTAAGGATCGTAAGTGTGAATTTCTGCAGGCGTTGAGACATTTGATTAAGTTATCAAAGAGATTCCCTGAGTATCCATAAAAAAGGCCTCATATCAGGTTTTATGTCCAGGAAACTAGACAATAGGCCACTCGTATTACTTAAACTCATCTTTTGACACTTGCCAACAGGAGGAACGCAGAGAGGTTGTGGGTTCTACCTTGTACCAGAAAGGCCTATGTGTGTTTAGGTGTATTTTGAGCTCTGGAGTAAAATATAATTCCCACATTCCATAAAACACACCTCCAATCATCTGCTCTATATTCTCTTCATCGTATCTCAACAAAGGTTAACCCCAAATTCCACATTGCCAATCACAGGCTGGTGATAGGTCCAAGTGCCTTTTCCCTTTCTCTGATTGGTCTGCATACGCTGCACGATTATTTTGGGGACCCTGCATGCACTAATTATGCCTTCCTACGATACACTGCTCTAGACATGCATCGTCTTCCACTGATTGTGGCTCAGGACAGGCCCATCCTCGACACACCCCAATGGTTTAGAAAGAAACTCTTCGGTATTGTAAACGGGTAGAATAAAAGGTTTTTACATAATCAAAGAAAGGGAAAGATGGGTCCATTTGGTCCCTGATATACATACAGGGAAGATAAAGCTCCTAGTTTCTCCTGAAGTATGTGAAGTCCTTGTAAGAGTGTCCAACGGATAGAAGCTACCAGAGTGAGCCTGACTTTGGCCAAGCGAGAGCACTGACGGCACCAGTCTTGTCCACCTCCAGGCCGCCACCTATGCTGCCTTCTATACCTGAGTCAAGAGCCCTGCCAACTTAGACTCCTGTCCCTACGGCCCAGTACATGCAAAATTTTGGTTGAGATTTTCAACGTCTCCAAACTTGAATTTCTGAATAGAGATAACACTTAAACATTGCGGTGCTAGTTGGGAGACTGAAATGAGATTTTGTCGTAAAGCTTATTTATTCTGAAAGAGAGAGAGAGCGAGTGTGAGCAGGGGAGGGGCAGAGAGAGAGGGATAGAGAAAATCCCAAGCACAGTCTGAGTGCTGTCAATGTGGAGCTCAATGCAGGGTTCAGTCCCATGAACCATGAGATCATGGCCTGAGCCGAAATCAAGAGTTAGACACTTAACTGGCTGAGCCATCTAGGTGCCCCTGGGCACCTGGCTGAATAGTATACACACACACACACACACACACACACACACACACACCCCAAATTTCCACTACATGCCTCAGGCTAGTGATTCTGATTGCTCATCAGACTCACCCAGGAGGGCTTGTAGAAACACAGGTTGCTAGGGGCGCCTGGGTGGCGCAGTCGGTTAAGCGTCTGACTTCAGCCAGGTCACGATCTCGCGGTCCGTGAGTTCAAGCCCCGCGTCAGGCTCTGGGCCGATGGCTCGGAGCCTGGAGCCTGTTTCCGATTCTGTGTCTCCCTCTCTCTCTGCCCCTCCCCCGTTCATGCTCTGTCTCTCTCTGTCCCAAAAATAAATAAACGTTGAAAAAAAAATTAAAAAAAGAAACACAGGTTGCTAGATCATTCCTCCAGAGTCTCTGATTTGGTAGGTCTGGGGTGGGGCCCTAGAATGTGAATGTTCCCCCAGTTCTCAGGCGATGCTGTTGCTCCTAGCTTGAGCATTACATTTGGATCAGCACCACACGAGGAGAAACAGAGTCAGAATGGAGGAAATACTCCTGGCTTCTCTCACTTCCATTCACTGTCTTGTTGCCGGTGAAGCAGTCATGACTTTGTGGTGAATGGTGCAGAGAGAAAGAACTTATCGATACCTATGGCTTAGCTCTTCTGGGATTTTTCTTTCAAGCTGGCCCACGCTCATTTGGCATTCTGGGCCCAGAAGCAAACAAGGGTCAGGGGCCAAGACTGAATGCGTCACCTAGGCTCCCCTGAAACGAAATTTTGAAATAAAAATAGCCTAGCATGCTACAGTGTTACTCCTCTGTTATTATAAAAATAATTCTCGACTCTTCTATGGATCGGGCCATTTGTTAGGTATCAGTGACAGTGTGCAGACAGATACGGTTCTTTTTTTTTTTTTTTTAAAGTTCTTTATTATATTCCAGAACAGGGGTTGGCAAACTTTTCCTGCAAAGGATTGGATAGTAAATATGTCAGGATTTGCAGGCCATGCGGTCTTTGCTGCAGCGACTCACCTCCGCTGCTGGAGTGCAAAAGCAGCCACACATACAGGCAAATGAGTGCACGTGGCTGTGTTGCAATAAAACTTTGCTTACAAAACAAGTGGAGGGCTAGAATTGGTCTGTGGGCCATAGTTTGCCAACCCCTGTTCTAGTGCAATAAACCAAAGACAACTAAGCAAACATACTCCTAAGTGAAAGGAACCTAGTGTGTAGGCACTCGCGTAGAGCTAAGCGTGTTCACACGGGTTGAGATCTGAAAGCCTTGCAAGGCTAGGAAGGAGAGAGAGAAAATAAATATGATAGGCCATGGAGGTGGAGTTATTGCCATGGACTGGAACATGCAGCCCCTTGGGGGCTTTGAAAACCTCTGATGACTGTTCATGCCTTTCCTTCCCCCTCTGCTTCCACGGGCAGGGTGGTGGCGGCTGACTAGGGGTGTGGACCTGCTCTCAGAAAGGAAACGTCCAGAATCACTCTACCATGGCCTCATAAAAGTCCTGAGAACAGCTGAGTGGGGTTACTTCCTTCTCCTGCCCCTCATCATGATGGTAAGAGGAAACTCAAGTCTCAGAGAAAGGCAAGTTTGTTTTTAGTGCCTCCTTCTAGAGTCCCTGGGCTCCCCTCTTGGCTGTAACCTTAGGGCATCCACATCCTGGGACCTAGGGGCCCCGCGGGTGTGGCCCGGGACAAATTCTTCCTCTCTGGGTTCGTGTCCTTCTCTTTGAGCTTCAAGTTACATAGCCGTGAAAGGATAGTTATTCTACCCACCTGAACATGTCATGATGAAACGCAGATACGAGGTTTTCTTCTGTATAAGACATGAAAGCATGAAATGTGAGGAAAGTAATGGCTGCCACGGCAGAGTAATGACGTAGAGGAGGAGGAGGAGGAGGAAGAGGAGGAGGAGGAGGGGGGTGGCAATGTGATGATAGAGGTGATGGAGTCCCATCGCTAAAGCATTTACTGAACATATACTCATTGAGCCCCTATGTGTCAGGTACTAGGTGTTAGGAACACAGTCATGAGGGAAAAACAGGCACAGCCCTTGCCCTCAAAGCCCTTTGGGTCTAGTGGAAGGGGAATGACATTAAAAGAACATTCATCTATGAGCGCCTGGGTGGCTAGTCAGCTAAACACGCCACTTTGGCTCAGGTCATGATCTCACAGTTCCTGAGTTTGAGCCCCGCATTGGGCCGAGGGCTTTCTGCTGTCAGCGTAGAACCCACTTCAGATTCTGTGTCTCCCTCTCTCTCCGCCCCTTTCTGGCTCACACTCTCTTTCTCTCTCACAAAAATAAATAAACATTAAAAAAAAAAACATTCATATGGCTAATGACATATATATATAATTGTAGAATGAAACAATACTTTCTTCACAAGCACAATTAAACAAAGGTGTTTCTTCACACATACCTCTTGCTATCAGATGATGTGTGTGTGTGTGTGTGAGAGAGAGAGAGAGAGAGAGAGGAATGAGAGAGAGAGTCAGAGTCATTAGGGTAGGAATAGGGAGGGGGCATCCAAGTTTAAAATAGTTCAGTCTCAATAGCATTGGTTAGTTTGCATGGTTAACTCCATGAAACTGTAAATGAATCCATTGAGGAAAGCTAGTAGGATACATACCTTTGTTGAGAGACCAACTTTTCTTTTCTTTTTTTTTTATTTATTTTTCTTTTTTATTTAAAAAAATTTTTTTTTTCAACGTTTATTTATTTTTGGGACAGAGAGAGACAGAGCATGAACGGGGGAGGGGCAGAGAGAGAGGGAGACACAGAATCGGAAACAGGCTCCAGGCTCTGAGCCATCAGCCCAGAGCCTGACGCGGGGCTCGAACTCACGGACCGCGAGATCGTGACCTGGCTGAAGTCGGACGCTTAACCGACTGCGCCACTCAGGCGCCCCTCTTTTGTTTTTTTTTAAATTTAATGTTTGTTTTTTAGAGAGAGGGAGACAGACCGTGAGCAGGGGAGGGGCAGAGAAAGAGGGAGACACAGAATCCGAAGCAAGCTCTGGGCTGTGAGCTGTCAGCACAGAGCCCGATGTGGGGCTCGAACCCACAGACCCACGAACCATGAGATCATGCCCCGAGCCGCAGTTAGAGGCTTAACCGACTGAGCCGCCCAGGCGCCTCGAGAGGCCAACTTCTCATTCAGATGTATCTTGCGCAAGTTGCACAGACAGATGTTGATGCGAGGTAAAATGTGTATGTCACTGCCACTGCCTTCCGATTAAAAGCATGAGTTTGGGAGCCAGATTGCTTGGGCTCCTATCCCACCTGTTCCGCTGTGTTGGGAACTATGATGACCCTGCCAAGATGCCACATTCTAACTCTTGGGACCTATGGATACCTTAGGTGTCACAGCAAAGGGGAATTAAGTTCACAGATGAAATTAAGGTTGCTAGAAACAGCTGATCTTGAGATGCCCTGGGTTATCCAAGTGGGTCCAGCATAATCGTAAATTTGTGCTAATTTGTTACAACAGCCACACAAACTTGATGCTCCCACTTCCTAGCAGCCCTGGGAAAAGCCATTTCCCTTCTCTGTGCCTCCACTTTCACCTGGGTTCAATGCAGATCGTTCAAATACCTGCTTGGCAAAGGTGAGATTAAATGGGGTAATAATAGATGTAAGACACTTAGCACAGAGCCTGGCCTGTGGTAGATACTCTGTAACATTAGCTCTGTCCCTTTCTCTTTGTGCCCCTGTCTCGAGGTGAGGAGAGGTGCTCCGTGTCTCGAAGGCAGGTGGCAGATACCCAGCGATGACTCACTCACCTGAGCCAGCGGGCTGGGGTCACCTGAGCCACCTGGATCTGGATCAGTGTCATCCTCGTGGTCCTAGCAGCCCCAGGGAATCAGGCAGACATTAGATATGTCCCTAATTATCCACCTAGACTACACCAGCCTCACTCCTGCTGAAGTGAAAAGTGTGAGCCCAAGCAACCCGTTGTCTCATGCCTCAAAGGCGTGCTCCCTTTCTGAGAAGTAAAATAAGAAAAAACTCCGAAACGAATACATGTGCAGCTTTCAGAGAAGGGATCTGTATGCTCTCCAGCATGCCACAGTTCATAATATTCAAATTATTAGCAAATAAGGGTCATTATAAATTATTAACTGTTTGCGAGTGGAACGATTTGCATATTTTAAAACCTTCCCTTCCTATTCAATCTTCAAAACACCTTTTCTCCTTGCAAATCATGAAGGATTATTGGGATGGCGGGCTTTGGTCTGGCTGCACGATGCGCTTGGGGAGGGAGGGAGCGGTTGTTGCCTGAGCTTGTGTTGGGAGCCTGGCCGGCTGCCCCGGAGTCCTCTCTTCCTCGCACATGGGTGTACGTGCTCAGACCTGTGGCCCCAGACCTGCCCAGGCACACACCCCAGCTCTGACCCTGAGCTGGATGTCTGGAAGGCGTTGGTTCATTCACAATCATGGGAGCGGTGGCTCTCCCTGGGTCTGCTGTGGTTCACTTCTCTCCTGGACCAGAGGGCTCTGTCCCATTTATAGTCTCACTCTGTTTCCTCCGACAGCAGTTCTGGATTAGCTGCCCAGGTCCCTTTGTGTCCGTCTTCGAATCTGAACTTCACATTCTGTTCCTAAGTTCCACATTTCTAGGGATCGTTTCCCAGACCCCTAGTCCCATGCCTGTGCAACGGGGTTCTTATATTCCCAGCCTCTGACTCCTCATCTAGCTTCAGAGTCCCTGAAATGTGACACCTCAAAATCTGTCTCTTCCTGCCTGAACTTTCCAATAGGGTCAAATGAGAGAAGAGTGGGGTTGGTTCGCCGAGACATTTCCTGCAAAGTGACCCTGAGCAAGTAGTTATTTGGGCGGTGGGGGATAAATCATCAGGCCAGGCATTGGCTTGATTGCATGGCATCCCGTCTTTAAAAGGATGAATGTTTGGGTTGATACTTGACCAACAACATAAAGAACAAGGTCACAGCTCGTATTTTTGCCCCTAAAAAGGCATTGCTCTTCCAAAATCCCAGAGGAAAGTGGAGTCTGGCTTTTTGATTATACGTTTCATTGCAATGCAGTGATGTAATGTCATACATGATAAAACTAGGGAGCTGGGCTTGAATTGAAGTCAATTGAAGCTTACAGGCTTAATCCAGGTTTGGGTATTTCAAATTTGTCCAGCCATGATTTCTAGGGCAACTATTTGAGGTTAGAATAGCTTATGAGTAACATGGACCACTGGTTGGTTTCGTTTGCAATTCAATGGGCCACGGCAAAGGAAACTCTGCTCATATGGTTTGGAAAATGTCATTTTGAAGGCAAAACTGAGCTAATCTCTGTATCCTGAGGACCTTAAAAAGGAGGCTTTCCACTGCCATCTTATCAGAGCCCGAACGAATGTGAACAGGTAAAGGCCGCCTCAAGGATTACAAAGGGCCTGGCAGGTTTGGTTTTGTGTGAGTCCAGGAGTAATCCCCGGTTTGTTTAACCGGGTGATTCTGGGTCAGGGAGCAGTTGACACAAGTTCCCAGAGACAAGTTTACAAAGGAATGCCCTGCGCGGTGGCTGCAGCTACAGGCCGAGGGCTCCGTGTTCTCATCCGTGTTGTCCATGGCGCCCCGGGCTCCTTCCTGAGCCGGCTGCTCTTGAAAGCCACAGGCCCTTTGCAATGGCAATTTAGGTTATTCAAAACCAGAGTAGTATTTGAAGGTAAGGAAACCTCTTTGACTGGAGTGAGAACTGAATTTTGTTCCCTAATACATGACAAAATCTTTGTTGGGTCTCTCAAACGGATAGGAAAATGAATATACACACACACACACACACACACACACACATATATATGTATATATATATGTGTATATCTATATATACACACACACAT
>NW_024412427.1:6471846-6473684 GCF_014898765.1 Herpailurus yagouaroundi
ACATATATATGTGTGTGTGTGTGTGTATGTATATATATATATATATATATATAAAATTTTTTTTAATGAGATTTTGTGTCCTTTTACGTCCGTGAGTCTGGTGTTCACCAAACAGGGTGGCAGAATCCATTCGCACGTTGCATAAAAGAGTCACTCTAAGCAGAGGCAGAGACTGAGAAGTAATAACCTGAGGGCCCGGGTTCTGCCCCCACCACACTCGCAGACACAAAAGCCAAGTCAGGTCTCCGCCTAGTGCCACAGAGGAAAACTGTAGGGGGTATGACAGAAGTCATTGGGCCTGGTCAGGCCCTCCTGACCCCTGGATCCAGGCACCACCACCCCCAGGAAAGCGGTGTCTGAACCACGTGTGCACTGGGAAGTGGGTAGGGGGCAAAGCAATTCAGGATAAGGGAACAGCATGTGCAGGGAGCCCAATGCGGGAGGGAACACGGTGTGGTCAGGCCCTTTAAGGAAGATGGCTGTGGCAGAGAGCTAGATTCTGCCCATTCCCTGGCTCCATAAATCTTCCCGTTATATATGGGACTTCTTACCCTCGGGCTACTCCTAGCTGTAGAACAGTTCATCCTTTCCAAATGTCCTCAAACACTGGAAACCCTGGCTCTGTCACTTCTCCCTGTAGTGTTATGTTATCCACAGGGCAGTCCTGAGAATCCAACCGTAGACTATATCATAATATCCAAGTCTATATCTTTTTGCCCTTCTAAATCTCGGGCATTTCTGGAAACATAAAGGTCCAGGTGGCTTAAGGGGGCTATCGGGGAGTAACTGCAGAGACTGACCAGGGCTGGTCCCCGAGGAGAGCCACCGTCCCTCTGGGGAAGACCTGGAACATTCTTCCCTCCAGCTAGCTGCCCTGCCCTAACCCCCTCCGGTCTCCCCCTGGCTCTTTCTTTCCCTAATTATAACCTGAGTTGAGTCATCTCATATAGCTGCTGGTGGTTAGGGTTTAATGTCTGCTCTAATAGTTACTTGGTCTTCCGAATAAGTAAGGAAAGTGGTGGGTTTGAAGCAGCCCAATTTTCCTCAGGACTGAGGTCATTCATAGAGGTTCATTAAGAAGACACAGAATATCTTTAAAAGCCACTAAGGAAACAGAGTGCTCATAGTTTCCATTCAGCCATCCCCCAAATATCTGTCTCGTTTTCTTCAGATAAGTAATCGGAGCACAATATAACCACTGCCTACGCTGCTTATGCTATTAGAGGGGATTTATCTTTAATCCTTCCATGTCATCTTCGTATATCCTTCCAGAAGACAAAAAAAGAAAAATCTAGATCGAGGATTCCAAACCTCCATGTGTGGAGGGTTTATTTGGGCCACTTATAAAACTACACCCCAGGATGACTCTGATTCATCTGGTTTGATGATGCGGCTTAGGAAGCTGCAGTTTTCATAATGACCCCAAAGGGACTGCCCTTGGAGCGAGGGGGCAACAGCCCTCTGGCTCTTTCTGTGCACCACTCTGGCACCACCCTGGCTGGACACAGGGAAACGATAAGTGTGTCGGAGGAGATCCTTAAGGACGGAGGCTCTGCCGGACCTCAGCCACGTCGTGGTCAGTGCCGTGTGCCCTTGCGAACGCGCTGCCCAGGACACGCGCTCTGAAGTTTGTGATCATGCTTCCCTAATAGCAGTCTTCAAAGATGGGATACGGTCCCCGGTTCTCAACTACCTCTGAGTCCAGTGGAGAAGGTAGACTTCTTTATAATCTACTGCTATCAACAGGGTGTGATACCCATGGAGGAAATACAATAATCTGTAGTATTTTTTTTTCTTTCTTTCTTTCTTTCTTTCTTTCTTTCTTTCTTTCTTTCTTT
>NW_024412427.1:6473694-6478121 GCF_014898765.1 Herpailurus yagouaroundi
TTTCTTTCTTTCTTTCTTTCTTTCTTTCTTTCTTTCTTTCTTTCTTTCTTTCCTTCTTTCTTTCCTTCTTTCTTGTTAATTTTTTTAATGTTTATTTATTTTTGAGAGAGAGTAAGAGAGACAGATCTTGGGTGGGAGAGGGGCAGAGAAAGAGGGAGACACAGAATCCGAAGCAGGCTCCGGGCTCCGAGCCGGAAGCACAGAGCCCGACTCCGGGCTCGAACTCACGGACCGACCATGAGATCATGACCTGAGCCGAAGTCGGATGCTTAACTGACTGAGCCACCCAGGAGTCTCTAAAAACTATTTCTGCATGATTTATTACAGAAAAAAAAAAAAGGCCCATAAAGCACTTTAGAGAATTCAAAGTTTGCCAAAGTACGACCCATGACCCATGAGTACGACCCATGAGAAACACTGAAGAACTGTCTAAAGTTTTGAGGAGAAAGGACTGTGATCAAGGAATCAGTTCAGATGTTCCTTGGAGTGGCCATTCACTTTCAGCAATGGCTGAAAGACAAACTTCATTTTTTGAAAATTATATACTATTCCTATAACCTTCCTTTAAACGGTATCCTGGCAGTCAGAGAGACCAGTTAAATGAAGAACTTTTCACAAACACAATCACAGATAAACAAAAAGATAAGTAAATAATAAAAACAAAAACGTGGCATAATTAGCTGATCCAAAATTCCATGATTTCTAGGAACATCCTGGAAATTAATTGGGTAAAAGGGTGGGAACAATGATGGAAGATTAGTTTTTCTATCTTACAGGGAGAATTGACAGTTACTTATTAGTTTATTATACCCAGAAATCAGAAAACTAAAGATTAGTTGAGTGTGTAAATACTTGAAATAATACGTCTTCTGAATTACTAGGGGATAAAAGGGCTTAGTGTTTAATTAGCAAATGACAGAGAACCACAAAGGAAAGGAAACAAAATGCAGAGCAGAGCAAAAGGAAACTACACTGAGTCAGAAAACACTAACAAGGAAAGTGAAAAATCTGGTTAGAACAATATATGTATACAAAGCAAACTACTCCTTTTTAGAAAAGATTTCCAACTTGGGTCAATACAAAACTGCAGTTGTTTGCTGATTAAAAGAAATAGCTAAAATAAAGATATTTCAGTAATTTATCAAGGTGTTTCATATTCATGAACTCAATAATATTCCATTTTAGACATTTTCTTCCTAAAGAACAATCATGTATATACACAGACATGAGTGTCTAAGAATGTTCATTGTAGCATTATTTAAAATACAAAAGTTAAAACAATATGATGATATATGCCAGGTTTAAATGTAAACATCTGTAGTGTGAAACGAAGTCACCAAAGTTGTGATAAGAAATTTATTTCATACCCTAATATTGTGATAATAAAAAAATTCAAGAAATTCACATAATATAGCACACTAACTTGTTCATGATCTATTTAAGTGAAAAGAAAGGAACCAGGTTATCATATAGAATTGATCCAAGTAGTAACTGTATCAATGGGTTGGAATCATGATGTTCTAAAATGTTATTAGATAGAGTTTATCAGTAAGTCTACCAGTGGGTTGGGATCATGTTTTAAAATGTCTTGCCTCTGTTTCCCTTTTGTATTTCTTTTTTCTTTTTTTTTTTACATTTAGCATGCATACATTTTGAAAATTTATTTAATTTTTTCATCCTGATGTATACTCTTTAATCCCCCACCAAATAATTATTTTTATTTTTTTTTAATATGAAATTTATTGTCAAATTGGTTTCCATACAACACCCAGTGCTCATCCCAACAGGTACCCTCCTCAATGCCCATCACCCACCCTCCCTTCCCTCCTACCTCCCATCAACCCTCAGTTTGTTCTCAGTTTTAAAGAGTCTCTTATGTTTTGGCTCCCTCCCTTTCTAACCTTTTTTTTCCCTTCCCCTCCCCCATAGTCTTCTGTTAAGTTTCTCAGGATCCACATAGGAGTGAAAACATACGGTATGTCTTTCTCTGTATGACTAATTTCACTTAGCATAACACTCTCCAGTTCCATCCACATTGCTACAAAAGGCCTTATTTCATTCTTTCTCATTGCCAAGTAGTATTCCATTGTGTATATAAACACAATTTCTTTATCCATTCATCAGTTGATGGACATTTAGGCTCTTTCCATAATTTGGCTATTGTTGCAAGTGCTGCTATAAACATTGGGGTAAAAGCGCCCCCATGCATCAGCACTCCTGTATCCCTTGGGTAAATTCCTACCAGTGCTATTGCTGGGTCATAGGGTACTTTTAAAATAATAAAGAATAGGGGCGCCTGGGTGGCTTAGTTGGTTGAGCGTCCGACTTTGGCTCAGGTCATGATCTCGTGGTCTGTGAGTTCGAGTCCTGCGTCGGGCTCTGTGCTGACAGCTCAGAGCCTGAAGCTTGCTTTGGGTTCTGTGTCCCCCTCTCTCGCTGCCCCTTCCCCCCGTTCACGCTCTGTTTCTCTTCCTGTCAAAAATGAACAAACATTAAAATTTTTTTTAAATAATAAAGAATAAAGTGTTTGATTTCAACACACCAGGCAAATACAAATTCAAATTAAAACAGCAAATGTTTCCACAACAGGAACAACCAGCTTTATTTTTATTGAAAAAAAGAGGGTAATTCTGGTTTCTTTTTGCCTTTTAAGAATTTTGCAAAACTCCCTTCACTAATAAAATTCACAACAACTAATCGCATGTACAACCAGAACATTACTTAGAGGTTGATATACATATATTCATTTATAAGTTGATATGGGATATACATATATATTATGTGTAAATATCCTGTGCTGTGAAAACAAAGATCTTATTTTTCATTGCCCAAAGGACTTTTAAAATTATCTATCACAGCACCTTCCATAAGCAGAAATTCATAATAATGGAACTTACTGAAAATTTTGGATATCAGCCATAGCTATTCCCAGAGGAAACATTGTACAATCAAGTATTTAATATTAAATAATAAAGGACACACATTCCTGTTCTAGGGTTTAGAAAAAACATAGACACAGTGTTGAAAGAATTAAAAACACTATATTTTTATCTAGGCCAGTATTTCTGAAACCAATATTTTAAGGTGGATGATTTTCTAGATGAAATAAGTGGTCAAAAATAACAGAAGTGTTATAAATTTTATGAGCCCAAACCTATTTTTAAAGAAAGGTGTAATAGATTTACTCCCAAGAATGGCTGACAGAGCCATGTGTGTTTCACCAGCGAATTTAAAATTTCCAAGGAAGTGGTAATTTCAGTGTTATATAAACTGGTCTAAAACATAAATTAAGAGACGTTTCTCGATGATGAATTTTACCACGTTAGGATATATCGCTGACATTAAGACCTGGGAAAGTTTGCACAAAATAAAAAATAGAGATGGCATTTATTTATTTTTAAAAACTTTTTTAATGTTTACTTATCTCGAGAGAGACAGAGACAGGGACAGAGTGTGAGGGGGGAAGGGTCAGAGAGAGAGGGAGACACAGAATCCAAGGCAGACTCCAGGCTCTGAGCTGTCAGCACAGAGCCCCACGTGGGGCTCCAACTCACGAACGGTGAGATTATGACCTGAGCCGGTGTCAGATGCTTAACCAACTGAGCCACCCAGGCGCCCCGAGATGGCATTTATTTTTAAATGTTGGTGCAAAGATCCTAACTACAGTCTTTGCAAATAGAATCTTTTATAGTATGTTAAAACAAAACATCCCATAAAAACATGGCTTATTTAGGGCTGCTAGAAAGACACAACATTAGCACATCAGCAGAGCCACAAGGAAATGCCATGTTGGTGTAGTCAAAGTGTGATTTTTGGCATGCATGGGAGAGCTTGACAAAATAATGATTTCTGGGTCTCAACCCCGAGGATTCTATTATACTAGTTGGGAGGGAGAGACTGCTGAGAATTTGCGTGTCCAGCAAGTTCCTGGGTCATAATGATGCTGTCAGTCAGAGGAACACACATTGAGCCACACTGCATGGAGCACTGGTACTCAACCCTGGCTGTGTGTTGAAATCACATGGGAAGCTTTCAAAAATACTGATGTCTGAGTTCCAACAGCAGAGATTACGATTTAATTGCATGGAGTACGGGGCGCCTGGGTGGCGCAGTCGGTTGAGCGTCCGACTTCAGCCAGGTCACGATCTCGCGGTCCGTGAGTTCGAGCCCCGCGTCGGGCTCTGGGCTGATGGCTCGGAGCCTGGAGCCTGTTTCCGATTCTGTGTCTCCCTCTCTCTCTGCCCCTCCCCCATTCATGCTCTGTCTCTCTCTGTCCCAAAAATAAATAAACGTTGAAAAAAAAAAATTAAACAAAAAAATTGCATGGAGTATAAATTGGGTATTAAGGGAAGGGGTGGTTAAAATCTGGCAAGCTGGGGAGGGACAGAGAGAGAGGGAGACACAGAATCTGAAGCAGGCTCCAGGCT
>NW_024412427.1:6478221-6664246 GCF_014898765.1 Herpailurus yagouaroundi
CCGACTGAGTCACCCAGAGGCCCCTCCCCAAATGATTTCAATGTGCACCCAAGGTTGAGATCCACAGCTCAAAAAAGATTGGCCAAATCAGCGGTCGCACATTATCTTTATTATAAAGGTTTACTGGTGATTAGGGGTGGTCTTTCCCTCCTTGACACAATCCATCTTAAGAGATTTCCTGGGTATAATCATGATCACTTTTTATGAAGCCACTGCTCTCTGCAAGGCAGAGACAGATACTACCTCAAATTCATGAAGAGACTTTTCAAGGTCAGCTTGGTTTTCCTTACCACTGGCTAAAAAAATGGAGTCTATATTGGTTGGAAGGGGGGCAACTATCCTGGTTTTCCCTGGACTGAAGCATATCCGGGGGTTTAGAATTTCAGTGCTAAAACTGGTGAAGTCCTAGGAAAACAAGGAGGGGTTGATCACTTTAAGGCTAGTAGTGTGCTTATGGTCAAATGCTACTAAGTGGCATAACCAGGAGTTGAAAGCTGGTTTGTCTTGTGCTCTGTCCACTCTACCATATTTCCCTGGAAAGCCTTAGGGGAAGGATTATTAGAAACTAATGGAGTCTTGGAGAATCTCCATTACAACGCAAGGTTGATTCACTGGAAATGAGAAGGAGATAGCACTGAGGTGTGGATTTCAGGTATTTTTCAGTTTATAAATAAAAAGTTCTCTGAACTACATAAATGATAAAATATCTATGGCGATGATTCTCAAAGTGGGTCCCAGGACAAGTGGCATAGGACCATAGGGGAACCTGTTAGAGATGCAAACTCACAGGCTCTACCCTAGACCTGCTGATTAGCAAACGTGGGCTGGAATCAGCATTCTGTGCTTTAAGAGGCCCTCTAGATGATTCTGATATGTGCTGAAGTTTAAGAACCACTGGTCCAGAAGAAACATTTTCAAAGTTTCCCAGATTCCAGTGTGCATCCAGGGATGAGAACCACAGCTAAGATCTCAAAGCAGCTGTTCTCAACATTGGCCTGTACCTTAGAAACACCTGGAGAGTTTTTAAAAGTCTAGATGTCCAAGTTGTTGGATCAATTACACAGGAATCTCTGGGGATCAATAGTTTTCAAATCCCCCTAGATGACATCAGTATGGATGTCAAGCCAGGCTTGAGAACCATTGCCTTCAAGCCTTTAAGGTTGTAGAATTCCACGGTGAATGTAAGAAGTGTGTTTCCTCATTGTCAAATGCCAGAAAATTTTCCATGAATATGGGCCCCTAGACTTGGAAATTAAAAAAAAAAAATGCTAATTTAACTATATACTGTGCCTGTCGGTTACTTGATCTGCCTAGGGTATATCTATTAAGAGTGAGTCTATGGAATTTTCTGGAAAGTCAGGTAGGAATCTGTCCTTTGAGATCATCGGGCTCCTTTGGAAGACTTGGACCTCTTTTGGGGGAAGGAAAAAGTCCAAAGGTATAATCCTGACAGGTGAAAGTGATTTTTCAATGAAAAGACAAGTTTGTTATGAGGGTGTGCCCAGATCTGCCCTTTACTGAGAATATTCCAGGGCTTTACCTGGAGTCAGTCCTACTGCACAGTGGACATTGACTTCATGAGCCAAAACTTCCCATTTGAATTTCCGAAAATAATGTTGAATGTTTCCCCAAAACCAGTAAACAGTAAAACTGGAAAAAATAATCTTTACATTATTCTTTTTTAGGTCATGAAGACTGGAAAAGGAGAATTGTCTACAAATGAATTCTGCATTCGGTGATGTTGTGGCAGAGCATGGAAAGTACTGGAACTCGAACTCTTTCATTTCTTTTACTATCCAAGCTGTGAATTTCAAAAATAACAAGTCATTATAAAAGTGAAACATGAGATTCTTCACACCCACTGTTTTAATCATTTTAAAACCTTCCATAACTTGAAGTAACTAAAACGTTTCTTTTTTAGTAGTTAATGCGCACTGCATTTTTTAGTGCTTTCTGAACATAAAATAAGACAGCATTAATATTATGTTCTAGGTTTCGTGACAGGCATTTTGCATTTATTCACTCAGCACAGACTGTGTGCTAAGGACTGGAATGTTTGCCTAAGTTCTGGAGATTAATGGCACGTTATTCCTGCTTTCGAAGAGCTCAGTCTGATGAGATAATCAAAGCATGATGTAGGGTGTGCAGTGAGGCAGGAAGTCCACCCAAAAGGGTGTCTAGCCCAGTTTGGCAAAGCCAGGGAGTGGGCAGGAACCACAGAAGCTGCTAGAAGAACTGATATTTGATCAGAATCAAGAGTAGTAGGGGTCAGCAAGCAAAACTTAATTGGAATACAAGGTGTAACGAACCATAACATTCATAACAACTCAATGAACTAGTTATTATTGGCCACATCTCACATTTTAAGTTAACATTTTAAATAAAACAACCAGGTGTCAATATCACGGACCAAATTTTGTGGGAGGGCATCGCACCAGCCAGCCTACATAAAGGTTGTTTTTAAAGGTTGTTAAATATATATATATATGTATATATATATACATATATATATATATACATATATATATAAATATATATGTTTACTTACATATAATATGCATAACATATATTGTATTTGTTATTTATATTATATATGTTGGCTATATACAATAGGACAATATGTGCCTGGTGTCTGATTCTGGGCTCTACGTTTCCCTCTGCAGATGGACCTTCTCTGTTTTTATCAGCATGCACAAAGATGTACCCCCAGCTCCAGACTGAAATAGTCTCTTACTTGTTCTCCTTGTCAACTAATTTGAACATCACATATGTTTAACTAATTGGAACATATTAGTTCAAATGTTGGAGATGGAACATCTGGAAGTACTGGGGAAGCCAGGGCTGTGTGTGCAAAAGCCACATGGGATCTGAGAGAGCAATTCAACTATCAGTTGCACACCAAATCCTTGTGTATGTGCCCTGTGCTTCGGCAGATGTCGGGGTCACTGTCTTGATGCTGGAAATGCTTCTGATCCAAATGGAATATTGGAGTGTAACAAGTGAAGAAGCCTGGTGAAATCTCCATGTTATTTTCATGGATTTTAACCTCCCATCTCTTGGTAGACTAGAGTAAATATATTCTTACTGGAGGCGGTAAAAACTGATGTCTTCAAGACCTAGCTGACTGCTTTCTGATAAGGTGTCTTCCAAAAGTTCCATAAGCTTTCTGAACCTCAGTTTCTTTATTTGTTAAAAAGCTTACTATCCCCATGTTAAAGTATGACTATGAAGATTTCATAAACGATGAGGACAATCAGAAGGTCCTTCCCGTTACAGGTTGAGATCATAACCCTCCTCGGGGATAATCTTTCCGATGCCTAAGTCTTATGTTTATTCCAAATTATTTTTAGCTCACCCTAAAAAATGTATCCTCCTTTATTTCCGAGATTTGTAATTGGCCCTTGGAGAAGCTGAATGTTCTGGTTAACACAGCAAATGGGCTGGGTGGTGATTAAGCTTTCAGCCTTATTATTGAAATCAGTGAATTACTGACTTATTTGTGAAATCGGCGATAACGTTCCAAAGAGAGATGCCTTTCTCATATGCTCAAATATAAATTTGGCATCAAAACAAGATGGGAAGCTTTAAAAGCAAAATGAGTTTTTATAAGATGTTGTCCATCATGCCTCTTCCCAGAAGCGTGTGGGAGACCACATTGTATGATAGAAAAATGGTGGGGGTGAGGGGAAGACTGAAACGATTGTTGGCCTTTCTCAGAATTCTAAAGATGTAATTTGAGTTACTCTAATAATTCAGAATTTCAAAAGGTCCACTCTATTTCAAAGAAAATCTCTTAGGCTAATGTGAGATGGATAAAGAGGGCTGATCTCTCTGGCCAGGAGTCCCAAAACATGATTTATTCTTGTAGCATTTCTGTGAGATGTTTTTTCCTCTTTTCCAAATTTTGTAGAAATGCCAAGTCTCTTTCTTCAAAATTCAATACAATTTGGCTCAGAAACACAAGGCAGGGGGAATAGGACACCCGTTTTTTAAATTCTATACAGCTTCTCACACCCCTGACTAACCTTCTATTTAGAAGATTTAAAAATAATTTTCCATATACTTTTTGATTTTTTTTTGGATATTCTTTAAAACCTCCTCTACAGCACTGAAATGTAATCCGGTATTCACAGGTGAAAACTACTTACTCTTTGAAAACAGCATTTCTTTTGGCTCAGCCAAAAATACAGGAATGTTTTCACTTACTTCCCACTAAAGAGAAAAATGATTTCATGAAGTAAGTCGCACCTTTGAGGAATAACATCAAAAATGTCAACCTTGAGCTTTGAGAAGTCACCAACGGCAAGTTCAGATTTGTGCGCGGGCCCAGCTCTGAATCATAAAGCCTGGCTAAAGACATCTGCCATCTGATCCTCGCGGTAAACCCAGTGGCATGGTGCTGAAGAAGGAGCTGGGACTTTTATTTCTTTGGGACATGTGTGTGTCTTAGAAACGCCATGGAGACTCTGGGACTAAGTCTCTATAACTTGCAAACGGGACACTTCTCCCTCTTTTCCTTTGGGTTCCAACATGACAAAGTAACAGGTTCTCCACCAAGGGCGAGGGCCCCCTCCCTTACCGTCTTCCTCATTCCCTAGGTCTAGATCCAGCTCCTAATTCTGGCTTAGCATCTGTGGTGGAAGAATAATGGCGCCCCCAAGATGTCTACCATCCCTGAAGGCTGTGAACATATCCTCTGACATGGCGGGAGAGACTCTGCAAATGCGATGAAGCTAAGGGTCTTTAGATGGAAGAACTGGGTTATTTGGGTTGGGCCCAAGGTAATCATATGAGGGTCCTTATAAGCGGAAGGAAGTTGCACAGAGAAATCGGAAGATGTTATGTTCCTGGCGATGAGGAGGAAGGAAAGGGTCACAGACCAAGGAATGCATGTGACCTCTAGAAGCTGGAAAGTGCAAGGAAATGGATCCTCCCCTCCAGCCTCCAGAAAGAATGCAGCACTGCCAACATGTTGACTTTGGCCCTGTGAGACCCATTTAAGAGTTGTGACCACCAGAACTGTAAGATAATACATCTACGTTGCTTTGAGTCACCAAGTTTGCATTCATTTGTTACAGCACGAATAGGATACACATCCAGCACCTCTGAGGAGCCATGTCCTGGCTGCCGGGTGGGGACTGCTTTGAGTAGCTGGGCAAAGCGCTTCTGACCATTGACTCTATCCCCTTAAAGAGCTCGGAAGAGGCTGGTGGCACAAGGATTGTAATGGATTCTTTCTCTTTGGTAGGCAAGAAGGCTGAGGCTTCCAAAACAGACTGATGCAGACCAAACGCTTAAGGACCTTTAACTTTTGTCTCCGCTAACTTCATAAAAAAGGCCTTTTGTGTTCTCAAGGAATCAAGTAAATAGAACTTCTTTCTGGGTATATGATCTCACAGATAGCAATAGTGCCCATCTTCCAGAAGCCCTGGGACACTTTCTGCCCCGAGTTCCTGGAAAAGATTAAGCTCACGATTTTGTGGCACCTTTGACAACAAGTGCTGACTGAACCTGAGGCAAAGCCACAAAAAATGACCCCGGAATTAAATACCTCTCAGGGGAGGTGTTCAATCCAAAACAAATTCAAGCGAAACTCTCTGGATTTGACCTTTAAACCCTGAACCGTGGCTATTTCAAGTGGTGCTTTCAAGATTCTGAGGTCTAGCAAAACCTCAGCGAGGGGCAGTGGGAGGGAGAGAAAGAGAGAGAGAGAGAGAGAGAGAGAGAGAGAGAGAGGCCAATCTGGGACTGGAGGGGTGGGAGCGGGAGAAACAACTTTGCTGTTTTGTTAGAGGTGTTTCCCCAGAACCAGCCAGAGTGAACATCTGTGACATTCTTGTTTGGACACTCTGTCACTTGGTCTTGAAACATTTTTATGAAATGCTACAGAAAGTGTTAGAATATCCAATTAGTGATGAGATGGTGGAGCTGAGAAAGTGTCATTTGCCTGGGTGGTCCCCAAACTTCTCTGGCCTTTTAGCCAATGACATTTACTTTAATAATAGCTCAGAGGCCAAGAGGCCTCCCATCTTCCCTCTTCATGAACAAATCATGAGGAACTCCCCTATTTCTTACTCACGTCTCTGGAATCTGTGCGTGGTGGTTTGCAAAAGAGTGTTTCCTATCAAGGGTGGACTTGAAACGCCGAGAGCTGCCTGGAGATCTCTGAAGCAACCTCCTGGGGGAAAACAATCAGACTTTTTATGTCTGGCTCTTAGGGCCACAAAAATGGAGCAGGGAGGGGAAGGGTGCGTGACGGCTCAGCGAAACACAGACTTCTGTACCATTTGGAATTTGGAAGAGAATTTTGATTTGTTCGTGATCCAGCTGGAGTTAAGGGTTCTGGGCCCAACTCGGTGCCCTGATCGATGCGTGCAGCCTACAGCCTGCAGCCTGCTGTGGAGGCAGGATTAGAAAGTGGATCCACCAATCACCTCTCAGCTAAACCTACTACAGATGCAATGAAGGTAGTTTCAAGTGCTGGAGACTGGCGGTGTCCAAACATAGATCTGATGACCATGCCGAGGATCTTCCAGAAAGCATTCAAAACACTGACTGGGTGATTGGACGTAATCGTTTAGTCAACCTGTCAGCACATGTTCGTTAAATTTACTACAGTCACCGATCTATGCTGGCTATTGCATTGGTCTCAAAGGTCCACCTTAAGTGTTTCTAATTTTATTATTCTATTAATTTTGGTATGGATGGCAAAAAAGAACGATCGGATAGAGGTAAGAGTTGCATCCTTCACGATGCTGAAAATACGCATAAAGCAAAGGCTCATAGAGTGAGTTTTTTTTTTAAACCCCCAAACAACAGCAACAATAAGAACAATTATCATCTGATCCAGGCATAAATATATATATTCATAATATAATTTCATCTTTCAACAAAACCTTGTAGGAAATACGATTACCCTTTTTCTTCAGACATGTAAGCTGAGGCTCAGAGATATTAAATGAGCTGTCTCAGAGCTGTCACCGAGGTAGTATTCTATCCGGTTCTATCCCACACGGAGACCAGGTAGGTAACAAGTCCATACGCTGTCTTTTGGCTATAGAATTTCAGAATGCTGGAAATGGAAATAGAATAGTTACTCACAATATACTTCTTTGGAGGCAAATGGGGTTCCTTTCCAAAATAGTTGACGGCAAGTTATTCCCTGTATAAATGGAGATTTGCAAACTCTCATCTAGGGTGAGATCAGCGACAAGTCAGTTGCTACTGGTTGCTTGCGAGAACTTACTTACAGCAAATTAGTTCAAACACACAAAAAAATGGTTCTTAACCGGCTTTTTATTGGTGATTTTAGAAGCTCTCAAATAGCTGAAGTTAGGATTATTTCTGCCATTCCAGTACTTTAGGGATTCTTGGATGATGCAGCAGTGGGGAAAAGCATACCCCGAGTACCCCCACCTAGCACTGCCCCAGGCACTTTCATGCATGTCGGCTTACTTAGTTTCTTCAGTGACCTGAGAGGGTCAATGCCACCCATCCCATTTTTGTAGGAAAGAGCATTGAAATTCAATATTTTGTTCCCGATCGTGCTGATTATTAGACCATCAAAGCTGGCTATTTAGTGACAGGCTTGCGGTTGACAAGTAGCTATGCATTTACATAACAGGGAAACTCAAAATGCTTTTCTGGGCTACATCGTGGTTCTAACCATCACTTTGTCATGGTGTTTGCATGGGGAGAGATGCTCTGAATTCCAAACAAGAGATGTTGACAGATGAAGGCTTCTTGTGTACTGGCTGGAACCAACCTTTTTTTTTTTTTTTGGACCAGTTTGATCCAGGAACCAACCCTATGGTGTGGTAGATCACGTATCAGTCACTCTACACCGAACTATTTGTCATTGAATCCATGCTGACCAATGAGTAGTGACGGTGTGCGGATTTTACACACCAGGACCAGGGAAACAGCTGATCTACTCTGAGTTCCGTCCCTTGAGACTGTCTCAAGGTCAGGTAGGGAAGGAAGCTATCTATAGGCAACGAGGGAATGAAAGCCTACATTAGCTTTGTTTATGCATCACATTCTTCTTGGGGTGGAGATGCGGGGGTGCAGTGGGAAAAACTGCAGAGCTCCATGTGTCAGGAAAGGAACTCACATGAAGATATGGTCCTTGTTGCTCTGCCTGCCTTCACAAAGCATCCCTGGTCGGTATTCTGGGTGCTTTTCACATTCCCATCATCTTCTAATACTTGAGTTCTGCCTGAGGAATAGGATTTGGGTCCTCAATGGAGTGCCTACTCCCTTAGAAAGCCTGAGAAGCCACCGCCGTTCCATGAGGCTGCGCATGGAAAAGAGATTAGGCAGGCACTGCTCTCTGACGAGGCCACATCAGGACTCTGGCCTTGACTGTAAATGAATCTGCACTTGCCCCTGTGCCTCTGCCTTCCACAGTCCATCCTCTCTCTCCATCCTCCCCATACAGCAGCAATAATTTAAAACAGCAAAATCGATGGACTTTGAAATCCGGAGAGCGGAAGCAAACCGGGGCTCACAGTCTAAGGTGAAAGGGATGTTCGAGACAAGTAAATTTTGAAGCTGAACGCCAGCTAATGCTCACTTTGTCACAGTTTATCAGGAAGCCAATCTGAAACCACAGGTGGGGACTAACCCTGTCCTGTTTTCAACAGACTTTCCATTTTCTTTGTCTTGCTCAAAACGTGACGCGGTTTAAGTAGGTTTGTAAAATTTCTCCTATCCTAATTTTTAAAAAGTTAATTATTGTATGCAGTTTTCTTTAAGTATTGAACTTGAAATGTTGATCTTTATTTTGGTTCTTTTGCTTTATATTCATTTATTGTTGTATTATTATCACTATTAAATGTTTTTATCGTCTTATGTTAATTTACTGCTATTGCACTTATGATTATCGTTAGTAATAACAGCATCAGTGATAGTAGTTATAACCGTACCAGTGGTGGTGGTAAGTTTGTGTGTTTGAACTTTGGACTCAAATCTCTACCTGGTTTCTTACTGCAGTGAGCTGGGCTGGAATATATTTGGGACATGTGAGAGGTCCTTGGGATAGATTCACAGCAGAGTTATAGAATCTGTTGAGTTGAAATCCCCTATCCCAACCTCCTTATCCTTAGATCCTGCCCTAATCCCACTTTAAAAAAGATAGATCAAAAATCAATATGTGCACATGGCAAATAAATACCATAAAATACGGAGTAAAATGTAAAAGTTTCTGTCCTTCCTCCAATTTCTATTCCCCCTAAGTAACTGTTAGGATCAGTTTCTTACATATTTAGTGCAGATTCATCCCAGCACATATAGACAGATGTTTCTTATGATCAATTGGATGATTTATACATACACACACTATCCTGTGTCTTGCTTCCCCCCCGCCCCGCCGTGAATATTATATTTTGGAGAATTTCGTCAACCCATAGGCATGTTTTGGTTTTAAAACAGCCTCTTAGTATTTAATGTAAAGATGTACCCTAAATTATTTAGATTAGTATTCTGTTGATGGAAACTTAGATTTTTTTTTCCTTTTAATTAGAAATTATGGGACCACAAATGCACATCTTTCTTGCTTGTGCAAATATATCTACAGGATAATTTCTGCTTTTTTATTTAGGGGCTATGGATGGCACTTACCTCCCAGGTGACAGACATTCTGGATCCCTCCTAATGCTGTGGCCAAAGGAGAGCAGCCAGGAAAGATATACGTGCCCAGAGGAGAAAAAAAGCCAAGAGAGCAAATGATTCCACAAGAGGAATCAAGAGCTGTGGACAGGAAAAGGAGAGAGAGAGAGAGAGAGAGAGAGAAAGCCTCAGGAAAGTTTGCTCCAATTCAGTTCTATTCATAAGCCCATTAAATCAGGCACCAGAAGCCCCACCCTTCACACCTCATTGTGCCTCTGGCTCTAGAGGCAGACCGTCTCTATCTTCCCAGGGTGGATAGAGGAGGCCTGGGAGGGGAAGACTCGAGCTCCCCCTAGAGGCCGGAGAGCATAGCCGGGGCCAGCAAATACACATTCTATCAAACTGAAGGACATCTGTAAAAGAAAAATACACCAGTTAAAGGAGCTGGTCACATGCATGCTTCTTCCCCTGGTGTCTTGATTCATGTGCACACATTTTTGCATAATTGCAGTGATGGCCTAGATTCAATTTTGTATTCGGCTTTTTTTTTCCCACTTAATATTATATAGTAAATGTTTTTCCATGTGTCTACATAATCTCTCTAATTACCATTTTAATGACTTCATAATACTCCTTCCAGTTCACATATTGTAATTTATTTAACCACTCCCTATTGTTGGACATTTTTTTATTGTTTCCAGACTTTTACTAATATAGAAAATGGTGCCTACAATATCTATTGTTCGCTTCTTTTTGAATGAGTTTCTTAGATTAAAGGGTGAGTCAGAGGGTAGGTTTGATTTCACAGCTCTCGATAAACTTTGTTCTGCTGATTCCATAAGCAGGAATACCACTGGCATGGCATGAAGATACTCATTTGGGTACTTTTTGTTTGCGTGTGAGTTTTAATTTCTGCACATGTGATCGTGGAACCTGCCATTGTCTTTCACTTTCTTTTAATTTTTCTCTACTTTTCACACTGCTAGCCAGCTTAGTGGTTTAGCCTTTGGTTGATCATTTTTTCACTCAATGTCTTTTGAAAACCTAATATTGGGGCGCCTGGGTGGCTCAGTCGGTTGAGCGTCCGACTTCGCTCAGGTCACGATTTCACGGTCCGTGATTTCGAGCCCCGCATCGGGCTCTGTGCTGACAGCTCAGAGCCTGGAGCCTGCTTCAGATTCTGTGTCTCCCTCTCTCTCTGGCCCTCCCCCCATTCATGCTCTGTCTCTCTCTGTCTCAAAAATAAATAAATGTTAAAAAAAATTAAAAAAAAAGAAAACCTAATATTTACCAGGAATTTTCTCTAAAGTGGTTTTTTGATAACATTGCAATTCTTTTATTTATTTATTTATTTATTTATTTATTTATTTATTTATTCATTTATTTTTATTTTAGAGAGAGAGCAGGGGAGTGCAAGAGCTGGGGAGAGGAATAGAGGGAGGGCGAGAGAGAATCCTAAGCAGGTTCCGTGCTCAGTGCAGAGCCCAGTGCAGGGCTTGATCTCAAGACCCTGAGATCATGATCTGAGCTGAAATCGAGAGTCAGAAGCTCAAGTGACTGAGCCACCCAGGCGCCCCATAGCATGACAATTCTTATAGGAGATAGAAACAAAAGATGAAATGCATGTTAGTAAACTCATTTTGTAAAACTTAAAAAAAAAAAAATCACAGTTATCAGATTTAAGGAAAACATGGGTTGGAGAAAATCTGTTAGCACATCCCAGCTCCAGGAAATAGATAACTGGTTCGTAAAAAAAGAACTGAGACTAGCAAAGAGTACAGAGCTGGCCACAGCCAAGCATTTTTGGATGAGTAGGAGTCCACCAGTAGAAAAAGATGAAAATGGGGTCCTAGAACCAGGACCATTGGTGTTGAAATCCTAGCTCTGCCCTTTACAAGCTATGAGGACTTAATTTATCTCCTCTCTCTCTCTCTCTCTCTCTCTCTCTCTCTCTGTGTGTGTGTGTGTGTGTGTGTGTGTGTGTCTGTCTGTCTTTTTTTTTTTTTTTAGGTTCCTATTCAACTCTTAAAACTCAGACAAAATATCACTGATGTCTTTTACTTTTCCCAGATTCTTTTCCCCCAAAGTCCTCCTTTACCTGAAGTTCCCAACCCACTAGCGACATGCCTCTCTGCTTCTCTTAGAGCATCTATCATATGATGTTGTCTGTGTTAGAATGTGACATCTTTGGGGCCACTGGCCATACTTTCCTCCTCTCAGGGTCTCCAGCATCTAGCATGGTACCTGACACATGCTGGGTACTTGGCAAATGTTTGTTAAATTTAATGACTTGAATTGAATGTTTAAGTAATTATGGCACATCAACAGGAGGAAATATACGGCAATTAAAAAGATAATTAGGAAGACGGCATAGCTTGGTGGAAATATGTTTATGATATGTTTAATGCTAACATGCAAAGTGATGCCTGCATTATGATTCTCTCTGTCTAAAAATTCTCAAGCTAGGTGCTAAAGAGACAAAGAAGGATAAGAAAAGATGTTTATCTCTAAGAAGCTCATGGCTCATGCTATGCTGAGGGAGGGAGGGTGTAAGAGTTGCCATGCGGGGTGTGACAGCAATGATTGTAGTGTGTGAAATGCTGAGTCGGGGGGGGGCTGAATTTGTGTGACAAAGTTGGGTGAGACAGGCATGACATTTTATGTGGGCTTGGAGGTTAACTGGGAGTCAAAAAGGAAGATACTGGAGACAGAATTTTCTTAAATGGGAAAAGGCATTGCATTTTAGAGAAATCGTTAGACATTTCTGTGGTGGTAGATGGAAAGTGAGAGGAGATGAAAGTGTAATGTCAAGTTCTATCGTAGATGCCTTAATAAGGTGTTTGATCCATGTCATGTAGGCAGTGGGGAGCCATTGCAGGTTCTTGAGCAAGGGAGTGGCATGATTACATTTGTTTTTATGACAATAGCCTTGGCAAAGCAAAAAGGATGGACTAGAGAGGCAAATGCCCTGAGCACATATACCAGGGAGGTGGCCCTAGCACCCTGCTTCAGGTGAGAGATAATGGGCTGGCTGGTGGGCTTGGAGCAGGTGCAAACTTGACGTACTTTCTGAGGAAGGGTGGACAAGACTTGCTGATGAGTGGGAGGTTGAGAGGTGAGTGAAGGGAGGATTCTAAGGTATGCTAGTGGGCCTCACATCAGCAGAAGGCTGGTATGCAGTCAGACCAATGGTGCTAGATTCTCAGGAGATAATTTCCAGGGAAAAGATGTCCATCAACTCGGTCTAACACATAACCCCACACCTTCTGTCTCCACGGGAAATAGGACGCAGGCTACCAATGGGCATATTCTGGCCTCCTGACTTCAAATCTAGGTGCTTCCTCATCAGTTGTAAGCAAATTACCTAACCTGGTTAAACCTCAAATTCCTCACCTGCAAATTACAATAATAACTCTTGCCTCACGGGGTAGCGTGAGAATGAGGTGACATAAAGCAAAAACCACATCTGCCGGAGGAACCCAGGAAGTATCCATTCCACCTCCACCCACACTCCACCCCTTGTTGCCACAGATGACCTCAGAAAAAGAGTGAAGGGCTAAAACAGAAACCAACACGATTGCGCTTAGAACAAGCACCAAATAGATCTCTGTCCACCCGTGGCTGATGTCTCTAGGGCTGGTCCGGTTCTTGTTGGAATCAAGAGATTGGTGAGATTCAGGGACCAGGTCATCTCTTGCGTTGCAGCCAGTCTGTTTTCCAAATAAAGATTCCTCCGGGGTGAAATATGCACTTTCTCAATAGAAGCATCAACGACACCAATCTGTATCAACATCCCAATATGGTGGTTTCATGTATCTCGCTCTTCTCTGGTAAGAGAGTAAGACTTTTGATTTCTCTGGCTGATTTAAATGGAATTGGACATGTCCATCCAACATGGTTATAATCTTAATGAAACAGTAATGACAATTCCCATCTTGAGGGCTTGATTTAGGTTAGTATTTTAGGTACATCACTTCTTCAAATCCTTGCGATACACCTACGTGATTTTATATTTTGCCCATGTGACAGATGACCAAGCTAGTACAGAGAGGTGAAGTGATTTGTCCAAAACTGCACAGAAAGTAATGAAGGACCTAGGGTTTGAAAGCAAACCTTTTAAATCCAGTGCCCTTCCTTATAATCATGACCTCTCAGCCAGGATAGCATCCTCACTGCCACTCACCACTCAGGGGCGGGAGGGGGACAGATGGCATAAGAACTTGAGAGGATTGGAGACGCACCAAGCAAGGAAGTGTCATGTGTATGTGTTTTCATTGCTGTTACACATGAACCACAAGTCACTCGTGTTTCTCCAGCAAGGGAGGCACAAGGACAAGCAAATAGAATGGCATTTATCTATGATTAAAAAATTATGACCATTTATATGCAAATGAGGGTCAGTTCAATGCTTCTGCAAGACTGAAGAGGGTTGCACAGAGTCATAAATTTGGGGTGTTTCTTCCTCTCCATACATACACTTTCAGGCCAGGGGGGGCGGGGGTTTCAGTAGCGTCCGCCAGGATGATTGGGAACAAGGTTGACCACCCCGGGGTTGTTTCCTCTGACACGGTCACAATGACATGCTCGTTCCTCTGCCTAGTAGGCTCGTTAGCTGGAAAACTCTCAGCCCCACCCCCCGCCCAGATCAAATATTGTCTGCTCTGAGAAGCTTTCCACCCCGATGAATTAATTTCAACGGTTAGTCTTTGTAATGGCGTAGAGCATGTTAGTTCATTCATTCATGTAGTCATTCACTTATTCATTCAGCACAGGCTTGCTGAGTGCTCTCTTAGTGCCAGGCATTAATTCCAGAGAAATGAGCCAAAGTGGGTCATTATTCTCCTGTGGCGTTAACGTTGACTGGAGGAGACAGGCAGATAAAGAATACACAAGTGAGCAAACAAAACAAAACAAAATGAAATTTAAAAAAAACCCACACATATGGTATAATTTGAGGTGATGAGATGCTCAGGGAGAATAAAGCAGGTTGGTGGGTGAGGGAAACCCTCCTGAGGGTTTTATGAACAATAACCTGAATGATCTGAATTGGAGCCAAGATACAGGTCACGTAAAAATCTGGGGTCAGAGACTTGGGGAGCACCATGGTAGCTTCTCTTAATATGTGTACCATGTGAGGGAAGAGACTACAGTCTGGAATAAGGGACATGGTGATGTTGGTGGTGGCTGTGGTATTGACCATCACTCTTGAACATCTATTGGGGTCTCGCTACCGTTTGAAATACTTGTATTCATTATTCCTCGCAATAGCCCTGTGTGGTAGGTATTATTGTATCTGATTTGGATAGAAAGCAAATGAGGAAAATAAAATGACTTGCTCAAGGTCACACAACCAGTAAAGGGCACTAGCTGAAACTCAAACACCCACCCGTCCCCCAAACCTACAACCTTCAGGGGCCCCTTTGCCTTACCTTCTCAGCACCTAATACGGGGTATAGCACTACAGACACCTGATAATATGATGAATGGACAGAGAAGTGAGTTCATTTTCCTCAGTGTCCCATCAATGATATCTAATGTGACCGTTCAAGTTTCTGGCAAGTCTGAAACTGGCATGTACTAAGGGATTTGACAAGTATTGCGTTTCTGAGATGGTGGTGGGAGAGAGCACGAGGCCCCCAAAGGCGAAGAGCTTCACTGTCGAAGGTCACGTTACGGATCGGAAATAAAGCATGGTAATTCTGCCTCTCCCTCTTCCGCTGTAGACACATCTCTTCAGTGAGAAGTTTTCTGCTGCAAACCACTGCGCGTGCGTGCACACACACACACACACACACACACACACACCCCTCTCGAAATATATAAACATACGCATACAGTCAAACGCATGCACACATGGGCCAGAGACATGGATCCATTCCCACGAACAGGGATGCACGCTTGTAGTACGTAACGAGCAGACAGACAAAGCTGCACACAAAGATGCACCTTGACAAAGAGGATACACGCACGCCCACACACTCACCTGACCTCACACATAGAGAGACGTCCCCAAGGGACACTCACATGCATCCGAGCAGAGACGGGGGTCCACCAGCAAGAGGGCAGGCTGCATCCCAACCAGTCTGGTGACAAGTGCCAGTGTTCGTTTCACAACGGCCGGGGCAAATTTGCCGCTTCTCTCTTTTTGTTGCTGCCGAAACAGCCAAGTTCGCTGACACTATTCTCCCAGGGTTGTCCTCCAAATGCTTCCTCCCCTCCCTCAGCTTCTTCCAGAGGGGGTGGTTGTCTGAGCTCATCCAGCCTCCCTGACAGGATTAGGTGGAAAACTGTCAATGGCACAGCTCCTTCGTACCCCTGCTCCTGTTTAGGGCCTCGGTGATGGACGGTCCCCATGCCCAGGACGCTCTCCCCCAGGCTCCCATGGCTCACTCCCTCGTCTCCTTCCAGTCTTTGATGTCCCCTTCTCAGTAAGGTCCAACCCAGCCCCTTAGTCCTGCAGCGTCATGATGCTATCAACTATTACTCTTGAACGTCTATCAAGGTCGAGTACGATCCCAGATGATTTGTATTCATTTATTCCGCAGAATGGCCCTGTGAGGTGGATATCATTGTGTCTGATTTCCAAATGAAGCCAAATGCTTAGAAAAATAGCATGACTTGTTCAAGGTCACTCCTGCCATCCCTTTTCTTACCTTGCCCCGCGTTTTCTTCGTGTCGTCATTTCATAGCGCTCCCCCTTTTCCAACACTCTAGATAATCTAATGATTATTTTTTATCAAATGCTGTCTGCCTTCCCTTCTCCCCTCCCCCATACACACACGAGAATATACGCTCCACACAGATGGGGACCTCTCTGTCTTACTCCCAAGCACTAAGCAATGTCTGGTACGTAGTAGGCACCCGATAAATATGTGTTGAGTAAGTAACTGAATCATGAATTACGGAGCACCTAATTTTTGCCAGGCGCTGCATTTTCATTTCACCTAGATTTTGCTCAGTGAAACAAAGATCGCTACCACTGTCTGACTTTGCAGATTCAAAACAAAACAAAACAAACAAAAAAACACCTGAGGCTCAGAGAGGAAAAGTATCGCTTAAGGTGTCAGAGCCGGTCTGAAATGGGGTGAAGAAATGACATCTTATTTACTCCAAGGTGTCTTATGACTTCCTTTCTCTCTACCCAAGGAGTCTGGGTCCAAGGGGGGCAGTGGCGAACTTTGGTGAGGACAGTGATTCTGAAAGCATTTAGGAGACCCTAGAGGGAGGTGTCCTCTCGCTGGACCCACGTCCTCAGGATTGTGAGTTGCCCGAGAGGTGGAAAATATTCCCTCTTCCCCTTCTTGTCCCCCCGCCCCGGACACTTTCTGGGTTTGACTCTTTGCATGAACCAGGTCCCACTGCTAAGGAAGGAACCCCTGACCACCCACAGGGCTTCTCTAAGAGCTGTCTCTTGGGCATTTCCATTTCCTTGTGATTACTAGAAGTCTTGGGGCCTTTGTGCCCTTGGTCGACTGATCACATGCCAAGGCCCCTAGAGGGACTTCTGGCCCAGAAAATTCTGAAAGTCCCCAAGACCCCATGCAGAATTTCCTTCTTGCATTGAAGCTTCTCCTTCTGGGCAATCCCATCCCCCTTTGGGGACACAGCTTGAGCCTCCGGGCCGCAGCTGTCTCTAACTCGCATTGTTAGTTTTGCAGGCACCAGTGCTCCGAGCCCCCCAGACAGACTATAGCCCTACACGGAGGCTGGTGTGGGAGGACCAGAGGTGGGGGAAGGTAGGGAACAGGAGGACGAAAGCTGGAATGGCGACCTCTCGGTTTGCCCTGTGTGGCACCTGTGTCCCTTCTTTGTCTCATCCTCTCGCCTCTCGACTTAGAAATGCGGAAGTCACTATCAACCCCCTCTTACCTCCAGCCCCATGCCCAAGCCACCGTGCATCCCCATCTTTTCTGTCTTCTTTGCATCTCTGGGACCCACCCCCTCCTCCCCACCCCCACTGCTACCCACCCTGGGCCTTGCCCATGCCATCTTTTACCTGGACACGGCAACACTGGCCTCAGTGTCCTCCTGGCCTCCAGACATGTGCCCCTCCAGTCACAGATGGAGGGTTTTGACTGTGTTCTTCTGCTAAAACTGTCAATGGCTCCATACTGTCCTGAGAACAACGTCCACACTCTTCCTTGGCTTGTAAGCCCTGCGTGATCTGGCTTACACCGACTTCTCTAACCCCTTCTCTCTGGGGCCCCAGGGCCACTGGTCTGTCACACTGCATTTCCAGTAATGCCCGTCATGTGTCCAGCCTGTCTGTCATTTCTTGGTGTTTCTGTTCCCTCTGAAATACTCATCCCTTCTTTCTGCTTGGTTCACACTTGCTCATTGAATGCTCACATCCTGGTCACTTCCGCAGAATCATCCAGACGTCTGCTTCCCTCAATACCCGAGATGGTTACTCCCTTATGCCTTCTTCCCATTGTAACCCATACACCCTCCGGTGTAGTCCTCACAGAGTCACGTGGCACTGGCTGTGTGGGTCTCATCTGAGACAGGAACAGTCAAATGGGAGCGAGGCATAGGGCAAGGTGCTGGGAGAGGGTCATGGACTCTCCATGCCCTCTCTGGGAGCACCACTCTCCCAGCACCTCTACGTGCTCACCAACCTGGAAGCTCTCCGATCCCCACTGTTCAGAGAGTTGGTGGAGGTCCCATTACATAGACATAACGGATTAAATCATTGGCCATTGGTGATTAACTCAATCTTCAGCCCCTTTTCCCTTCCCAAAGGTCAGAAGGTGGTACTGACTGTCCCAAACCTCTAATCATGCCTTAGTCTTTCTAGTGACAGTCATCCTCCTGAAACTTAAGGGGCTCCCAGCCACCTGTCATCTCCTTAGAGCACAGAAAAAGAAATAATCTTACCATCCTGGAAATTCCAAGGCTCTTAGAAGCTCTTGTGTCAGGAACCAGGGACTAAAACCAAATATTACAGCAAAAGACGCCCGGTTAGACCAAATGCATATTTCTTGTGACATCACAATATCACAGATACGGATGCATCCATCCCAGTGGGACTCGGGTGACATTTTCCTGCTTTCCTACCCCGTACGTACGAAACAGCAGGTTCTGAGGGGGAAGGAGACATGTGTCTCATGGCTTCATTTCAGTTGGGAGCCTAGATGTTAACTCAGAAGTGCCTTCCTTGCGGAGGAACAGAAACAGGAAAGGAGATCCAGTCTTCCGTGGAAAAGCAGAAGCTGGGTCCTCCTCCGGACACCCGGGTTTCCTGGGGCTCCTTCCAGAGACTTTGCAGAGTGTGGGAAGGGACTTCTCGCCCCCACCACTGGCCTTCCCAGCTCTGGTCATTTAGGAACGATCCTGCTGCTTGATCCTGCTTTGACATCCGTGCAGCCTTCTCCGGGTGTGGCTGAGAGGGCACTCCATAAGCAGGGAGGGCTCGGCCTGTCAACATCCCCTGAGCCGGGTCCTGGATTCAGCGTGTCTGAAGTCTCATTAGCAGCTATGCTTCTTCCTGGGACCACACTACAAAAACCCTCCCCGAAAGATGTTGCTTTGCTCATGACTGGAATTAAAGCCTCTCATCTTGAGTCAGGAGTTGTTTCAGGAAGATCAGACGTTCTCTTTGGGGATTTGTAAAATCATTTCTGGGCTGTATCTGACAGTGAAATAAGGAATACGAGAAGGGAGGAATATGAAAGCACAAAGAACTGATTTCCTGAAATCACGTAGTGAATTAGGGGGAAGCGGGCAAATGGGGGAGGAAGGATCTGGGCCTGGGGTTGGCGTCTGGTCACAGGGGGCATCACTAGGAACAGGTGCAGCACAGGAATGCACAGAAGGGGAGAGGCAACCTGGATGCCCACAGAGTGAAGGGTCACGGAAGGAAATCAGCTGACCTGCATCTGAGTTACCCTGGTAAAGCATTTCCTGCTTCCCAGGAGTGGACAGTGTGCTTTTAATGCCCTAATTCATCTAATCTTCCAAAACGTCCTTTGAAATAAGCAGAGGTGCAGTAGGACTTGAACTTGGAACTTTCTGACCCCCTGCGTTCGAGCGCTTTACTGCATCATCCTCTCTTTTGGTTGCAGGCATTTAAGCTCCAGTAGGTAGGGTTTCACAACCTCAGTGGTCTCTTTGCTATTTTTGGTGTGTGTGATAAATGCTCCAAACATCAATTCTCATAATAAGGAGAACTCTGCTTTCGTTCTATTAATGGCATCACTAACCACTTATTGATTTTCTTAAAGGGAAATTAGAAAAATAAAAGATGTTGCAAATTATTGCTATTAAGTCCCACTGAAGGTTTGATGTACTCACTCCTGTGTTGGGGTGAGTGAGTGGAGATCTGAGTCAGACACAGAATAATAGAGCTTGGTGTTTGCAGCAGAAGGCTGTCAGAGTGACAGCCACAGCAAATCAAGGCCCGCGCTTAACCCTTTAAGCAGCCCCTTCTCGTCTATGTACCTGGATGGAGTAGCACGATAAAGTAGAAAGAGCAAAGATCGCTAACTGAATGTGTGACTTGGGGCAAGTTGCTTAACCCCTGTGACCCTCGGTTTATTCACCTGTGCTATTTGGGTGTTAGTATCAGCCTCATGGGGTTGTCTTGAAGACAGAATGGTCACATAGAGCCCTAGCACGGTGCCTGGGACACACAGTGAGTAGTCACCACCTACCGGATTCTTCTCATTCCCCCCTGGCCCCTTCTCTCCATTTGGCAGAAGCCATGTGCTTGCTTTCTCGAAGATGGCACAGAAATTGTGGGGACCCTTCTCTTAGTCTTTAATGCATGTTACGTACCTTGCAAAATTTATCCTCCTAAACCCTAGCTTCTATTAGGTAAGGAAGGGAGTGAAACATTTGCCATCATCCGGCTGGTGCCTGGGCCTCTTGCCGAAGGGGCACGGGGGAATGAAGGACAGCCTGACAGGTCCTGCTTCGGATGTGGAAAGTAAGACCCCAGGCAAGATGCTGAGAAGAGACTGTGATATACAAAGAAGAGTTAAGATTTCTCTTGATGAGAAATTAACAAGACTTTGGGAAGCTCTGAGGCTGAGAAAAGGAGAGAGGCAAATGTAAGAGGAGAAAAAGGATCTGGGAAAAATGCCAGGCATGCAGCATGCTAAGTTCCTCTTGAAAAACGTGACCAAATTGTCTAATATTCCATTTTAAGCGATTTCTCGGTGCTATTTAGGTAAACACAACAAACACCAGTTTGTTGAGAATGATTTAATATACAACAACTCTTGGCATGTACTATTATTGCTGTTGTTACCGTAAGTATTATTATCGTATTGTCATTATTATCCAGCCTTGTGTTAGGGCCTCTGAAGGATTGGAAGGGACACTGGCCTCCCACCAAATGTTAGATGAAGGTTTGAACTACTTCGCCTTGACCCTCAAAAGGGAGGGTGAGCAAAGCTAAAATGGGGTCGCATCTAACTCATAGGTCATGAAAGCCTCCAGGACCCTCTGTTACTCTCAAGGCCCAAACCAGCGCCAAATGCGACGGTCGCCATTTTCTCTCCTTCAACAGGCTGCACCCTTCGTGGTCGTCCCATCATGCCCCGGGCACAGCCCAAACTCTGCATTTCTTCAGTCCTGTTCAGAGAGCTGCTGCCTCTGCCTGTTGATCTAGGCCGTCACCATCCCACCCGAAGGGCCAGCCCTGCCTCTCCCTCACCCAAACCTGCTACTTTCCCAGCATCCCCCAAGCTCCAGCTCCCCAAGAAGCCCGGGCTACCCCTCCAATCCAAGCCTGGTTTTCCCTTCGGAGCATTTCCTGGGATCTCTGGTTCTACTTCCGGGCGATGCTCCCTGACCCCCCGCTCCCGCACACACACATAGGAATGTTGAGGGCATCCTCCCGCCAAACTTGTACCTGAGTCGTAATCCTCTGGCAAGAGGAGATTATGGGAGTCCCGTCAGAGGGTCTATGACATGATTCCATCTGTCTCAGAAGAGAGCTTGGCACACTTGTCCTGCACAGGACCACATGTTGAATATTTCAGTGTTGAGGTGCCACATGTGATCTCTGCTGCGACTCCTTCACTCCGCCCTGGTAGTGTGAGTGTAGCCGTGGTCAATAGGTGAACAAATGAGGGGCACCTGGGGGGTTCAGTCTGTTGAGTGTCTGTTGATTTCGGCTCGGGTCATGGTCTTGTGGTTGTGAGGTCAAGCCCGGCGTCCAGCTCTGTGCTGAGTGTGGAGCCTGCGTGAGACTGTGTCTCCTCTCCCTCTGTCCCTCCCTCCATTCATGCTCTCTCCCTCTCTCTGCCTCTCCCCCTGCTCGTGCTCTCTCTCTCTCTCTCTCTCTGAAACAAACAAACACACAAACTAGTGTGGCTGTATTCTAATAAGACTTTACTCACCACAAATAGGCTGCAGTTAGCCAACCACTGTTTTAGAAGGTGACCCCATCTAGAAAGAGAGATGTCCCTACACTTTCTTCAGAAACACTATCTTCAGCCTGACCTGCTTGTGATTTTTCCTTATTTCATCCCCAAAGAAAAGAGACTTTAAGGAAATAATTTGATCACAGTTACCGGGATGACAAACAAACAAACAAACAAACAAACAGAAAGCAACAAGTGTTGGTACGATGTAGAGAAATCAGGGCCTGTTGGGAGGAATGGAAAATGGCGCAGCCACTATGGAAAGAGGCATGGCAGTTCTCAAAAAACCAAAAATAGCATTACCATATGATCCAGAAATTTCACTTCTGAGTATACCTCCGAGAATTGAAAGAAGGGTCTCAAAGACATATTTGTGTATGCCCATGTTCACAGAAACATTACTCACAATAGCCAAAAGGTGGAAGGAACTCAAGTGTCCAACGGGTGAATGGATAAACATGGAATGAAATGTTTCTTCGGCCTTCAAAAGGGAGGAAATTCCGACACATGGTACAACACGGATGGGCCGTGAAGACATTCTGCTAAGTGAAACGAGCTAGCCACAAAAAGACAAATCCCATTGGATTCCACTTACATGAGGTACCCAGAGTGTCAAATTCACAGAAACAGGAATTGGAATGGTGGTTCCCAGGGGCTGGGGGAGACTTGTTATTTAACAGGTATACAGTTTCCGTGTTGCAAGATGAGACGTTCTGAAGATTGGTTGTTCAGCAGTGTGGATTTATTTAACATGACTGAATTGTATACCTCAAAAAGGTAAAGGTGATACATTTTCACGTTATGTCTGTTTTACCACCATTTCTTTTTTTTTTTTTTTAATTTTTTTTTTCAACGTTTATTTATTTTTGGGACAGAGAGAGACAGAGCATGAATGGGGAAGGGGCAGAGAGAGAGGGAGACACAGAATCGGAAACAGGCTCCAGGCTCCGAGCCATCAGCCCAGAGCCCGACGCGGGGCTCGAACTCCCGGACCGCGAGATCGTGACCTGGCTGAAGTCGGACGCTTAACCGACTGCGCCACCCAGGCGCCCCCACCATTTCTTTACAAAGCCAAGTTGGTTGCATTAAACAGTTTACAGGGAAAATATAACCTGATTCAGCTCCTTTGACCTCTCCCTACTTTGCTCCCTTGGACGGAGGAGCATAGAGCAGCATGGAAGAGGTGGGGTCACTTGGGATGGTTTCTGGCCCTGGAGAAACCAGACAGGGATGTCTTTTCCCACCAGCCTTTCTATAGGAAGACAGACTGTCCTTTCAGCCTGATGCAGTACAGTAATTGCTCTCACTCAGCTAGGGGGCTCTCCCAGAAGCTCCGCCGAGGCGTCATTTTGGGATCTGTCATGTCCTATAGCACCGTGCTGGGGCCACACAGGTGTCCTCTCCTGCTTAAGTTATTTATATAGATGGTCGAAAACACTTTGCTTGTACAAACTAGAAACTATTAGATTAGGCCAGCAGAGACAGCCGGAGGCAATCTTGTAACAAAGTGAGTGGGATTCAAAGTAGGCATGGAAAGCAAATATTATTTCACTGAGAGTTGATTAGAGAGAGCTCCGTGGACGAGAGGTGACTGTTTTGTTAACTTAGCTGGGGGAAGCGAGCCGGACCAGGTAGGCACCAGCTGGGTTTGAAGGGGGCGCAGCCTGGGATGAAACGGTAATTCGGGGGGTAGGAGAACACATCAGGCACCCCTCCACACACACTCCCTCCCTTTCTTTATTTAAAGTACATGATGGAGCTTAGCAGCTGAGAAGCCTCGGTTTGCTCTAAAATTTCTCATTTTATTTCAGGCAAACACTCTATAAATCCAATGTATTGGAAAGCAAATATTGAGGCTGAGTAGGAAGGTCCATTAAATGGAGTGCTTAAGTTCTAGGGCCTGGGCATGTGGGAGGGGTGGGCATAGAAGCCTAGAAAGGTAGGAGTGTGTAATGTGGGTGCTGGGGAAAGGGCGTCTGAGGAAGGTGGGCCCTAGGAAAGAGCTGGGGGCAGAAGTGGAGGGCAAGGGAGGACTCGGGGTTGCAGGGTGGGCCAGTGTGAAGGAGGCTGGCTTAGAAGGAGACTCTGGGACTTCTGGGGGAAGGAAACTTGGAAAGGAGGCTTCAGATGAAATTGATAATGTGGTATGGGGAGGGAGAGTCTCTCAAAGAACAGTGGGGGTGCCGGAAGGGGACTCAATAATTTGCAAACCTAGGGGCACCTGGGTGGCTCAGTGTGTTAAGGGTCCAATTTCGGCTCAGGTCACGATCTCACAGGTCACGGGTCCGAGCCCCGCATCAGGCTCTGTGCTGACAGCTCAGAGCCTGGCGCCTACTCTGGATTCTGTGTCTTCTCTCTCTGACCCTCCCCTGCTTGTTCTCTGTCTCTCTCTGTCTCTCAAAATAATTTGCAAATCTGGGTACATAGTGACTTTCTTCTCATAAGTAAATTCCAAGGAGAATGAAGGACAGGGGTAGATTGAAGAGTTTGAATGATCATTTATGTTGTCATTCGCATTGTTTTGCAGTGGGGTTGTTGGGTTTGTGTGAGAAGTCCCAAACTGGCCCAAGGTGTCTGAATCACCTTTGAGACTCTGAGCACCAGAGTGGCCAGAAAACGGGTACTCAAGCGCTCCTGGATGTGCTGCTTTCCAGGGATGCCTATAAGAAGGAAGGGGTTTTTCACATGTAGAGGGGTGTGCTCGGGGTTTAGGGAGTGGGCTCTGGAATTAGGAAGACATGGATTTAAATCCCATCTTGATCATGTGCTAGCTGGGTGGCCTTGGAAGAGTCACATACACTCTTCGAGTCCGTTTACTCATCTGTAGAATGGGGATGATTATACGTCTTTGGAGACAATTATACTACTTCCTTCCTGTAGAGACAACACGTAATAATGTAGTTGTGCTTAGCACAGGGACTGGCACTTAGTTGTTTTTTTTTTTCCCCCTTTGATTGATGTTGTTATGAGAATAATTCTCAAAAACAACTCCAAAACACCTGCAAGGTTTCTCCGTATCTGTGAGCAGAAGTCTTAAAGGAGTTTGAGCACTGTGACAATAACTGGGTTGGAAGTGACTGCCATGTTGTTGGTTTTTTCCCCCCTTTTCCACAGTAGCTCTGGGAATGTCTGACCCTAGATTTTCCATAGTCATTTGTTGTGTACTGTTCTCCACAAAGTTTTTACAGAAGGGGAAGTAGCCAGATAATAATGGAGTCTCTCTTGGATCATAGTAATGTAAGCACTTTTGCTTTTCAGTAAAACTTAGGACTAGTTAAGGCAATCCTCTGCATTTTTCCTTCCAACTTTGAGGTTTTAGGAAGAGGTACTGGAACTATCTTAGATCATTAGCACACGAGAATAAGAAACATAGCTGATGATGATAATAACGATCATTTACTCAGCTTTTTTCATGCGACAGTCTCAGAACTAACTCTTTTATAGGATTTTCCTCATTTAGTGATGGTCACAGACCCGAAGATAGGGACTATTTTTGCTAAAATACTACAGAAAAGGAAACTGAGCCCAATGGAGGGTCATACCTTGCTCAGGATTATACATTTTCTAAGTTGCAGGACTGGGGGCTCGAAGAAGTTCAGCCAAATCTGAAGTCAGATTTGAAACTGAAGATTGCCATCTTCAACCAGGCTCCACAATGAGAGCCAAGAGGGAGACAAATCACAAAAAGCCTGTATTCCCAGGTGAGACCCTTGTTATTAGGAAAAGATGATAATTAATCTACTGGGATAAGGGAAGGGCAGATTTAATTTTTGCCCAAAATGAATTTGTCCTAATTGTTACTGATATACAGTGCTTTGGACTCTTAATCAATGATGTTAGCGGTTTTCAGTGTTAATTTAATTAGTACAAGAGACCCTGCTGGTAGAAATATTGGATAATTAGTGTTTTATGTTATGGCTTATGAAGTACCCTGTAAAAAACTTCAATAATCACAGATTCTCAGCTTTTATCAAAGCACCATATTTAAGTGGATAAATCCTTGCTTGGAGGCTGGTCTGCTAAAACATCAGTTGGGGCATCAAATTCCCATTCCTATCGCATTGTTCTGGGTTCCAAAAGATAAAGGATGAGTCATATCTGGTTCTGCTAGAAAAACATTTCCAGAGGTGACTTTCGACACGCAGAGACTTTCCCGGAGGTAACGCTTCAATGGCAGTGAAGATCCAAGAGCTTTGCACTTGGATTCCTGTTCCCGAGGGAAGAGACAAAGCTCCATTTTTCTAAGCCTTGGATAACTTGATGGGAAGAAATTACGGGTGGAGGAGTGGGCTAACCTCAATTCTCAAAGAAAAGACCCTATGAGAGAGAAAATACTATGTCTGTGGTGACAAACAAAACACCTCCCTCTTTGCCTTGTGGGTTCTAAGAGTTTGGAGAGCCTAAGCCTTGGCTTTTGCCCCCCTAGGGTTTGTCATGGGGAATATTCTACTAAGAATTTACAACTCCAATATTCTCTTACGATCGTACGCTGTGGCTGTGCCCTGGGATTGGCTATTGGCTAATGTTGTATGGTTTCTTACACCAGAAAGCAAGAGTCTTGGAGACCAGAAATTCAGATTCAAGACTTTCAACTTTAATACCCTCTGGCAGTTAAAACCCAAGATAGTCCAAACTCAACTCTACTCCTTTATTTTAAAGCTACATTTCTTCCTGAACTCTCTTAGTTGGTGAGTTAGTGGCTACACCATTTACCCAAAACCAGAGCCAGAAATCAGTGGGTGACTTTTAACCCCTTCTCTCTTTTGCTTACCACTCGTATGGTTTAGCAGTCACGTCGTCAGGCTTTCTTAGCTATGCTTTTTAAATCCGTATTCTTGTCTGTCAATATCACTGATTCACTGAAAGCCTTCATCAGCTCTTGCCTAGACTGTAAAATGGTTTCAGAGCCAGATGGGATACCAGTCTTGCCTCCCCACCCCCCCCCATGTGGCCTCTTCCCACTCGCTGGAGTCAGCCATCTGAAACACAAATATGACCTTGTCATTACCATTTCACTTCTGTAATGAGCCTTCATGACCCATGAGATAAAGTCTAAACACTTTGGCACAGCATTGGTGACCCTTGGTGACCTGGTTTATGCTTAAACCTCCAACCTCGTCTCTAACAGTTTCCTGCCTCAAACTTATGCCCCACGCTCATGTTATTAATTAACTATATGTGTCGTTCTAATTTTTGTTGCTGTGTCTTTTCTCTCTTCTTTTTTCCCCTTTTCTTCTGTGTTCTCTTCCTCTTCCAGGAATGACTTCCCCACCCTTACTCACAGGGCCTCCAGGAAGCCAACCCTCACCAACCCCTTCTCACCCCAAATCCAGCTACAAGTCCCCATGGATGTTTTCATAAGGCACTATAAATAGGTATTCCTATTTCTCCAAGTACAAAATAATCTTTTATCTATCTGATTAATGTGGTTGAATCGCCTCATAGACTGAGCTCACTGTAGGCAGAAACCATGCTTTCTGTTTTTAATCATTAACACCTAGGACAGAGCCAAGCAATTAGCAGATAGACACCATATGTTTATTTCACACATAAATTAATGAATATTACTGAATAATTTATCCAAGGCCAAAAGAAGAACTTGAACCTAACCCCAGTCTTCTTATTTAAAATTGCATTATTTTTATTTTACCTTATTCTCTTGTTTAAATATCGAGCTCTGCCTTGATTTTCGCCTTTAGAATTTGATCATGTGTTTGCATTTCCCTCAGCCTACTGATGAATACAAAATACAGGGACTCTTAAGAACACACACACACACACACACACACACACACACATTCACAGATGAGTGAGGAAGTTTGCCACTAATAGACCACGAATAAAGGAACTGACAAAGAATGAACTTTAGGGGAAAAAAAAATATTCCAGAGGACTATCTTCCAAGTAAGATGTAATAGTAACAAATAAAGTGATAGTCATGTAAATGTAAACAATGATTATCTCCGTACAATAAAAATAAAATAATGTTGAATTTGTGGGTTGAAGAGGGTGAGTTTTAAATAGTGAATCAGAGCAGTATTGAAGTTGAGAGGGCAAGAGCTGAACCATGAATTTTAAGATCCTTTTAGTAGTTACAGGGATTTAACATATTGGTTACTGTAATATTTATATAGTTAAACATATGCTAAAGTTCTAAGTGTAACCATTAAAATCCTAGAAATAAAGTGTATAAATTTTCAACCAGTAGATAAAAACATAGAACAAAGTCAAAACACATGATAAAAGCAAAAGTTCTGGTAATCTTGAACCTCCCCTAGTTCTAGAACCGAACAATTCTAAAGTATGTACCTTCAAAATAATTCTGTACGTTTGAGCCATGAAAACATGAGAATTTTCATAGCAGGTCTTTTGGGTGCCTGAACCCAATTCCCATGTGTGCGGATGGGGATTTCCCTCGCACCACCAAGTATTTCTCGGGACACCAGCTAGAAGTCTATTCTGACACAATCTGACCGGAAACAGCAGCAGATCTTACAGGTTGCGGGTTCAGTCCCACAAGTCTCTCCCCCTACCCAACTTCAGATGCCAGTTCCAAGCCCAGGTTGCCACCTGTGCTTCTGACCTACCTGCTATAGATTAAGCAGATCCAACGATCCTCTTGTTAGGTTTGATTAATTTGCCAGAGCAGCTCACAGAACCCAGAGAAACATTTTACTCACCAGATTCCCGGTTTATTATTAAAGGATACAACTCAGGAACAGCCAGATGGAAGAGTTGCCCATGACAAGGTATGGGGAAAGAGCACGGAGTTTCATGCCCTGTCCAGGAGACCCCTCTCCCAGTACCTCCATGTGTTCATCAGCCCAGAAGCTCTCCAAACCCCATTCTTTTGGGGTTTTATGGAAACTTCATTACATAAGCTCAGTGGATTAAATTGTTGGCCATTAGTAATTGGCTCAACCTCTGGCCCTTCTCCCATCCAGGGAGGTTGATGTGAGGACTTAAAATTCAACCCTCTACTGTCAGAATGGCTAAAATTAACAACTTAGGCCACAACAGATATTGGTGAGGATGTGGAGAAAGAGGAACACTTTTGCACTGCCGGTGGGAATGCAAACTGGTGCAGGCACTCTGGAAAACAGCATGGAGGTTCGTCAAAAAATTAAAAATAGAACTAACTACCCTACGAGCCAGCAATTGCACTACTAGGCGATTATCCACGGGATACAGGTGTGCTGTTTCGAAGGGACACATGCACCCCCATGTTTATAGCAGCACTATCAACAACAGCCAAAGTATGGAAAGAGCCCAAATGTCCATCAATGGATGAATGGATAAAGAAGATGTGGTATACACACACACACACACACACACACACACACACACACAATGGAGTATTACTCAGCAATCAAAAAGAATGAAATCTTGGGGCGCCTGGGTGGCGCAGTCAGTTAGGCGTCCGACTTCAGCCGGGTCATGATCTCGCGGTCCGGGAGTTCGAGCCCCGCGTCGGGCTCTGGGCTGATGGCTCAGAGCCTGGAGCCTGTTTCCAATTCTGTGTCTCCCTCTCTCTCTGCCCCTCCCCCGTTCATGCTCTGTCTCTCTCTGTCCCAAAAATAAATAAAACGTTGAAAAAAAAATTAAAAAAAAAAAACAGAATGAAATCTTGCCATTTGCAACAATGTGGATGGAACGAGAGGGTATTATGCTAAGTGAAATAAGTCACTCAGAAAGAGAAATATCAAATGATTTCACTCATACGTGGAATTTAAGATACAAAACAGATGAACATAAGGGAAGGGAAGCTAAAAATAATATAAAAACAGGGAGGGAGACAAACCATAAGAGACTCTTAAATACAGAGAACAAACTAGGGTTGCTGGTGGGGTGTTGGGTGGGGGGATGGGCTAAATGGGCGAGGGACACGAAGGAGGACACTTGTTGGGATGAGCCCTGGCTGTTATATGTAGTTGATGAATCCCTAAATTCTATTCCTGAAATCATTGTTACACTGTATGTTAACTAACTTGGATTTAAATTTAAATAATAATAATAATAATAATAATAATAAAAAGAAAGGAAAGTTCCGCCCTTCAATCTCTCAGTTGGTTCTTCTGGCAACCAGCTCTCAACCTTAGGTGAGGTTCCCAAGTCACCTCATTTACATAACAAAGGACAACCTTATTGCTCTGCTTCCCTAGGAAATTCCAAGGGTTTGGGAAGCTCTGAGCCAGGAACCACGGAGACCAAATACTCATTTCTTAGTATTAATGTAATATCACACCGGGGCTAATGACACATGTAATACCCGGAAAAGCAGTTGCGTTGCATTCACAAAACGGAATATTTTACATCTGTGAAAATGCACGAACCATTGCCGTCTCCAAAACCGTGTGTATGACTCCTAAAAGTTCGGAAACGAAGCCAGCCCCACGTACGTATCGTTCAAGAACAGAGACGTCCCCGCCGAGGAACCTGTTCACAGGTGCCCCTCGCTTTTCGAACGTTTGTGTTACGCCACTTGGCTTTTACGACAGACCTCCTTTACTACGGTAACGGTTTTCGCCAACCCGCCAGGACTCCAAAGAGGCTGTCCCCCTTTATGACAAAAATCGGACAAGGGGAAATGCACCAGCGGGGGGGTTGGCAGCGAGCCTGGACGGTGGTGGCAGCCGCAGCCCCGCGCCCCAGCCGGGCAGCGAACGTGGCGCCATCCAGCACCTTCCCCGGGAACCACGCGCAGCGTCTCGGCCTCGGCCGCTGCGGAGCTCGGAGCTTGTCTGTGAGCATCTGGCCTGTTTCTCGATTTACTTCGTGCAGCCATCGGCAAGATGTGGCCAGAGGTGTCAGAAAAACCTGCGAGAGGTTATTTTGGGGGTTTGCGACGCCCGGAACATTTTCCACGTAACTTGTGGTACCTGCTGCTTCGCTTCATGCCATTTCAGCTTACAAGGTTTCGTGGGAATGTTCTGCGTATGGAGAGTGGCGAAACCCGTGTACATATAATAAATATAAAATGCGCTGAACAGCAAGGCTACAATGAACACAAAAGTCAGGAGAGCCATTAATTCAGAGATGGAGGCAGTGTGTGGAATGGGAAGAAAACCTTTGACAGATACAGAGCATTGATAATAATTGAGTTCTTCGGTTTAGGTGAGCAAGTTAACGGGTATTCATTTTACGATTATGTTTCGTAACTTCTAAAACTTACTATTTTGGATGACACGTTATATTAAAAGATGTCACGCATTATAGTAAAAGGATATGAAAAATAACCCAGTTTAAACTTAAAATCAAGAAAGGGACTGGCCTGTGAGCCAGGTAAAGAGCCAGGTATGAGGGTCCAGGTCAGAAATGGTAAAGAGCATTCGTGTTCCCTTTGGAGACAAATTCTGGGTCTCAGGTTGTTTCAGGGCGTAGTAAGTACAACACTCCATTAGCGACGTCTGCTTGGCTGTGGTGATGGGAGACAAAACGTGAGGTAGATTTATCATGCCTGTTCTAAGTGATTTATCCCTATAGGATGGAGCTTGGCCTTTATTGAGGGCCAGAGAAGGGTTTAAGCCAGACACAGAGCTGTATTTGTTCCCTTCCTTCCTAATCAGGGACCTGCTGGGGAGAGGGACGGACATCTCCACAATAGAGGCCTGCGGGTTGGCTGTGGTTCATCTGATTGGTGAGTAGGATTCACACATTGCTTACAGGCCAACACCTCTCTTGAGAAATGGAAACTCATGCCTGCGAACTCATCTTCATTTGGGCTTTTCATTGTGAAAGCCTGGGACTCACAGACTTTTGTACCTTGGCCTCAAATCCCTGGGTTTCCCAATATCCTGGTTAACTCATCTAGAGAAACGAGAAGGAAGGAAGACTTTGGGAGAGGGGGCACAGCAGGAAGGGTGGACACAGGGCAGAGGGATCAGATAATGTGAGAGAAAAAAGGGGCAGGCAGGCTTGCCATAAAGGCTGACCTGGGGGAAGGGTAAAGGGCAATCCAGAGTGCAGAGGAATTATCGATCGGATCCCTTGGGGTGACATACATCAGCCCTTGATTAGGTGTGAAAAGTTGACAGGTCTGAATTGCTTACAGCTAATTAATGGCTGTGCGTGGCTTTGAAATCTGGGGATGAAAGCAAAAAACTCTGCCTACAAAAACCAAGTGGCATCTGTGATTTAAACTGGTCACTGTTCCTATGGATTCTCAATGCTGGCAAGAGGCTGTTGTGTCCTTGTCTTGTGACTCTATGTGTTTGTAGTTCACTGCGTAGGATGGCAAGTGCTTTCCTCTTTTCTTTGTTTTCTTAATTTTTTTTCTTTTAGAGAGAGAGAGTGTAAGCAGGGGAGAGTGGCACAGGGAGAGAGAGAGAGAGAGAGAGACGGAATCCCAAGCAGGCTCCGTGCTCTCCATGGAGCCCAATGAGGGGCTGGATCTCAAAACTGTAAGATCGTGACTTGAGCCAAAGTCAAGAGTCAGGCGCTTAACCAACTGAGCCAGCCAAGTGCCCCTTCCTCTTCTGTCCTCATGTCTCTGCAACCTCTCGTTCTCCTTGGAGAGAGCTCAGCTTTACCTCCTTCACTGAAGGAGCCAGGCGTCCTCATAGGGGCAGGGGAGTTGTGCTCCAACTTTGGATCCCAATCTACTGAGGATTTGCCCATTCTTTCCAGTTGTGATGTATTATTTTTAGTTGTTGTTTTCCCCCAATCTTAGATTCTCCCCTGTTGCAGTTAGAAGACCATTCATTCGAGCCACTGGCGAACCATGTGGTTCTTAATAAAGCTCTGGCTGCCTAGGGGTGGAGAGAGTGCTGCCAATCTATGGCCAGATTGATGGCCTCTGATCTTCTTTTCAGAACATTTTCCCCATCAGTGGCTAGTCTCCCCTCATTTAGTGGCAGGATGGGTAGCCCTGCTTTCTCCACAAGCCGGTGAGTGGAGGCATCTCCAACCTCTTTTAATTTTTCACTCGCTGTAGATTGGGAGCAGCCCAAGTAGCTGCAGAACAGTGGGGATGCGGGAGGAGTTTTCCTTATTTCAGAGCTTCCCTTTCTGTTTTTTTTTTTTTTTGCACACGCCAACCTGGAAACAGTATCCTCAGGGAAATTCAGTGATGAATTTGTCGGCAGTGGAGACAGAGCAAGGCAGTGGGTTCGCTTTCACTTTCTGGAGAAAGTTAGTGAGAATCCTAGCGATTTGCAGGAAGACAGGACACATCCCAGGCAGAGAAATGCAGGTGTAGGCAACGGAGCAAGGATAAATGGGAAACCCGGCCCATGGGGGTCTGAATCCAAGGGTGTGAGCTTCTGAGGTGTCCTGGGTGACCTGTTTGATGGTCGGTCGGCAGCCTTCCCCACATCCGGGGAGAGTGGCACACACCTACAGGACTTTGCAGACACCGAGGGACATTTGCACATCTCTGTGTAACTCCCTATGTACCTGCACAGACTACACACAGTTATCACAGTGCTAAAGAGAAGTTGGTGTATGGACACTATTCCTGACAACCTTATAGTTTGTTGTAGAGGAATTTCGGCCTCCACCTAATCTACCAGCCGCAGTCCTGTGCCAAAGCAGATCGTTCTTTTCGTGATCTTTCAAAACTGTTTATCAATGTTGACCCTCCTTACAGCCATCTGACTTTGGGCTTTTGTGATACACAGATGTATTTGGGGCTTCCCCAGCGTCTGAACCCCATTCTGTGTTTTCTCAGCCTACTTTTCAGGATTTCCTGGTAATCCCCTGAATTATCCAGTGGTTTTTCAGCAAGCTCATTTATTTTTTTCTCTCACATCAGCCAGAGCTGGATTCTGTTGTTTGCAAATAGAATTAGTGACTAGGAAAGCTCCCAAGCCCCCACCCCTAATTTTTCTCATACTCATTTGTCCATTCTTTCTTAGCCTCATCGGGACGTTCTTTTATCATATAGTGCCTGACACGTCGGTATATTTCAGAGGCGTTGCCAACTCTCTCTTTGTAATTCTCCTTGGCTCTACTGATATCCTGTTCGGCTCATATACCAGACATTTTCCCTTGTTCATCTTTATGGTTGTCACAGCGAAAAGAATCACCTTTCACCCAGTTGCCCAGTTGAGAAACCCGAGTATCACCACTGACCGCTTCTTCCCCACGTAGGGGACATCCGATGGTCAAATCCTGTTGATTCAGCTTTATTATCACACCAATCTACTCACTTCTTACCAATGCTATTGTCATCGTCTTCATTTAACCACCACCACTTTGCACCTGGATTCATGCCACGGCCTCCTCACTGCTCTCCCTGCCTCTGGTCCACCCTCCAGGGCAGCCAACGCGACCTTCTGAAGAGAAAATCTGATCGTGTCATTTCACGTATACGATTGTGCAATACCTCCCATTTGGGTAAATCCAAAAAGCCTAATTATAATTACAATTCATAGTTATAACTCATGATCTCCCCAGCTCTGCAGCCTTACTTTTTAGTACCTTCCCCAAATCACCTACCTATCCACACCCTAATGTGTTCCTTCCATGCCCCGTCTGACATGAAGATCTCAGATTTTCTGAAAGCACCTTGCCTTCCTGTGTGTGGACCCTGAACACCCATATAGGATCCCTCTGTCTGGAATCCCAACCCCCCTGAACCCTGCCTCGCTTCCCCGGGCAACTCAGACACAACATTCAGGTAATTTCCTCCAGAGATCCTCCTCTGGTCCCTTGCTTGTGATCAGGTTTTCTTGCCTACATGTTCGCTTGGTGCTTAGTGTTTGTCTGATCACAGTGATCAAGTACTTATGAAAGCAGATCATAATTGTTGGTTTCCTCATGTGTTTCTCCCCCTGGAAGTTGTACTTGTTATGGTGCTGACTGGAGGAACTGGGTTCTCTGCGCTCCCTTCACTCCTGTCTCCACCATGCTTAACAGATATTTTGTTGGTTTGAATAATCTTACTAGAGAGGTCAAATAAATAAGAAAGAAGAAAGTAGAAAGTAATGACCATGGAACACCCCTGTGCAGGCACTATACTACCCTCTTTCAGAGAAATGACTTTATTTTGCTCTTACGCCATCTTTTAGATATCTAGGATTATGATTCCTATTTTATATTAGACAAAGTTTAGCTCTCAAGTGGTCAGTCAGTGTCCCCATTATCATTCAAGAGATAGGTCTGGGGTTTGATCTCAAACCCACAATTGATGTCTAAACCCACAACTGATGTCCAAACTCACAACTGATGTCCAAACTCACAACTGCCCAGGATGGACTCTTCAACAGTGACTGACACTTCAATGACAAAAAAGAAAAACAGCTCACTGCTGTTTACTTCCTTGTCGTCTAGGGAAACAGAAGGGAAAGCAAGTTCAGTTCAGCCTTTCCCTCAAGCTTTCCAAGCAGCAGTGTTCCAGGCATGGACTTCAGATATCATGGGGCTGGGGGGTGGGGTGGGGGAAAACCGGTCGACAAAAATAAAAATTTAGATTTTCTTCCCAACAGGTCATAGCATTTCATACCACACTCTACTGACAGGGCACTTCTCTTCTGGGAAGGGAAGATTCACAAGGATGAATATATAATTAGAAAATTGAATTTACAGTAACATCTAGCATTTGTTACCTTCCCAAAGCACTTTTGCATATAGACTCTCATTTAGAGGATCCACTGAGAGGATTCAGATAATTCAGTTTGCAAATGCAAAGGCCAGGAGGTGATTTTGTAAGTATTCAAATACGCTCAAGTTCCTGACGAAAGAGTGACATGTTCGTTCCTTGAGTTAGAATTCCACCAGAGGAGGCCTCCCACGTGCAGGCCCTGCAATGTCCCTGGCTTACCCCGCTTCTCTTTGTAATAACTTGGTGACACAGGTATCATCATCTCACCCTCAGGTCACCAGTGCTGTGAGACGTCAAACTCTAATTAGATCTTTTTCAGAACTTCTGGGGAAATAGCTTCACAAAATAAGCAGCGACCCCCATCGCTCACCAGCAGCCTTGCAAGCCCACTTAAATTGCTTTATAAAGCAAGACTTAAATAAAAGAAAACAGAGTTTAAATTCAGAGTCTTACAAAATGTCTATTTTCACCGGGTGGATGGGTATCTTCGTAGAACTCAACAATCAAGGCAGCGGAAAGGAATGCCCTACGGTGCTCCTGTTCTGGGAGGTAGAATATGGCTCAAACAGGTTAGTGAAGTTGCCAAGGGTCACAGGAGTAGGAAGTGGAAAATTTGAGATTGAACCTTTGGGCTGCTCACTAATGAGAGAGTGTAACTGTCCCTCCAACAGTGGTTGCCTCTTGGTAATAGATTTTTAAAATATTAGGGTGCTATACGTGCTCTGTCAGCATAGATACTAAAATACCAGCATGCCAATTGATGAAATCCATCTCAGCCCATCTCAGAGGAGCAAACCCATCTCAGAGCAAGACACTTACAAATCATGTCAGGAGGGTGGTACGAGGGAGAAGGCCCTGTTTCCACCATGTGAGACTCAAAAAAGAATTATTAGGAGGCACGGACTGATAAACGAGGGACAAGGCACCAGAAGAGCAAAAAAAAAAAACACAGGTATTTGCATTGTATTTTTTTTCTATCACCACCGTAATTGGTTGCCACAAACTTGGCTACTTAAAACACACACACACACACACACACACACACACACACACACACACACAAACCAAAAAAACCCAGCGTATTAGTGTACAGCTTTGGAGATCAGAGGTCTGAAAATAATGTGTTGGGGGCACCTGGCTGGCTCAGTCGATGGAGCGTGCATCTCTTGATCTCAGGGTCAAGGGTTTGAGCCCTATGGGGTGTAGAGACTATTTAAAAAGAAAATAAAAGTAATGTGTTAGCAGGGCTGTGTTCCTTCAGGAGGCTTCAGGAGAGAGTCCCTCTCCTTGCCTTTCCAGCTTCTAGTGTCTTGCCCTCCTTCCTTGGCTTGTGGCCATGTCCTCTATCTTCAAAGTCAACAGTGGTACATCTCTTTCTGACCTCAGCCAGGAAAACTTTCTCCTTTAAGGACCCATGTGATTAGATTGGGGCCTCTTGGGTAATCCAGGATAGCCTTGCATCTCCAGGTCCATGACCTTATGCATATCTACAAAGCCCCTTTGCTGCATAAGGTGACATAGTCACAGCTTCCAGGGAATAGACTGTGGGCATCTCTGAGAGGTCATGATTCTGCCTGCCACCTACATAAGCAGGGCCTGGGAAAGATAGAAAATGGGCAGGGTAGGTACTATTTGACCATGTAGAAATGCAAGGAAGGAGACAGGGGAAAAAGGAAGGGAATATGAGTGAGGACAGGATAGATGGACACATTGGTTGAGAACTAAATTGGGCCAAAGTAGGGACAGATTCATGTTTTGTGGGACCTGAGCTTAAGTAAATTTTTTAAGTCCTCGAGGACAGAGAATAAAATTATTAATGAACTTCCTAAAGCCCCTCCCAGGGCCTTGGAAGGGGCTGCTATGCACGGACGTCCCGGAAACTCAAGCTCCATGGGCATTACAGCAAAGTCACCTCTGAGCCAGGCACCATGGAAGGTTCTCTAGGTACTATCTGTACTCACTCTGTGCACATCTAGGACAACTTGATTTGGAAAATCTGGTAAGAGATGGAGCAGGAACCCAGTGACCCGCCGGGTGACCAGGCACCCCCCCCCCCCGCCCCGTCCCCACCTCAGAGAATGGGGTGGAGATCCGTAGCCCAGCACCGAGCTTGGCTGCTCAGGTCGTGTCCGTGCCAAGTAATTTGCATTGGCGTTTCTGAATTTTGCAATTGTCTTGGAACAAATTCCCAAGCAACATTCTCTGTCGCAGAGGTGGGGATGAGGCAGAGGCCCAGAACTCAGCTGGGAGATGGAAAGATGAAACTCCAGCAAGGAATTTGAGGCCGACGCCAGTGAGTGGGAGCTGTCAGGAGGCCTGGTTGGCCTCCACCAGCTGTCAGGTGCAACTTGAACAGTCCCCACCACTCCTGTTGTCCTTTTCTTATGGCCGTGGGGCCTTTCTTGAAGCTTCCTCCTCTTGTCTCTACCTCCTTCCATTTATCGTACTACCCTGAGCACATGCTATTTGCATATTTACATTTTGAAGCAGGGGAATTTGGATAGAACCTGCTATATCGTTAACATTTAAAAAATATCAGACCTGACTCCAATGCTGAATTTGACCTGTTGCCACATTTTACCCCAGTCTGGATCTCTACTTCATACTTTGAGCATTGCCCATGCTTCTAAAAACAGAGTTAGACTCTAGGCTCAGATGGAAGGAAGGCCCAACGGCCGCCTGTGGCTAGTGACTCCTGCATTAAAGAGCACAGATCTAGAGACTTGATCAGGTTCAGGCTTGTTGGTTGTTTCGTTTCTGTTCCGTTGGGGAGGAAGGAATGCCTGGTGGCCTCTTTTTGGTGACGTTGGCAGCCATTCATGGCCATTGTTTAGCTCTACTAACCCATTGGGGTTTACAGAGTGGTGATATTGTCGCTCTACCTTCATTTATTATCTGCAATACTTCTCTAGGGGGACACTTTCCATCCTCAACCATTTGTTGACCTGGAAGAACAGTTTATATAGAAGAAGCAGAATAAATAATGCTTGGTTCTTTCTGTTTATCTACCATTTTCAAAAGGCAGATGCAATTTTTTTGGCAACTCTTATTTTTTTTATAATTGTTTAAATGTTTATTCTTGAGAGAGAGAGAGAGAGAGTGCACGCGAGCGAGCACAGGGGGAGGGGCAGAGGATGCAAAGAGGGCTCCGTGCTGACAGCAGAGATCCTGATGTGGGGCTCGAACTCATGAACCCTGAGATCATGACCTGAGCCGGAGTTGGACACTTATCCCACTGAGCCACCCAGGTGCCCCACAACTCTCTTTAATTTGTGGGGTGCAGGAGGCTTGATAGTGATGGGATGGGATAGAATGGAGGGGAGAGAGTCAGGTTCAGCGACGGGGTGAGGGGCATGGTATGGCTCCAAGAGGATAATCGCACATACCTCAGTCTTTCTAACAAATTTTTAATGTTTGTTTAGTTTTGAGAGAGAGACAGAGACAGAGACAGAGCGCAAGCCAGGGAGGGGCAGAGAGAGAGGGAGACCCAGAATCTGAAGCAGGCTCCAGGCTCTGAGCTGTCAGCACAGAGCCCGATGTGGGGCTGGAACCGTGAGATCATGACCTGAGCTGAAGTTGGACGCCCAAACGACTGAGCCACCCAGGCGCCCCCCACTCAGTCTTAAAGACAAGGAAAAAATACTGTCCATTTATCATGGTTGAGTGAATCAGGCATTTTCTTTCAGGAAGGAGGGTTCTCGTCATCCCCCACACCCAAATCCACACTAGCGGGAAGGAAGCAAATAGTCTTGGTGTTTCAGGCTTCCTTAGGGAGATTGTTCTGGATTGGCACAGAAGGAGAGACTCTAGAGGCTGGTGATTTGAGTCAAGGATGGGAGTAGCCTTAGTTTCAGTTTAAAAGGCTGGTATGTGAATTAGGGGAACGATGGTCACTGGGATTTTTATGGGAGCTGGAGACCCGTGTCCTAATTACACATAGTGTCCTGGATTGGGGGGTCTCAGTGGGAGACAGGGGAAGCTGGACACCAAGACCAGCAGCCTTTAACCAAGACTCTGTGGCTGGGCCTGTGGTCAGGGGAACGGCCCCACGAGGGACTAGAGGTCAGAAGCCACCCCATGGAACAGGAGACTAAATCTAACAATGGCGGACACCTTGGGTTAAGCGTAAAGCCCTCTCTCTGTTCCAAGATAACCTTTAAATGCTAGAATTTATGTTCTCTGTGGTTGGTAAGAGCAGATTCTAGTCGAACAAGCCTCCGATGCCATCTTTTCCATTTACTCTGTGAGCTTGGGCCGAAGGTCTTTTGTGCTTCAAGGTCTGTAAAACAGATAAAAATTAAACTACTTACCTTCATAAGGTTGTTGTGATAAGTGAGATGAAGCACTTAGGATAGTGCCTGAAACTTAGCAACTGCTACATGTTTACCGTATTTCATTAATTATAATAAAACAATAATTACTATTATTACCGTGACTTCATGACCTTGGGGAGATGGAAAGGTCACTAAATAGAACAGAGATTGATTTTTCTTTTAAACCTATTGAAGCTAGATTTAATTTAATTTGGAGGAAAATAAATGTAATTATCTTTTGTGCCTGGCCACTGTGGATTAAATTCATGGCGTTACCACACATTACCTAGCTATATAGCACTATTTAATATATATTTGGTTCCACATCAGAACTGCTGAATTTAAACTGCTCCTTCCAAATGTTCTGATAGGCTCACCAAAATGTCTCAGTGAGTCTTAAAAGGGGTCCCTCATTGGAGTCCCAGGGCGGGATGCACCCCTACTGTTCCGAAAATGTCTGTAAAAGAATATTTGCCTGTGGGAAGGTAAGGTTGGTGGTGCAGGAACCTTGTGAGGAGATTATGCATAAAGAGATGGAAGGGGTAAGTCTGAAGCTTGTAGAAGGTTAAAACAAATAAGGGAGTTTTAAGAATGGTTTCAAGCCCAGGAAGGGTACAGCGGAGGGCACAGAAGCGGGGCTAGCTCTAGGCTTTCCGTCATAGGGTTGAAAAATGAAAGTGTTAGCTGCAGAAATCACAGCTTAGGAAGTGGCTCACCCCATCACGGGCCGTGCTCTTGTGCAGCATGGCCTCACAGCTGACTTTTACCAGGTCTTTGGAGAATTTCATTTTTGACACTAGTTTTTAATAATATCTGGATGAAAGGGTAAAGGACCAAGACAGTGCCACGAGGGGGTATTAACAGTGATATTTAAAAAGGACAGAAGGAAGGTCTTAACAAATGGAGGCAGCAGGGCCCTGCTTCACCGAGATGACCGTCCTCCCTGGGGCTCCTGCAGGAGGACAGGATGGCGAGGGGCCAGAGGGACGTGCATGATGTCAGCCCCATCTTCCCCTGCGTTTCCATCTGTAGCCTCACTTGCCACAGCTGTAGCCAGGCTTGCTCGGAGTTGAGTGTCTAACCCACAGTCTGGATTGGCTTCCATTCGGTGCTGGGAACCAACAGAGGGTAACGGATCCAGTTGGGGGACGAGTCTTAGGCATTCCTGGCACATACCTGTCCTGCTGTCTCAGTCCACTGGGTTGGGAATCTGCCCAGTGTCCTCCCCTGCCACTCTAATCTTTGGTGCTACTAGAATCTTGCAGGGATCCTAATGCTTACCAGCCCTTGCCTGCTTTCCCTCTCAGCAATCGCCGTGGGCCCCAGGATTCTTGGCCACCAGCTTTAGTTCTGTTGGGAGCACAATATCCATTTGGAGCCAGATGACACTGCCTAGTGGATCTTGATCTCACACATTTGTTTATAGGAACCTGCCAAGTCGTCAGAGAGCTACGTCTCCAACCACTGACTCGGCTGAAATAGCAAGAGGTTCCCTCCAGCTGAATGGTCCTGCCCCCAGGGTTCTTGACTCTGCCTTTCTGTACCTGTCCCACTCTCTCCCCCACTTTTTTTTTTTTTTTGTTACCTGCTGCTCTGGACTTGGACAGCTTGACCGTTATCTGTTTTCCTATCTCTCCGAATCCTAGGGTGTAAATGTGGTTTTTCCTTCGTCCATGTGCCACCATCGAGGTAGAGACTGTTCCCCCCTCATCCTTGCCCCTAGGAAAGGATGTGGCACCCAACGGGTGCATGCTGAGTGAATAAATGAATGAATGAATGATTACTGAATGGATACGTTAGGGGAGTTGACGAAAAACCCCTTGATGAGTAGGTATCTCCCCTCAAAAAGAAAAAAAAAAAGATGAAGAAAGATATTCTGACAACTTTAAGAAACAAAACCTGAACAAATGGACAAAATGCCATGATTTTAATTCCTTCCACTTTGAATTGAGCACATGCTGCGGCCTCCCAGCTGTACCAGAGCCCTAGAAATTATGGAAATATATATAAAAATGATGTAAGACCTCTTCAGCATCTTCCAGGGCACGCAGAGCACCCCCAGCCAAAAGAACAGCCTCCAGAGTGTTACATCCAGTGACCCTCAGCCTCCTACTCTCTCCCCGAACTCACGGTCTGGAACTCATTGTATCCTCTTGGAGAACCTGCTCCTTCTCCCATATCCCAAACCTCCGTGGGTGGATAAGAGCTTGGAAGAAAAATGCAGTGAGCTACAAGAGGTTACTCAGGGAATCTTGGCATTGCCTCGAAAGAAAATGATGAAACGGGGAGTTTCCGTGGGGAGAAAGTGTTCCTGAGTGCTTTAGGCAGGTGAGGAAAGGAGGAGCGAGGGCCCTGGGATGGGAAGGAGCGTGAGAGTGGCTCTGAGTACAGAGCGAGTGGGAAGGGTAGTGTGGGAAGAATACCCAGGGGTTGTTTCTTGCATGACCTGTTAACCTCTGTCCATGGATTTTAAGCAAGGAGGACAGTTGGCAGATGTTTCCATGATTAAATTGTGTGTGTAAAAGCTCTCTCACCGCTATTTAGAAAATGGATTGGTCAGGGCGATGTGCAATTAGAGAGAAGGATGTGGTCATCCCGGCCAGAGGAAGTGAGCCTGGTAACTGTGGACAGGCAGGAACGTGAATGAATTAGGAGGCCTGTAGGACGTAGGATGGGCAGGATGGTGGGAAGCAGGGAAAGAATGTTTGGAGACTGTGGACGTGGGAGTGGTTAGAGAGGACTGTGAGATGAACTGAGGGGAAGGCAGGGCGAGGTTACCGTGCACCTCACATGTCATGCTAAGAAGTTTGAACTTTATCCTGTAGGCCACAGGGAGCCATTTGAAGGTTTGTAGCCGGGGAGTGATTTGCATATTGGAAAGGTCACTCTGACAGGGTATGGAGGATAGAGAGGGAGAAAGCAGAGCCAGGTGGACCTGCTAGGAGAGGGTTGTAGTTGTCCGAGTGTGGAATGACGAGTGAGTTGAGGGCATAGCATCGGGGATGGAGAGAAGGGACTGGTGACGGGAGTGTTCCCGAGGTAGGACTGCACTGACCGGGGAGAGGATTGAACACGAGGGTGGTGCCATGGTGTTTGATGGGAGCCTGGAGAAGGGGGTCTGAGCAGAAAGAAGGTTCATTCATTGGAAAAGTTACAGGTGAGGGGTGGGGGTAGCTCAGTTGTTTGAGCACCCGCCTCTTGATTTCAGCTCAAGTCACAGTTTCAAGGTCATGAGATTGAGCCCCACATTGGGCTCCGTGCTGAGCGTGGAGCCTGCTTGGGATTCTCTCTCTCTTCCTCTGACCCTCCCCTGCTCGCACGGACATGCACACGCATGTGCGCGCGCTCTCTCAAAATAAACAAGTAAACATTAAAAAAAAAACAGAACCGACAACTTATGAGCAAGACCCTGTCCTAGGTGCTAAGGTGTGTTGAATAAGAAAGATACTGCTTGCCCCCTGGAACTCACAGTCTAGTGGAGGAGAGACAGACATTGAGTAAAGAAACAAGTCTATTCATTAATCATGAATTGGAAGAAATTCTATGAAAGGAAGTAACAGGTACTATAATAAAGGATAACCAGGTGTGGAGGTAAGTGGCCTGTTCTGGATAAGGTGGTTAGAGAAAGCGCTCTGAGGCGGCGACACGTAAATAGATATCTGAAGAATGAGAAGTATTCAGGAGAAGGACGTTGCAGATAGAGGAGCAAACACAGAAACACGGAAGCTGGAAAGTGCTTGGTGGGGTAGAGAAGCTAGAAGAAGGTCATCGTGGCCACACGGGAGTGAGCAAAGGGAGCAGGAGTGACCGGAGGAGGAAGCCAGGGTTGGATTGCTCAAGACTGTACAGAACACACAGATTTTAGATTGTGCTTTAAGTGCCACTAGATGCTATCAGACTGAATGAAACAGCAAAGTTATATAAACTGATGGAGGTTTTTTAAGTTGCTCGCTCTGTCTGCTCATGCAGTGGAGAAAGGAGTTGAGGAGGACAAGAGAGGAAGCAAACATTTCAGAATAGATTTTGTTGTGGTAGTGGCAGATATTGTGGCTTGGCCTTGGGTGGTCCCTGCAGAGCTAGAGAAAAGAATATGGACTTAGGAGCGATTTAAACATCAAAATTGGAAGATCTTGGGATGGATAGATGGATGGATGCATGTGGATAATGGAGGAGAGGGAACAATCAAGGATGAGTACTTGGTGTCTGACTTGAGCAGCTAAGTGAACATGGTCCTTAGTGAAATGGAGAAGCCATAGGGAAGAACAGTTGAAAGTTAAACATGTATTGAGGCGGATGTGAAATTTTCATGGGAGGGGTTGGCATGGGAATCCTATGGTAGGTAGCTTAGTTAAGAAAACCCACCGGAGGACACAAACATTCTTTGGTTATCGAGGAATACTTGTTAAAGGAATGCAACAACGAATGAATAAATAATTAGACGAGAGTCATAAGGAAACTTGATAACAGAATGCTACTCGGGGAATGGTATCAGCTATTTTCTATCTCTGGGGGGGAAAAAGTGAGCTACAGAGTTCAGTTAGGATGCAGCATGGGATGTGTTTATTGCTGAGTGATTTTACCATATTGCTGAGAAGACCAGGGGACTTGAATCCAGGTTATCAGTAACTATACAGCAAGTGTACAGCAAATACGAATATTACATTCAGAGTTGTAGTCTGAACCAGTTTTTACCAATTTTCATCTCTTGGGCTATTTCTTCTTGATCACCAGGCAACCACAGCCATTTTCTGGAAGCTTCTCATTATAGATTTGATGTCTTCCTGTCACAGGACAGGAAACAACGCTGGGCTAGGTATTCCAAGAGTATGCACGTAGGGCATATTCAAACAACATCTGCCACTAGAAGACCAGTTCATCTAGAAGGTAAAGGAGAGATGCGGAGACCTACTCAGTTAAGGATTGAGTCTGTCTATTTATAGCCATTTGGCAAACATCAAAGCAAGGGGTAAATCCAGTGGTGGTGCAAGGGATGTGTTTGGTTTCACTCACACAGTGTTTTGTGTGAAGGTGGACAGGAAATTGCTAGGCTTAATTGCAAAATTGTATTGTCTTATATGTGACCACCTTGAGCTGATCATTTCACTGGACAGTTCTCAACAGGCATTTGTTTGAGACCTGATAAAAGATAATGACCATCATAAACACCGTCTTAGAGCTGATAATTGGTGCATCTGTTCTGAGAAAACCTGGGCTTAGAAGCCATGAATGTGGTAGGGCAGAGTCTCTAGAAATATGGAAAAAGGCAAACATTCACTTTCTGGGATCTGAGGCACTGGAGTCGGGGTGGCACCAGCTGCAGCTGGGTATGGTAATGACTCGCCTATGCACTATTAGTATATTCCTTGTCAGGCCAGCTGAGTACTAAAGTCTAGGCTGCATCTGGATAAAGAGAGAGAGGTCGAATAGTTGTGTGGGTGTCAGCCATTGGGTCACCCCGAAGCAGACGTCGAGACAGAGGTTGGGATGCAAGATATTTAGTGGAGAGTACCATCTGTGAAAGAAGAGAGGGAAAGCAGGATTGGACAGAGGTAGAAATCAAACTGTCATAAAGATTTGCCAAAGCCTTGGCCAACCCTGCAGAGAGCACTGGAATGAGTATTGTCTATCAGCGTGTAAGGTGTTGGACCAAAATGGCCAAGTCTCTATTTTCTGACTTTGTCCAGTTCCTAGATCCAGGTTGCCCTGGGAAGGGAGTGCCTAGGGCAAGGCAGACTCTTAAGAAGCCCACAGAAGGAAACTCTGTGCTGATTGCATTCTATGCAGCTAGACAGTAAGTCTTTCCTTGAAGAGGGATCTGGGTGGAGCACCTTCACATTTATAGTAAACGTCAAACAAATAGATGATTAAAGACTTTATATGAGCCTTAGTAAGATCTCCGAGGCAATTTCTTCATTTATAAAATGGGGTATTATGAAAATGGTTTTTATACAGGTATGCTAAAAATCATTGGCTTGTACTTGGTCCTGATAGAGAAGTAACAGCTTCTGATGATTGAAATCACCTTGCAGCTGGCGTCATGAAGGTAAACATGAACCCCCTTGCAAAGTCTAATGTCAACCCTCCCCAGTTCCCAGTCAAACACCACAAAGCACTTTTTTTGTGGGGAGAGTGCAACTATCCAAGGGCAAGGATTTTGAGCTGCTTGGTGCTCCTGAAGCTCTTGGGTATTTGAAGGAGATGAAGAAAGGGGGAAAGGATGTGAACTCCTTTGTAGGTAGGCAAAACGCTTGTCAAGAAAATGGCTTAGCAGACAGATCATTTTTACAGCCCTGAAGAGATGTGGTAGGTGACATGGTCCTACAACCCAAGTTTTGAGCTTATTCTTCTAGATGGCTAGAAGTCGGCTTTTTTCAACCTGGGGCGAAGACTCATGATGGAGTCCCATAAAGACCTCTGCCCCTTAGCCATTCTCTTCTTACTCTTCATTATATCTTCTCAAGGACCTTGCAGTTTGTGTGGGCAAAGCGTATGTGGGGAGAAAGTTACCAGGGACAAACTGTCAAATTCATGTGGTCGTGGCGAGTTATCCCACGTGACCCACTGGCCTTGATGCAGTTCAGATCTGGCACCAGATTGGTTTTGCTGCTGCTTTGACCTCTGTTGATTCAGCCTGATGCTTCCGATAGGCTGGGTATCTGGCATGAAAAGAGAGTTGGTGAAATGAGCAATGAGCGGGATTGTGCGGCTACGCTTATGGTGACGATGGGAGGGAATGATTACTAGGAATGTGGGTGTTGTGTAATTGGAAACATTGTTAGAGGAATAGTCACTGGTGTTTCTGGGGAAATGGATGGCCAAAAGATGGTCTTTGGAAATGCCGGACACTTTCAGACTCCTGTTGAAATAATCTATTTTTTTTTTCCGCCTTACATCCTTCAAGTACAGGGCACATGATTGTAATTATTTCTACTCTCCTGCTGTTGCAGGAAAATGATTGATGTGAATGACATCTGAACAATGATTTTTATTTAAAGTATTTTTTTTTCCTAGTAAACATATTCAGAGCACTTACGAGCAAACTTTTAAAGTTGAAAACAATAGAAGTTGTTTTGAATTTGAGAATACTGGTGGGTTAGAGCAAACACAGACTTAAAAGCAAGGACACGACAGAAACAGAAGTGAACCAAATGGACTCTTTGGATACTGTTGTCACTGTTTGTTTTGTGTAAGTTCAATATTTGTCCAATATTTCATAAGGATAGAAGTAAAGCAAAATAGAAAATGATAGTTTTCTACCATTGAGTGCAGTGTTAAGAAAAGATGGCAAAACAAAAGAATTGAGAAAATGTTTGGGTGCGGTGTTCCCAAAGTGGACAGTCTAATCATGCGTGCCGTAGTAGCAAGATGCCATGGTAAGCCTGGGACGGGCTACGAGTCTGTCTCCATCGTGGTCTTGACGTTTCCCTGGAGACCCAGTAGGAACACAAGAGTAGAAGTGAAGAGAATAGGCTTGGTTTCTTGCCCAGCTTAAGGCCTTGCTCAGTGTGCCGCTCACACAACTTCTTTGGCCTCCCATCTGTAAAAATGGGAGGGTTGGGCTGTAGGATCATACATTTCTTTCAGAGCTGTCATGCGTCATCCCATGAGGTGGCCTGAACATTTGGGGACGTTTTAGAAAGAGGCCAACCCAGAGGAGAAGGAAAGGGTTTGGGGAGAGTGAAAACAGAACTCAGTGAGAACTTTATGTGTTTCTCATTCACTGAGTAACTAGTCTCTGGTTCTCACATCAAGTCCCTCCTCTTTGAAAAGAAGAAAACCACAACTACTTGAGGGAGTGGTCCGTGAGATCCTGCCCAGAAAGCGGCTGGCGCTTTGCCTGGCACATAACAGCCATCCTGGGAAGGACAGAGACGGTACTACTTTCCCACTCCTCCTGCATCTTCCACATGACCCAAGTGACATCGTCCTCTCTCTCTCCCTCGCTCCTCTTCCGCTCCCTCTGTCTATGTCTCTCTCGCCTCTCTCTCTCTCTCTCTCTCTCTCTCACTCACTCACTCACTCATTCTGGACTCTCATGCTTTCAAACTTACCCTCTTCTGTTTTAAAACCCACCTGTCCACTTCTGCTCACATGATAAATTATTTCTGTAGAAGCTAAAGATCCTACGTGTTGGCTAAAGGGTCATCCTTCTCAGACATTATTGCAAGTTAAGGTAGGTCTGATAGGAAGAGAGGTGAGCAGAGCGATAGCTGGGTGAAAGATAGATGAGCTCTTTGGAAAGTAACAATAACCTAAAGAGAGAATGAAATTCCAGGTACTACCCTATCCGTGGCAGGAATCTGAAGGTATTCAGCCTCTCTTCCCCCTTCAAGCACAGGGCATCAGCAGTCCCCCCGTCTGCTTTTGCCTTGTCTGTCTTACTCTCAAACACCGGAGATGGGCCAGGGACAAAAAAGCAGCGGGGTGCGACTCCAGAAGGTACATAATTGTTTAGGGTAACTTGACTCAGAATAGTCCAGCAACGTATTTCCCACCTGGAACATCTGAGGCCCTGAACTACAACCTCAGGTCAACAGGGTCTAAGCACGGGTACCTAGAGGTTTAGGGTGAGTCCTCTGCCACTCACCTGGCAGCAAAGCCTTATCTCAGCCTTTTTGTTGAGGGGAGAGGGGGCAAACCCTGCAGTTGGACTTTGGAATAGGTTCCCTGGTCACCATTCCATTTCCCTTCTGAATTTCTTTTTTTTTCTCTTAAATGTTGATTTATTTGTTTTTGAGAGAGAGAGACAGAGAGACAGAGAGAGAGAAAGAGAGCACGCAAGCAAGCTGGGGAGGGACAGAGAGAGACAAGGACACAGAATCTGAAGCAGGCTCCAGGCTCTGAGCTGTCAGCACAGAGCCCGACGCAGAGCCTGAACCCACAAACTATGAGATCAGGACCTGAGCCGAAGTTGGACGCCCAACCAACCAGCCACCCAGGCACCCCTCCCTTCTGAATTTCTTGTTGCCAGGCCAGACCCAGTTAACCATCCCCTGACCCTCTGCCTGGCTCTTTAAAACCTCCTTCCTAGAGAATCTATCCGCACATATTTGTTAATACCTGAAACCATCAAATAAGATCTGGTGTCATGGATCTATCTCTAGGTCTACTGAGCTGTTTCCCAGCCAACTTCGTGATACGCATCCATCCACCTAGACCCTTGCTGCTCTTCCTTTTTCATAGATTTGATCTTCTCTCTTGGCTTATAGCAATCTAAACAAAGTTTGAGTTTGTTACGATTTTTTTTTTCTTTACACTTAATATATGGCAAACTATTGGCTATGTCCGTCTGCAGAAGAAGGTTCTTCAATGTTGCAGAGAGGCAGTCTGTGCATATAAGCTTGGCCACATCCTTACCTGGGCTGTATATAAATAATTTGCTTTTTGCTGGTTTGGTGTCTCCTCATTGAAGACCATCAAAGCTGTGTATTTTTAATATATTTTATAAAAACAGCATCACTTATTGAGCAATTTCTCTGTTCAAACTCTTTCTCTTGCCCAGTGGTCTAACATTGAGGTTGAGATCAGCTTCTTATTGATGGAGTCCTTGTACCTGGTGTTTAAAATGGGAGCCATTCTATCTAAAGCTTATTTCAAGTTCTGAGACCTCATGATCGGAATGCATTCTCACTGAGGTTAAATGAACACACTATTGAAAGTGTTTCCTTCCTCATGAACCCTGAGCTTATGTTGGGGAGGAGAGTACAACATATATAGAGGTGTTTTTTTCTCTTAAATAGAAAAATTTGTCACCAACTTGGAAAGCATGACCTCCCACCCCTCACTCACACAGGTTAAACAATTTCAGGACTTTCCATAACAAGCATGGCTCATGTATCACACAATGTCAAGATCCTGAGGTTCGTTGATCACTTTCTTTTACATCATCATCAATCATTTTATGTTTTAATGCATTTGCTGATGAAATAAGTGATTACTTGGCTCAATATTTCTTTTGACTCATATAAACATTTCATTACTTGCTCTTAGTTTGTGGGTTTCGCAATTTAGTTTGTGTGTTTGTGTGTGGGATGATTCTTGGCGTAGATTGATTGAGGGATAATTCAATACTTTGTATGAAGAATATATAATAAAGAACATAGTGTTTGGAGTTCAAACCCATATTTGTACTTTACCAGTTGTGTAACTTGGAGCAAGTAGAAAATCCTTCTGGTCCTTTTTTTTTCATCTGTAATTTACGGAGATTGATATCTGCCTTGCAGATTCCTTGTGAGGATTGAATGAGCTAATGCATACAAAATGCCTCGCACAATGTCTAGCACATGTTCAATAAATGTGACATTTTTTTTTTTGAGTCGGTGCATTCTGAGTGAAATTTTGTGAGTGGCTTATTCAAATTGTGTTGTTCCCAAATTGCTGCTCTCAAATCAGGTAGAAGACTCATCAGACCATGGAATCACAGTCAGTTATAGGGGTGTTTATAGGAAGACCACTGTATTGGCTAATCAGATATCTTCTGGATATTTAACCACGTGTAATGTACACATTGTTCTCTCTCTTTTTTTTCATACCATTGACGTAGATAGCCCTTAAACCTGAGAAAAGAACTATATTCCATAGGTGAGTAATAGAATAGCCTTTATGCTAAAAAACAATTTTTCTTGTTTTTAAACTAGGTCATTCTTATTTTCAAAGTGTAATTCTTATTTAGTGTAAGTATTCTCTTTAGAGTGATTTATATAGACCTTTGCCATATATCGTGCCTGTACACATACAAAAAGACAAATAATTGCACCGTAAATGGTTTAAGGTGTTCTTAAAACATTTTATACTCGAGTCTGAGTCTTGTGGATCACCCCCTGGCTCAGATGCCATTGCCAGGTTTTCTTCCACACTAGTGTCTTCTGTGTTTGCAAATATATTGGTGAAGAAACATTTCTGAAAAGAGAGCTCAACTCTCGTCCGTGGGCTTTTCCTCCAGGCCACTGACACACATTCTGAAAATGTGGATGGTCACGTACAGGCGATATAAGTGCGTGTGTCTGTCGGCTGTCTGGCTTCTCTGCACACCTGAATTCAGAGGGGTTGAAATGTGCAACAGACACAACAATAGTTGTGTCTTAGGGCCAGTCCAATGCAGTCACGATCAATAATAGTGTGTTAATGAAAGGCTGATGATGCTTCTGTTTTGAAGTCCACGCTGTGGGTTGCCCCATAGGACACCAGAATCAGGGCACTGATTGAGTGGATTCATAGCATCCTAAGTGCACCTTAGTGATTGGAAGGCTTGGGGACATCCTGGGCTTTTGCTTTTTTTGTGGATCAGCCCCTGCTGAGGCAGTCCCCAGCACCAGGAAACTCTACTCTGAAGCAGACTGTGCTCTGACTCCTGGTTGCTAGCAGTCTTTCTTGGAACACGTGGCCTCTGGAGAGGGTGAGGGAGAACAGAATATTTATTTTAATTTAATAGCTCCTCTGGAGAGCACAGGGCCTGGGGTTCATGAAGATACTTACCGATGAAGTTGGACCCTCCACGGAGGGCTTTTTTGACAGAGGAAAATCCTCTGTAAGAGACACCATATGAAGGCTGCAGACGTCCCTTAGCTTTGGAGGTTGGGAGAATCTGATGGATCTTCCAGAATAGCAGACATCACAGATGTCAGCAAACACAGAAAATGCCTTCAGATATTTTTAGCAAATGTAGCAGTGGCAAAGGTGGGCAACTCATGCATGTTTTCTGCTTTTGTAATAAATGCACAGTGCCGGTCAGCAAGGCACTTAGTTTGTATTACCTCTATCCTTTCAGACATGCAGCGACAGGACTGATCAGGTTTGTCCATATTTACCCAGGTAGGTTTATGCAAACTAGGGTGGGGTTTTAGTAATGAAAGGGGGAGATACCCAGTGGTGAGGCTGACTACCACTGGGGAAACCAAATCAGGGATAGAAGCTTAATGGATACGTTCCCTTGGGCTTTGCTTGAGATGAGTGTTAATCATAATGACCATGACAACTACAAGGTGGACCACTGTATGCCAATCGGATGCTAATTGCTGTGCATTGTTAACTTATTCTTCACAACAAATTTTTGGAGATGGGAAATGGCCGAAGATTACACCCAACTCTCTGGGAACCAATCTGATGATAATTCTATACAATGGATGGTTTTCCGATCTACTTTTAAAAATGAAAAATCAATAAAACAGCATAGCGTAATGACACTGGATAAATCATTTCCTTGTAACTTCTTAAATGTCTTAGGCCTAAGTTAACTACTTTCACCCTTGCAAATTCTATCCCGGTCCTGTTTACTTGCATCTATATTTGAAATCAGGAGCTTCACATTCTGGGTTCCCCTCCCGTCCCCCCATTTAACATCATAGTGGAAGCATGCTTTCATGTTTCTTGATTCCAGGGAAAATTTTAGATCAGAAATTCCCAAATGTGTTTTCAAAGTAAACATTGAGTAGGTCTCTAATGCTCCTTGTTGCAGATAATGTCAGTTACATTTGTGTCCAGACTCTGGAATCCCAGGGGGCACATTCTTCAAAGGTCAATCCTGATAGGAAGTTCAGAGAAGTCAGACCAGCCTCCCTGGGCCCCACCCGAGCCTGGGGGCCTCTTGCCATAAATAGGACCAACTCCAGTGACAGGGGGCCCTGAAGGGAGAATTCGAAGGTTCCGTTCAATTTTAGTTTTCAAAGTGGCGACTTCTCAGAAGACCTGTGTTGGTCTTGCCTGAGAAGGGGATACCTGCTATAAATCCAAATATGTCTTGTCCAAGCTTTCGATTGTTTTCTGGATTATTATTGAGCATTTTCACCACGAATGTTGAATCATGAATTTTCAAGTCACACAGCCCGTTACATCTCTAATTATAAATAAACGGTTTCAGCCTCTGCCCCTCTTGGGGTTTATAGATTAGTCAGCACCCTGATCCGTCCCTGACTCTGTGTTTCCGTTTCCTGGAGAGACCACTGGACTTAACCCTTCTGGGAAAGGCTTTGGCCTCCGTGAGGACAGGTCCGCTCGTTGTATGTCTTTTGCAACCCCATCCTAGAGGATGGGGCCTAGCAATCAGCCTGATCAGAAAGGGAGTGTCCCCCCAGCCTAGTTGGAATCTCCTCTGGAGCTCTCCATCAGAAGACACATACTAAGCCATCTCAGTCATTAACAGCTCCTACCCAAATCCCATCTTCTGTTGGTGACATTTTGAGCATGCTTCACTCTGCACAGAGTCCCTTACCCCACCCTGAGTCCTCAGACATAACGTGACATCAGAAGGAACCAATATTTTGCTTTGAAAAATCTTTTTTCTTTCCTTTTTAAAATTTCTGGAGTGGTGTTACGGACTTTGGTAATGAAAATCTGAGGGAAGGAACCACTCTGAGGCATCGATTAAAGGCAAGCAACTGAGACAACCAGGTTTTCCTGGAAATGTGTGTGTGGAGGATGTTTCGGGACCTGTCATTCGGGTCATGTGCTGTTTCTAAACCATTGGGATGATGAAGGAGAGGATCATGCTAGCAGAATGAGCGTCATTGGTCAGCTGCTCGGTCCCCCCCCCCCCACCTCATCCCCAGTGCATCCAGCTCTTTGGGCTGAATTAATCCTCTTAAAAACTGAAGCCACTGACTCACTTGTCCACCAAACACTTTCCAGGGCTTCTTACCGCCTTTGATTCCAGCTCGAATTCTCCACACATCCACAGATGGCTTTCCGCTCCCCCGCGAGCCTCCTGGTACACGGCTCCCTCAGAGCAGGCAAACTCAGCTGCTTCCTCGCTATACAAGTTACTTCCTTGCTCCAAGCCCTGGGTTCCTCCTTGGTGGATTAAGGATTCCTACGTCATAGAGATGTGAGTTTTAGAGAATTCTTAAAGCAAACCCCGATGAGGCGTGATAGTGAGGGGTGATAGTGGGGTTCATGGGGTCCAGGACCGAAGACATCTTTGGTGCAAAAAGGTGATTTTACTGAAGCACGGGGTGGAGCACCCGTGGGCAGGAAGAGCTGTCCTGGGACCACGAGGAGAGACTGGTTTTGTACTGTGGAGTTGGGGGGAGGTAAAGTCCAGGGGAAGTTTCTACTGGGATTCTCATCTGCTAAAGAAGACTCACAGGATCCCGGAGGCCTAGCTATTGTCAAGCTGAGGTTGGTTTTCCCTCTAGTAAAGCATTAGCATTAAGACAGTAGGGAGTTCCTGGAGCCTCAAGTATCTGTCAGTGGGCTGCAGGGTATAAGGAACTTTAGTTCTATCTGCCATTTCCTTCTGCCTTTGTTCCCCACATCACTGTGGAGGGGTGATGGAGACTTAGGCCCTGCCGGACTTTGATCTCTATCAGTTAACTAGTTGTTTTCCCCTTTCCTTTGTTCTTGGGCAGCCAGGAGTGCCTGAGGAACATTACACACGTCCCACCTGGGGGGTGGGATATGGCCTGTCCCCCTGCCTTAGGCTCTCTCATCAACCCCACAAGGCGCACACACACACACACACATCACGTGCACAGCCACCATTTGGAGAACTGAAAGTATCTGAGAAGTGGGTGCTACTGATAAAAACCTTGTCTTATACAGCTATAGAAATACTCCATGGCCAACAGGTACTATTTTTACTTACGTTGTTCACTTTTATTCTACGATTGATTCAGATGCTATTTCGCTTTCCTCTATCAACCGTAGGAACTGTTTCTGTTTGCCTTGTTCATTTTGGTGCTTAATGTTGTATTCCCTTTGACCATTTTTCTGTGTGTGTGTGTGTGTGTGTGTGTGTGTGTGTTTGAGAAAAGTTGGGGGTGTGGAAATTCTTTCCAATCAGGTTTGGAAATTCTTACAGAGAATGTAGTTAACATGCTATTTATTGAATAAAAGGAAGGCTGGAAGGGAGGGAAGGAGGGAAACAGGGAAGGGGTGGAGGGAGGGGGAAGGAGAGCGATGACAAGAGGGAAGGAAGAAGGTTAGTAGCCAATATATCTTCTTTGGTTTTTTGGTTTTTTTTTTTTCTCTCTTCCTTATATGACTGAGAACATGTCAGTCTTCCTCCACCTGACCTGGAGAAGTCACTTCTTGATAATGACTAGCCCTCAGCAGGTCTAGAACCACACCGGTAATATCCAGGCACAGAAGTGGAAAGTCACGTTAATGCACAGGGTCTGGGGCATCCAGAGGGGCAGTCAGGCTACTGGAAGAGGTACAATCAGAAGTACAATGGAGTGCCCTTAGAATCCCGAACTGCCCAGCAGGGTTAGAGGCCAGGCAGTAGGCTACCACTGTCTCTTAGGAAGCTGATTTCAAGGTCAGAGCAGGAGACAGAGGCTCAAGAGGGACCTGAACTCAAATCAAGTTCAAATGGTAACCCAGGGTCTCAATAGCTTTGGAACTTGGTCCCAGTCTTAGAGCCAAAAATGAACCAGCTGCCTAGATTTAGATATCCCAACTGCCAGGTTTAGAAGACATTGACTCACACACCTGGGGACAGGCAGTGTGTCCCGGTCAGGCCCTGTCCAGATAGGCTCTGTTTATGGTCTAGAGTCAGTGTGTGTGTGGGCATGTGTGCACTAGGTTCTGCTCTAATGCTTCCTAATGTGTATTAAGACACAGGGGTACTTATAAGTTGAAAAGCCATGGATGATTAGGGACAACTGGATCTTCTGTGATAGAAATTGGCATTCTTGGAAGCAAGAAGCAAATCTTAGTCAAGGCCAGAGCCGACAGCCAAAAATAGTAATTAAAAGTTGGTCCTGTTAAGAGATGAAGGACAGAAAACTAGTTAAGTTGTGAGCTACCAGCCTAGAATTATGACTTTGGGTCCTGAGATCCACAGATGAAGCCTAATTCAAGAGATGAGCCAGGGGCACCTGGGTGGCTCAGTTAGTTAAGCGTCCAACTTTGGCTCCGGTCATGATCTCGGGGTTCATGAGTTCAAGCCCCACATCAGGCTCTGTGCTGACCACTCAGAGCCTGGACCCTGCTTCGGATTCTGTATCTCCCTCTCTCTCTGCCCCTCCCCTGCTTGCACTGTGTGTCTCTCTCTCAAAAATAAATAAACCTTAATTTTTTTTTTTTTTAAAGAGATGAGCTACTGGGAGATAGGTGAATTCTAAGCTGAACAGGAGCACAGACCTGTTTAAGGACCCAGCTGGGGAAGAGAGAGGGCAGCAGGGAGGGTGTTCAGACCCGGCTTTAGCCATTGGACCATGGTCCCTGCACCAGCACATCCAGTGGAAGCCAAGAGCTATGGCACATTCACCCCAAGAACAAGACCACTTTAGTCTTATCAGATGGTCACCCTGCACAGCACAGCCATCAGCAGGGCTAAGTTACAGACGTGCCAACCGGTCTTGGTTCCTTCGTGCTTCTCCTGGTCGTTTATTTAGTGACAACATATGTACCAACACAGATATGGACAAAACCCCAAGGGATTAATGTCATTACCACCTGCCTTGTTCAGCCAGGACGTGTGTTTGGGGAATTCTAGTTGGTAATGATCTCAGTCCTTTGGCCAATTATGAAATTGCCCAGGTCACATTTGTTCCCGTGGCGTTTTTGGTTTTGACTTAACATCGAGCTTTAGCATCAAAAATCCCCAGGGCGTAAGCACAGCGCCATACACGCACGCGCGCGCGCTCACACACACACACACACACACACACACACACACACACACACGCCGTGTGCCTGTGGCTTGGATGCAGCTGCATTACAACTGGAGACAGAGGGTGATGGAAGGAGAGAAGGTGGCGGCAAGGTTAACACATGAGAGAACTCGAGCTCGCTCATGCTGTGAGCTCCGGGTACTTATTTTAGAAACTGTGAAAGATTTTCTAGAGATTTACCGCAAGAAATTGGTCCTGAGGCAGAGAGGGTTCAGAAAGGCTTTCTATCATGCCTTATGTAACTCAGGAAAAAAAAAATATTATTCCCCTGAATTGGGGGTGAGACAAGAGATGGATTTGTACAGTGACTAACTGCCTAAATACTTCAAGCCTTGCCGCCTGCCCCTCTCTTTGAAGAACAGGAAATAATAAATCAGAAGATTGGGGATTTACTTCCATTTCAAGGTGCCAATAGCCGAGCAAGTTCGCTGGCTCCGTGCCTAAGCTTTTTCGTGTGCGAGGCAGGCAGAGGGAGAGGGGCCTCAGTGCTTCTTTGGGTAGCGTTGAGGGCCGTGAAGTCTGGCGATACAAAAGGAAAGGGGATATTCCTCATCGAAGTCACTTATTTTGGGCAGGTCAGTGGGCCATTGAGAAAAGCAGAAAATTAGAGCCTCACATCTCCAGGCCCGTTAGGTGACTCCCCCTTGGTGACTCCCCCATTAGGTGACTCCATCAGAATGGCATGTTTTTAGATTACCTGGGTGTCTGGGGAAACATCTCTGGCATTACGCTGGATGTTGCCACCACAGGCAGTAACGTGAGGACGCTCGGGAGGGGCTCCTTGGGGTGCTCTCTAGGATGAACTCCAACAGCGTTTGCATTCCATCAGTTTGTAAGTGAAATTCCATATTTCCTCGATTAGAAATCCACCTCCAGGCCTCACCCCCACCTGCAGCCTCTTGCTGGGCTGCCTGTTGGACTCAGAACAATTACAGAGGCCCCTCCGATGACAAGTCCTATTGGCTGAGCACCAGTGGGTGATTAAGGCCACTAAACACAAAGGGAAAAGGTGGGTAAGGAGCCCCGATTAGTGAAATGACCTGACCAAGCTCCCAGAGGTTCAGCAGAAAGGAGGAATCTTTCTGTGTTTATAGGCCAGGGTCGACCCTGTCCCCAGCGGGCTATCAACACACCTTGTCCCATTCTGAGGGCCACGGATTTGTTGGGTCAGGGGTGTGGGCAGAGTTATGTAAACGAATAGGGCAGTCACCCTTTCTCTGGTGGCAGGAAAGCATGGCATGGCCGTGAACTTGTAGGTCCTGGTTTTATGATTGCCAGTCTGGAGTGATTTTGAGCCAAGGCCCTGTGGCCCGGGATGCCCTTCTACTCCATCCTTGGGCCCTTTGCCCGGAGCTGCTTGCGCCTCTGCACATCATTTTTCTGGGAGTCTCCAGAAGCCCCTGCTTAACTCAGGGATGCGTCCGGTCCTGACTCCCGTTTTGCGTCCTCAGCTGCTGGTCTATTCCCCACAATGGCTTTTCGATCTTTGTGTTTCACAACCAGCTTCCCCAACACCGGCTGGATTTTCCTGTTCGTTGGTTGGGACTCGGCTCTTGCCCCTTCTCTCCTGACTTTGCACCCCCGCTCTGTCTTAACCCGCTTGCAGATCTGGGCAAGAGAGGCTTCCCCTGATAGATCCTGCCCAGGACTCGCATCAGCAGGGCTACGTACTTGACCTTCCCACTTGGAGAGCAGTGGTTAAAGAGTTCAGGCTGGAAAGTGAAATCTCTCAGGCCACATTTGCCACTTACTGACACATGAGCTAGTCAGTAACTAGTATTACTTAACTAAACTAGTAAACTAGTTAACTAAACTAGTACTGCCTCACACCACAACTGGGGCCTGAGGCAAAGGGAAAAAGACACCAGTACTGATCCTGTCTTTATTAAAATGTTGAGGTTTTGTTCACTGTGAATTTTTTTGCATTATTTCTGATTTTTAAAAATCTTGATTACTGCGGTTTTGTTTCTTGCGGTGGGGTTGGGGGAGGAGAGATGTCCTTTAATTTCACACCCAAAGCAAATACCTCAGTTGCCATACCTCATTCTGGCCTGGCACTGAATCTCACTTTCTTCATCTCTAACATGGGGATCTTAATGGTGTCTACCTGTTTTTATTTATTTATTTATTTAATAATTGAAGGTTTAAAAAAAGTAATTTTATAGTTGACCCTTAAGCAACATGGGTTTGAACTGTGTAGACCCACTTAACGTGGATTTTTTTTTTCAATAAATACAGTACAGTCCTATAGATGGAGTTTCCTTATTATTTTCTTAATAACGTTTTCTTCTCTCCAGCTTACTTTACTGTAAGAATACGGTATATAATACATATAACACATAACATATGTGTTAATCGATGGTTTATGTCATTGGTAAGGCTTTTGGGCAATAGTAGGCTGTTAGTTGAGTTTTGGGAGAGTCACAAGTTATATGTAGATTTAAATTTTTTTAGTTAGTGTTTATTTTTGAGAGAGAGAGAGAGAGAGAGAGCGAGTGCGCATGAATTGGGGAGGGGCAGAGGAAGAAGGAGACACAGAATTTGAAGTAGGCTCTAGGCTCTGAGTTGTCAGCACAGAGCCCAACGCGAGACTCAAACTCACGAACGTGAGGTAATGACCTGAGCTGAAGTCTGACACTTAACTGACTGAGCCACCTGGGCGCCCCATGTATGGATTTTTAACTGCACTGGTGGGATCGGTGCTTCTAACACCCCACGTTGTTCGAGGGTCAACTGTAATGGAAATTGTGTGCATCAAGTGTTAGGAAAGTACTTGACTCATGCTACATGCTCAAAAAATAAAAAAGAAAAGCGTGATTTTTGTGATCATAAAACTATATGTGTTTTATTATTATTATTATTTGTTAATACACTGTCATTTCTCAGAATGTTACTCAAGTCCTGTAAATTCCTTGAGGAAAGACTTTGGGTTGTTGTCTTTATCTTTCTGCGGCAGTGAAGTGTCTTACACACCAAAGTTTCTCCAGCAAAGCTGTTGTCCGTTAAATACGGAATTGGAGCAGATTATACGTAATATCTATTCTTTCCACCGGTCCCTTGAAATCCGTATGTGATCTTCAACATCACCCAGCTGATAACAAATTATGCATAATATCACTGTTCCCCATTCTAGAACTTTTCCCTGCATAGGACCACTTTCAGCAGCCACTGCTTCTTCTCCCTACCTTTCGGTTTTATCACCACCACACGTACATGGTGACCTCTGCGTCTGGGAAGCAGTTCCAGCTCCGAGATTCTGCAATCCACTGTGCTGGCAGCATTCCACAGACTCGTCTTGGGAAACGATAATTGATTACTCAGGAGGGAAAACTCCATCTCAACACCAGCTGGCAGCCAGACCTTGCTCTAGAGCCCCTGAATTAGTCTCCGGCAAGATCCTCAGCAGAGGCAGCATGCATGTGAACAGGGCTGACACTATCTTAAAGTCCAAAATGTCCCTATACATGCACTCAAGTTTGGCATTTGTAAAGGCTCAGGATAGAGCATCTTCCAGTGGCTACCCCAGGGTGCCCCAACAGTCTACAGTTTTTTGAACAGGCTGTGTGTGTTTCCTTCCCAAACCACTTGACCAAATAAGCTAGGTAGCAACAGCTTGGGAATGCAGCAACCTCAGGCGGGTAGCAGAAAGGGCAGGAGAGTCCACTTCGAGAAGCAGTGACATGGAGGTGAACATTAGTATCAGGACATGTGGACATGCTTGTTCTCGGAGCTGAGTTGACTGTGACCTACTGGGTCCATTAAGGCTGCCATCCCAATTGCCGGGATGTTAAAAGTAAAACAAAAATGTTGACTATTTGCCCAAACTCTTCAAGTGAAAAGGAGTATTAAATTTTAAACACGAATGTGATTTCTGTTGTCAGAAGTGCTTTCTGGATGCCAAAAACCTATGGTGGTGCTTTTGTTGAATAAAATTCTAGAGAGCCCTTCTACCTACCATCTACCCAGGCGGCACACTGACCCACACGAGCTCATGCCTGGGTACTGGAGCACACCCAAAGTCATGAGACGCTGAGAGCTCACCCCGCACATGACACCATCACTTCATCAAATGAAGGGTAAGACGGAGAACAAAATAGGAGACTTCTCAACAAAACTAATTTATGAATATCTTAAATTCTTTAAAACTCAGGGTAATAAACTTTATCCCTAGTATCTGGTGTTTTGGTATTTGTTATATATTTGTGATTGTCTCAGTTTTTAATAAAGTTGCAAGTCAAGAAGGCTGATATTCCCAGCTTTGTTGACCTTATCTTCAAAGCAGTAGCACAAAGAACTCACCTTCAGGTGCCTTATAAATAGATGTGCGTTCTCTCTCCTTGGTCATGATTACTGTCAAGGTTGCGTGTGGTTTCTATTTTGGGCCCTAATGGCAGAAAAGCCGCTTCTGCAGCCAAGAAGCAGCATTGTAGGATGCCAATAAATTCTGGGGAAAATTACATTTTAAAAAGGAAAACTTTGACATACATCTGGCAATAGAATGATCCTGAACATATGGCAGCCTGGTAGGTAGGAAGCCATTGGAACATGGTAAGTCGAGCTGAGCGCTGCCCCCATCCTGTTCTGGGGTGCATTTGGGAAAGGTCCTGTGGCGAGGACCACATCTCTTCCAACCTGATGTGGTGCATTCACAGGGGAGAGGAGCTGGATGTAAACCCGTGTTTGTGTGTATGACCTTCTGCTGGCAACCTCTGATTGACTCCTTAGAGCTATTCTTAGTGGTGCCAGTGGGCAAGAAGTAGACTCTGCTGTGGAAGTCGGGTATGTCATCACAACTCGGCTGATAAAGAAGACACTGGGACCCTAGAGAAACCCAGGGTCTCAACACCATGGGATCCTGGTGTGGGGAGACGACAGATGTCCAAAGCCAAGTCCTTCTGGTGGATGAGGCATGCGTCTCCATGGTCCAGGTCCTGCTTGAACAATTCCACTAACAGGGAGCCCGGCATTCCTTAAGGAATGACTTGATGGATCATTCTTGTAAGGCCAGGGAAAAGCTGGGCTTTCGTCAGAGGAAGGGGGAAAAGATACAGCTTTCACTGTGAATTCTTGAGTTTGTGCCCAAGACCTTCAGAGCGGCGTCCCCTCCCCGCCACCACTGGATCTTCTGCCTCCAGCCATGCTGCTTTGTGCTCCTTCAGGTCTCCTGAACCCAGTCGTCAGGGCCACATCGCACACTGCAATGTCAGAATGACAGTTCCCCGAAATATTGGCACTGCGGCCCCCAGTCTGCCAGCAGGGACATTAAGGCTCCATGCGCGTGCTTCCTGAGCAAGATCACACAGGTGATAAGCATTACAGTCCAAACACAAGTCCAGATCCAACGTGCGTCCGGAAACCGCTTGTTGCAACAACACGTTGGTGGTCTCAAAAATGTCCACTAATTTTCTGTCCCGTGGATCACAGATGAAATTGTAAAGGCAGGTTGCTTCATAACCCCTGATCCTTGAACTTGCTCTGGATGGAGCAGGAGCCACTATCAGTTTCAGAAACTCAGGGTACGGTCCTGCATTCTCATCTGGTTAGGTAATTGAGCACAAGGCATAGCTGCTCGCTGCCAGATACCTACTCTCCTCACTCCATGTATTCACAGATACTCGTGTGTGTTCTCATGCCTTGCAATACATGTGTACATTTCCCCCCACCTCCATATACAGGCACGTGCTCTCGTACTTCGAGCCAGATTCTTACATGCCTGCTTTAGAGCAGTGGTTTTCATAACTGTGACCAAGGGACTTGGGAAAAGAAAGATTTGGCAAATCAAGGGTGAGTTCCAGAAATCAACATTTTTAAACCAAGCATTCACATAACTCTGATTTAGGTCATCTGTGCACCATTCCTTGGCAAATGCTGTCTTGGCTGTGAGAGCCTTAGAGTTAAGAAGAGATGCCGCACACATTTTTATCTGCCCGACACAAGTCACAAGGCTGGGTCCGGGGCAGATAGTATATGGTGAGTGAATTGAATGAACGGCCCCATCACTCACCTTCTCATTCACTCAGAGACATTATCTCAAGAGATGCAAGAGGTCAAATTTTCAGGAGGTACTGAAGTCCCACTTGGCCCTCCGGGGTCCAGTTGTGTGGACTACCCTTTGTGAAGAAGTTTTGAAAGTCCACGAGGACCCCCTTTTTAGTTGTTCCCTTCTTTTAAGCAGCTTCTATTCTTAAATAGCCAGCATGGGGTTACTTCTGCAGTATCTGGAGGTTTTCTTTTCTTCTCTATGGTGTTCACTCCAGCTTAAGGATCTCCTAGTCCTTAACCTAGGAAATCAAAGACACTGACGGAAATCTCTACCACCCCACCTGACTGAACAGAAGGGCTTTTCTCCTGTTCCTTCCTTTTCCCCTAAGTCTCCATGTCATTCCTTCATTGACAATGACCCTTGCTTATTTTTGCTTGTTTAGATCAGCTCCAACACACATCTTGTAATCAACAGTCCACTGTTTCAGCCCACCTTGTACATTGTTTCATGCCTACCCAGCAGTGGAATTCTCAGTGACCCTTCCCTGAGGGTGGGTCATCCACATGGTCCCATAAGTATCTCAGCAAGTCTTGAGGAGCACCACTGATGACCTACGGCCAGCCGGACACTCTGAGAACAAGCTAAGCTAAATGAATGCCATCCTGCACTTATACAGGATTTGGTAAAACCTTTTGCTGAACTCGCGATTCCCTATGTTTATGGCATTTTCCTGGTCTGCCAGTCTGGCAATAGCACCAAACAAGGGAATGTCATCGTCGGGGTGTCAGAGGATGGCATCGTCTCGGGGACTTCATTCTGGTTCCTCTTTTACTAAGCGCTCACAAGGCTTCATTTCTCTTGTCCATGGGCAAATTCTTCTGATAAGCTATAGCATGCCTCTGGTCCGTGGTTGAGGAGTCTGCTTTCTCTCTTTTCTTATAAATTCAGATTCCATTTGCTTGTCTTCAGTCCTCTGGAAGGCCTCCCATTCTCCACTGGAGATGACCACCTTGCTGACTTCCAAAATGAACGGTGGCATTTAGATGGAATAGATTTTGTGAGCACATCAATATTTCGCTACCTTGCCTAGATTTTCACATCTCATTATGAACTGCCACATGTGAGCTGGGAAGCCCCCAGATGACAGAGTGCCTGGCTGTATCTCTAAGCAAGCGCATTGTCTCCTCTTGGTTTGGTAGCCACATCACCTACGCTGGAAGCTGTTCGTAGAGCAAGAGGGAAGTAGGAGTGGGAAGCAATATGGTGTTTGCTGATAAAGCCCAGGGAAATATCAGACTGATTTAGAGAGTGGGCAGAGAGCTTTGCCTATGTATTTGTGGTGCTTTAAGAAATGTATCCCTATCTGGGGCGCCTGGGTGGCTCAGTGGGTTAAGCGTCCGACTTCGGTCATGATCTCGCGATTTGTGGGTTTGAGCCCCGCATCGGGCTCTCGCTGACAGCTCGGAGGTGGAGCCTGCTTCGGATTCTGTGTCTCCCTCTCTCTCTGCCCCTCTCCCACTTGTGCTCTGTCTCTATCAAAAATAAATAAAATGTAAAAAAAAAAACTTTTTTTAAGAAATATATCCCTATCTGTAGGCATTCATCCTTACTTGGATGATGATAAGACATCCATTAGTCTAATTTCTAAGCAATATAGAGAATGACACTACAGAATGGAAGGAGAAGGGAATAGGTATATTGGAAAGGATATAAGTGATAGAAATGGGTATTTGGAATTAAAAGTGGACATTTGGCCCAGAAGATAATTCAAGTCAAAAGAGCTAGTTACCTAGCGTAAATATCGTATGATTCTATTAGCGCAAACAGAATGGATTTCTAGCAAACACATCCAGCAAGTTTCTATGCATATGCTTAAGACATTTCTGGAAGCACACAGAAGAAAATAGTAATTAGGGTTATCTTTGGTTAGAGAGACCAGGGATAGGAGAGTGCTTTTAAACTTTATTTTATACAAATTGCTGCTTTTTGAAGTTTTTACCTTGAAAAAAAAAAAAACCTAGTCATCTACCTCCACGTGTTTACTTTTATTGCGTAAGTTGAAAAACAAATGATGATTATTGCACTTAGGGAAAGTAAGACCCTGAGGGATTTTTCCCTGAGCAGCTTCTTCCTGGAGTACTTGCTTTTCATCATGGAGGTTCTGGAAATCCAGAGAGGCTTTTATGCCTTCCAAACCTACTGCTCTGGAGGGAGGACCAAGCCACTATGAGGCTGGCTTTCTCATGCTGATTTCCAAATCCACAGGGTTTCACTGAATTCCTTTTCTGCCTGGAATTAGCTCCCCTTGGTGCAACCACAGTCGGGACAGACACAGTGCTTAGTTTTCCCAGGCATGAGTTACCTCCTTCCCTCCTGGTCCTGGAGGAAGTTGGGAAGCGTGTATTCAACCGCAGGGCTCTGAGCCTCAGGCAAGTCCTCCTATGAATTGGAGGTAAGGTTAATTCAACGGCTGGCATTCCTCCTTTCTGTCCATCTTCCAGCCTGGAATCTTGATCAAAGGAGGAGGAGGGCAGTGGACCCTAAACTTTATGGGCCAAACACAATGAAGCATATTAAACATTCATTCCCAGGACCCACCTCCAGAAGGCATGGTTCAACAAGTCTGGAGAAAGGCCCAGGAATCTGCATTTGTAACAAGCTTCCCAGGTGGTTTGGATGCAAGAAAATAAAAGAAGCATATTTAGATAGACTCAGTTACAGGACTATAGAAAAACAAAATGCGGGGCGCCTGGGTGGCTCAGTCGGTTAAGCGTCCGACTTCAGCTAAGGTCACGATCTCACGGTCTGGTCCGTGAGTTTGAGCCCCGCGTGGGGCTCTGGGCTGATTGGCTCAGAGCCTGGAGCCTGCTTCCGATTCTGTGTCTCCCTCTCTCTCTTCCCCTCCCCCGTTCATGCTCTGTCTTTGTCTCAAAAATAAATAAACGTTAAAAAAAAATTAAAAAAAAAAAAGAAAAACAAGATGCGACAAGGGAGGGATGACTGATGCTAGAATATTTGCATAACTGGGAGAAACAGGAAAAACAGGAGGGTGATGGTAGCAATGATAAGAAACATATAATAAGAAGTCAAAATAAGAAACAAATAAGAAACAAAATAATAAGTCCTTACTGCATGGAAAACACAGCTCTACGTGCTAGACATGTGTTTACTCATTTAACCCACGGCATCCCCGGGATGTCTTTATTCCCTTTCTGCAGATGAAGAAACTAAGGCACAGAGAGTTTGAATAGCAGGGTCAGCAGCTACAAACTAACAAATGTAGACTACATACCTGGGTGGTCTGTCTCCAGAATCCATGGTCTCGACCATGACTTTCTGAGACAGGGTCTGGCAAACGATATGCCCCCACCCCATCCAGTCGGCTGCCTGTTTTGTTAGGCTGGGTCGTGGCCCTTTGGCAAGAACAGTTATTGCGAGAGTTGAAGACATTAACTCTTGGTCCATAAAGCCAAAAGTATATATTATCTGGCCTTTCACAGAGAAAGTTTGCAGACAGAATAAATGTAAGGCTCCTGTTTCTCTAAGGAGTATCATAGGCTGAATCCCAAATGCCTTCACCGAGGGGGCTGTGCCAGAACTCGGGGACCCAAAAGCCGTTTCTTCTGTATCACCAGCACTCCTACTGCGTAACTGAATAACTAATAACTAACTAATGTCCCCAGTGATGTACTTGGCGAAATTCATTTCCTTGAGACTGATACCATGCAACGAGAGCATGACGAAGAATTCTTCACACAACGAAAAGAGGCAAAAATATGACTGTGACCCTCATTTCGATCATATTTATTGTGTTGAAGTTATTGTAGCAATGCCATTGGTTCACTAGTATCAGTAAGAGTAATAGGACTGCTGAGTAACTGAGGCTAAGAAAGATCTAGTAACTTCCTCAGAGTCACACCGCTGGTAAAGTGTGGTCCAGGGTGAGCCCCAGGCAGTCAGATTCCAGAAGCTGCACGCTAAAATCGCAACACAGTATAGCCTCCCTAGAAGGTCCCTGAGAGCTGGTTACCATTCCTTTCCCCATTTTGCAAATAAAGAAACTGGTGGTCGGAACACTTAAAATAGTTAAGCAATGTCATGCAGCTCTTTGGCCCAGCGGAGTGCAGATTTGACCAAGTCAACATTCCAGGCACTTTCCAGCATTGCATCATGAAATGGCCCTCCAGGGGCAGCCCTGGTCTAGTGACCAAGCCCTAGCTCCAGTGCCTGAGATGTGTTGCGTGCCCTCGAGGGGGGTCACAGAGCCTCTTGAGGAGGTCCTTCTGGCTCTGTTGTTAACAGGAGCTTTGAAGGGCCTCACTGCTCTGACTTCCCCTACAGCACAGAGCTGGTATCCAAGGGTGCTGCAGTTCTCCGGCTCAGCAGCCATGTGACCTGCGTAAGGGACTTAATATCTCTGCCTCTCAATTTCCCCACCTGTGAAATGGCAACGATAATAACACCTATATTGCAGAGTTATTGAAAACATTTAATGAGATAATTCATGTAAAATACTTGGCCGTTCATAGCATGTAGTATGTGCTCAAAAAATAGCAAGTATTACTATAATTAAATAGAAAGGCCTGAGGCTGTTATTAGATTAGGTGCTATGAGGCAATAATGAATTACAATTTAGTGAGTGTATACGATGTGCCAGGCACTAACTTTAGGCTTTTCGGTTACTATCCTTTTTAATTTCTTGCAGTGATTTCTTATTATCCCATTCCATAGATGAGGGAACAAAGCCGAGAGAGAAGTTCCTTGCTCTAAGTCACATAGAGGTGTTGGAATCTGAACTTGGGTCTCTTTAATTCCAGAGTTTACATTCCTACGCACAGTGCTATGCCAACTCTCCCCCAATTCCTACCTTTTTCTAGAATGTCAGAATGTAGAGCAGAGGCTCCTAAAACAAGTTCTCCTATAAGGGAAAGTTGTGAGATTTATGCCAAACTTTATTAGACTTTTATATTAAGAAGAAGCTGTGTTCAGTGAAAGCCTATTTGTTAAAAATGAGCTTGAATAATAATATAATAAATGAAATAAAAAATCATGTCTCCCGCTGTCAAGCCATCGATGGATCATGATGCGTTGGATGGGTACAAATGACTCCGTAGTCGTGATCCAGGAAAAGATTTGGAGGCAATTTTGCCTCTTAAGAAAGTATTGTACGACGCTCACTTACAGAGGATTTATGAGAAATGAAATGGAAACTCTTTCAAGATTTTATTAAGAGATATAGTCTTCCTGCATAACTTCTTTCCCTCCTGGACATTTATGAATGTTTGGCTGGAAGGGTGGTCTGGGAGCCGGGTTTTGATATATGTGGTTCCTACGAGGAGGTGCCAAGGGAGACATTTTTCCATCAAAAGCCATATGCATGCAGGATCCTGGAAAGTCTTCCAGCAACAGCGGACAGTGGCCATAAAAATGATCTAGGGAAAAAAACATGCCAGCCAGTACCAGTCACTGCGGATGCTGGAAGGACCAGAGGCCAAATGTGTAAATACCTTCAGAACTTTGTATGGAAAACAATAAGGGTTTAATTTGTCTTTGTACCAGACTCGGAGTTTTTTAGGACACAGCCATAGCTAGAGAATGGCTAGCGAAGCGATTTGTTAATTCGGCCTCCAAGTGCACGGTTGAAGCCCACAAGAGACAGGAAATGAGAAAGGTGTATGACTTCGTGGCCCCACCCCACGGGGGCCACTCCTTTGCTTCAGAAATGGACTGAGCTTCCCACAGCACCATAGACGGGACCATCTCATGGTGTCACCAGGGCAGTCTCATGCCTCTCAGTGTGTCTTCTTAGTGTGTGTGGCTGAACACTAATCGTGAAGGCAGGAACAGAAATTTGCCAGGGAATATATTTAGCAAGCAAGCACACCACACACACAGACACACACACACACACACACACACACACGCACACACATACCCACCACCACCAGCATCAACAACAACAACAACAACAACAACAACAACAACAGAGAAAAACTAAACTTTTGCATTCCTGTCCCTTACCTTTCTCTCCAAATTAATCTTGGACTATATTCTCCTTTGATGGCTGAATCGGTACCCACGGATCATTCTTGGTTCCTTGATGCTTCTATTTGCCACAGGACTTCACACAAACTGTTGCCACTGTTTGGAAGAAAATTCGATTGGCTTTCCCCATGCCTGTCCAACTTCTACTTACCCTTCAGACATCAGTTCAAATGGCACCTTCTCAGGAAATCTGTGATACCTGCTTGCCTTCTCCCAGATTAGACTACACTACTTGTCATCCACACCCATAGCTTTGTAGCCCTGACACGTTTGGCACTTATGATAGATATGCTTGTAGTTATTTGGGTGATAATTATTTGATTAATATTTGGGGAGCCTAAAGGACTACCAGCTTCCAAGGAAAAGAACTGCGTCTGCTTCCCTTCTCCGTTTTATTTTTAGAGCCTTTGCCCGAACCTGGCACATAGTAAGCACCTAATAATTATTTGTTAACTAAGTGGCTAAATGTGGTATTGTGATTCATAATAAGAAATATGTATTTGGTCATCAGCCTCTTTCTGGCACAGAGCTAAAACTCTTGGAATTTCCTAAGTGATGAGAGCAATGAAGGTATATTTTGTTATGTGAACGAGGTGACTTTTGGAAAGCCCCTAAGGATGGGGGCTGGTTGCCAGGAAAACCAACCATGGATTAGAAGGTTAGAACTTTCAATCCCACTGCCCAACCTCCAGGGAACTTAAAGGGGCTGGAGATTGAGATTTATTGCCAATGGCCATTGACTTAATTAACCATGCCTTTGTAATGAAGCCTCCACAAAAACTCAAAGAGAGAGAGTCTGGAGAGCTTGGCGGTTGGTGAACACCTGGAGGTTGGGGAGAGTGGCGTCCGTGGAGAGAGCGCATGGCAGCTCCACACTCCTTCCCACATAAGCAGCTCTTGCATCTGGCTGTTCCTAAGCTGTGTCTCCTGTAATAAACCACTAGTCTAGCCGGTAAAATGTTTCTCTGACTTCTGTGAGCCACTGTAGCAAATTAATCAAACCCAAGGAGGGGGCCATTGGAATCTCCAGTTTGTAGCAGGTAGGTCAGTAGCACGGGTGATAGCTTGGGACTGGTGACTGACTTCTTTAAGGGGCGGGGCAGTCCTGCAGGACTGAGCCTTCAACCCTCGGAATCTGGCATTATCCCTGGGTAGATAGTATTAAAATTGAGTTGAATTTTACGGCACCCAGCTGGTGTCACTGCATTGCCTGATGGAGGTTTGGGGAGCCCCCCTCCCACCTCACAGTGAAATTGGGTGCTCAGAACACAAAAGACTAAATAACAGCAATAATTGTTATGGAAGTTACTGTTTATGATTGATGGCTGCCGGTCCTTAACGCTAAGCATTGTTTCTAATCCCTACACAAATCAACATGGTAGATTTTATTACCCTCCACTTACAGGGACAGAATTGAATTTGTTGACTTCTGTAAACTGGCCACATTGTTAGTAGTGACAGACCTGGGATTTGAGCCCACATCAGCTTGATAGTACCTTACCTTTGTTCTACCATAACATGCTGCCTCCCCTTTCCTTTTTTTAGTTTAGTGAAGTTGACATGTTACATTTGTAAACTTAAGCTCTACGGTATATTATTACTTTGACACGTTTATATTGTAATACGATTGCCATTGAAGCAATATTTATCACATTACATCCTTATAGTACGACATTACTGTCTTCATTCCTGAAATGGTGCGTTAGATCCCTATGGCTTATTTACTGCTCCTTACAAGTTTGTACCCCTAAACGTCATCAGTCTTATCCCCCCAGCCCCCAGCCCCTGGTAATTGTCACTTCACTCTGTTTTTTCACAGGCTTGACTTTTTAAGATTCCATATACAAGTGGTATCATACGGTACTTGTCTTTCTCTGTCTGACTTATGTTGCTTAGCACAATGTGCTCCAGGTCCGTCCATATTGTCATAAATGGCAGGGTATCTTTTTTTTTTCCTCATGGCTGAATAATGTTCCATTGCGTATGTATAGACCACATTTTTATTTATCCATTCATCTGTTTATGGGCATTTGGGTTGTTTCCGTATCTTTGCTATTGTGAATAATGCTGCAATCAAAGTGAGTATGCATATATCTCATTGAAATCCTGTTTTCCTTTTCTCCCGGGTATATCCCCAGAGGTGGAATTGCTGGATTGCATGCTAAATCTGTTTTTAACTTTTTGAGGAATTTCCATCTTGATTTCCATTGCGACTGGACTAATTTGCATTCCCACCAACAGTGTTGTGAGGGTTCCCTTCCCTACCATAACTCCTCATCTCTCGTCTTCTTGATGATGGCCATTCTCACAGGTGGGATGTAGTGTCTCATTGTGGTTTTTATTTAGATCTCCCCGATAATAAGTGATATTGAGCATCTTTGCATGTGTCTTCTGGCCATTTTCATGTCCTCTTTAGAAAAGTGTCCATTTAGTTCTGCCCATTTTAAAATCAGATTTGCTGTTGTTGTTGTCATTAAGTTGTGTGAATTCTTTATATGTTTTGAATATGAACCGCTTATCCAATATATGGTTTGCAAAATTTTTCTCCCATTCTGCCCGCCATTCCATTTTGTTAATTGTTTCTTTTGCTGTGCAGCAGCTTTTGAGGTTGATGTGGCCCCATTTGTTGTTTTTTTACTTTTGTTCGTGCTTTTGGCAACATGTCCAAAACCTCATCGCCCAGACCACTATCAGTGAGCTGCTTCTCTGTGTTTTCTTGTAGGAGTTTTATGGCATCAGATCTTCTGTTCAAGTCTTTGACCCATTGTGAATTTTTGTGAGTGGCATGAGACGGGGATCCAATTTCATTGTACTATATGTGTTTCTTCAGCTTCCTAGAGACTGTCTTCTCCCCTTTGGGTATTCTTGGCCCCCTTGTTGGAGTAGTTGACCCTTTATACTGGGATTTAATTCTTGGCTCTCTATTCTGTTCCATTGGTCTATGTGTCTACTTTTGTGCCAGCCATACTGTTTCCTTACTGTTGCTTTGGGGTATAGTTTGAAATCAGGACATGTGATAGTCCCACTTTTTTTAAATTTTTCTTCAGGGTTGTTTTGGGTCTTAGGTGTCTTTTGTGGGCCCACACAAATTTTAAGACTGTTTCTTCTTCTATTTCTGTGAAGAACACCTTTGGTACTTTGAGGGGGGTTGCATTGAATCAGCATATGGCATTGCGTAATATGGATATTTTAATATTTATTCTTCTGATCCATGAATGCTGGATGTCTTTACATTTGTTTGTCTCTTCTTTGATTTCTCTCAGCAAAGTCTTGTAGTTTTTATTGATCTTTCACGTCCTTGGTTAAATTTATTCCTAAGTATTTTTTTTTTTATCCTATTGTGATTGGGATAGGGTTTTTTTTTTTTTTTTTAATTTCTTTTCTGGTGCTTTATCATTAATGTAAAGGAATGCTACTTATTTCTGTAAGTTGATTTTGTAAACTGCCACCTTACTGATTGGCTCATTCCACAGTTTTTTTTTTTTTTAATTGACTTTTTGAGAGTTTCTGTATATAAGATCATATCATCAGCAAATAGTAACAGTTTTACTTCCTTCTTCCCTATTTGAATATATTTAATTCTTCGTCTTACCTAATTGTTCAGCTAGGAATTCCAGTACTGTATTGGATAGGAGTGGTGAGTGAGAGTGAGCACCTTTGTCTGGTTCTTAATCTCAGAGGAAGCTCTTTCAACCTTTATTTATTGAGTATAATGTTAGTTGTAGGTTTGTCACATACGGCCTTTATTGTGTTGAGGTATGTTCCTTCTACACCCAGTCTGTTAGGGGTTCATATCATGAAAGGATGTTGTATTTTATCAGATACTTTTTCTGCATCTATTGAAATGATTGTCATTTTTATCTTTTATTTTGTTGATGTGATGAATTACATTTATTGATTTGCACACATTGAGTCATCCTTATGCTCTAGGGATAAATCACACTTGATCATGGTGCATAATCTTTTTTGTGTGTTCTGAATTTGATTTACTAATATTTTGGTTGGAATTTTTGCACTTGTATCATCAGGGATATTGGTCCATAGTTTTGTTTTCTTGTGCTATCCTTATCTGGTTTGGGTATCAAGGTAATATTAGCTTTGTGGAATGAGTTTGGGAGTGTTCCCCGTTCCTCAATGTTTTCCCTTTAATGTGCTATTTCTTACCTAGCAGGTAATGCTCTGTCAGGTGGAGGGTAAAGAGGATACTATGAACTATGAACTATGGCACAAGGACACCAAAACCCAGTTTTACATCCACACTGACCTTTTATCTTTCCCAGCAGAAGGCCAGAGGGTTTTGTAAAGTCTCTCAGGTCTAACTGGTCCCCACCGCAGGTGCCGTCTCATCACTTTACATCTTCTACACCAGAGGATACACCTCCTCCAGGATTGTCTGCCGTCACCACTGGCCACCTTCCAGGCTCTGCTTCCTCATTACCATTGCCAAAACGATGCTTACTTTGCTCTGAAAAGGGAAATTTTGTAAAATTGGCCCTGGATTGAAGTAGGCTTGTTTAAGTTGTACTCTCCCATCTTGGCAGGGCAGCAGGAAACGCCGCCAGCCCCTGCCCCTTTCCCTAGCTCTCGTGCGTGGCCAGAGCTGGTGATGTCTCACCCACATCTCTTTAGTGGCAGCCAGTTTCTGATAATGGCAGAAAACCTGCTAGTAGTTGAAGTTGTTAAATCATCTCTCTGTATCAGAGGTTTTCAATGTAACCATCAATAAACCATCTCTCTATATCCAAGCGTGCATCAGTATGAACTGCAGGGCTGATGAGACACGCTGGCTAGCCCCGCCCCCCCCCCCCCCCGGGGCTTTTGATTTGGTAGATATAGGTTGGACCCATGAACTTGCATTCTTAACAAGTTTGCAGGTTATGCCCACGCTATTTATCTGAAAATCATATTTTCAGAATCCATGAACCGATGGTTTTCCACCTTGGCTATCTATACATTGTAGAATCAGCTGGAGAGCTTTTAAAAGTCCTGTTGCCCACAATACACCCCAAACAAGTTAAATCCAGATCAATGGGACTAGAGCTGAGATATCAGTGTTTGCAAAACTTCCCAGGTGATTCCAGCAAGGAGTTAATTTGCTCTCTGGAATAAGTGAGAAGAGACAGGACAGACAAAGGCTCTTTACGATATAGCTGCTCAGAAGACATCGTCAAGAATCTGCCTTTCCCCATCTTTCTCTCTTTTTTAAATAAAATTGTATGTATTTAAGGTATAAAACATGATATGATATGCATATACATTTGATATGATTACTATGATCAAACTAATGGATCTATTTTCTCACATAGTTACCTTTTTGGTGTAATGAGAACAGCTAAAATGTACTCTCAGAGCAAATTTCACTGGAAATACTCAATAGAGTATTAATAACTATAGTCGTCATGCTACCTATTAAAGCTCTAGACCTATTCACCCTAAATTATCGCGACTGTACACCCCTTCACCAACATTTCCCCATTGGCTCCACCTCCCTACCCTGATAAACCAATGTACTACTAACTGCTTCTATGAATCTGGCTGTTTGAGATTCCTTATATAAGGGAGATCATGCAGTGTTTATCTTTGTATGTCTGACTTATTTCACTTGGCATAATGTTCTCCAGGTTTATTCATGTTGTAGCAAATGGCATATCTCCTTTTTTTTTTTTTTTGAAGTTTATTTATTTTTGAGGAGGAGAGAGGCAGAGAGAGAGGGAGAGAGAGAATCCCAAGCAGGCTCTGAGTGCTGTTAGTGTGGAGCTCGATGCAGGATTTGATCCCGTGAACCATGAGATCATGATCTGAGCCTAAATCAAGAGTCAGACGCTTAACCAACTGAGCCACCTAGGCACCCAGGCTGAATAATACACACACACACACACACACACACACACACACACACCCCAAATTTCCACTACATGCCTCAGGCTAGTGATTCTGATTGCTCATCAGACTCACCCAGGAGGGCTTGTAGAAACACAGGTTGCTAGATCATCCCTCCAGAGTCTCTGATTTGGTAGGTCTGGGGTAGGACCCGAGAATGTGCATTTTTCCCCAGTTCTCAGGCGATGCTGTTGCTCCTAGCTTGAGCACTACATTTGGATCAGCACCGCACGAGGAGAAACAGAGTCAAAATGGAGGAAATACTCCTGGCTTCTCTCTTTTCCATTCACTGTCTTGTTGCTGGTGAAGCAGTCATGACTTTGTGGTGAATGGTGCAGAGAGAAAGAACTTCTCGATACCCATGGCTTAGCTCTTCTGGGATTTTTCTTTCAAGCTGGCCCATGCTGGTTTGGCATTCTGGACCCAGAAGCACACCTGGGTCAGAGGCCAAGCCCAGCTTTGAAAGTATATATGGAGGTCCTTTCTACACCTAAGAGAGACAAAGCCATGATTCTAATAAGAATCATGTTCACCAAAACCCTCCAGGGATTGATCCTAAACTCTAGGTTTCGAATTCATCTGGAGTTTATTAAGGGACCCAACGGGCCAGCCATAGATCCAGTTCAGTGCTGTGAGCAATAAGGATAATTTTAAAACATATCATTCAGCTTCTTTCAGCTTCTTGTGTCTTTTTCTTAATTGGTTACTAACTTGGGGAGAGGTGAAAGGTGTAATTAATTTTCAGTACTCAAATCCCATTAGCAACTTAAAATTAACTTAAAATTTTTGAGTTCTGTCACATCTAAAAATCTCTTTATGAGATCCTTGCAATGGATTGATAGTTTGGCTGGAGATACAAACCTATGGGGGAAGGGGGTTCTTCTCTTATAATTGTTAGGTTATTAGGACCAGAGTTAGAGAATTTGCAAGACTTTTAAAATTTTTTGTAGATCCGAGGTACTCCGGATATTGAAAGGCCCACTCCCGTCATATGGAACACAGTACAAAGAACCATCCTATAATGGTATAATATTTTATTTTGCATGTGTTTATTTAATCTCTCATTTTTTATTTTTATGTATTTTAGTCTCTGTCTCTCTACGTGTACACAGTATGCATGGATATAATATCTCTATTATATCACACACATTGTGTATTATATATAATATTATATATGGTATGATATGTAATACACTTCTTTATGCGTATCATGTATAGCTACAGATAAAATGTATATATCTGGAATAAAGTTCCCTTCCATAGCACACTTTAATGGAGCTTAAAATTCATAGGCCCTAGACCCTATGTCTTAATGTCTAAAGGATAAAATAGCCCTAAACATCCAGTATTGGTGATGAGAAGTTTGAGGTCAGTTTAATTCTCACTCCTTTATATGAGTCTTTTCTACACCTTGGGAACTTTTTGGATCTCCTCTTTATTCTTAATGCTTGAAATCTCCTAATAATCCACCGAGGTTTGGACAATCCTTTCCTTTTACACTGGACTCTTAATATATCATTTGAGTATGAATGCTTATGACCTTTATTTCTCTGGGAAATTCTCATATATTAAAACTTTGATATTTTTACTCCTAGTTTCTTTTTTTCTGGAACTTTAAATATGGGGCAGAATTATATTAATAGCTGCATGACAGTCCATTAAATAGATAGGCCATGGCCCTAATGTAATAAACTTAGACTGCTATAAGTAACATCTCTGCATATTGTTCTTTTGAATTATTTCCTCAGGAATAATATTTATTAGGTCAAAGATTTGGAAGCTTTTATGTAGACTTGCCTGAGACCTTTGGTATGAGAAGCCCCCTTTGAACAGTGTCTTACAAACTGAAGAAGTGAGTCTGGGGCCAGTGGCCGATCGTGGATGGAATTCAGGCCACAAAGACACAGCCCCAGAGGCTGTTCTGGAAAGGCAGACATACTCTGGTCAGGGCAGTTAATGTGCACCACAGACACCTGTGAGGTTAACCTTTCTCTTCCCTCCTGTACCTATCTGGCGGGTGATGTATCTGATTCAATGCCTGATCCAGGCTCTGGGGACCTTATGTGAAACACTTTGCCATGTTATACACTGTCTACTGGCTTTAATGGGAAGAAAGTATTTATAAGACCATTGATTGTGTTGTGCCAGCCGCTCCCCAGATTCCCTGATCCATGAGGAATCTGTGGACAGCTGTGCCTTTGGAGCTGGGAAAACCCCACAGGTCCCCTCCCAGCTCATTCCACTGCCTGGACTCGTAGAGCCACAGCTCTGGCTTACGGCCAGCATATCCCTGGCTGTGGGATAGTGTAGGGCTACCAGTTTTGTTTGTCTTAATAAGGAAAGAGACAAATCACAGGGCTTATTTTGTAAGCTACAAAGGATTATTCAGTGCAAAAGCAAATGGCATTTTCTTAATGAAGAGTCAGGGTGAGCTAGGGGTCTCCATGACTTATGTAAAATGTTGCTGTGTCCTTTGTTTGCTCCAGGTGAGCAAGCTTGGGGTGTGAGTAAGGTATAAATATACACTGGCTGCAGTGACACCCACCTACTAAATGCCTACCTCCTTGCCTGGTTTTGTCATACTTCAACAACATCGAAACACAGGCGTAAGTTCCTAATGGCTTCCCATTCAGCTCTGTCCCAAGGTTGACGTCACTGCCAGAGATAATCTCTGTTACAAGACTTTGGACAGATTTTCCAGGCCCAGTAATTTTGGATCATTTAATCATCTGCTCAGCAGTTTTTTAATGTGTCCATATTATGGTGGCTAGAGGATAGAATCAGAAATATTTTTGCCTTCATTGTATCATACTTAGCTGTGTGATCTTGAACTATTCATCTAGCATCCCTTAGCCTCAGTCCCTGCATCTGTGAAATTCTTATGGTGCTTGACTTGTAGTTTTCATCTAACTGACCATCAGGAGAACCAGACTCACAGATCACCCAGACGTGGGAATAACTGGAAATATAAAAGAAATATTATTAATACAGCAAGAGCTGTAATGCAAAAAAAAAAAAATGGACAACATACATGAACAGGTGGGGCATTTCACAGAATGAAGGATGCTTCCATGCCAGAAATCAAAAACTTGGGTGCAGAGATGAAGAATGGCTTTAATGAGTTTATTAGTGCACTTGACACAGCCAAGGAAAGAGGCAGTGAACTGGAAGATAGGTCAATAGAAATTACAAAAATAAAACTGGATGTAAATTAAGAGGGACATCGTAAATGGCTGTTGAACAGTTTATCCAAATTAAAGCACAAAGAGAAACGAGTGAAGAAAAGAAGGAGAAGGAGAATGGGGTGGGGGGGGAGAAGGGGATGAGAAAGAGGGGGAGGAGGAGGCAGGGGAGGAGGAGAGGAATAGATTATCCAAAAAGTGTGGGAAAATACCTTATTGTCTAACATATATGTAATTGATGAAGTTAGAATCACAGCAGAAGACACTAATCCAGAAATCCAAGATGCCCAGAGAACATCAAACAGAAGAAGTTAGGGAACCCATATATATGTAGTATGCCTACTCGCACACACACACACACACGCACACACGCTTACACCCTTAAACCATTATTAGCCAAAATTTTGAAATTCAAAGATAAAGAGAAAATCAAAACCAAAGGATCTGTTACATATGGAAGAACAGATCTAAGAATTATCATCAGAGATTCTGCAGCAAAAAGAAAACCAATGACATCCATAAAGGACCGTAGGAAAAACAAAACAAAACACATCCACTGCCAATCTAGAGCAGTACACTCAGTTCTTTCCCCCCAAAATTCAATAGTAAATGGAAAATAAAGACTTTTTCAGACAAACAAAACTTGATAGAATCCATTATCGGCAAAACTTCACTGATAGATGCTAAGAGGTTCGTCATGGAGAAGAAATATTATACTAACCAGAAACTTGGATTTGCACAAAAAAAGCATAATTGGCTGTCTACAGTAAAAGAATGGAAAGGACAAGTTTGGAGTATAGTTTTGTAATGATTATGAAGAAAACTAAAGGAGATTCTTTGCAGCCTTGTGGTAGGCAGTGATTTCTTAGTGGGACACAAAAATCACAAAGTAAAAAAAAAAATTTGTTTCAGTTGATAAAATGGACTTCATCAAAATGAAAGTCTTTTGCTCATTTTGGTTAACGAAATGAGATCAACCGCTCTCTGGGAGGCCACATTGGAGAATACATATTTAATAAAAGATATTCATACTATATCAAGGACTCTCAAAACTCAGTAATAAGGAAAAACACCCAATTAAAATGTACATCAAAAAAATTTTTTTTAACATTTATTTTTGAGAGACAGAGAGAGGCAGAGCATGAGCAGGGGAGGAGCAGAGAGAAAGGGAGATACAGAATCCGAAGCAGGCTCCAGGCTCTGAGCTGTCAGCACAGAGCCTGACACGGGGCTTGAACTCACAAACCATGAGATCATGACCTGAGCTGACATCAGGCGCTTAACCAACTGAGCCACCCAGGCACCCCAAGATACACCTAAATTAAAAAAAAAGTCTCCTTTCCAAGCTCTTTGGGATTTTGTTGGTTATCTTCTTGTTTTAATTGATTTCTAGGGTAATTCCTATAGTCAGAGAACATACTTAATGTGACTTCAGTGCTTGGGAATTTATTGGCACTTTATGATACAGCATCTGCTCCATTTTGGTGAATGTTCCATTTGCACTTCCTGTAAGTGTGTGTGCATTTATTGGATGCACAACAACAAAATCAGCCAAAATCTGTGTAGCTAGTAGTTACTTCACTGGTAACCTCAGACCCCAAACCTTGGAATCCCAAACCTTCATCTTGGTGATTGACACTACACTCTTCATCCGCCTGATTCCTTCACAGTGGATACCAGCTTTAGTAGGGCTGCTTCAGATGAAGTTCGAAATTCAAGGGTGATTCTGTGTTTCTTTGGTGTTCTGTACCCTTTTTCCCATTCCCATCTCCCTTCCTACCTCAGAGCAAGATCCCATGATACTGAAGTTCTTCTGCATCCAGTATGTCACAGAGAATGAACATGTGATAAAGTAATTACCCCTGGTGTGTCCAGCAAAGACATTCACATCTAAAGAGAGTGCATAGAAATGGCCATGCTTCCCCTCAAGAGATACCTCACTTAAAGATAGAAGCATGGTTGGCTTTGACCTAAACTCACATCTCAGCTGCACAATATGCAGTGTGTCGTGTAACGGTTTACTCAATCATCCTGTGATTCAGTGTTTTCCCCTGTAAAATGGAGATAATAATCCAACCTGAATTACAGGATCAGGGTGAGGATCTTATGAGGTAACACCTACAGTACATCTATAGAGATAGATGCAGCAGGAATACTTATGATGGGCTCTGCTTAAAGTCAGGAGAGCTGGCATGAGATCTCAAGTGGATTTTGTTGGCCCAGGATGTTGGCTGAGCTTGTGGATTGATGTGTCTACCAGGAGGGACTAGGAGCCATCTCGTGTGGCATTATGGAAACCAGAGGAAAAAGACCTCCCTCCCCATCCCCCTGCCATCCCACCTCCCCCTCCGGAAAAAGGAACACACGGTATTTCCTCTTTGCTTGGGGTTGATAACTCATAAGTGCCAGGCCAATTGCAAAACTTACACAGTGATATTGGGAGATGGAGCCAGTGGCAGAGGATATATCCCCCCCTCCCCACAATAGGAGATATTTCTCCATCCCCTAATCTAGGAGGTATTTCCCCATCCCCTAATGTGAGACTATCTAGAAAAAAGGAGACTTTTTTAATGAATAGAGACAAAGAAGAGATAATCGCAGAACCAAGATCCCCATGGAGTTGATCAGTCCCCAGTGACCGATGATTTAATTAATTATGCCTACGTAATGAGGCACCCATAAAAACCCAAGAGGCCAGGGTTTGGAGACTTTCTGGGCTGTTTAAACACGTGGAGATATGGGGAAAGTGGTGCCCCTGGAGGGGGTGTGGAAGCTCTGTGCCCCTTCCCTAGACCTTGCCCTATGCAACTCTTCCATCTGGCTGTTCCTGAGTTACATCCTGATAGACCAATGATCTGGTAACTAAAATGTTTCTCTGAGTTCTGTGAGCCACTCTAGCAATTTAATCAGACTTGAGGAGGAAGTCTTGGGACTTTCTGATTTATAGCCAGTTGGTCAGAGGCACAGGTGACAACCTTGGATTGCAAATGGCATCTGAAGTGGAGGGAGTGGCATTCCTCTGGGAGGTGACCCTTAACCGGTGGCCCTTGATGCTATTTGCCAGGAAAGTAGTGTCAGAATTGAGTTGGATTCTGGGATATCCGGCTGGTGTCTGGAGAAGTGTTTGTTGGTGAGGGACCTCCCTCCGTGTTGGAATTGGTCCCAGAATACACAAGACCGTAAAACTTGGTCATTTAGCCTATTCCTAGGGGTCAGGGGCATCTCTCAAGAGAGCTCCATGTAGCAGTCTCGTAGCACGTAGAGTCTCCAATCCATCTCCCCTGACTTCATTACTACCTCTTTTCTAACTCTGCTTCTATGAGTCCTCCTCCAGATCCAACAAACTGCTCTCTTGATTCAGCCGAAATCCAGTGAAGTAGTTTGAATTTATTGGCTAATTTTCTTAAGCGAGATTAATGGATTATTCATCGTTGGTAACTCCTATGTACACAGCTACTGAGATAAAGCAGGTGGGGGGTATGGGTATGTGGGTGCATGCATGTATACATGCAGGAATCTGATAACATTCTTCCAAGGTTACATGCTAAAACCAAGGTCTGGTTTTCCCCCTTGCCCTCAACAAAGCATCAGGTTTCCTTTCTTTGCCAACCAGCGATCACATTTCCTGGTGAAAGATAAAACTCAGGTTCCATTACAGTAGGGAAATCAGTAGCACGTGCTAAAATTTGGATGTTTCCATTTCAGTAGAACTAATGATTTTCAGGTGCTAATCGACAAAACCTTGAGAAAGCCCTTCACCTTCCCTGCCAGAGACAGGAAGGCATAAGGTTGTATCTCAGGCATTTGTAGGTAGAAGGTTGAGTCTTCAAGCCTGTAAGATGTGGTTTGAGGAACGTGGGTAGTGCTTGGAAAAAGAACACTGCTGAAATTGAGTAATCTGAATTTTCAGTATGCAGTTGATTAACTGTGCCACATTGAGCACGCCCTTTATAACTAGGATGACCATATAATTTATCTTCCTAACCATGGCACTTTTTTTTTTTTTTTTTAAATTTTTTTTTTTTCAACATTTATTTATTTTTGCGACAGAGAGAGACAGAGCATGAACGGGGGAGGGGCAGAGAGAGAGGGAGACACAGAATCGGAAACAGGCTCCAGGCTCTGAGCCATCAGCCCAGAGCCCGACGCGGGGCTCGAACTCACGGACCGCGAGATCGTGACCTGGCTGAAGTCGGACGCCTAACCGACTGCGCCACCCAGGCGCCCCACCATGGCACTTTTGAGAATAAAGGGGGAATCTATTAATAACTGCACCAGGAAAAATGGGCATGAAATCATGACTGTCCTTGACCACCTAGTATGTATGTGGGCCCTATATGTAACTTCCTACCACCCTGCCCATACCCTCCTGCCCCACAAGCACCTGGCTTAAATTGTAAAGCCAGGAAATCTAAACCAATACAGATTTGGTAAAGCTGTCTGAGAACTAGGTATTCTGGACAAGGGTAGCAAACCAGTTTTAATACCAGGATGTTAATAGCTCACATATGCCCGTGACCTTTCAGAGTAAAGTTAGGCACCCAGAGTGGTCACATTTCCTCTGAGTCATTTGGAATGTTGGCAGCCAGACCCAAGTGATTTGTATGTGTCATTTGCATGCTCTTTGGTGGGTCAAAGGGGGGGTTGGTATTGAGCAGAGGAATGTAGGAGACCATCAGAAATTTCCTGGGCTTTGCTGGAAATGGAAGGCCCCACTTGAGATTGTGCAGCCCAAAGCCACATTTGAGGCATGCCGCACAAGGTGGTTCCCCAAGGGACCAGGAGTCTTGCGTTACCGCGTTCAGCAGCCAGGCCAGGAAAATCAGTACCCTACTGCTAAAGGTTAGGAGTTTATTCAACTGAAAATTTAAAAAAATAAATAAAGGTTTGGCTTTTTCTGTAGGCCTCCAAGGTGACTGGGGACAGGCTCCACCCTTCGGGCTTCTGCTTTTATAGTGTTTTAGCTTTGGGAATGTGCATGAGCCAGAAACACAAAGCCACTGGATGCAAAGACTTTGAGAAAATCAGTCACAGACTCTTGGAGGCTGGGCCTTAACATCACCTCATTTAACCCCTTTAATTTACAGATGAGAAAGCTGAGGCCCCAGGTAGAGTGTCCAGGATCCCCTGTCTGTTAGTATGACATTCTAGGTAGCGAGGGATTCTGGATCTCAGGGATGTTCTCTGATAACACACTTGAGGCATATTTGAGGCATATGTGGTGCAGTCAGCCAACACATTTCCTTTCCAGTTTCATCCATTTTGAGTTGGGTTTTCTGTCACATAACCAAAAGAAACCTGCTGGCACAGATATGAAAGAGGTGATTTGCCTAAGGTCATGTAGTAAATAACATGTCCAGTGCTTAAGATCTTTTTTCTCAAGTAGAATTATCCTCCTGATAGAGTTCCATTTAGCCTCGGGAGTAGATGGCCCATGAGCTTACCCAAAGTTCACTGCCTGCACCGATGTCCAAAGCAGAGTGTCAACTCGGGTAGAAGGTACTTCCCCCACAGTGGCAATCCTTGATTCTTAAACTCTTCTCAGAGTGCAAGGGATAGAAGGAAAAAGCAAGGAGAACTCCGTTTTCTTCAAAATCCAAATTGGAGCATTCTGCCCACTTATAATACAGAGCACTATATTCAATGAGGGTCTTGCAAAGGACTCTGATCTTTTAGCTTGGAAGAGGGAAAACCCAGGAATTTGTGGATTGACTGACCATTTCTCAAGCTCTGATAGCCATGTTGTAGCTATTCCCAGGGGTAGATTTAAGGCTAAAGGTGGGAAAGTGTGGCGAGATGGATTTTGAATCAACAGTAAAATTATTTAATAATTAACACTGTTCAGTAACTTAGGAGAATACCTTATGATTGGTTTTATTCAAGAGGAAACTCATTTAGATGGAAATAAGATATTTATAATATTCCAAATCTCCTCCCACTCTTCCAACTTCTTATTTTAGAATTATAAGAATTCAGGAGTAGATATTTCAGGCCAGGCCAATAGGTAATTGGAGGAGAGGCTGGAAAATGATATAGATAGAACAGAACCTTCATCTGTGACCTAGCCCACAGTCAGATTTTGTAAATGGTTCACACGTATGGGAACTATTGGGTATAGTGCTCTCTATATGCCCTTTTGGTTCAAATTTTAATTATGCTTTCAAGTCTTCCAGATCCTTTATCATTATTTGGTTTCCTCCAAATGATGAGATTTAATTGAAATTCTTTGCATATTTCATGGACTATGACCACTTTTGTATCATGAGTATTTTATTTCCCTGAAATTTCCAATCACTCCATGGAAAACACGATGATCCTAGGTGAATTTTTAACCCTCTCACTGTATCCCTGACCCTGCCATCATTATCCCAGGATTCTTGGCCTATCAGGCTTTTAAAATTTTCTTAAGCATATTTTAATCAGTATTTTTCATGAAAAATACTCTTGTCTTTTACATTACAATTTGTTTGCATCTAGGGGGGCATTAGATACTTATAATTTATTCAATCTAATATCTGACATTATACACCTTGCCAATTTTTTTCATTTGTTTCATTTGTGCTGCTTTCTTCTCTTTCCCTCTCTTAGGTAGAGAATATATATACTTGGTTTCTTTGCTTTGTTTTCACTTTAATTCGTAAGTGTTCACTTTTATGTTCTCCTTGCTTATTTTTGTAAGCTTGCATTGTTGTTACATATATGTGTGTATATATGTATATATATATATATTATAATTTATTTTTTCTAAATATCCTTATGATTTACTTATTTATCTGTTTGGGTTTTTTTTTTTTTTTTTTTTTTTGCTTATTTAATTTCAAGTAAGATCTACACCCGATGTGAGGCTTGAGCTCCTGACCCTGAGATCAAGAGTCATGTGCTCTACTTACTGAGCCAGTCAGACACGCAATGTAATTTCTTGATTTAAGTACTTAGGCCTTGCTTTTTCATTCTTTCTTGTTCAGTAAAACCACCCATAAGTGTTATTTTGCCTTATAGAATAGTTTTGGCTATAGACCATAACCTTGGATTAGCACCACCTACGTTCATCATTTAACAGTTTTGCCTTTCTCCTAAGAGTTATTTGAGATATGTTAGTGACAAGTTGTTTAAATTCTCCTTAAAACAAAGAGAATTATTTATATTATAATGTGATCAGAAAAATCTTCTGTGATTTTTGGACAAATTATTTAAAAAGTAGATTAGACTAAAATTTATTGAACATGTCATAATTTTCTTGTACCTTACATATATCCCCAAGTCATCTTATTAATCCAGAGAAGTAATCTTGCTCTCTCAGTACAAGCCTCTGAGTCTCTGTTTCTTTGTCTTTTTTTATGCTGGATGAATTTCTCCGGGAATCTAGTCTCTCTCTCTCTCTCCTCACCAAAATCTACCTATTTAGGTCAATATAAAGTGCAGCTTACTTCTTCAATTCTTTCCTGATTATGTCAATTGAATAAAATCTTTCTCACATCTGAGTAATTTGTTAATGACTAAATCTGATCATGGTACCTATGTTGTCTTTGTTTGTACATTTTGACTTGGCGAATTTTTGCCTTCTTGTAGCCACAATAAAATATAAAGAGTAGGAGGTGTTACGTAATAGGCCCTCAGAAATTTGTTGAGTCACATTCAATAGAGTTCAGATTCCAAAATAGAAAATCTTTGTTCCTAAATGGGAATAACTTCCCCACAATGTAATGCCTGGGATATAGACCCTGAACTAGGTGGATTTTGCAAGTTAAAATGGATTAATGCAAAATTGTTCACACAAGTGGAAACTGTTGCTGTTAATAATGAACAGGACTACTGGTCAAAGAGAAATTGAAGCCACCTGTACCAAGTTAACCTTTCACCTCTGCCTCTGTCTCTTTCTGGGCCTAGAAAACTCCTCCTGTGTTTCTGCTTCCTCTACCAGTAACCCTTCCCCTGGGACAGTCAATTCTGAAGGCAATTTTCCAAGACCATTTGCAGAATTGGCTGGGGCTTCAGCTGCGACATGAAAAAGGCATTTATTCTGGGACCTCAAAATGGAGTTTGGAGGAGACATTGCTGAACTTGTTTCAGAAATAGATTCTATATGCATCAGTTTTATTGCTTCAGGTATACATGTTAAATCTAATAGTTCAGCTAAAACAATGTGTGTTTGTGTGTGTGTGCATGTGCGCACCCTGAGTTGGGTGTTGTTTTCATAAGTTTTTGCAGATATTTTGACACTTTCATATGCAGGCTAGGAGTCTGGTGTTATGTCCTGAGTCACGCATCTGGTGAAAGCAACTATTTGTGCTCTCATGCAGGATCACGTGCCAAAATCAGAATGCCTTGCATTCTTGAACCTTGCAATGCAATACAATATTGAACTATCCTGTGAAAAAATCTAGAAAACAATCTGGTTTTATTCTGTGTATGCATATACCAAGTTAAGCATCAATATATTTGATTTTTTTTTTTTTTTTGGTCAACTCTTGACAAGTTTAGATAACGTTTTTTGAGGCAAAGGAGAATAAGCAAGGTTAGTCTAGGTTATGAAGTGTCTTACCTACCAATCTTGAGATTTTAGGACTCAACACTTATAGTGTAGATTAACTAATCTCATAAGGTGGCCTTATCATGTGCTGCCCAAATTGGGACACTTTTGAGAGTGAAAGAAGGTGCCATCACTGAGGACTACAAGTGCAAACCCATCCGTGTTAGGCAAAATATGACATGTGGTCACCTCATACTATGAGCAATAAGGGAAATAAATATTCTTTCTGAATATGTATAGCGATGGCCCTATTTTTGCTACATGCATGAAAGCTTGTATGCTAGGTTCGAAATGACAAATATTTAGCCCTTCTGATAATTCCCCCCTTTCCTGAATTCATAGCATGTGTTTCCTCAATCATATTCTTTCACACTGATCTCTGGTATGGTATCAGACTCTTTCTCAACATGGCTCTCCAGATAGTCAATAACTATTACTGGGCTTAGCCCATAAGACTGAACTTGCTATACTGTGCCCAAATGAATTTGCTATGGCGTATGATGGCTAGGTTTTTGTTGTTGTTTTTGGCAAAGTTTGATATTCACAGGGCCTTTTTTTTTCTTTTCTTTTCTTTTTTTTTTTTTTTTTTTTTGGTAATTAGAGCTGGGTGAACCAGAGAGCATCTGAAGTGGTTCAGTAGCCTCAGCCACAACTCACCATTCCAGTAACAGGCATGTGAATCAATGAGGAGGGTTACAGCAAGAGTTCAGCAGTGGGACCTATACACACACAAGGACCAAAAGCAAAATGAGAACCAGATTACAGTTTACTTAAAGCTAGGCAAATGCTTGAAACTTCCCCTCTCTTACAATGTAGTGTCTTTGTAAAAAGATGAATTTACAGAGTTTCCTTAGGCCAGGAGCTGTAAATGGGGCCTCCTGCTTCCCCCTGCTAAATCCTAAATGGCTAAGCATCCATATCTGTGTCAATCTTACCCAATCACAAACAAATCAGAGAGCTGGGCATGGTAACATAGAGCCTGTTAGGTCTCTTCACCACGTAGAAGGTAGGAAGACGAACATTTTCCCTACTTTGGATCTTCAAGGCACTATATTACCATCTATTGGAAAGCATGGCCCAGAGAATATTGTGGGTTCTGAACATTCAGGTTAAAGAGTCTTCTTCCTGTTGGGGTGGAGGAGTGATAATAAAGGGTAGAGAGAGGGGAAGAATTATGGTGAATGTTTCCCAACCCCACCTGTAAAGCTATGGATATGAGGAGTGGAGTGTGTCTCTTTTCTCCAAGAAGGACCTTGACTTTGTCCTAAGCCCAGGCAAATGTCAGGACTGTGATTGTTTCTGAATACCCCAAATAATCAATATTGGCTCGAGATCTGAAGAACATTGAGTGTTCTGGTGTTGGGACATTGCTGACCTCAGCTTTATGGAGTTAGGAGCAGAAGATCTTGGGTAATTAGGTAGACTTTGTATGAAAAAAAAAAACGTGGATATGGTAAAGTTGCAGATTATAGTAAGAACCACTTGGTCTTTGTTAGTGTGGCATTAAAATAATCTTGTCTGAATTTTAGTTATGCACCAGGATGTTTCTCCTCTATGCAGTGAAGGAGAGACCATTCTGAAGCTTGATCAAAGGACTTTTCTGAAAAGAATGGAACTCTTAATAAGCTCTGCTCACCGTCATGACCAAGAGGAGAGGTACCACTGCCAGTCTGGTTATCTCATACTCAGTAGGAAGTGCTACTCACATACTCCCTTGTGGCCCCTTATATTGATATCCTGAGACTTCCCAGATTTGGGCCAGTTCATCAAACTGCCTTCTTTGACCCTGGTCTGCTGAGCCAGGATTGTCAAAGAATTGAGTGTAACCAAAACCAAGAATCTGAATGCCAGTGGGCCGTCACCACAATAAAGAGCCCCTTCCTAAAGAGCCCTCAGTGTGGCCCAACTAACTCCCCCTCCTCCCCGACCCCAGGGACTTTGCCCTTCCCCTTAAGCTCATTCCCTACACCATCTCACGGTATCCTCTCCTCCAGGCGGTTGCTCCAGCAGCAACTCCTGCACCAGGGATGGAAAATGGGCCTCATTTAACTGGGATCTATCGGCACTAGTCATATAAAATAATCAAGTAATAAAATCCTGTGGCTTTATCTGGCCCGTTATGTGAAAGCGCACACTCATTGATTAGGAGAGTCTGTTTGGAGCCCTGTGAGGAGACAAGGAATAGTGTCCCAAGTGCCAAGTATTTGCCGCCCTTAGCCTGGGCTCCTCCGGTGACTCTCATCCCCCCATCATGGGGAGCTCTGGCATAAACAGGCTGGGCTGATGCATCATGTCTGCTGGAACCTAAATGGCACAGGTAGGAGGATTCTGGGCCACCGGTTTGCAGGGCTATCCCACCAGGGGCAGCTGGCCAGTCCCATATAGACAAAAGTGGAGTGAGGGCCTGGCTTACACAGGCTCAACACTTGGGGAGCACTGTGAGCAAGGACTCCAGCGTGCTCAGCATTGTTTCCAGGAATGCAGTGACGCCAGAAAAAATCCAAGTCAGCCAGATACTGATGGTGATATCTGGGCAAGCTTCCTCTTCAGGCAAAGATTTGGGGTTTGGAGTCACAGAAGAAGAGCTTAGAAGGCAAAGACAAAAGAGCTAATGTTCAGGGCGGGGTTTTGGATCTACAGAAGAAGAGGAGAGTTTGGTTGGAAAACAGAGTCTGAGATCCATTTTACAAGCTGGATTAGCATGGCGGGTAGATGAGTTTCTGGGATTCAGAGCTATTGCAACAAATACATGTCCAGCATGAGCGTCCCGTAACAATCTGATTGGCTCGCCTGACCCAAAGCAAAAATTAGGCCGACTGTACAGGCGAAGTTGCTAGGACATTTGCCCAAAAGGGACCTGCAGTCCAGGCTCCAGAAGATTTCATAAAAACTACACCCCAAGCTTACTTTTTCTGCAGAACCCTGGGGATCATGAATATTATATCTCCTTAAAATCGACGGCCAAGATACGCAGCTATAAAACTACTTGATTCACCTGGTTATTTTAGACTCTACCCGTTCAGCTATGTAAACAAAATGGAATCTTGGATAAGCTGCTGACACCTTTATTCTCTTGTTCGCTTTTTATCCTCCGGAAAAATTAATAAGTGGGCACGGGAGGGAGGCGGGGGCCTTATCTTCCTCTGCCCACTCCTCCGTCGGCCTCAGAGCTCTGGCTTAGTTTCACCTTGTACAGTGGTCCTAAAGTCAAATAGTCCCATGGCACCCTGAAAAGATCGTTCTTTTCCTATCAAACCGAGATCCAACTGACACTCAGATCCTCAGATTCATCCCTGAATTACTAGCTTTGAACTGAGGACTTCTTAGACAACCTGGGGGCTTCCTGGGGGTTTTCATCCCTTTTTTTAAATATCGATTTTGGAATTTTTAACTAGGTTTGTGCCTCTGATCTTTTCTCAGCCTCCGTAAAATCCTTTATTCCCCACAAGTTTGACAGAAGCTGACTGTTGGAGATGTAAAAGGATCAGGACAGAAGGCCTTAGGAAAAGTTAGCCATAAATTTATCTCAGGAGAAGTCTCGGCAACTGTTGCAAGCATTGCAGCGCATGGGAACCAGGCGGAATTGTGCCGAAAGCAGCAGCGGCAGGAGCGGGAAGCACGTGGCTCGTTCCGACACTCTCCTTTGAACCCGTAGTTGCCAAGACTGTTGACAGTCGCTGGTTCTCCAGTAGTCACACTGTGAAAAAGAGACAGCAGTAAAATACGTGATGTGTTTACATTTGACTTTGAAACACGTTCTTGCACGGATGCCTAAATGAGTTAAAACAGGATACCATTATCCTGACTTTGAAGCACTGTTCACCTCCTGCCAGTTCTCCAAAGAGAACTGAATAATGTCAGTTACCAAATGTGAAGGACGCTTCTGAGAGGGACTCTCGTGAAGGCACCTTTGGACTCCTTTCTGTTGCTCTCCGTAGCGGTCCTCGGTGGTGCTTTAACCATGTCCCCGGGGGTACTCATTACTCCTGCCAAAGGTTATCCACCCCCCACAAATGCCTACAAGTCCACAGAGAATGCGCACAAGTGGGCTGAGCCCACATCTAGGCTGGTCTGGCAGTGCTGGGGAGTCCACACCCTTTGTTCACAGCCCTCAATCAATGAGAAGTGGGAGTTGGTGAGAAAGTAGCCCAGCTCCCTTGGCCTTGTGGTAGGACCTCTCTCTGGTGTATAGAAACCATCACCTAATGAGGCTGAGCCCTAGCTTCTCCTGGTAGGAGTCAACTAGTTTATAACCACGTATTGTCTTACTTCTCTTCCTTCCTGCTCTCTCCCGTTGCTTCCTGGGATCATCTTCCAAATAAGCGGCTTTCGGTCCCGTCCTTCACTCAGTGTCTCTTCTGGGGAAAGCACCCCAAGGCTCTGCCTGTCTCAGCTTGTTGTGAGGCTCAGAGGGGAGACAGGGACTGTTGATATCCTTGGAGATGAAATGCCTTCCTAAGATCAAAGTAGTGCATGGATCCGGTAGCCCTTCTCCAAACTAGAAAAGAACAAACAGCAAGGTAATATTACCAGCACGTGCATATGTTCAGAGAAGGCAAGTGTATTTCGGTATTGATAATTGAAAGCCCTACACATTATATTTAGATAGATGCACACAAAGGCCTATGCCATTACTTGCTTATAATCTTCACTGTTTCTTAATTTGTGGTGCTAGTTATTAAAATGAGACAGTAAAACACAATAATTAACTCCAGGGGTTGGGACAAATAGAAGGTACAGGTTAGGGATTGGAAGGTTAGAGTAGAGTTACACTTGGGTCTGTATATCAGAAAGTAGTGGCAACTACACAGTAGGTGGGCTGTAAATTTAGTTCTGAGCTTCCTAGAGGACAAAACAAAGAGGAATATTGGTTTCCTTAGAGGCCTAGAAAATCAAAGTCCTGCTCGTATATGCTTTTCTAATTATATGACTTAAATGTATGATTGTATGTGATTTATAAGGTTTTCGTTACTTAGCTGGAATTCTGAGCTTTCTGCCTCAATTTTGGTCTTCTTCAAAACATCTTTACTGTTCCATTTGTGGCTTCCTTATTTAGGGTGAGTTCCCTCTCCCTTCCCTGCTGGGAAAACAAAGATTTCCCCAATTTTAGGACCTATTTTGTTTGTTTCCATAGTTACTACGGATGTACACATGCCCACACACAAATACGTAACTAACTTTTTACAATACTGAGATGAATATCTTGTGCATGGTTTTTCACCTACTAAATGAAAAAGTGACTATTTTTCAAAAATCATAGTCTTTTTGAGGAAATCACAATTACTAAAAAATTACTAAAAAAATGTGTCTTACCCTTTCCTTTAACAATGCCAGAGTTTTGGCTAAAAAAATAATCATTATTGAGGCAGGTTTGGAGGAGATGTATCAGTCATCAAAGCTAATAAATTATAGAGTGGGTATATTCTAAAAACTGATAATTGGCATCCTTCAAATTAATAAATTATTCTTAGTTCAAATAACTCCATACCCAAAGGACAAAACAAATATGAATTTCAATAACTAGTGAAGATAAGGATCATAAATCTTTTGCAGTTTCTTCTGGGAATGAATATTTTTGTCAGATTTGATGTGTTTATCTCTTGTTATTAAAATCCAAAGTTAAAGATATAAGTTCTCAAAATAAACTAGGAGAGGAGTTTTCAAACTTTTATTGGGCATACAGATAGATATGTTTGCCTTTGGACATATCAGGCATTTTCTGTGAAAACCTACCTCGCAGGGAGAAGCGTCGAGTGGTCTTCAGGGCAGAGTGAACTAAACCAGGGATGGTCACTTGCAGCTACATTTTAGAACAGAGCTGGAAGTCCCCAGCTAGATGTCCGTCAGCTTCCCCTTTCTCAGAACTAATGTCTCTAAATTCATTGGACTCTGTTTCCCCTAACTCACCCCTAGTTACTCAATCCCTATCACCACTACTCATTACAGATGGGAGGGTTGCAGAAGGTTAAAGATCTAGCCTCAAAAATTTCCAGCTTGATAGGCTTGATTTGACAGGAGATGAAATTAAAGCTCTTCAGTCTATGAAGTTTGAGAACCCTGGATTATAATAGTTACAGATGGGAAAATTATCCATTTGTGCACTAATGATATGTATCTTTGGTAATATTTTCCTTTGAGCACGTTTCCTGCTTACCCTTGAGAAGACATTCATTGATAAAAGATCAAAGCATGCTTGAAATATAGGGGGAAAAAAAGGAGAATAAAAGCTCTGGGTGCAGATATAATGCCAACAAACATAGTTAAAATGAGACCAGATTTATATATGTCTCCAAACTGCTACTTGCAAAACAGTCCTTTGGAAACAAGAATGCATTTTAGAAGAAAGGGTGGCTTTGGTTGGTGGTTGGTTCAGTTAGATGAACTTTAATCTTCCTTTCAAGTTTATAATTCTCTGATTGTTCAGGCAATATGTTTCTTTGGGCAAGGCTGAGGAAGTGGTGTGGACTGCAGTTTACTTAACAAATAAATTTCTACAAGAGGGATAATTTGGGGAATCCAGTTTCCTAGACTCAACAATGACACAAAATGTGTTTACATTAGCTACATGGGAGAATTTCCTCCAATCGCCACATCTGTATAGGAAAATGCTATTTTTATTTTAGAAAAAGAACAGGATGTTCAGCTGAGGGTTTTCATCACAGCTAGAACAAATTATTTAGATAGGATTCTAATATTTTTAATTGACTGTATTTGATTCTCAAAAGATATTATGGATTTCCAAAAAGTGATTGCAAAAGGAGACGGTATTTATCATTTGGAAGACATAAAACACCTTCCAGATGATTCCTTCCAGGTGAAGCTCTGCATTTGTGAGCAGTAATTTGATTCTTCAAAAATTTATTAATTTTCTCAACAAAACGCACCATCTCTGTGACAGGTAGTTATAGACATGCCTATTGTCAGGAGAAAGTAAGGTTATTTGACGATAGAACAGTTTATTAGAAAGGATATACAGCAGAAAGTAACGTCACTGATGGAAGAGGAACCTTAATAGCACAGGTATATTGATTGCTGCAGGAGAACTATCCATGCAGTGACCTGGGGGGCAGGGGGGGGGGGCTGACTTCCAGACTGTACCAGCTGCTGCCTCTACATTTTGTAAAATGTGGGTGTTCTGCACCCAACTGCTACTGCTGTTTCGACTGATCAAAGTAGTTGTAGCTACACTAGTGTTGCAAGAAGTTACTAATCCATTGCATTTTATTTTCTGTATAACAGAGGCTCATTCATTAAGGGCTGTTGGCCAAATAGCAAAGATTATGTAGCCCTGTTCTTGCCTCACCATTTGGCCCCATGTTAGGGTACTCATGAGTACCCAAGGCTATATGGTTTGGTGTTCCCTCCCCCCCCCCCCAACCCTGCTGCCCAGTACTGAAAACAGCAGAAATATGAAAAAAGTGTTCTTCTTGCATTGATCCTCACTGATTGACCACAGTTACAGGATTCCAGGTGCTCAAGGGAGGCATTGAAGAGCTAGCTTTTTGGTCTCTGAAGTCTCTGGCACCTTCCTGAGATATTCACCATTGTAATTTTACGTGCTCTCTGCAATGGAGGCTTTCAGGTTTCAGTACGCTGCTTCTTCTCAGATATGGAGGAGAGCTTGAGACTGGCCAGCTCTTCATATGTGTAATGACAGCGAGCATGTGTGTAGGCAGTGAGTTTTTGTAACAAATATGCTTACCTTAAAAATGAAAAACATTTACCAAATGCCTGTCTATTCTATTACCCGACTTCCAAATTCTACCCTGTTTTAATCCCTCAGAAACCACATGAGAAATTATAAAACAAAACCTAACAAGAAAAGCAGACAAGAAGAGCAGAAAGGGGCACTAAAGCATAACAATACGTACGTTCTGATTGTTATAGTCTGGAGCACACTGTGCAGTCATTTGGGAATCTTTGACCAAACATCAGTGCCCTGGCCCACACCTGACTTGCATTGTTGTCTCTTTTAATCTGTGTTTGTGTAAGGGTAGCAGTGTTTTGAAAAGCATTTCTAGGTCATCCTAATGGCAGAAGAGCAAAAAGTGGACCCCAATGGAAATGAAATAGTCTAACATGTATACCTAAACCAAAGGGAAGTCTGAAAGGACCCACTGAACCTCTCCTTTAATGTCTCCAACACAACATTGCATCATTGATTTATAGCACGGTCTCGGATTCTGCTAGCAGGTAGCAAAAATAACAAAATGAAGGGTTGAGTAAAAGTAATTACAGAAAAAAATGTCACCTGTGTAGTGGCCTATATCTCGATCCCCCTGTTAAACAGATGAGCTCATGTCCTTAAGTGTTGGATACCAACAATATTCAATGTGTAGGATAACCAACCCAAGTGCCTAGAACATTCCCATTACCTCCTTCTCACACATTCAAGAAATATCTATTAAATGAATGAGGGTATACTTATGAATGAATCAATGTACGAGTGGTTCTCAGGAATTGACATGTACTTGTCTGTTCTTATGGTGTTTGTCCAGGACTATGCCAGGGCCCGAGGCAGGGAATTAAAAGAAGATAATTTCTGCCATTGGGGAACTCGTAGGCTAAGCAAATAGACATGAATCAATTGATGAAAGAATTGGAAGATTAAAATATCATTAACTCTGTAGTGGCTTTGCATTTGCATCCCAAATTAAAAAAAAAAAAAGGGAAATGCCATAATTATAGACATATTTAGGAATTAGTGAAAGTGAAATTATTATATATGGAAAATTGTGGGATGCAGCTGAATTTAAAGAGAAATATAGATCTTTAATGAAATTATTTTAGAAACAGAAACTTTCAAAATTAGCGACTTAAGCATTCAACTAAAAACATACTAGAAAAGGTTTTTTCTTTTTCTTTTTAAAAATGTTTATTCATTTATTTTGACAGAGAGAGCACAAGTGGGGGAGAGGCAGAGAGAGAGGGAGAGAGAGAATTCTCAAGCAGGCTCTGTGTTGCTCTCAAACTCCATGAGATCATCACCTGAGCTGAAATCAAGAGTTGGATGCTCAACTGACTGAGCCACAAGGCACCTCTAGAAAAGATGTTTTAAAGCAAGTAGAAAAATAAAGCTGAAGGAAGTAAATAATAAATAGCAAAGGAAATATAAATAAATATGTTAAATATACACATATGTTAGATATGATTAATGAAACCACAAATGGTTTGGTAGAAAAATGCGTGAAAAATAACACAAATCAAGAAATATAGGAGGAAATCATAAACAAACTATTAAAAGGAATGGAGAGTAATGAATAACTATAGGTGAAGAGAGGTTAAAATAGTAACAGAATAGCTTTATGGCAATAAATAAAACCTAGGTAAAATTGGAAATACAGAAAAATAAATTTCTAAAATCGAAGCAGGAAAAAAAGAAAACCGTAATTGAAAGATTAACATTAAAGACATTAACTCGATAATAAAATTTAAAATTTGTATCATATAATTTAGAAGTTCCTAGACCCAAGAATTTTCTACAATTGAAGGAAAATATAATCTCTCTCTTTTATAAACTGTTTCAGAAAATGGAAAAACAGGAAAAGTTCAAATTCTTCTGAGAAAATGGTAAAGTGTCACTTAGACCCAGACAAAGGCAGTTCAAGAAGGCAAACTTACAGGTCAATCAGGCTTATGAACATTCATGCAAAACACCCAAGATAAGTCTCAGCAAGTCAAAATTCACAATTTTACTTAAAATTGTGACTCTGATTTAAAATAATAAATACAGCTTATGCCAGACTTGGACACCTCAGATATCTCAGATATATAATGATGGGTCAACATTAAAGAATATCCCAATATTTTGGTAGATAAAAAGAAAACAGAAGTGTGTTTATTTGGATAGATGTAATGAAAAAGAAGAAAAAGTTTCCATTTATGAGTTTGTGTAGTTTAACAAAATTAAATGGAAATTTTCTTAACCTGAGAAAATATATTAACCTTAAATACTTCAGATTTTAGTACATGTGATTGTAGACATTTAGAGCATTTCCATCAAATCAGAAAAAGAGACATAAATGACGAATTTCACCAGTTCTTCTCAACATGTTAATGTGATTCCTAGCCCATGTAATAAGACAAGCCCAAAATAAAGAGGATCAGAAAGAAAAACGTTTGAAAATATGTTCATCATTTGCAGAACATAATTGCCTACATAGGAAACCCAGAGGTATTTATAGTTCCTTAAAACTATTAAGGTAGTCCAGAAAGGTATCTGGACATTAAATACATTTTTCAAAAATCAAAGGAATTCCTATAGATCGAAAGTAAGCATACATTTTTAAATTTTTATTTATTTTTATTTTTTGAAGTTTATTTGAGAAAGGGAGAGGGAAAAGAGAGACAGAGAGAGAGAGACAGAGAGAGAGAGAGAGAGAGAGAGAGAGAGAGAGAAAATGTGAGTGGGGGAGGGGCAGAGAGAGAGGGAGAGAGAATCCCAAGCAGGCTCCCTGCCACCAGTGCGGAGCCTGCCTCGGGGCTTGAGCTCACGCAAGATTACACCCTGAGCTGAAATCAAGAGTCGGAAGCTTAACTGACTGAACCACCCAGGTACCCCAGGAAATACATTTTAAAAACCTCATTCTCAGTTACGATACATCAACTATATATGTAGGAAGAAATACATCTTGGAAAATGATCTTTGTAACATCATCACGGAATAATTTGGAAAAGAATCATAACAAATATAAATTGTTCCCTCAGTAATCACTGGGTTCAGTGCAATGACAATGCAAATTATAACAAGAGTTTTCTTCATGAAAGGTGACATACTAATCCTAAAATTTATATGAAATAATGTTCATAAAATCAAGACAATTCTGGATTTAAAAATAGTAAAAGAAAAGAAAAATGGAAGGGAGATTGGCTTGGTCAGCTGTTAAGAGACATTATAAAATTATAGTAAATAAAATGATCATATCTATATGTTCAAATGAGTACGGTGGCATTACAGAGTTGGGAAAATAATGAAATATTCAATACATTAGGTTGTGTTAATTGTTCTCTACACATATAAAATGACACAAATAGTTCGAAATATTTTCTTCCACAGCAATTAAAACTTACACGTGAAAAGCAAAAAATAAAATCAGTCTCTTAGATGGGAAGGCCTTTGTGGTATGACGGTCAGAAAGGGCCTCTTAAACATGGAAGCAAAAGCGTACTTATGGATTGAAAAATAAAACTATAAACAAAGAAAACCAGTGCCCCACTCTGTGGGAGAAAATATTTGCCTAGTACATAAAAGAAAAACAATGATCCATGCTATATCAGGAACTTGTAAAATAGATTTAAATTAATAAGAAATGGGAAGAATTGTCCCTGCAATTCATGGGGGTGGTGTGTGTATGGGGGGGGGGGGTGTTGAATTGTGAGCCTTGGGACCAAAAATATATTAGCAAGTGTACGAATTGATTAGAAATGAGTCAAATGAAAACTAGTGCAAGATTGAAGTACATTTTACTCCCGTCTGATTGGGAAAAAGAAAAATAAAAAATGTGACACATTCAGATTTAACCAGGCTGTGAGGAAAGGGACCTTTGATACTCCGTTGTGTGAATTGGTACAACCATTTTGAAAAACAATTTGGCAGTATGCAGAAAACTGAAAACAGATATCCCTTAGAGACTGGCAGTTTTGTTGCTAAGTATATATCTTAGAAAATTCTGGAGCACATGCACAAAAAGATATGTGCAAGGGTGACTTTTAACAGAAAAGAATAAAAGTGAAATGTTGTGATTTTAGTGCAGCGTAAGGCAAAAGCACAAAATATTAGTATTCCATCTCTATGTAAATCTACAGCTACAGTTAGAACTATGTTCCCATGTGACTAGAATTCACTAGAATTGACTAGAAATGTGATTTAAAAAAAAAAACCCAAAGCTAATAGTTGATACTATTATAGTATGCTGCCATTGATGTGAATAAAAACCTCAAACACTATGTTATTAGTTATGTTTGCATTTGAATATATAAAATGGATTTAAAAGGTCTACACTAAAATTTTAATAATGATTACTTGTCAGAATGGAGAAAAAGAAGAAAATGGAGCTGGTACAGGGAGTGTATATGTGCATGTGTGTGCGTGTGTATGTGAGTGATGTTTGTGATGTGTGTGTGTACGTGTGTGTGGCATATTTGTGATGTGTGTGTGTGTATGATGGGGGTATGTATGTGCGTGTGACATGTGTACATGTGATGTGTGTGTGAGAGGTGTGTGTGATGTTTGTGTGCGTGTGTGTGATGTTTGTGAGGTGATGTGTGTTGTGTGTGTGTGTGCATGTGATGTGTGTGTGTGCGTGCATGTGCATGGTACTCCATTCATGTAAAAATGAAACCTATATGAGAAACAGCTATATTTATCATTTCCCGGTGGTTTTATACTGTTCATCTTTTTCTGTAGCTTTAAAATCTCTCAGAGACTGTAATTAGAAACAGTACTACAATAATATTTCCATATTTCTAAATGTTATTTAGAATATGATTTTTAAAGACTACATAGTATCCTGAATTATTGATTTATCATAATAATTTTAGGATTCTTCTATTGTACATTTTAAATTTATCACTGTCATAAATAGTGACGTTAGAAACATTCTCATATGTGAAATTATTTCCATCTACTTGATATGATATTTCTTATATATGGAATATTGTGTTTAAGTTTGTTAGTATCATTTTATTTCCCATCATTTCATTTTATTGATTTTAGGTTTTGCTTTATATACTTTGATACTACATCTTTGGGACATAAAATTTCATAACTATCATATCCCTGTGAATTCTATTTGTTATTTTATAAAAGAGGCAACATTTTCTCCTTAATGTTTCTATTGCCTTCATTCAATTTTACCTGCTTCTAGTATAACCACTACTGTTTTTTTTAATGAAGAAGTTTAAACTTGAAAGGAACAGATCATTTCTAAATTATATAAATTATTTCAACCATACCACATGAGATTTTCAATTAATTTAATGAAGCTTTAAACACTGACAGAAAACAGAAAACGACACTTTGGTTTCTGAAAATAGAAGAAAAAGATCCTGTTAGGAGATGTCAAAAGGCACTTGAGGAAAGAGAAAGTCCATTATTTAGTAAAAGACAATAAGAAAGAGTACTACTAGCAAAATTGGAATTGAAAAATGATAAATAATCTAAAATAAGGCTTTCCTATGCCAAAGCCAATGTTATAGTTGAGGTTAAGATTATAGTTAAGGTTGAAACACCACTGGCTTTCCTATTAATGAAAATGAAGCAAAACATCTCAATGATTTTTAAAGGATTGTTATGTCAGAATTCTATTTAATTCATTAACAAAAAATGATGAATAAAAAATATTTTCTCATTGACATTAGTATATCATTAGTATGATAAACACATTATAAATATCAAAAATAGAGACCCAAAGCAACATTATCGTCAGTTGATGATCTAACTAACAGCAACCACAACAAAACCACTGCTTACTTCTCACTGGCCAGAAATTAGTCACATGGTTTTACCTAACTACACTGAAGGATGGGAAATGTAGTCATTTAATCAAGGCACCTATCTTGCAGCTCAAAATCAGGGTTATGTTGGTCAAAAAAGCAAGGGGATTGTTACAGTAAGCAACAACAAATCACAGAGCTTATTTTTCGTTGTGATGGCAAAAGCCAGATGGGTGGGGGTTGAGGCGTGGATTAGAGGTCGTGGAACAATGATTATAGATACTAGTCAGGAATTTTGCCCAGAAGGAGCTGCAGTAAACCCAGGATACATAAGGAATTGGCAGTTGGTAAAGTTGCCTTCAGAATGTTTGCTGAATGTTGGTACAGCTCCCATGTCTAAGCTAAAATGTCTTTTTGGTAAGCTCTGTGACAGGGTGGTGCCACATATCAGTTTTCTTTCTCCTTTCAATATATTTCAAAGAGCATTCTCTTTTCAACACATTCAAAAAGTGGGATACAGCGGTTTGTGGCTTGGTGCTTGGCTGCTGAATTCTCTTACCAGGGATTTCAATAACAAGCGTGTCACTCAGCAAGGTTTCGGCAGAAGGATTTTAAAAGTCCTTACCCTGCTAATGCATAGCAGTGGCTATTGTGTGTTAGCAGTAGGGAAGACAGAGTCTCTGAGCATGCGATTCATCTTTAAGACAAGCTTCTCCACCAAAACACAGTCCCCAGATCTCAACTTTGGATAAATGGGTCAAGAAAAAAGTTCACTAAAATCGTCTGGACCAACACTTCGATGCAAAGTCAATCTTATGCCGCAGAAATCTAGTTCTTTATTCGATATACCATTTATCTCTTTGTCAAAGGAGTTTTCTTGCAGAGGCAGTATTTAGAGATTTGGTTTTTCCTTCTCCAGTAAAATGAACAATCTAGTCCTCATTTTCTTCTCTTAGACCAGTGGTATTGGGTCCATTTCATGTTGCAATCACAGAGTTGTGATAGTGGAGACAAATACTTCTGTAGAAGAAGAACCTACTAGAACCACTTCCTGTCTTTGGAAACAAGGGGGTTTTCAGATTCCTTGTTTTTCAGACCACATTCAGAGACAGCTTATCAAAGATACAGACCAACTCGGAATAGCTCCTTTGTGAAGAGTTCCAAATTTAAATACATTCAGTCTGGAGACAGATGCAAATATAGTTGGGCTGTATTATGCCCAGGCCCAAGAGAATGTGTTTTGTTTTATTTATTTATTTATTTATTTATTTATTCATTCATTCATTCATTCATTCATTCAGCAATCTCTGTGCCCATCGTGGGGCTTGAATTCACAACTCGGAGATCAAAAGTTGCATGTTCTTTACACTGAGCCAGCCAAGCACCCCCAACAGGATGTTTCAGATATACTTACTGGAAGATAATAATGCAAGGTAAACTCTAAGATCTCTGGATCTGGGGGTGCCTAGGTGGATAAGTTGGTTAAACATCTGCCTCTTGATTTCAGCTCTGGTCATGATCTCAGGGTTGTGATATGGAGCCCTGCATCAGTCTCTGTGCTGAGTTTGGAAGCTGCTTAAGATTCTCTCCCTCTTTCTCTACCCCTTCTCCTGCTCACTCTCTGTTTCTCTCTCTCTCTCTCTCTCAAAAAAAAAATCTCTGGATCTGGCCTTAAATGGATCTGTGTTTGATTCCAGCCCAAATACTCATAATCTTGAGCAATCTTCAGCATCCTCGTTTGTAAAATGTACATCGTATTATCATCAAGCCTGCAGGGTTGATGTCAGAACAAAATAAAATTTTGTAGAGATGACAGGTAAAATTAGTACAGGGCTTGAATAAAGTAAATGCCGGAAAATCAGCAGTAAAATAGGATTTTTGTGAAAATGTAAAGTACTCTAGAAACATTGTCTTTCAGTTATATCATGCTATGACAAACATGATTTCATGTTTGTTTCGTGTTACATTATTTGAAACATGATTAGATTGTCTCATTTAATGGGAGTAATCATAAAATTAAACTATGTATATATATTATGTTTAACGTGTGGGTGTATATACATATAATGTGTGTGTGTGTGTGTGTGTGTGTGTGTGTGTGTGTGTGTATAATGTATATATGTAGAGTTTCCTAGCCAAGAAACCTGAAGGAGCTTTGTCATAATAAGGTTTGTAGAACACCACATCAGACAGCTGGGGATATTAAATTTTATATCTAAAAATTAAGGCTGGGTTTATACCAATCTAAATGTCCCCCTCGTATTTGAGCTGACCTACGATTTTGCAAGGAATGGAGCTCTGAAGAGCTAAGAACGAGAACAGGGGGTTCCCACTTGAGAAGTAAGATGCACGGGCCAAACATGGGAGGTGACATTAAGGGGGATTCAGTTCTCTGGATTTATTCCATTGAGCTGGAGTCTGAAGGAAGGGAAACTGGCAAGTAACCAGAGGTGCAGTTGCCTTGAAGCTGCAGGCTGGGGCTGGAGGAGGTTTGCGAAGAAGATGGACCACATCCCTTTGGGATAGGGGAGACTGCGATCGCCTGGGGCTCAGCTGGATTCGGTTCTTTGAGCCTGATATTGGTGAGGGATATAGGAACTAAGGGAGAGGAGCAGGGACCAGAAAGCCAGGCTGAAGAGGGATCCTGGCCTTGACTTAGCTGCTCTGGTCTTCAGCTTTGATTAGTTGCAGCTGTCAGGTCCGTCTTCTTATAGTAGTGAACCTAGGCCAGTTTATCTGGATCTCTTTACCGGTATGTTCTGAGTCTTGGAAATTGTAATTTTGTTTCTTGTTGTTTAAAGATAAAGGTGCTAGACATTCTCAAGACACTGGAGTATGTCAGCTCTACTCCTTTCCAAATGTCTTCTCAGGGTGACCCCATATTTACTGACCCGTCGGATACTTAGGTTGCACCTTGGTGCACCTTCTCTGGCATCGCACTGGGGTTTGGAAACTTGGTCTCTCCTCTTTCGACTACCTCACTGGGTCTTTGGTTTTGCCAGTTGCATAGGCTGTGAAGTGACATCAGCCTTTGTCTTTTATTTTTGTAGAGTTCTGAGAATGACACAAAATTGCCTTCACTTTCATTATCTCTGCTCTTCGTCCTGCCCCTCCTTGTCTCCCACAATGCATCTCCCTTTAAGCACCAACTCATGTGAGGTCCACCAGAAAATCCTGTTCACTCTGCATTGAAAATATGTGCATAATGCAACCACTTTCCTTTTTCTCATTGCCACCACCTTGGCCCACCATCATCTCTTGCCTGATTAACTGCAGAAAGTTTTCAAAAAGGATAGGCCATGTCTTGCTCAGGAAGGTGGGACTCACTGGGTGAATGGGGAGAACCAGTGAAGAGCTTCAAGTCAGAGGACTGCATGGTCATATTCACCTGTAGAAAGCCCACTCTGACCATATTACAGAAGAACTTTTTAAGGGGGAAACAGAAAGACCAGTGTTACAGCAGTCAAGTATGATGAACAGTGAAGTATTCAGTGAAGGATGAATGCATTTTTCTGCCTCAATGGCTGGACAAATTATTCTTTTTTCTCTTTATATGTCATCAATTTGTCAGTTATGACTATTTTCACCTGTAGGCAATGATTTCTTTCAGTGTAGAGAAAGACTTCCTTTCTTCTTTCCTTTCCTCCTTTTTCCCTTCCTTCCTCCTTCCTTTCTTCCCTCCCTTCCCTCCTTCCCTTCCTCCCTTCATTCCTTCCCTTCCTCCCTTCCCTCCCCTTCCCTCCCCTTCCCTCCTTTCTTTCCCTCCTTCCCTTCCTCCTTCCCTTCCCTCCTTCCCTTCCTCCCTTCCTCCCTTCCTTCCCTTCCTTCCTTTTTCCTTCCTTCCCCTCCCTCCCTTCCTTCCTCCCTTCCTCCTTTCCTCCCTTTTTTCTTCCTTTCTCTTTTACCCAGACATGTCTACTTATAAATGCTGCTCAATCTTGCATTTTTGTTACACTATTTTGTCTTTTCTAAGTTTTTGTCTTTAGTTTTTTCATCTTCATTGCTTTAGTATTTAGGCTTTTAAACATTATTTTGTTTGTGAGTATATTAGTAAGAAACAAAAGTGTACTGAGACCTTCTAGCCAGATGCCATGTGAATTCAGGTATCTGGGCATAAGTACTTAGGAGATGAATGAGGCATGGACTTTAGAGGAATGAGACGTAGCTGGAAGTAGCTGGCTTCAAAGGCTTACATGAAGCCTAGTGAAATATTATTTGGTGATCAACAATGGTAGGAGGCTTACCTACCCTCTAGAACACATCCCTGTTAATAAAATCACCATTTTACTGTAGTGTTCTGTGCACATGTGTTTCTTCACAGTGGTTTCTTTCTTTCTTTTTTATTTTTTTTTAGAGCTAGAAAGAGCACATGAGCGTGAATGGCGGTGGGGGGTGGAGGTTGTGGGCAGAGAGAGAGAATCCAAAGCAGGTGCCATGCTGTCAGCACAAAGCCAGATGTAGGGCTCAGTTTCACGAACCATGAGATCATGACCTGAGCCAAAATCAAGAGTTGGATGCTTAACCAACTGAGCCACCCAGGTGCCACCACAGTAGTTTCTTAAAACCAAAGTGTTTGTCCCTTTTGACTGGTACAGTTAATAGCCACAGGAGTAAAGGCTTTCAGAAATACTTACTTGTCAGTGCCTAAAATGGCTACTGTGATTAGTCAACCCACCTCACTGGGAGCTCCCAGTCTCACCTGCCCTGTACTCCCCATGTGGGGTGGTGAGACTATCATGTCTACTACAAGAGCTGGACAAAATAAATTTTTAGCGGCTCAAGCCACCAATTCCTTTAAGACTGATTTGTGGTGGTTGCCAATCTTTCTATTACTGTAATTGCTGGCTAAATGAACTATAATTGTATTAAGAAGTAACTGAAATATGTATGTGCTCTCTGCTAATTCTCAGAATATGCAAGGAGAAGGAATTGATTTGTTGTGCTTGGAAGAAGCGTTCAGAAATGTTCCCTCTGGGCTCTGTCATTTAGAGGCTTCCTTTGCATTCTGGGGAAAGTCAAGGCCACATGCCCAAGGGTCCAGATGAAAGACCCACAGGAATCCTTGGGGGGTCCTCACCATATGATTAGAGGCTGAGGTGATTTCCCAGTGCTCAAGGAACCAAAGGTCAAGTCAGAATCCTCTGTAGTCTTGGACACAAGAGAAGAGATTCAAGTTAAAGCTCATATTCCTATCGTCTGCTATGACAGGGTTGTGCAGGAGCTTTTCCTATATTTTTTCCCTTCAAATAACCCTTGCTGTGTGATTATGCTCATTTGAAAAAGGGGAAACTAAGGCTTGAAAATGATAAATTGCTTGCCAATCAATGCCTTGTAATCAAGCAAATGGAGTCTCAAACCCCGATCTACTGAGTTCAAGTCCATTGCTATTGGAGAGATATGTCCAGTGTCGTGGAAGGTATTTTTCTCAAATATCTTCAGACCCAAGGCCAGAGGAGAGTGGTGTAGGTTAAATGTGGACGAGTGAGAAATGAAGAGATTCTATTCTAAAAGGGCAGTGCATTTGTCTACTATATTGAAAAATTAAATATGTCAAATAACCCACAATTTCCATCTCTAAGTCCACCTGGTGCCTTGATGAAGCCCCATATGGAGGCTTGAGACTTCCTAACTCTTCCTTATAACTGGCTACCGGGCATCCTCACTCTTCCTTTAGTTGGAATAATGATACTGGTTTCCTTACCTATAGCCAAAAGGGGTAAAGGAGTCTGATGTGTGAGTCATAGTGAATAATAATGCAGTAAACCTAACCCAGATCCCATCTTCAAGAAACTGGAAATCTAGTGGGTGGGACATAGGGCTGATAAATAAAAAGGAAATGAAAACTCTCATTGAGTGTGCTCTTCATATGACTGCAACTGCTGGCTTGGCATCCATCATCTATTCGCCCTTCCTTCCTTAACAACAAAATCATATTTTTATGTGGAACCATGATATGTCCAGCTAAAATGTTACCTTCCGCTCTCTTCCTCATACCAAGATTTGGTCATATGACAAAGATCTGGCTGATGAGATGTTAAGTAATGGCTCCTTGTTTTGTCCTGATGCCCACAATGTAGATGTGATAGCAGAGTTCTAACAGCCATCTTGGACTATGAGGTGACTTTGAATATGGAAGTCACAAGTACTTAGCTCTTAGAGACACTTGAGAACGACTGCTATTTATAACCCTACTACAAATCCTTTCTTCTATTTCCGAGTTTATCCTAGGCTCCAGCGGGTGATTCCTTATGTAATTCAAATGTTTGAATTTCTCTGCTTCTCTACCTGAAAAAGACCATAGGAGTGTACTCTCCCCAGGCAGGACAGTTCGTGGTAGAGAAGAGTTAATTTAATTGCTCCTAGGGACAAGGCCCAACCACTTAGGGACTGAAGTCACTGGATAAATACCTCAGCTTTACTTCTTCCATGGGCAGTTCTAGATCTATTCTGCAGGTCCCCTCCAGAACAGATCACCTCCCAAACAAACCACCACAACTTGTGCCTGGTGCTGGAGTTGGCTTTTGGAGGAACCCAAACTATGACAATAAAGAATGAGAACTGGCTTTTGGTTGACCAAATGACTTCCTATTGGCCAAATCCGATTACTTTGCTTTGACTTTCACCTTCCTCATTCTTTCTGTAATGCTTGGCAACCCTGATCTCTTTTTCTCCATAAAAACTCCAGCTTCTTGACTTCCACTGTCTTCTTGTGTGCCAATGCCTTCTTTGTTCACTGGATGTCATTGCCATATAACTGCCTGGCATTCCACCTTTGAGCTCTCTTCATTAGAATGCAACCTACACAGACCCACAGATCCTGACATTCGCAGATCCACGAGATCCCGTAATTCTTTCCAGAGCTCAAGCATACCTTTCAGGTTTCTCTCTCTACACTCGTCTGCAGTATCCTAAGTGCCAGATAAAAACGTTTTTCCTCTTCTTTGAGCATGACCTACACTTTCCTTCCTTTGAACATATGGCTCTGCTATTTCTTATCACTGGTGTTTTCCTTTTAACATCTATTTATACCTGTCTCAATCCTACTATTCTGAATGGGCTGCATCCTCCATTCCTTCCTCTTTGACATCTTCCTGTTCTCCAACAGAGAGTGGTACTTGCTCCTTGACCACATGCTTGCTGCTCTGTGTAACTGTTTACCTGTTTTTTGTTTTTGTTTTTTTTTAATATCCTTTTGTCTTTGAATGAGCCCTTGGTAAATATTTGTTGAAAATGATTAGAATTAAATATATGTGTAATATGATTGGCTTTTTATTTTACCAACTTCTAGAGGAGATAGCCTTGTGCATAGAGTTTTTATTATCTAAAGTTTAATATCGCATATAAGCAAATTGTATTTCATTATAATAAAAAGTAGTTTCGAAACATCAGCACATTAAATTCTTTTCTTGAATTTTGGAGGGTGAAACTTACTTTCATTTAGACATACATGACAAATACCTTCCATGAGTCTTTTTTTATTTCTTTTTCTGTTTCCACTTATAACAGACGAACCGCTAATAATCACTTTGCTTCTTTCATGAAATAAAATGTACAGTGAAGCTGACAAATGATAGGAAACAAATTTCATGCCTAAGCAGCAGCAAAACATTTAGCTTAAAAAGTTTAGTTAAATGTTCCACATCTTGGGGCGCCTGGGTGGCGCAGTCGGTTAAGCGTCCGACTTCAGCCAGGTCACGATCTCGCGGTCCGTGAGTTCGAGCCCCGTGTCAGGCTCTGGGCTGATTGATGGCTCAGAGCCTGGAGCCTGTTTCCGATTCTGTGTCTCCCTCTCTCTCTGCCCCTCCCCCGTTCATGCTCTGTCTCTCTCTGTCCCAAAAATAAATAAACGTTGAAAAAAAAAATTAAAAAAAAAAAAAGTTCCACATCTTTAGATTCCAGGAGAGTTAGAGGCAAGAAGCCTCTTGGTCAGTTTTTAAATGAATGTACTTATGATGTCACTTCCCTTTGTACCATGTATTCCTTGGCTGTTTACGAATTACATATGTCATGTTCAGGGGAATCTGGGAAAAGGTATTATCCACCGCAGAAATCAGTTTTCTTTCTATCTGAACTTCCTTCTGAAATGTACCAAGTAGCTTCCAATTAAAGCCTATTTGAATTCCTTGTTCTGAAGTTGACTCTTGCTGTGACATATTGTGTACATTTTCTGGTGTGTGTTCCTGGGTAAATGAAATACCATCTCCATTGGTCACTGGTTCTCTAGTGAATGCAGAATATTTCCTCTTCTGGGATTGCACTTCTGTCCTTCCTTCTGCAGGAGTGGTAGTGCTGGCTAGTTAGGTTCAATGAAAGAATTTCTATTGTTTGATAGGGGTATTAGGGAAAAAAATCAGATGTTTAGTCAGGGGGCAGTCAAAGGGTTCTGCCATTTTAGCTGGGCACATTTTAGCCAAGAAGGGATGGAACCCAGCCGTTCAAGATAAGAACCCTACAAACCTTGGCTTAGTCCTCTTGTTTTGGTAGATTCAGAACCTTGTGTAAGTGATTCGTTGAGAGACTGCTTTCAAGAGAGACCTGTATAATGCAGTGAGGGAACAGGATAGACAAGATTCAGAAATCTCCCCTTATTCTAATCCTACAGAATGTTCTGGAGGAGGAATTATACGCACTACTCCTCCCCTGTTCCCATCCCCACCCCAAGCAAAGAAAGTTAGACTGTTGTACAACCAGCATCCATTATTGACAATGGAGCACCCCCAGGGAAAGGTGTTCAACTTTCCAGGCATCTGAACAAGGCAGCCCTATCAGCCAAGGAGAATTCTCCAGAAGAGGCTGTAAGTAGAAGTCATTAGAAGCAAAAACCCGGTAGATAAATGACAAGGGCACCAGTCAGGTAGGGGGAAGTAGGTAGACAGCCAGCACTGCCTGTCACGATAATGTGTTGCTACAACAACCTGGGCGGAGTAAATTCACACAGTGGAACATAGTGGGCCTACTAGTAAGCTCATTAGTTAGAGCTACAAGGATCTGAGCAGACACCAGTAACAAATAACATGATCCTTTGCCCCATAGGACAGCATCTTACCGTTTGGGGAGTTCAGATGGGGGATACCTGTATACATGTGGAGGCTCCTACACCACTCCTGTGCCAGCAGTGTCTTGTAACTTCCCACGTACGGAGAAGCTGCCCACCTTCCTGAAGGTAGGTGTTTGAAACACTGACACTTGAATTCCCAAAGCTGACCAAGGGCCAGGTTCTTGCTCAGGTCATGGTCAGCACAATGTTAAGCCGTGTGACTTCTGTTCTTGTGCCTTGTGTCTTGGGAGCTGAGAGTTGTTTGCTGGCCTGTTACAAAGACACCCCAAGAAGGGTATTCTCCAGTATCCAGGAAGAAACCATTTTTCATAAGTCTGTTTTGGGGAAGTGATTCTTTTAACTTATTTGCCCGCTATACCCTCATGGATTATAAGCTGAACTTCTAGAAATACATAGAGGGAAATGGCTGCTTTTTCTAAACTGGGAAAAACATTCATGTCAGAAAGGACTGTTAAACCAAGTTATACTCTGTAGCAGTGTATTAGTCCTACGATCAACCAATAAACTAATCATTAATCAGTCATTAGTAAAACCAGAAACTCAAAATTCATACTTCGTAGAATGCCACTGAAGATGATCCATTGTGTGATCTTCTCATTTTGTAGGTGAGAGCATTGGCACTGAGTCTGTTGCTAGCTGCATGATTTGGGGGAAGTACTTAACTCTCTATGCCTCAGTTTCCTCTTGTATAAGTGTAGTACTTAGTACATTGAGTTGAAATCTGAATTAAATAGGTAATACTTGTAGAGTCCTTAGGACAGTGGCTGACACACAGTTAAGGCCATATGTGTTAATTAAATATAAATAAATATAAATAAATAACTTGCCCAGGGTCAGTAAGTTAATTGGTTCATGTTATTAAGGGCTTATTAGGGGTTTATTGAATTAATATAAAATATGAATATACATCAATATTTCATAATAATTTAAGTATAAATAATTAATAGAAATTAGCCAACATACAAAGATGTCACGATATTTTTACACTCAAATCCATCAATGATGGCCATAGTTAAAAGCTCTGGCTATAGGTTTACACAGGGAAGAATTTTATTTCATCTTCCTGCTATTCACTGTATGATCCTGAGCAAGGGATTTTATTTCTCTAAGACTCGATTTCCTTCAATGCAAAATAGAGATAATAATAATATTAATATCACTAACAACAACTGTCTCATAGTTTTGCTTGAAAATTAAAAGAGTATGTAGTTAGTATATAAAACAAGTTCAATAAATGGTAGCTGTTGTTACTATTATCATTATAGTATCTTTCAAAGAATTTTTATTAGCTATCATTAAGCGAGAACTTTACATGTTTAGATGTTCACCGTTTCGGGTAGTAAAATAAGATAAAGATGGGGTGCTCAGAACTTTTCACCATAAAAATCCCTGCTCTTTTGGCTTACTGGTTCTAAACTCCCTATTATAAAAGTAAAAAGGGGTTAGTTAAGTAACCAAAGACATCACCTTCCTTAAAGCCCAGAGAGAGGTGGTAGCTATAACTATAATGTAAAACAATAAGCAAGAACACCCATATGACTACATTCTCATGAAGAAAAGCAGTGTTAGGATACAAGGTTGATTATGGACTGGCCTCTTAACGTTGTAAGTATTTGTATTTGAAAAAATCTGAATTCATCCCATAACCATTTAAATCTTTGTCAATGACAGAGATAATACAAAGGCTGCTCATACAGAATACATTCACGTGTATTATGTGTACATTCACATGGGAGATATTAAAAAAAACAAAAAAATGAACTTTGTCCTTGGAAAGATAATATCACAGGCTGCCTTCATTTAGGGTGTTCATTAAAGTGTGATGCCCATACCAATGGTGGACCATGAAAGGAATTTAAGTAAAATCGTGGAAATAATTGTATCAGAACTGTGTTAGCTTCTAGTAAGAGCAAACGTGACTTAAAAGTTGCTTAAGTAACTTGGGAGTTCATTCTTTCTTGCACAGTAACCAGAGACCCTACTCTGTCTAAATTTCTGCCGAGTCATCATTTGAGTGTAGCTTCCAACCTCCATGTCTGGTGCCTCACTGACCCAGGGCGGCCACTTCCTCTGCAATGTCGTGTCCATGTTCAGGGAAGGAAAAAGAAGACAGGCAAAGGTGTATGCCAGCTGCCTCAACCCCTTTTAAAGGGCTTTCCCAGAATCCTCTTTGAGTAACTTCTTATTCTTGTTAGCCAGAACCATATTTATGGCCAACCTAACCGCAAAGGAGATTGGGAAATGTCGTTTTCTGTCTGGGCACATAGCTACTCTGTGGGGGGAAATGGCTTCTGTTAATATAGAAGCATTCTGTTCATATAGAAGTTTAGAAAGCATATTGGTAGGCAAGTAGCAATTAATGGCTACAGGTTTATTTTAATGTGTTTTTAAATCTTTCCTTTCATTAATGGCAGTAAAATTACATTTCCTTTATGAACAAATAAAAAATTTTAAATTTGAGTTGATTTCTAAAAAAAATTAATGAGTGGTACTGGTAGTATGTAGATGTGGCGAATTTATGGCAATGGTCTATGGGTGACTGGAGTTGGGTAGACAGATTTCATCAATAAATAATAACTTCTATGGGATTCTAAGAAACACAAGAGCCAAAAAAGTCTTTCAAATATGTGCTCTGGTCTTTCTTGAGTCTAAGACAAGAGATGGGAGAGATATCCATAAAACCATCACTCGTGCACTTCTGCTGTGGAGAACAGCAAAATGTTTAAGGGCACCAGCTTTGGCAAACAACAGGCTGAAACCAAAACCTCTATCAGCTGGGTTTCTGGGTCTACAAATCTGTTTGTGAGTGCATGCATTATGACTGAAGGACAGCATCTGGCTAATGTCAATGCTTGCCCAGTAATTTCCACCTTCACTGGGTAGTTGTGGATGCTGCTAAATCTCGATAAGAGGTAATGGAGAGGTTCCCCTCATTAGCTCAGCCTGGAGAGGCATCATCAAGTCACCTGAAGTGTCAATAAACACTGGCCTTTAATGGTGTTGGCTTAGTGATAACGATACTGCACATTTCTGTTTGTCATTATGAGATTTAACTTTGGCTGTCTCCCTCTGGGTAGGGGCTCATTATCAGATAGGGGGATAGAGAAATCGGTGTCTCTTAGAATAAACCACTGGCCTCCTTTAGTGTATATATTTAGTCATGAATTTGAAAAAGGGAGCCAAGAATGTGTTCCTCGTATTCACAGGCACAAACAGTAAGACATTTAAAATGTGGTGGTCTTAATGAAATCAAAGAGTTAAAAATAACATTCAAGGGGCGCCTGGGTGGCGCAGTCGGTTAAGCGTCCGACTTCAGCCAGGTCACGATCTCGCACTCCGTGAGTTCGAGCCCCGCGTCAGGCTCTGGGCTGATGGCTCAGAGCCTGGAGCCTGTTTCCGATTCTGTGTCTCCCTCTCTCTCTGCCCCTCCCCCGTTCATGCTATGTCTCTCTCTGTCCCAAAAATAAATAAAAACGTTGAAAAAAAAATTAAAAAAAAAAATAACATTCAAACTGAGCAGAGGCAATTGAAGACAGGGTTTCAAAAAAAAAAACAGCAAGCGCCTAATTAAAGGGGTTCAATAAAGATATTAAGTCAAAAATGGAACTAGAATATGCGGAAGGAGAGAAAGTAAGACGATCAGCTGACTATATGTTGAATAGAATCATAATTTTAATTTATTTTCTGGAACTTTGTAATTGCCTGAAGAGGACTTTACATGTATTATCTCACTTAATCTCAAAAATGAGGAGCATGAGACTCAGGTGAAGTTGCTTGTCCAATCTTAGAAAACCAGCAAATGGGAGATAAAAACAAAAACAAAAAACAAACCAAAACAAAACTCAACACAAGCTAACCTGACTTAAAGGCTCAAAACAAGCTACATTCTGCCTTGAAAACATGCCATCCTCAGTGAAAACCAAATTGTAGGCTTCCCAGCATATTAATCCTAGAAGTAAGTCCCTAGGGAGGAAATTTGTTTGTTAGGGGAGAATGATCTCTCTGTGTCGTTGCTACTAAGTTCAGACTCAGAGGATGCAAGGAGCTTCTGCCCTTTGGGGTTCAAGATGGGCACCCACAAGGCTGTGATACATGTGCTTATTTTTCTTAATTGCCAATTTTCCAAAAGGCAACAGCCATCTAAGGACATGAGCTGGCCAAGGATATGGTCATGCGGAGAAGATGGGGTAGAAAGATGGCCACAGGAATGCCAGCTTCTTGGCCTAGGGCTCATAAATCTGTCTTCATGGTGACTCTGCTGGCCTGGAGATCAGAAGTCTTTGGCCCAGGACACTGTCTCCAGGGTCCGGTCCAGACATCTCTGAGTTCTCTGTAAGGCCAACTTGAAGGAACTAACCACTAGGGTTTGGTCTGGCTCCAAGGAATGCCAGAGGACCTGAGTGGGGACGCACAGCAGTAGCACTGCGGCCCTTGCCCAGTGAGTGACAAGAGTCTAATAGCAGGTTATGCTTCTGGTCATTTGGCTGGAGTGAGACTCGGTCCAGAAAGTGCTGTGGGCCCGAATAGAAGCAAAGCAGACAGGCCAGAACTGGGAGGTCAGGGTGAGGTAGCCCCTTTGTGAGAACATGAGGAAATCTAGCTTTCAGCTGAAGGATTGTGGCGTTCCCCAGCCTGGTGCTGGTTCTGTGACCGGAAAGAATGGAAAGAGCTCTGTCCACTCAGTTGGATGGAAGGACCGGATAGAGGTATGTCTCATCTCCTGGGGCGGGGCTCTCTCTGCCTCAGTGGGTACCACAGCTCATCCACATCCCCAGGACCCTTAACATTTGCTTCACAAATCCTCCCCATTCTGAACCTAAAAGACATTACATTTTTATCTGTCAATTTCTTTTTAATGGATGCACACACGCACAATCAAGGGCACAAGTTTTAAGTGTATGGATTGCCGAATATTTTTACACACGCATATAACCTAGTAATCCAGGTCAAGATACAGAACATTCTCATCCAGTTTTCCCCATGTACCTTCCTAGTCCACACCCTTTCCCTAAGCAGGTATAACTGCTCTTGTGATGTCTATCATCATCAATAAATGGTTCTCAGACTTCAGATGAATAAAATAATACACAGCATATTGTTTTTAATTTGGCTTATGTCACTCAGCATAAAAGCTGTGAGACCTGATAGTGTCTCTTTTAATTTTAGTCATTCTACAAGATAGTCATTCTACAAGTCATTCTACACTCTTCAAAGCTCGAGGAGATTCCAGACTACTGCCCTCTCCCTTCTTGACAAGTAACTTATTTCCCTGTGGTTTTCTTTTTCTTTTTCTTTTTCTGTTTTTTCCTGGGCAGCAATTGAATATTTTCATCCCAGTGTAACTTAACCATCTTTGTAACCACAGTATAGCATGGAATAGAAAAGGCATTAGTTTATTAATGCAATGTTTTTTAAAATTGTTTTAAGTTTATATATTTATTTTGAGAGAGAGAGTGGGCAGGAGGGGGCAGGGAGAGAGGGAAAGAGAGAGAGTCCCAAGCAGGCTCCACGCTGTCGGCACAGAGCCTGATGTGGGGCTTGGACTCACAAACCGTGAGGTTGTGACCTGAGCTGAAACCAAGAGTGGGACACTTAACTGACTAAGCCACCCAGGTGCCCCAATGCAATGTTTGATAAGTGAAGAAATGAATCACTAATTGGATGGGCTTAACAGAAAACAAAACAAAAGAATGCCGTTATGCTGTTGAGTTATACCAAGGGGCCACCAGAATTTTCTCCAGGAACAAGTCCTAGTCTTTTTGTCTGACAGAATTCTGTTAGATCAAATATGAGGAGTAAGATCACTGGTTATGGCATCAGAAACATGGGTGAAAGTCACAGAAACATGCTATTACATGTGCCAGCAAATACGGTATAAGCTTTGCATATGTTATCATATATAATTTTCCCAGTAACACTCTGTGTTGGAATTATTTTCCTCAGTTTACCCAGGCGACCAAAGAGTTTTAGGGACCTAACAAAAAATCACTCGGGTGCCATGAAATAGAACCAAGATTTGAGCATTGGTTTGACTAACTACATGAGAAACAAAGTTTTTCACGATGTAAATGTGGTCATTTCAAGTGAAAAAAAAAAGAGAGAGAGAGAGAGTAAAAGAAAAAGAAACTTTATTATTATGTTGCTTATGGAGATGCAGTCATTACACAGTGGACATGTGATCAGGCACTCTGGATGGCTATATATTAAATCAACTTCATGGGGCTTTAGATCATTTGAGAGCCGTTGTAGCTCTTACCATTAAATTGCTTTGCACTGTAAGTGGAGAAGCTATCACTTTAATTCTGTTAAAAAGGCTATCATAGTGGCTGCACCAATTTGCATTCCCACCAACAGTGCAAGAGGGTTCCCGTTTCTCCACATCCTCTCCAGCATCTATAGTCTCCTGATTTGTTCATTTTGGCCACTCTGACTGGCATGAGGTGATACCTGAGTGTGGTTTTGATTTGTATTTCCCTGATAAGGAGCGACGCTGAACATCTTTTCATGTGCCTGTTGGCAGCCGCTCTGGACAGCAGTGTGGAGGTTCCTCAGAAAATTAAAAATAGACCTACCCTATGACCCAGCAATAGCACTGCTAGGAATTTATCCAAGGGACACAGGAGTACTGATGCATAGGGGCACTTGTACCCCAATGTTCATAGCAGCACTCTCAACAATAGCCAAATTATGGAAAGAACCTAAATGTCCATCAACTGATGAATGGATAAAGAAATTGTGGTTTATATACACTATGGAATACTACGTGGCAATGAGAAAAAATGAAACATGGCCTTTTGTAGCAACGTGGATGGAACTGGAGAGTGTGATGCTAAGTGAAATAAGCCATACAGAGAAAGACAGATACCATATGGTTTCACTCTTATGTGGATCCTGAGAAAATTAACAGGAACCCATGAGGGAGGGGAAGGAAAAAAAAAAAAAAGAGGTTAGAGTGGGAGAGAGCCAAAGCATAAGAGACTGTCGAGAACTGAGAACAAACTAAGGGTTGATGGGGGGTGGGAGGGAGGAGAGGGTGGGTGATGGGTATTGAGGAGGGCACCTTTTGGGATGAGCACTGGGTGTTGTATGGAAACCAATTTGACAATAAATTTCATATATAAAAAAAAAGGCTATCATAACCGTGGATTGATGATATATCATTAAAGTATACACAGTTATTTCAGTTATTTATTGCTGTGCCAAATCACCCCAAACCTTCATGGTTTAACATAACAACCAATTATTTGCTCATGGCGCTATGATCCGGGCTGGGCTCAGCTGGGCGTCTTGTCTCTGCTCCATACGGTTGTCGGCTGGACTGGCTCACGGGTCTACAGTCAGCTGGAGGCTCTTGTCGACCTGAAGGATCTGAGGCGGTCTCTCTCACAGGTCTGGCACCTCCACTGGAGTGACTAGGACAGCTAAGGCTTGCTTGGATTTCTTTCTTCCCTGGCGGTCTTTTACCCTTCGGCACCCCTACGCGTATGGCCCATCACACTTTAGGGGTCTATGTGAGATTTCCTCATAAGGCATTTCAAGGCAAAAGAATGTAAAAGTGGAAGCTGGAAGACTGATGACGGTCTATGCTCGGAATTTGCCAGCATCACTTCTGCACCTTCTCAATGGGATGTTCGCATTATCACGTGCCACACACTGAAAACCGTTGTGAGAGTCCACATTCTTATTTAGGGCAATCAGCACATCATTTGCAACTTAACTGGAAGTAGGTCTTCCGGCAGAGAAAGGGTCTCATCTTCATATGCTGTGTCATGCCACGAGAACGGGTTTACGTAGAGCGGAAAGACTGCAACTCCACCTGTCTTGTAATGATCCATCCCCATAGGCACCATATGCAAAGCAGTGACAGCATCTCTTCCTGCAGTGTAATTATAACAGGTTTATCAGCAATGCAACGATACCGATTTCCACCCGAAATACAACTGATATCATCATTACGGGCGACATAACCAGCATATCTCTACCATAACTATAATTAACACATTGTCTTTTGCACACTAAAGATTGCACTTCTCAGAGAAATACAGTAAGGTTCTATCTGTAGTGCAACAGTCCCATCTATTTGTGCAAGTTAATTATTTTCCACTTGCCAAGCCGTAGTGATAGGTATTCCTGGAGGGCAGTGATTGCATCTCTGCTCTCAGGGTAATGATCACATATGCAATGAGAGATAACAAAACTGTCTTGGGGAAATGATCAGATTCCTTTGCACAAGGTAATGATAACATATCCACTTTAAAGATAACAGGCCTCTTGTCAATGTTCCAGTGCCAACTTCCCCCGCAGAGAGAATAGATGGCAGATATTAATGCAGGAGGGGTTCGTATCTACCTGGTACACAATGGTGGGTCTTACAGGAAGCAGAAGTCCTCCTGAGAGGTAGTGTGACAGGAGCAACAGTGCGAGAGACAGAAAGATTGAGTTTAAATGATGCCACACCACAGTCTTTGTGGCTTTGGGTAACTGACTTGGCCTCTCTGAACTTGACTGAAAAACAAGATAATAACAGCTTGTATTTGGCAAAAAGATGGGTATGTATGTAACATTTCTCAACATAGAGCCTGGCTCTTAAGAGATATTCATTAATTTCATTCTCTCTCCCTTTGACCTCTGGACCATATCATTGTCCTGATTTCCCCAGGATCTGAATCTCATTATAGCGTCTCCCAACTCAAACCTCAACTGACACTGGCATCTTCTTATTCTTAAGCTTCTCCTCCTAACTTCCTTTTTGATTTTTTTTTTTCTTTTCTGTCTGTAAATGTTCCTGTGCATCCTGTAACTTAAAATGTTGCTTTCTAACTGGAATTTAGTACTTCCCATTGGAAATGTATTTTTTAGTTTCCAAAATTGTTCAGCTTTTTCTTGTTTGGTGAATATTACCACCATCTATCTACACATTCGAGGTAGAAACCTGGACATCAGTTCACTTCTCACCATGATTTACTCTATTTCTAATCAGGCACCATGTACTGCTGATTCTACCCCCTGAACACTCACCACCATGTTGGCTTTGGTCTTCCGCCATTGCTGCTATCTTGTCTTCGATATTATTCCTCAAAAGGGGAATTTATCTGGGGTTGTGGAAAGATTTCCTAAGGACAAAGAAATAGAGTAACAGATTTGAGCATATGAAAGCACTAAAATGTAATTAAATTATTTTCAAAAGTGGAAAATGTTTAAATGGACAAAGAATATTTGTTATGTATTTTTCAGATAAAGTATTAATGTTCTTGGTAAGGAAGGACTTTTGCCAATTGACTATAAAACTGTGAATGCTTCAATAGAAAGACAAAGATATGATAGCAGACGATTAAAGAAGAAATTCCAATAAATAATATTGTAAAACAATTTTAATACCTCTCATAATTTAAATAAGTTCATATTTAAAACAGCATTATTAGTTTTAACCCATAATATTTTCAAAGATGAAAACGTACAAAATTTTAAATTAATTTTTTAATGTTTATTATTTATTTTTTGAGAGAGAGAGAGAGAGAGAGAGAGGGAGAGAGGGAGGGAGAGGGAGAGAGGGAGAGGGAGAGAGAGCTGAGCTGTCAGCACAGAGCTGGATGCAAGGCTTGAACTCATGAATGGTGAGATCATGACCTGAGCCAAAGTCTGACGCTTAACTGACTGAGCCACCCAGGTGCCCCGAAAATGTACGAAATTTTTGAAAAAAAAAGACAGCTATCCAATATATCTTTACAACTTAATTTATATAAGTAAATTAAATAAGTTCCTCTCTCTCTAGAAAGATACATAGATAAATAGATATGGATACAGATCTAGACATAAAGACAATAGGGCTGGATGGGTAGGAAGGAAAGTTTCAGAAACCTTAAAGGAAAATAAACTACTAAAAATTCTCTACTGAAGTATTAACAAGAAAATTGTAAGACATTATCATAACTCAAAAATGCAGAAAGTTATAACCCTTAAATGTTGGGGAAAGAAGTAATTAAGGAATCAGGCTTACAGAATTAGATACATGATGGTATTTTTATTTTTTATTTATTTATTTATTTATTTATTTATTAAAAAAATTTTTTTTTTTCAACATTTATTTATTTTTGGGACAGAGAGAGACAGAGCATGAATGGGGGAGGGGCAGAGAGAGAGGGAGACACAGAATCGGAAACAGGCTCCAGGCTCTGAGCCATCAGCCCAGAGCCTGACGCGGGGCTCGAACTCCCGGACCGCGAGATCGTGACCTGGTTGAAGTCGGACGCTTAACCGACTGCGCCACCCAGGCGCCCCACATGATGGTATTTTTAAAGGTAAACTAATAAACTAAGCAAGGATAGTAGAAATTTAAAAAATTAGTAAAATCCATATTGGGTTCATAAAATAGTATAATTGATGCTGTAGGGATGTTGAATCAGTAGTACAGAGGATATTTTGAGAAAACATCTGAAAATAAAAAGGGAACAATAAGATAAAAATTGCAAGAGGGAAAATTATAGAGTGGACAAAGAATGGAGAACCACAATAGAAATAAGTTCTCTTTAGGAAAGAGACTGAAAAAGATCAGGAAAATGAAAAAAAAAGAGACAACAATCATTTTTGTAATAAAAGAAAATTCTGTAATGGGGAGGAAACTACATTTGAAAATTGAAGAGTTTTACTGAAAACCAGGTAAAAATCTAGAATGAAAGACATAGGTACATTCCTGGCCCTTTTTTTTTTTGACCATAAGAATTTTTAAATGCTAAAATAATTTGGATAAAAATAAAACAATCAGATTTTAAGCAATATAAATATAAATATGTTAATACCTAGGAATGAACAAAAATCCACCAAATGCAAGACTTTATATCTAAAACACGAAATGTTAGAAGAAAAAGTGGCCATGCCTATAGAGTTTTGATGGGATAGGCTGTGTACTTATGTGTGTGTGTGCGTGCTGTTTTATAAATATGTAGCCAAGTTGTTGCACTAAAGGAAAAACATGTTCTTTGCGAAATACAGAAATATAGAATATTATGCCATATATTGCTGCCTCTTGGGTATGGAGAAAACACGGAGGAGGGAAAAATAAAGAAATCTTGACAATGTGCTTCTGTTGGTTGACACAAGAGACAAAATCTCACATCATGTAATGGTGAATAATAATAAAAAAAAATCTCAATAAAGCACCAAAAACAGTTTCCAAAAAAAATCCAGACCTACCTGCTTTCTGTCTGTTTAAAATAAACATATTTCAGCATTTTGGAAGGAAGATACATAATGTAAAATTAATTTTGTAATAACACAAATCTGGTTCTAAACCTTTAATTTTCTTTTTTTTTTAAGTTTTTCTTTAAATGCCGGTTAGTTAACATACAACAGAATATTAGTTTCGGGTGTACGATATAGTAATTCAGCACTTCCATACATACATCACCCACTGCTCACCAAAGCAAGTGTACTCCTTAATTCCCATCACCTAGTTAGCCCATTTAATTATATTTTTAATTACAACCCATAACCCCTCTGGTTAGTAACCATCACATTGTTCTCTAGTTAAGAGTCTGTTTCTTGGTTTCTCTCTCTCTCTCTCTCTCTCTCTCCTTTTAAATAAACAAACAAACAAACAAACTTTTAATATTCCAAACCTAGAAGTGTGTGTGTGTGTGTGTGTGTGTGTGAAGAAAGAAAACTAAAAGTGAACTGTTGACTTTGTATCAGCAGTGCACCAATAGGTACTACTTCTGCTAAAATGGCATTTAAGGTAAGAGAGGTTAAATGATCATATTGGAATGTCTAAGACAGCTTTTAACTAGTATCAAAAGCAAGACAATATTGGGAAAGTATACGGTTTTTAAAGAACAAGAAAAAAATAGAAAAATCAAGCTAGAGGGATTATGCATATGAGTGTGAACCTGATGGTGTATATACGTACACGTACGTGTTGTAACAAAGCATTTCACAAGGCAAAAACTCAGACAAACTATATTGCTATCGTCATGATAATTCTCCAGAAGATCTTAACGATGACAACCAGAAAATATGGGAGAAGAGGAGAAGAACAGCCTTGTCATTTGAGAGAAACAATATCACCTACATAGGAAGCCCTACTATTCTTTTTTTAAATGTTTATCTCTGAGACAGCGAGAGACAGAGCATGAGTGGGGGAGGGGCAGAGAGAGAGAGGGAGACACAGAATCAGAAGCAGGCTCCAGGCTCCGAGCTGTCAGCACAGAGCCCGGTGCGGGGTTCGAACTCACGGACCGCGAGATCATGCCCGGAGCCGAAGTCGGATGTTCAACTGACTGAGCCACTGAGGCGCCCCCAGAAGCCCTACTATTCTGAGATGCTTGTCGCCCCTAGGACTTCATTTCTGTTCCTTTGCTGAATAGAAAGCTCATCCTTTCATGCTTCCTAGTGAACTGCTGGTCTTCTAAACATGCACCTTGCCTTTATAAAAGGCCTTGTTTCACCACAAGTCCTCCCCCAAGTACACACAGTCCTTCTGGAAGTCTTCGCAAGCTGCTGGGAGGCACCTGTGTCACTCAGTGCGTTTCAGGCTTGCATCCCTTTGACTATAGGCCCCTTGAAGAGTGGAAGCTACCGTCTACCCCTCTGTAATCCCAGCTCCTGTGAAACGCCTGGTGCCTTTTTAGCCTTTGTAATTTGGAGGAGAATAAATGAGTAAGTGAATGCATTCATGAATAACTTCAATGTTTCTAATACCGTCAGGTTCCTAATCAGCTTGAAAATTTTGCTAAGCAAATTCCTTAAGCACGTACTCCACTCAGAATAAGCCCTGTTCCAAACCATTATCCCTCTTATGAGAGTTTAGTGTTTTTTCTACCCACTGAAACAGCCCTCTCAAAAGTCACCATGAATATCAGACACATGCTCCCAATCTTTGGAAGGTTATTTGGTGGCAAGAGTTGAAGCAGGAGGCTAAACAGTATGTTCCCGTGTGTGTGTGTGTGTGTGTGTGTGTGTGTGTGTGCGCGTGCGCGTGCGCATGTGTGTGTTTGCCCGTGCACATGCATGTATGTATCTGTCCCTTTTGAAGGGAGGACGGCAGAAAGAAGAAGCAGAGGTAAAAAGGACATAACAGGCAGAAGGGAGAGCATTTGCAAATCGGGGGAGTCAGGGAAGTTCCTGCAGAGAATGTGAAGGGTCCTAGGCAGAGGGACCAGCCTACAGCTTGGATGGAGACTAGGGTCCTACGACCAGAAAAAGGTTTGATGGGAGAAAGAAGGAGTGCCCATTCATCTCCCACTCTGAGGCCTGGAGTGAGGATTTAACAAGGCCATGGGTATGTAAAAAGCTCTCACAATACCTGTATAATTGAAATGTTCACCTAGCACCCAGGTCTTGGTTTCTAAATGTTGTTCTCCAATAAAAGGAACCAGAACCCCCTGGAGAGGTGGCTGATTATAGGACTGGCGAGAGGAAAGCAGAAGATAAGCCTGGAGCGTCATGTGGTGCCAGAAAGTAAGAAAGTGCCTAAAGAACAAAAGGACAGAATTCTATGAAAGAGATGCAGGGGACAACCTGAAAGACCTCCTGATAGCCAGCGCTGGAACATTCTGCGCAACAAAATAAATGATGATAGTATGGAATAATAACCCTCAAAATAAAGTAAAAAAAAAAAAAAAAAAAAAAAAGAAAGAAAACCCATGAATTTGTATAGATATAAATCAATGGTTGAACAGTTAATGAAATGGAAAAGGAACAAATTTTCCTTACAAAAGAATTCTAATTAATAAATGTGGGAGGATGAGGGAAATAAAAATCACCATTGGAACACCACAGTAATAATTGCTTTAGGCACAATCCATTGGCAAATGCTAAAATCAGCATGCATAACTTTAAGGAAGAACAGGATATTTGCATTGCCTCAGAATATCTCCCCCCAGCTTTGCTAATTCCTGTGGTGGCTTTAACATATGACCACAAATTCTTTGATACCCTCCCTTCCAATAAGTGGAGCTTAATTCCTCTCCCCTTGAGTGTGGCTGGACTGAGCGATGAGAAGTAAGTATATTACCTTTGGGATATTCTCCCCAAATATCAATAACCTCAGTCCATTCATGAGAAAACATCACCCAAATTCAAACTGAGGAACAGTGTACAAAATAGCAAACCAGCACTCTTTGAAGGCATCAAGGTCACGAAAGACCAGGAAAGACAGAAACTCTCATAGATCAGAGGTGACTATGGAGACACGCGGGCTAAATGCAACATGGTGACCTGGACTGGATTCAAGAATAGAAAAACAAAAAAGAGAGGAATCCAAAGAAAGCCTGTATTTTAGTTAATAGTATATGTGAGCGTTAGTTTCTTATTTTGGGTGATGTACGATGGTTACGTAAGCTATTGCTATTAGAGTTAGATGAAGATTATTTGGGAACGCTGCACTATCTTTGCAACTCTTCTGTACATCTAAAATTACGGCAAAAACAAGTTTAAAATGTACATGTGTGTGTATTTACACGTGCTTGAACCTCCCAGACCTCCTGCCATCCCACCCAATGCCAGAGAGAAGGCAACCCTTGGTCAAATTAATAGACTTCTTAGTCTCCTTTCCTGAAGAGTCTAGAAGGATCAGGAAAAGAGTAAGTTTTGTGACCTGCCTCTTTATAACTTTTCTCATTGTGCTCCTTATTATAAGTATGTATATGTGTATATTTTCCTTGTCTTTCATTTTATTTAGGCGCTTTCTACAGTTCAACTGTTGCTCAGGGCATCAAACTCATTTTCTCTCCAGCACTGATTGCAGAGCTGCATGCATAATGAACCCCTTTATTGCTCTTGTTATTAGGTGTTGGGGACGTGGGTGGGAGGAGGGCCACCATCCACAGGCAAGGGCTTTTCCTAACACGGCCAGCCCTCCCTCATCCACTGAGACCAACTCAACAACAACAACAACAAAAAGCACGTGTGGAAAGAGATGCAAACCAAAGGATCCTTGAATGGAGAAATGTCAGAGGTCTGGACTGACTTTGAGGCACTGACTTTTGTGATTTACTTAATGCCAAACAAAGTCATTGTTAATTGGCACTTGAAGAAAGAACTGCATATATTGAGAACCAGCACCGTGGCAGGTACTGTCCTCAGTGGTTTACGAACACTCTTTCATTGAGCACTCACAACAAATGTGTAAAGAGGATGTAGTCATCCTCGGCTTCCAGATGGGAACCTGAGAGGTGGTAAATGATCTTCCTAAAGTTTCCCAGAGTTGTTAGCAAGCGGCAGAGCCTGGGTTCGAATCCAGCAATAGCCTATGTCAGACCCTGTGCCCTCTCCGCAAAACTACCTGGCTTCCCACGCGGTCCGGACATTCGCAGGATACACTTACATACCTTCCTAGGTACCAGAAGCAGGAAACATGTTTCCTGTGTGGTCAAAAGCAGCAGGGGTTCCTAAATTTTAACGTGCATGCAAATCACCTGAGGCCTGGCTGAAACGAGGATCCTGAGGCAGTAGGTCTAGAGTAGGTCCTCAGAACCCTCATTTTGAACAAGCTACCAGGTGATGCTGGCACTGCCAGTCCTTGGATAACACTTTGAGTAGCAAGTGTGAAGGGCAAGACTGGAATCCATTATTATGGAGTCACATCTCAGACTTAAAATAGAAACGTGGACGTATTTTGCACTCCTACATCTACCTTTGTCAGAGATATGTATCATAGGTTTTGTTTTGTTTTGTTTTGTTTTGTTTTGTTTTGTTTCATTTTGTTTTGTTTTCCAGTCTGAAGCTTTGCCTTTTCATGGTGCATTGATGGCATTTTTTTGTTTTTTTTGAAAAGAAGTCTTTCATTTTGGGGAAATCTAGTTTCTTTTCTTTTATGGTTAGTGCGTATCATTTTCTAAGAGATGTTTGCCAAATTTAAGTGCTTAAATATTTTCTCTATATTTTCTTCTAGAACTTTTGTTGCTTTATTTATTTTTTAATTTTTAATATTTATTTTTGAGAGAGAGATCGACAGAGTGCGAGTGGGGGAGGGACAGAGAGAGAGAGGGAGACACAGAATCCGAAGCAGGCTCCAGGCTCTGAGTTGTCAGCACCGAGCCCGACGCGGGGCTCAAACTCACAAACCATGAGAGCATGACCTGAGCTGAAGTCGGCCGCTTAAACGACTGAGCCACCTAGGCGCCCCGAACTTTTGTTGTTTTAGATTCTACATAGATCTATAATCCCTTTTGTATGAGTATTTATGTATATAGTGAGAGAAGGTTTGACATTTTTTCTATGCCGATTTTATTTCAGTGCTATTTCTTCAATGACCATCACTTCCCCATTAAATCACCTTGGTATCTTTGCCAAAAATCAATTGACCACAGATGGGTGGGTGTTATTTTTAGACTCTTTATTGATCAGTATATCTATACTTATACCAATGCCACCTGTATTATAACTTTATAGTAAATCTTGAAATCAAGTAGCATGAAGTAGCTCTCTAACTTGTTTGTTCTTTTATAAAATCGCTTTAGGCCATTCTTTGAATTTCCGTATAAATTTTAAAATAAACTTAAGGCATACAGAGATTTTGAATTGGATTTTGTTAACTCTGTTGATCAGTTTGAGGAAAATTAACATTGTAAAAAATATTAACCTTGAAATCCATAAGAATTTTATATGTTATATAGTATTTCTCTATTTGTTTAGTGGTTTCCAGTACGGAAGGCTTGCATATGTTTTGTTAATTTTTCCATAAGTGTTAAACATTTTTTAACGCTTTTGTGAATACTGTTGTTTTGATTTACTACCATTTGTTCTCAGCCACCGTATTTCCACAGTTCAGCAAAAGCACGTGTACATCATCCGCTTCCATTAAATGTACCGAGTTGGATGAATGGATGGAAGGATGGCTGGCTGGAGGAGCCAATAGATGCCGACAAGGTTCTTCATGGCCAGTGTCTAGTATCATATCTAATATAATATGGACAATCAAATGTTTGTGCTAACTCCATTGTATTCAGAGAAAGGAAGCATTGATAGCTCATGGAAACAAGACTGCAGAGTCTTTTGCCCGACCGGGCTGATGTAGGTTAGAATGGGGCCCTATATATGAATCTCGATGTCCTTGTCGCTCATCATGGCCAGGCATAGGTCTTTATTCAGTAAGTGCTTGCAGTAATGGCAATGAGCTAAACTCAGACTTCTCATAGATGTGCCTTCAGTTAAACGCTGATTTCCTAAAGCTTTCCTTTGGCCGTATCATGTCTTTTGCTTCTGGTTTTCTCATGTGTGCAAAAATTAAAATGTTTGAGAGTCACCTCTTGTCGAGGACCAGCCTATAAGCCAAGGCTTTCTGTCTTACTTATCACTATATTCCCAATATTTGGACAATAAACATTAGTTAACTGAATTAATAAATGAATGGTCAAGGAAAGAGTAAATTAATGAAGATTCCTTATTTTAGTAACAGGAGATGAAAGTTTATCTGAAAAATAAGTAAGAATCCATAAATCAATAAGGGCCTGTAGTCAAAGTACCTAAAAAAAAATCAAGAAATAAAAAAGTATATAAGCTTGCAAAAAAGAAAAAAAGAAAAAGAATGTGATTATGGATTCAGTCTCAAGGGAGCTTTGGCTATTCAGCATTGAAGACTCTATTTACTTTAAAGTATAACCTGTATAATAGAACACGATCATTTCCCTTATTTGTAATAATATATATCAATGGCTGTTGATGTTGGCAAGAGTGCTGTTGTAAGTACCTTGCATCTAAGGTGATACATACCCGTAGTAGGTGATCAGTACATCTATTTCCCTTTCCTCTCTTCCAGACAATCTTTATTGCTCCCAGGACATGCATGTCTATTTTCTGTCATTGCCGTGAGCATGGTAGGTGTTTAGTGAATGTACATGACATTCCTAACACTCTCTTACCTTCATAGACCCACTGCTTATGACTTTGATTTCTCAAGTTTGTACCCCATTTCCCCTACTCTTTAATGGATGTTCTTTAATGAAAGATGCTGTCATTGCCCAGATTTTTTTTCCTTTTTCATAAACCACATTTATGTTCAAGTCAGGTTATAGGATGAATAATGTCTCGTAGTTACTCCAGTGATCTGAAAATTACCGACCCCACCCACTGCCACTTTTGTCATCTCCACACATGAAAGCATCAAAGGATGCTTCCCCCTCCGGGGTCTGACCTTGAAAACACAACCCACAGTTTTTTTGTCATCTCCCAAAACCTTCCCTGCTGTGAACAGCCCATCAGAGTCCCCCAGACAGCTGTTAGAGCTCAGAATCAATTTACTTTGGGGTGAGGACTTGAGGGACACAGATGGGTGAATTACAGGTGTTCAGCTTAGTGGCAGACCCTACTTGGCACAGCTTAATATGGGTTCCAACCTGTTTCAGCTGCAGGGCAGCAAAGCTGTCACTCTTTGCCCTGGAGAGGCTGGTGGGTTTTGGCTGGGTGCCATATGCAATCCCAGTTACAAGGTCAATTGCATGTTTTTGGTTTTTGGAAGCTGTTACAACTTGAGCTAGTCACTGACTATACCTTTAGCCTGGGTCAGGTTTCACTCTCTAGATTTTACCTGAGACGTTAAAGGGACTGTTGGTCCCACTCAGCTGCTGCGTATTGCTATAGCTCCCACTTCGTGTTTATGTCACCTATGCTTGCTCGCCTTGTTGCTCTTTCTTTTTCTACCTATTTCTCATTTCTCATTTTTGCATTGCATAATGCCCTTCAGTTCCTCCTTGCCATGAGTTCTGAGACTTACAAGCATGCCCTGGGTTCATATTTATAAACTGATAAAACCTCTGAAGATGAGGGACTCAGTTTTATGGAAACCAATGACAGGACAAGTCAATCCAGGGAGGGAGAGAGAGAGGTGGAGTTTCCAATAGGTTGAACACTTTTCTAAATCAACATCTACAAAGAAGTGGCCAGTGGCAATGATAAAATAAAATGCCCCGACATCTTAGCCATTCTAGACCTGAGTAGATCTCCTTAGCATGCAGAGACTGGGCTCTAGGTATAGTATTCTGAAAACCAGAATTGCCTTGGGAATGGAGAAACCATTTCCAAGGCAATGAGGATCTGGGCCCTGGAACATGATTCACTACACTAGATTCGCATGCATTTATGGTTTGAAATCATGCCAGGCATGCCCTGTCCAGACCATAGCATGACCTCTGCAAAATCATATCTATCATTGGAAAGGCCTGGCTTTCTGTAACTCCTTCTGATATGCTGCCAAAAACTCAAACAGCTATTCCGAGTACACTTTAATTGGTACTTTATATTCAACACATAGGAAAACTCACCATAAACAAAATCTGTTCTTTCCTGAACTCTCTGAAGTTAAAGTATCTGGATCATGTGTTAACTATACAATATTTATAGAGTTCAGCATGTGGGTGAAGTTAGCCCAGGCCCATTTCTTCTCCTTACAGACTTATATACTAAGGAATGCTTATTATATGTGATGACTTTGTAAATAGCTTTGAAATCCCCACCCCTATGAAATTCTTGCAATAGTAAAGAATGGAAGGAATAATAGTCAATTCAGCTGATTTTTTTTATTATTCTTTGAGAAATCAATACTAATGTAGTTGGCATTTATGTAATCAACCTTCTTCCAAGAGTCTCAAAACATATAAAAACTCTGCTGGTTAGTTACATTAAAGTAATCACTTGCCCTGAAACCATTAACCAGGTCACATATGGAACTGGTTGTAAGAGTCAAATACAAAGACTTACAATCTCTACTAGTGGTTTATGCCAATCTGTTACTGCGTCCCATTCACCTACACCCATGCGTGTAGGTGAGGACTATTAAGGATTTGGGGATGAAGAGAGGAATCTAAGATGTATGTATTCAATCAACCAAATCAGTGAACATATCCATTGTGCTAGAGACTGTGGTGTGCCTAGGGGACACGGGTGGTATTTGAGTTTTGCTGTCTAGAAATTTGGTCTCTAGTGAATAACACAATAACAATCGACACATATGAGTACATAAATAACATACTCTGTTCTCTAAGAATAAGCCTCTTATGTGGTTAACTCACTCAGTCTTCACATCTACTCCGTGAAGTAGGGTCTCATACTACATCTAATAATAGACACCCTCTACCCAGACGTTAAAATGCTTATATTGACTTTTAGTTGCTTTAAGTTAAGATTTTTCAAGATACAAATATTTTCAGAGAGACTTCCAGTGCCCGTTTTACTCCTTCTTGATCTTGATTTCTACTCTCTGGCTGAGAAGGCAGTCTCACTTCCACAGTCGATGAGTATCTTTCCTATCTTTTTTCTTTCCAAAATAAATATGCTCTGTATATCTACATATATATTAGCGATGTGTCATATTGTTTTGCATGTTTGCAAAATTTATGCCAATGGTATAATTTTCTTTCATCTTGGCTTATCCACAATATTGCCCTTTTGAAATTTATGAATATTGAATCATATAGAAATTGTACATTAATTATAACAGTTACATAGTTTTTTATTGCATTAATACACACAATTGGCCAATCCATTCCACTGTTGCTGGGTATTTGCATTGTTTTCAGTTCTGTATTACAGTAATGCGTCAATGAACACATCTTTATGTGAATTTTCTATGTCATATCCCTACAAGTAAGTTTGCTGATTCACTTGATAGGTGCATCCTCAACTTTCCTAGATATTGCCAAATAGTTCCCCCAAATTGTCATACTAATTACACTCCAAATGCCAATGTATGAATGTTCCAGGTCTCCTATAACTTCATGGCACTTAGTGGTGCTAGAAATTTGTCAGTTTGAAGGATGTAAAAATAACTTTTATTGATTTAGAATAGTGTCAGTTGTTTCTACCTGATATTGGCTGATCAATACACACACACACACACATATTCTTTCTCATGCTATCTTTTTTCTGTTTTTATTTTATATAAAGGAAGGTTATACTATTTGTTAGAGAACTTTACTTGTTATTCTCTGGAACAGCTTTAGAAAACAACATTTCTTCCTTAAAAATTAATTTTTTTTACATGTTTATTTTTGAGAGGGAGAGAGACAGGGTGTGAGCAGGGGAGGGGCAGAGAGACAGGGAGACACAGAATCGAAAGCTCTGAGCTGTCAGCACAAAGCCTGATGCAAGGCTCAAACCCACAAACCGCGAGATCGTTACCTGAGCCAAAGTCAGACGCTCAACTGATTAAGCCACCCAGGCACCCCTCTCCCTTAAAATTTTAGTTAGTCACGTATAAAACTGTTTTGGTAGGTAAACAAAATTAATTAATTATTGATAAGTCATGGCTTATATTTCTTTTTAAGTTAATGCTCACGTAAAATAGTATAAAATTTTCTTACTGTCAGTGTATTGTATTTCTGTGGTTATGTCATATTTCAAATAGAATTTCAAGTATTTTGTATTTGTGCAAATTCCTTATGTTTCTTTATTTGTGCTTTCTGTCTGTCTGTCTTTCTTTTTACTTGCATAGTCTTCCACTCGTCTGTTTTATTAGCAATTCTGAAGAATGAGCTTTGGTTTTGGTACTTCTTTCCCTCGTTTGTTACTTCTCATTTCCTAATTTTCCGCTTTTCTATTATTACTGGCGTCTGTACCGTTTGGGGGGGGATTTAGTCTCCATTCTTTCCAACTCTTTAAATTCAATGCTAAAGGTTATTAATATGTCATTTTTCTTATGTTAAAAAATATGCATCACAGTTATGAATTTTCCTCTGAGTACCAGTTTGTCTTCATCTTACAAATTTTGATGTGCTGTACTCTGGGTATCTTACTAGTACTTTTATGAAGCAGACTCCCAAACCATATCGGACAAAACCTTTTCTCGGGTATTTATTACAGTCTTTGGACAGAGCCTTATCTCATTTTCATTTCATACACATGTGACAGCATTTCCAAATTACATTGGATATAAAACTTTTGGAATTTGATGGCATTTCCTATGTAACCGAGTAAGATAAAAAATCCCCAGTAAAAATGCCCCGCCATATAGAAGGGTACCATATATAATTACAAAACTTTCTTAGGCAACCAATAGGCTGTAACAAATTAGAGAAACCTTACTAAAATAACTTAGCTAATAGGAAATGTCTGCGGAGAAAATAGAGGTAAAACATTTCTATGATGTGTAAAAGTGGAAAGGATCTTATGGATCACATAGATCATGTTTTATTTTACATAGGCAGATTGAGTCTCAGAGAGATTGAAAGAATTTCTCAATTTCACAAAATAATTGTTTGGAGATTCAGGCCTAAACACTCTCTGTGTAGTTGTTGCCTTATTGTGATTGTTAATTTTACACCATATTTCCTCCTGCCTTCTGTTCTAAGAAATGAGGATCAACAGGTTTGTACATCTATTGAAAATTCTTTAATGTTACTGTATGACTCCTTCTTTGTGGATGGTTTAGTTAGCCACAAAGCCCATTGATAGAACTACAGAAAGAAGGCATGGGCATTGAATCCACTTGCTGGAAAAGCACACATACGACAACTTTACCAATTCACTTCCTGCTGACCCCTGCAATGTCTTCTACGTTTTCTAAACCTCGAGTCCCCTTCCCTCGATTCTCTTCCATTATATTCATTGCTTTTCTTTCTCATTCATGAGGCTTAACTTTAAACGTCACCTTGGGGAGGGTTTTCCTGACAAGATCATCTAAAGGAGGCTCCACACCTACTCTCCATTATTCTCTCCCTTAATCTTGCAAACGTTGTACTCCTTCCTCATAACACCCTATGTGGAATTATTTTATTGATTAACTAGTTTATGTATTTGTCTCTATTTCCCATTTAAATGTATATTTCATGTTAGGTCCAGTGCATGTCACAGTTCTGGTCATTGTAGGTTCTCAGCGGAAGCTAGAGGCTTGTTTAAATAAATATAAAAATCTTCAATAGGCGTTTAATGAGTAGAGGTGGTATCGGTGGAATATTTGGCAAAAAATGAGGTGTTATATTTAGGTGACATCCCTAAACTAAATTAGGGAAACATATGAGAGTTCTGGTAATGATCATTATACCTCCAGGACAAAGACTTTTAAAATAATGATGGATAATTTCATTTCCAGTAATTATGGACTAAGTTATTTGGACAAGTTTCTTTTTTTTTTTAACCCTCAGGAAAAATAAAATAGCGGAGTGAAATATAAATACTATCTTTGAAAAGCATCAAAGAGCTAACAAGATAGTGACTAATTATTTGGTAGAGAGCTGTAAGATTTTGGGAATCCAGGGATGGAGTCTACCAGTAGAGGCTACTTTTGCCCTCATCATATTCAGATCCAGGGAGGTAACAGACAGGTTGGGCTGTCAGCTGAAGAGATAAAAGTCTGATTGCAGATTCTATCAAGAGGCAAGATTTGGTGAGCTTCCTACCACTCTGGGCTGAAACTCTAAGGGCTCTAGCTTGAGAGTAAAGGTGACAGTTTTGTATCATTTTACTCTCCAGAAAATCTCAGCATTAAACTAAAATGGTCAAAAATAGTACGCCCCAGATTCTGGCAAAAGTAGATGAAAATCTTCAACTCAGGAAGACAACTTTAATCATGTCTCAAATTATTAATAAAAGTCCACTTTCAAAAACAATGCCTAGCACACAATCAGAGATAATTAGACACACAAAGAATGAAATGCCATAAGAGAAAGAAACAGTAAAAATAATTCAGCTTAGAAACAGACACCATGGAGTCCAAATAATAGAATTACTGGACAACTAGATAGACTATATGCAACATTTCTGCTTACTATGCTCAGTGAGATAAAAGTCAAGCTTCAAAATGTTAGCAGAAAACTAGAAACCATAAAAAATGATACCATAGATTAAAAAAAAACCAATACGCATGCTAGAACTAAAAACAAAAAAAAAAAATCCTTAATAAATAAGTTTAACAGCAGCTTAGACAGAGTTGAAGAGAGAATCGTTAAACAAGAAGATAGGTCAGAAGTCTGCAAAATGAGGCATAGAAAGAAAACAAAAGGTATAAAATATAGAATAACAGACAATCGATACAGAGTGGTGGTGTCCATCAGAAACCTCTTCAATGATAAATTCTTCTATATTTGTCCAATACGGTACCACTAGACACACGAGGCTCTGGAGTACTTGAAATGTGGCTCTTGAGACTGAAGAACTGACTTTTAAATTGTATGCAATTTTAGTTAAACTTAAATTTATAGAACCACTTAGGCTAGAGACTAATGTAATGAACAGTGCTGAAATAGAGGACGCATATAGAAAGTTTAAAATAATATCACTTCTTGGCCTTTTGGCTAAGATCAAGTGTAGAAAGTTTAAAATATGTGTAGTAGGAGTACCAGAAGCAAAAGAGAGAGGAAATGAAGCAGAGGCAATATTTGAAGAGGTAATGGTTCAAAAGTTTTCAGAACTGATGAAAGACACTAATCCAAAAATTCAAGAAATTCATAAAATCTCAAGGAGGAATTAACAAAAATTATTTTAGGCATGTCTTAGTGATTTTGAAGTAAACCAAATGCAAAGAGAAAAAAAAATAAGAGAATGCAGAGGAAAAAAAAGATTCCCTTCAAACAAAGAGCATTTAAACTGAGTTGACATCTCAACAGCTACAATGGAAGCCAGACAACAGTGAGATGATATATTCAATGTGCCGAAAGAAAATAACTATCCTATCCTAGAACTCCATACCCAGAGAAAGTGTCTTTCAAGAAGGTAAAATAAAGGCATTTAAGACCTAGAAAAACAAAGACAGTTTAGCACTAGCAGATGCTGCCAGTGGAAATTATAAAATGATCCCAGATGGGAGGTAAAACATGAAAGAAACAAGAACAAAGAAAATAATAAATACGTGGGTAAATTATAAGAAAAAATGTGATACGAAACACAAACAATAACTTATTGTGGGCTTTTTTTTCCTTTCTCTCTTTCTCTCTCAACAATTTAACATTGCACTTCACATTTTATGTTGAAATTATTTACCACTACTACTGGACTTCTCACTGTTTTGGGCCAGAGACCTTTATTAAAGTGTTTAATGAGGCTCTACAGCATTAATGTTTGTTGTGAGACAAACGGATGAATGAATGGAGCAAAGGAAGTTATTTCTTTATTCCCTGGTAATGTGGCAAGCATATTAAAAAGCAATGAACTTCACAGAGCGACTACTGAGTAGCCGAGTTTCAAAATCATCATGGGTGGCACTTGAACCTTTCCAAATACTATCATAGACTCGATGTTTCTGAAATATGAGTCTTAACAATAAAGTTTTCTGGAGTCAATTCCGGAGAGCCCGTTCCAGCTTTTGGCTTTAATCATGCTACCTCAACTCCCTAATCTTTATTTTCTTTATCTTTGACCCATTTTGCATCGTGGTTAGTGTGCATAAAACCACATTTGGATCCTTTTCATTAACTTCCCTGAAATGTTACGCACTCCTTGGCAGTGTACTCGGAGATACTTTCTTTGACTTCATTTTCATTGTTGTTTCCTTTCCAATGGTTTGGGTACTTCCTCAGGAATACAGTTAAGTCTACAAGTTGTATCCTGTTTCCTCCTCTCTCCCTTTGTCCTTTCCGTCTTCAGTCTTAGAGAACTTCTCAAATCGTGCCTCCTGTCCACATCTTAAGCTCAAGCTGTTTTGCTTCTGTTCTTTGCTGCCTTGACTGGAGACTTCACTGTCATAGTCCTTGAAATCTTCCCTCGTCTCCTCCTTTTGTTTTTCCCGTCTAATTTTAATACCTTTCCTGACAGATTATTTTGTAGACATACCCTTGTATCTGATTAAATGCCTTTAAAGTGTTTTCCAGTTTGCTCATTCCTGAATGAGAGGAAATTTGTCAAGATCTGGTAATTGTCAACCAACTGGGTGTATAATCCCCATTTGGAGGAAAATTTATTTCTGGGTGTTGTGGTAGATTAGCTCGTTGTTCAGTCCCTCACCCTCTTTCATGGGAAGCGTATCCTTCCCTACCCCAGAGGGCAAGTTAATTGCCCACCTAGACCACTTTTCTTTCCTTTTTTTTTTTAAATTTTTTTTTTTAACATTTATTTATTTTTGAGACAGAGACAGAGCATGAACGGGGGAGGGGCAGAGAGAGAGGGAGACACAGAATCGGAAGCAGGCTCCAGGCTCTGAGCCATCAGCCCAGAGCCCGACGCGGCGCTCGAACTCACGGACCGCGAGATCGTGACCTGAGCCGAAGTCGGACGCCTAACTGACTGAGCCACCCAGGCGCCCCAACCACTTTTCAATATCTAATCAGCATTCAAATAGTTGGGTACTGCTGTACAGGAAGTGGCTTCTTCCACTCCAGTGGATACTCTAAGAGAGAAATGTGTGACCAACCGCCATCTGTATTACGTATCATCTTGCTGCCAGGAGTCTTCCTATCACTTCCTGCCAAAGCCGCGTACTTCTGCAGCACACCTCAGCAATGCGCCCTCATAGCTCCCCTTTTTCCCAGTTTTCCAATTGTTTCCAGGAAGTCAAAGTCTTCAGAAGTTGTGATAAGAAAATAAAAGTACTCTGCCTCAGAAAGTTAGGAGTCATAAAGTAGAGAGGAATTCCCTAATTTGCTTCTCGATTCAGACTTTTCTGGGTGAGTTTTCCGTTTCCACTCGTAAGCCAAGGGTCCACCCCTGTTGAGGTTTCTCACCCCAAGCCCGTTGGAATTACAGACCCTTGAATTTCTCTTCTGTGAGTTTTGGTCCTGTTGTGAACCTGGCTGTTCTGCACGTGCACCTGTGTTTCTTGTGATTGGACTAGGAGAACCGAGTCCAGAACTCCCAGCCAGATGCCATTTTAAATTCAGGATGGTGCCTCTACGTCTAACTAGTAAAATGTGCCTGTCTCCTAGAATATTCTGTATTTTAGACTCCTCCCTGGGTCGATGTTCCTTTTTTCCTTGTTATTGTAAATTGTTGAAGTCTGACTCTGTTTGTGAGTGTTCAGACTTTTAAAAATGAAATTTGGATTAAAGACAGGATTTTGGAATCCGTAGCCCTCTTGTGCTCCCGAAGATTCGGCCCAGGTTCCCAAGGGAGCATCTTTTCCAACACTTTCTTATGAAAAATTTCAACTATGCAGCAAAGTGAAAAGAATTGCACGGTGAACAGCCTTACGCCTACCGTCTATTGTGTCATTAACACTTTACTCACCTTATCATGTTATCTATCCCTCTATCCATCAATTAATTCATCCCAGTTTTGGATGCATTTCAAAGTAAATTGTAGACACTAATATATGCCCTCCTAAGTACCTCAGCATGTGTATTATCGGGAAGAGATCATTATTTGTTTACAATTCTTTTTCTTTTTTATGTGAAATTTACATGTCATGGAACGTGTAAATCAAGTACGATGTACTTGCGCTGAGTTTTGCAAATGCATACAAGGAAGTACCCTCTTGCCCCTTAACAAGGGCACATTTTTAGCATATAATAATCCGATCAAAATAGAATGGGGCAGTTTCCATCTGAAGGATCCGCAGAATAACTCAGTCCCCCCATTACCTTTGTGTGCCAGCAGAAAGGGAAATCTTCCTTGCAATTTCTTACACTTTGTACTTTTGTCATAGAATTTAGTATTCAGGAGCATGGAGGAGAAAGAACCAAATAGAGACAGAAAAAAACTGTGTCATTATTAAAAATAAACAGAGACACAAATATGTCAGAGGGCAGAGGCAGGCATTTCATTGTGCAAGTGATTTATGGGGGAAGCTAATTTTAAACAAGCTTAGGCTGTGCGGTGCCTCACAGCCAAACAAACAGGCAAAGCGCCCTTCCGACAGCAGCCCGGAGCTGCTGATCTCTTCAAGAAGTAATCTCATTTCCTCGGTGGTGTCAAAGGCAGTAAGTCAAAGTCTTTTTTTTTGTTTGCCGTCTGAGAGAACCCTGGTCCAGTCACTGAACGCAGATCCCGTTAACGCCACAGAGTAATGAGGATTAAGGCTATGAGACCATGGCCTACCCCCCAAGAGTAAAAGCCACCAAACACCACACAGATACATTAACAACAATTAAAGCGGAGGACTTCCCTCTGTTTCTTCCGCGCCGTGGGCTTCTTTTCCTTAAAAATGGCACTTGAGTGTGAGATACAGACAGAATAGCTACCGGCGAAATTTGTGCACGGCACCGTGGCCTGGGTACCCGTGTCTAGCGTGGCACAGCGGTCGGGCAGGACTGTGATGCGAGTGGGGTGGCAGGCAGGTAGCAGGGAAGGCGGACACGGGAGAGGGAGGAAGGAGGGTAGCTTCTTGTGGAAGAATCCCCGTAGGGCTACAGGAGCTGGCCAGTCCTGGATTAGCGGATGCTATCTTTAGACTGGTTGCCATTGGTGGTTAGTTTTCCCCGCCTTCACGTTTGTGGCTCTTCCAAATGCCAGTGTTGAAAAACCTGCAGTTCCATGCTCTAATCCCGAGGAAATTCCCAAGCAAGCCGAGGTAGGGGTACATGTGCGGATGGCAGTGGGGTGGCAGAGGGGGTGGGTTTCGGCAGTAGTGGTTTCAGTGAATAAAAATTTAATATGGACCCTCAATATATGCGGTTCAAGAGCTACCTGAAGGTATCAGAAGAGTGAAATGGTAGATGCAAGAGAGAACGTTGGGAAAATGTGTGCGAGTCTTCCCTCCGGCCATTGCAAACAGAGGGAGGGGGTGTGGCCCCCTTGCCTTCAGACTAGTGAGAAGTTGGAGGGGGTGGAGGCGTAGGGGTGGCTCAGTGGGTGGAGCGTCTGACTCCAGCTCAAGTCATGATCTTGTGGTTCATGAGTTTGAGTCTCCCGTCGGGCTCGCGGCTGTCAGCGCCGAGCCTCAGATCCTCTGTCCCACTCTCTCTCTCTCTGCCTCTGCCCCTCTCAAGCCCTCTCTCTCTCTCCGTGTGTGTGTGTGTGTGTGTGTGTGTGTGTGTGTCTTTCTCTGTGTGTCTCTCTCTCTTTCAAGCATAAAAATAAACATTAAAAAAAAAAGTCTAGGGAGAGATTGGGAAGACCCAGTAAGGGGACTAGATTGTTTCCCCTGGACGCGGTCAACAGGGCTGATGTTCTAAAGGATTCCAGCAGCCTGTGAGGCGTGTATGCTGACAAATGAGAACTGGTATCAGCCACGCAACAGGAATTGGTTCCTGCCGGGTCCTGTTTGGCCAAGTATGGATTCTTACACTCCTGAATAGTGGGAGGTCGGGGGGCTGCGTGGGGGTGCTGGAAGGTGAGGGCATTAGCAGAGAGTTTTGGGGTTGCTCAGAGCAGAAGCTCTTTATCAGTTGTTTTGGGAGCACTTGACCAAGCCACAGTCAGTATGCCCTCCTGGTGCCTGCCCGCTCACTGGCGGACGGACCTGCACAGCAGGTGGACAGGGGGCCGGGGTTAGGAAGCACCTCTCGGCTGCTGAGCACCTTTAAACGTGCAGGTTCCCCGGGGAGGAGGTGACAGTCACGTGCGTGGAGAGCGAGAAGTGGCCTTGATCACCTGAAAGGAACTTTCCCCCTGAAGGTTGCTTAGAAGGGAGATGGGACCACAGTAGAGAGAGTGCATGGTGGAGTAGAAACAAAAAAATCATGATGTTCTCGGGCTACAGACCTTGGCGGCAGACTGTGTCTGTGGATGACCCCTTCTTGGATTTTACTGTTTTTAAGTGCATAAACTGGATTCATGGAATTGCTAAGGAAACCAATGGTATCTCAGTAGAGTTAGCAAAATAGTTTTTAAAAAGTAACACATTCAATAGCCAATGCTAGTATCACTCCTAACAGCTACCATAATTTTCCTAATTTTGAAACAGTGCCAACCGTAAACAGCATTTTGTAGTATCTTTGCAGTCCTAACGTAACACAAAGCCATCTGCAGTTTCATTGGTGACAAAGTCGTAAGTGCTGATAAAATGGAGTACCTTCGAAATGGAAGGAAAGGCTACGTTTCCATTCATACATCCACATGGATAACTGATGGACATGGCCAATTTCAGTCAGGGATTAGTGAAAATAAGTCCATGAATATTTTTTATCCCATCCAAGTTGAAGGACCCCTTTGTAGGTAGCTCTGGGTTAAAGGGCCCCCTTTCAAGGCCAGCTGGACAATGTGTCACCTGTATAAGGACCTGCAAGTGAAAAACACACAGGGGACAGAGTTCATTTTAAGCACCTGCCATGGCCAGAGGAAACCGCCTATAAATATGTGCTTCTCTCCCCCAAGCAGGAGGTTCGGAAGTCAACACCAGTGAGTGGTAGTGGATGAAGGAAGATAGCAGAGTAAGGAATTAAGAAGTCCCTTTTTCCCTGCAAAGGATTTCCCAGACTGCTTCAGGATCAAGGTGAAAGGCTTTAATTTTGAGTGAAGTTTACAGATTCGGTTATTACACTGCACTGGGCGTACTCACCTCGGAACAGAGACTGTTCTGGACAGCCCGAGTGTCTGGCATTCCTTTCCTAATCTCAGAGGGAATAGGGGAGCTCTGTGGTCTCCAGGGGTCCATCCAGTGTCAGGGGGATAGCCTGGCCTCACTGGACAGGGTTGGAAGGACACTCGTAGGGGAAAATGAAATTGCTTTGTAATGACACTCCTTGAGTCTTGCTAGTTCAGTATACAGTGTCTAGAATTAAAAAATAAATAAATAAAATGGCATGTAAAAATTCTGGCAGATCGCTTATTGTATCACCTTGAGGAAGTTCCTTAACCAATGTGTTTCCCCATCTGTAAGATAGGGCTAACATTGTTATATGGAAATGGCATATGTAACACCAAAAAAAAAAAAAAAAGAAAAAAAAAAAGATTCAATGTGCTGATATACACAAATATTTAGAATAGTGCCTGGTGCTACCCAAATATTAGCTTTTGTTATTAGTAAGTTACTCCGCCTTGCCACTCTCAGTTGCCTTTAGGGAACGTCCACTGAATTGTAGAGATCCGAAAATAAGACCTAGAAACCATAGTCCCAGAATCTCTGTATCTGCCTCTGGGCGGTTGGGTATTTGGGCTCATTCTCCCCTTCCTTCTCCAGCGAGAGAGAAGTCTCAACCATCTGGGTAATTTGTGCACCTCGTGCTTCCCCAGGGTCAACACCTGACCAGCCGTTCCCAGGCAGCCCCCCAGATGGTGGCCTGGGCCTCTCTCCTGTTGTATCAACTCCGGGGAAAGCTTTCCACAACCCACTACTGGGTTCAGCCATTTCGTGAGATGAAACCCTCGGAAGCTATTTACTTGGAAAGTAGTTGTTAAACATCATGGGTAGCTAAGGGCCTTTTCAGTTGCTAAGGGAGGTGTTATGTTTAAATCCAGCAACAACAAACAAAACAGCTGGTGGAGATACCACATCTGATGTGTGCGAATGTTTCTGTTAGTCCCGGTGGAACTGAAAGAGTGTTGGGCTGGGGTCAAGCAATCCTGGACTTAAATCCCCCCTATCACTCAACGGTGGTGTGAAATTCGGTGCCTTTTGTACATCCCTGAAAGTCTATTTCCTTTTAAATATAGCAAGGATAACCGGTAACGTCTTCCTGGTTGTGAGAATCACATGGGATAAGGCTTAGGTGTTCAATTCCTATTGATGCATTGCCTTCCCATGGGGGGGGGGGTGATATTTCTCTGTCAGCCGCAGTTGTCTGTTGCGCTAGAATGAAGCTAAACACAGCCCGACCTCCTTCCTTCTTACCTTACAGATTCAGTAGTTCCTGGAAGTCCTAACACTCTTTAGTATTTCTGGCGAATTCCACATAAGAGGGCAGAAATGCAGAGTCTATTTTCCTGCGGCTGGCTCAGCATCCCTGGCTCTGACCTCCAAGCATGCAATCTTTATATCCCATCGCTTTATCGGATAGAAACGCTCAACCCCTGCTGGTTTTCCCAAACAACCACAACAGGGCCTCTACCGACTCCTACACTGCATTAATGAGTTACATACATCACTTTGAAAGTGTAGACATCAAGACGGATTAGAAGCTCACTTCCTGGCAGCATGCAAACTCCCTGTTCTTAAATACCCTGGTCACGCTGTCACCATGGAGTGTCCCAGGCCCTCACCCATACGGTCACATATGCTCTCCATTTTGCTGGACCTCCTCCTCTTTGCACCCCTCCCCTCCTTTCATCACACCACCTGTTCTTGGAGCTCACTCTCAGTGGTAGAAATAACGGTTATTTCCCTCTCGACTCTGCAGGACAGCTTCCCAAAGGACAGCTTTCGTATCCTGACGTTTGCTGATCTTCCTGCTTGTGGATAGATCTGTCAGCTAGTGCTGAATAAGAAACCACACCAAAATTCAAGGACTTAAAAATAAACATTGCTCACTAGTCTTTATCAGCCAGGTGGTTCTAGAGATCTAGGCTAGGCTCCACTGATCTTGGCTGGCTTTGTTCACGCGTCGTAGTCAGCGGTTGGTCACCGAGGGGTTGCTTGATTTAGTGTGGCCTCAACTGCATGACTGACTCAAGGGTGGCTATGGAAAGGAAGGGTTTCGGGTCATGGGTCTAACATCTTCCAGAACGCTAGTCTGGGCTCATTCGCACCACGGAGCAGGATTTCAAGAGCATGAGAACGAATGTGTACAATCTCTTGAGGCCTAGCCTCAGGACTGGTAGAGTATCACTTACACCACATCCTAGTAGCCAGAGTGAATGCTAAGACCAGTTCAGATTTAATGGAGGACAGGTAGACTCCACCTCTTGGTGGGAGGAGCCTCAAAGTCCCACGGCAAAGGGAGAGGATGCAGGGAGGGGAAGTTTGGGCTATATCTGCAATCATTCTGCTGCACTCTCTCTCATCCACTCCAAGCTGGCTCTTGAAGACATGTTCACGAGGACAACCTCTTCTATGAGAGAAGTGTTGCCCACTACATTAGAGGAAAACTGATTCCACTTCCTTAAGAAAGAAAATTGCACAAGTCAGTTTGATTGTTATCTTGGGCCCTGTTTCCAGAAGAGGGAAAGCGGAGACTGGTTGTCTTCCTCTGAGGTAGGGGTAGATGGAGGAAAGCACAAGATTTTAAGAATAAGAGATTTTGTGGAACTGAGAGCACTGTTAAAAGGCCCCTAAGGATGAAAGGCCCCGTGATGAACAAAACCTATGGTTTATTGATTTAAAGGATGACCTAAGAGCACTTTGTAGAATTGTGAAGAACCATTGATATCTTCTATCTCCTTTCTCCTTTGCCTCTTTGCTTGAAGATTAACTTAAAAGTAGATATTAAAGGGGCGCCTGGGTGGCTCAGTCGGTTAAGCGTCCGGCTCTTGGTTTCTGCCCAGGTCATGATCTCACGGTTCATGAGTTCGAGTCCCAAGTCAGGCTCTGTGCTGACAGTGCAGAGCCTGCTTGGAATTCTCTCTCTGCCCCTCCCCTGCTCGCCCCCCTCTCTCAAAATAAATAAAATAAAATAAAACTTAAAAAAAAGTCGATGTTAAAGATCCATAGACAATAAGGAGCTGATTGGTACGTTGGGGCCTACTGCTTTAAAATTTTTCTGCTAATATCATATATTCCCTGTTTAATAATTGAATTCAGGTTCTATAAAAGTTATTTGAAGTATGGTTACAAATTAGTACAACAGTTTCATAAGCCCTAATAAATAGTCTTAGTGTATTTTATGTAAACTATTAAAAAACTTACGTTGAGACAAAGATCTACCCTTTGGCCTAAGAAATAATTTAAAGCGGATGTAAGCAAATTGGCCCTCTCATAGATTAAAAAAAAAAAAAAAAAAAGGCAAACTTATCGAGATGCGATTTCACTATAAACTATTCAGCTAAAAACTGACACAGTAATTCAAATTCTGATTATATGTAGGAAATATATCTAAATATGTAAATAAGCTATATGCATACAGATACTATACCCTGAAAATTCATTAGTATGAAAAAGGGTACTATGACACACAATTTAAATCACATTTTGTGATAATTCTAATGTATAACTTTTATTAGACAGGATAAATTGCCCAGAATTAAGGATATACCATGAATTTTGAGACCTCTGTTCATGGCTGTAATGAACCTTCCATTTTTCCATGGTGACAAATAGTTTCCCAAAAAGAATTAAGAAATAAATCCAATCCTACATCATTTCTGTCTTGTTTCTATCATTCATTTATTCATCTGTTTGCTCACTCAATTCTCATTGAGCCCCTACTCTGTGCCAAGCATGGTACTATTTATATTTATATTTATATTTATATTTATATTTATATTTATATTATTTATATTTATATATAAAGCGCTTTAGTTCATCATTTAAAAACTGAAATTTAGGTATTTCTCCATCTTAGAGGTAAAGAAATAAAGGCTTAGAATGTTTAAATAACTTACCTGGTAACTAACCTACCCAGGATGCTACTTTAGATATTGCTGTTTTTACAAACTGAGTTTTAATCGTAAGCTCATGGAAAAAGAGCTTACGTTTATATTATGTACATATGTACTATGTCATATCAAATGTGTTATATGTAAAATTGAGAGAATAGCCAGGCCCCTCTATAGCCAGGAACGTTTTCAAGTACTCACTGAGTGTGCTCATATAAGAGCTATTTTGTTATCAATGAGTGATAACAGAAAATTACTGGAAATTTGTAATTGGTGCCTGAGTCAAATCTATAGCAAAGGTTCCTTGGAAAGGTACACTTTAGTGTAAATACCTTGGCCTGAGCTTTAGTTTTCCATTAAAAACTAAACTTCAGTGGTCTGCATTCCAGCTCAGTTTATGGGTGCCAGTTCAAGAATCTGTTCCCCGTTCATGGCAATCAGTAGACATTCCATAACGGCTTGCTGGATACAAGAGAATCCATGGAAGGTTTAATTAACTCTAACATTGTTAGGTTCCAGTATCTACTTGTGTGTGTGGGGGGGGGGGGGGGGGGTCCAAGTTCTAATATCCAATATCTGTGCATTCAAAACTGTTAATATTACCACTTCTGACTTGTGTTGTATCTTATTGCCATTGCAGTAATATTCTTTGAAGTTTAAAGTCCACTCAGTAAAAAAAAAAAAAAAAAAAAAAAAAAAAGGGGCACCTGGGTGGCTTAGTCAGTTAAGCGTCCAACTTCGGCTCAGGTCATGATCTCACGATTCATGAGTTTGAGCCCCACGTCAGGCTCTGTGCTGACAGCTCAGAGCCTGGAGCCTGCTTCGGATTCTGTGTCTCCTTCTCTCTCTGCCCCTCCCCTGCTCATGGTCTCTCAATAATAAATAAACGTTAAAAAAAAAAATAAAGTCCACTCAGTAAACTTCCCAGATTTCTGGTATGTGAGATTTCCATATTAAAAAAAAAAAGTGTCATGTTTTTGAGAGAGAGAGAGCATGAGCAGGGAGGGGCAGGCAGAGAGGGAGAGTGAGAATTCCAAGCTGGCTCTGCACTGTTCGTGCAAAGCCCAATGCGGGGCTTAAACCCATGAACCATGAGATCATGACCTGAGCCAAAAATCAAGTCAGATGCTTAAGTGACTGAGCCATCCGGGTGTCCCATATTTTTAACCCCATTTTTCTTTTTACCCCTTATAGTTATCTCTGTTTGGTAATCCTGCATTTGATGTTAAGATACCCTCCCTGGTATTCCTCCCTTGGACAGACATTATTTGGCCAGATAATGAGAAGATTTCTCACTTAAGTCCCGAGACATTATCATATTAGCAAATCAAGGTCTGGGGAGTAAATTAATTCAGTCTAATCAGAGACAACTGTTTCTCAAGGGAGAGACCCAGACTCCCCAACACATCAGGAGATCCGGTGAAGAAGTGGCAGGAGCCAGTGGGACGTCAGAAAACCCTGAGGCTCCCACCATCCCTTCGGAGATGATTCTGCCATCTGTAAGTGAAGGGGTGCCCATCTACTCTCCTCTCTTCTTCAGACACAGACACTAAGGATGGTTCTCCCCACTCTGCTTCCATTTCAATGCATCAGTATCTTTGAAGCAAGGCTGATTATTCCAATTATTCACAGTACTATCTCCTTCACTGGGTGCCTATTGAGGGGACGAAGCATGTTTTCTCTCCATCAGTGTCTCAATCCTAGCCAATGACCAGGCACTCAGTTTATTTAAAAAAAAAAAAAAAAAAAAAAGTTTGTAGAAAGAGTACATGACTTTATGTCAGAAGTCTCACAAAATATCCCCATGAATTTCATCTCCTTGGCCATGATTTGGTTATATGTCCATCACTGAGCCAATCAGTGATAAAGAAAAAAAAAAACTTAATGATGTAAGCCAATCTAGGCCCATATCTACGGTTGAGGATAGGGCCCATCCCTATCTAATGACAAAGGTGAGAATGGAAAAGAGGCTAATTCCCCAAAGTAAAATCAACACACTGTAGGTAGTGAGAGCGAACTGGATGGCGAGGAGGCGAATAGCAGCTATGTAATCCGGTGGGTTACAAGAGAAGTGTGGTGCTAATAGACTCACTCAGATATGCATGCTCCTGGAACATCTGATTTTGCTGCCAGATGAACTCTGCATGCTCCAAACTGCTATCATCTGACCTCCATCGTCCCCTGTTTTGCAAAACTTAGTTTTATGCAGGTAAGCATTTCCCATAAATTACAGTTTCTAAACAAGTTTACATCGGTTATTATAATGTGCAAGAGGCTGTGCTTACTTAGCTTGTCTCTGGTCTGCATGTGGCCTGGTGTCCCATCTTTGCGGATGAGTGCAGGCCCCTGTTCTGTATGATCTTCTCCTCCTCAGCCTGTTTCTTGCTCTGGTCCATTCCTGGCCCTTGTCCTCTTGCGTGACCATCCCCTAAACACCAGTGCCCCACTGTTAAGGATTCACATCAAGACCTTGGGATGTAGTCCCAAATTTATCTGTGACTATCCCTGACTCCTTGCCTCAATATAATAGGAAATCTTTCTATCAACCTTATTAGGGTGCCATAAGATACAGAAATGGTATTTAAGATTCTAATTTGTTAATCATATTAAGTTAAACTGATCCCTGTGGAATTTAAATATTAAGAATTCTTCTTTTTTATTTGTTTATTTCAAGAGGGGCAATAGGGCGAGGGGCAGAGAGAGAGAATCCCAAGCGGGCTCTGTGCTGTCCACAGAACCTGACATGGGGCTCGATCTCACGAACTGTGAGATCATGATCTGAGCCGCTTAACCAACTGAGCCAGCCAGGTACCCCAAGAACTCTTTAAATGCAAATCTTACTGTTTGTAATCTAACATCAGTATATCCCCAGAGTTCATGGTACGTATCAAGGGTATTGAAAGTAGGAGTGTTACCATTGGCAATAGCACAATAGGAAGGCAGGATAAGAAGTGAAGAATCTGACAAAGTTTGAGGGATTTCCTTGGAAGACGACAAAGGAGCAATTTAAAAATGCAGTCTGTCAGCTCAATGTGATCAATCTTTTGAGACTGTATTATAAAGTCAAGGTGGTAATGGCATGGGGTGAGTCTGCCGATCAGGATAGAGATTGTATTGGCGAGGATTCCCAAGAGGCTTTGAAGAAGGATATGTGGAGGCCATATTTGCAGTCTTTGAGTCTGATTCTTTGGGCATGAAGCCTTGGTAAACATACGCTTCATGGGAACTTAGGGGGATCATTTACCCTTAGGAATAAAGCGTCTATGGACAAAACCCTGTTTCTCAGGGTAAGCTGCGGTTTTGAACATCCTGGAAAAATACACCTACACCTGATTCATTGGAGCAACCCCGGCCAGGATAGGGTTTCAGCTTGGCTTGAGCTGGCAGCCCAGATGTTCCCTCAGAACACAGCTTATCCCCGTGGCTCTAGGGGGGTCACTCACCATGCCCCATGGTCCCAACAAAACCTTCTTTGTGAAGTGGGAAGGGAGGGTCAGGTTGCGTTCCCAGCCCAGCTGCCAATCCCTCCCAGTTTGGGACTCTTTCTATCCTCCCCGGGGCTCCATCAAAAGTTTAGCAGAAACATTTGACTCTAGGCATCGGCTGTGTCAGAAGCCTGACAGCTTGTTTATATATATATTTTGTTACACTTCAGCACAGGTATGGTTTTAGGGGAGAAAAAAGAAATAAAATGAAAAGTCTAGAAGTTGGCTTTGCTTTGTGGTTCTCTCTGTATTTTTGTTTCAGTCCTAGCCAATGCATAGCCATCAGGCAACTTTCTTATATTCTCCCAAGAGTGACTTATGTGAGTAGCCCATAGAGAAGATTAGAGGGCACAGGGAGGGACCTTGGTACTCAGAGAAAGTTCTTCCTCCAAGCTTTACCTCAGATCCTGACTCAAGAAGTGTAAGAGGGAATATTTGCAGCGTCTTTACCTCCCTTTGATGGTTGATTAAAATAGAGAGAACCTGATGTGAACCGGGCTGTAGTAATAAACTACAAAGTCACAACAATAAAAGTGGCACTATCTGTCCCTCTCTGCCCGATCTCTGTCTCTTGGGTCACTTAAACCTCAGGGAGTGTATCAGTTAGATATTGCAGCGTAACAAACTACTCAGAAACTCAGTGGCTTAAAACTAGCATTATCATTCACCAGTCTCTGGGTGAGCAGGTCGTTCTGGTTTCCTCTGTGCTCACTTGATATATCGGTGGTCAGCTCTGTGTCAGGTAGGCAGCTGTGCTCATCCTGGCTGCACTGTTACATGCATTGGGGAGTTCAGCTAGCTGCAGTTGGTCCAGAAGGGCTTTGGGTAGGGCAGCTGGGCTTTTCTCGGGCTTACTCTCCTCCAGCAGCGTCGTCCAGGCTTCTTCACAAAGTGGTAGCGTTTTTGAGAGCATGTGGAAGAAGAGTGTCCGACCTCTCGAGGATTCGGCTCAGATATAGCATACTGTCATGGCATTTTCTTTTCTTTTCTTTTTTTAAGTTTATTTACGTTGAGAGAGAGAGAGAGCGACAGAGAGCACAAGAGTGCACAAGTGTGGGGAGGGGAGGTGACAAAGAGAGGGAGAGAAAGAATCCCAAGCTGGCTCCACACTGTCAGCACAGAGCCCCATGCAGGGCTTGAACTCATGAACCGTGAGATCGTGACCCAAGCTGAAATCAAGAGCTGGATGCTTAACCAACTGAGCCACCCAGGTGCCCCATTTCCAGCGTTTTCTATTGGTCAAAGATTAACACAAAACCAAGCCCATAGTCTTCTAGGAAACCACATCCTAAGGGCACGAGATAGGGGAACATGAAAAATTATGGTCACAATGCTGCCTGACCTTGGAAAGTTGGCAGTGACTCCACTTTAGAAGAATCTTAATTTCTACTTCCTGCCTGTAGTGGACTGAATGTTTGTATCTTCCCCAAATTTATGTATTGAACCCCTATGCCCCAAAGTGGCAAATTAGGAGGTGGGGCCTTTGGGAGATATTTACAATTAGATGAGGTACTGAAGATAGTGAAGCCCTCACGAATGGGACTGATGTCCTTATATGAGTCACGAGAGAGCCTGCTTCCCCTCTCTCTTCTCCGCCACGTGAGGATCCAAGACGTTGGCAGTGTAGGCCCAGAAGCAGGCCCTCACCAGAACTCGATGTGCTGGCGCCTCAATCTTGAATTTGCAGCCTCCAGAACTGCAAGAAGTAAATTTCCGTTATTAGCGAGCCACCCAATCTATATGGTGCTTTGCTATTGCTGCCTGGACGGGATGCGACACTGTCCTGGAATTGAGTAGATAAGTTCAAACTGGAAAGAGAGAGGAGGCCCAGCTTTGCTAGCTCATAATGTATTTTGGTTCACATTTGGCCTTCTGTGCATTGGTCAGAATCCATTAACAGAAGTGAGTGATTAGGCTTGTCTTAACCTCCACTACTTAGAAAGAAAAATGATCAGAACACCCCTCAGTGGTTCCCCTCTCTCACCTGGACGGTTGCTGACATCCCCACCTCCAGTTTTTCTTGTCTTTGTTCTTGTGGTTGGCTTCCTCCCATGGAGACCATATAATCTTGTCCTAGAGCTCCTTCCTTGTCAAAGTTGCCCGTTTACTTATGAACTGTCCCCATTAGACTATAAGCTCTGTGCCAACTGGGACTATATTGGTAGGTTTACCACTGTTTTCCCCAGCAACTAGAAGAGTATCTATGTTGCATGTAGCAAGTTCTCCATAAAAAATTGGCAAATACCAAATGAATGAATACAAGAATGAGTGAGTAATTAATTACAGGTGCTATTGAGTTTGGTTGTCTCACATGCTTCCAATGGGATTGGAAGCTACATGCATGCAAGGTGGGCAGGATTGCCCGTATTAAGGAGTCAAAATTATAGTAATTGTGTTCCCTAGCATGCCTCAAACACACAGGCTACGCAAATCAAAGAGCTCAGAGATCTCTGATGATAGTTTTTAAATAAATAATCAGTGCCTATGACCTAATAGAAGGGGGTTGTATTCTAGAATATTTGAGATTAAGGAGGACTCATAAAAGTTTTATTTCAAGTCCAACACTACTTCTCTATGTGGAAGCATAATTCCAAAAATCAGAAGGTACTTGTCACCTTTACCAGAGAGTCAGCCAAGGTTTTAAAATTCTATCTGATCTCTCCTCTGCCCTCTGGGTCCCCCTCTGAGCAGTGGGTTCCCTAGGGCATCAGTGGCTAAATGCTCATCATCCCTTCATTTTCATTCCAAAAGGAGGAGATCATGGGTTTTTCTAGATCATTCATACAATCTTCATTCAGGGATCTGTTTGGACACTCAAGTCTCTTGTGTCCTACTTCATCTATTCAATACTCTCTTAACTTAAGTGAATTCTATATGGGAAGTGAGGAAGGTAGGGAGACCCAGAGTGGGGCAGAACTCTGCCTGGTGTTTAGGAGGGCAATCTATGCCAGGCCAGCTTTTGTTTCCAGAGCTTTAGTCTATATCTGGTTCATCAGAGCCTGGCTCTGTGAGGCAGATATGCTAGAGCACCAGTTCTCAAACTTCAGGATGAGTAAGAGTAACCAAGGGACATTTAAAATCTGTAATTCCTGTGCCCTCATTCCAGAAATTCTGTTTCAGGAGACCTTGAATAAAGCTGGTGATTGGCATTTAACCAAGGCTTTTCTGATGCTCTGACCCTGTGTTGAAAAATACCGGTAAAAGGAATTCAACCAGAGTATTACTTAGTCAGTTGAAAAAAAAAATCTTTTACGGTATAATGTTATTTCCATGTAAATTTGATTGAGATAAGCAGTCAGGGGGGTAAATTTCGGTTTTCCATAAGCTTTTAGTTTGTAACCCTGATGTTATAAATTCCTAAATTTTCATTCATTTGGAAAGTGAACAAACTAAAAATGTAGGACATTTGACATATTTGATGTTTCCCATATTTTTTTTATTTAAAGTAAGTTATGATGGCTTTATTCACTACTTACCTTAGTTTGATCAATGTTTCAACATTTTCTGAACATACAGCGTTGTTTCTCACACTCTTCTGGCCAGGGGATCCAGGGAGAGTCAGAGAAAACGTTTGCCGTAATGGCGATGCTGTCACGGGAACTATATACTCATAGGTGGCATTGGCAAAAGTGTGCAATTTGGGCTGGACCTCTGGCCTTGGCAACTATTCAGTGATGGTGTCAGCTGTGAGTGTCTCAGGAGGACGTCTCATGAGCGTGTCCTTGGGAAGAAATCGGGTACAGCTAAGTGGGCCACTAGAAGTTTTTCTTTTGCAGACAGATCTGGTGACTTTTCTGGAAGAGAGTGAAAGCTTTACATTTTGGCTCCCATGTCAAATAACTTCACATAAAAGAGGCAAAAGTTACCAGAGAGTGAAGGAGAGTCCAGGTGGATGGAGCCTCATTTTGCTGGGGGACAGATCTGAGATGTCCAGGGTCAGTGCTAAATTCGTGGTTCACTAATAAAGGGGGAGGACACTTATAAGATGTCCTTGCCAGCCTCACCCCTGCCCACTGCCGGTATGTATGTTGGCCAACAAAGATTTGTAGGGAAGGGAGGGTAAAATGGAAGAAATGTGAAAAAGTTTCCTGAAAGGAGGCAATCTGCAGTACAGTTGAGAAGAACAAAGGCTCTGTACTCAGGTGGCCTGGCTTCGTGTCTACAAATGAGCTGTGTGGCCCTGGGCAAGTCTTTTAAGGCTGACATGCTTCTGTTCCAGAACCTGTCAAGTGAGTGGATAGTGTTGTTGGTCCCAGACAAGATCTGATATCAGAGTGCTCAGCATAGAGTGAACATGCGATACGTACGAGCTATTTTTATTAGCAGCGTTAATGGTGCTATGTTATTAATAACCTGCTATTCATATTATGATATTAACGTAGTAGAACGTTAATAATAGCACTAAAGGTGATATGTACATAGGGTATCCTGGAGAGGAGTCCTTGAAACCGAAACATCACTATCTTGCCAGACTCAGCCTGAGCAGCTAGAGGAATGTTTCTCTGTTTATTTGGGGGGAGGAAAGATGTCCATATGCAGAGCACCAAACCTTGCTCCTTCTGACCAGGGGGGGTTAGTAGAGCTCTTCAGAACTGCCTACCTCCCATTCAACAACACCGGCATCGTCTTTAACCAACAGGAACACCTGCCACTCCAGCAGGAAAGATGTTCTTCACCTCCAAGTGTCTGGTCCAGATTGGTCCAGAAAGCATCCTGGTTGGGATTCTTTGGAATTTGTAGAATAAGATGTGTTTTTCCGCCCCCCTCCAATTGTCCTTATGATTATTATATAGGGTGTCATAAAGGGAGAGGGCAGGAGATGATTTTAAATGTTTCAAACTTTTTTAAAATCAGCAATTTCCAGAGCTGGCAACATTTTTGTGAGGTTGACCCATTCTTAGGGTGATGTTGTTTTGAAAATAAATGTAAGTGTTTCTGGAAAACAACCTGACAATATGTAACAGAAGCCACAAAATATAAGCGTTCCTTTATTCAGTCATTCTTAGTGGAATTTATCCTGAGGAGATAATCCACCACAACCAATGCTTGGATTCACAAGGAACATGTGTGTGCTAGACACAACCTAAAAATTTGACAATAAGAGAATGGTTAAATCGGTGTCGGAATTTCCAGTCCTTGTATGTATTGATTAAAAAATGGTCACTCAGAAGTCTTTGGTAAACACGAAAAATGTCAACTCTGAAGTTGAATGAAAGAAAAAGGTAATAAAAAACAGAACACAAATATTATTTATTTATTTATTTATTTATTTATTAAAAAAATTGTTTTTTAATGTTATTTATTTTTGAGAGAGAGAGAAAGCGTGCGCAAGCAAGTGGGGGACGGCAGAGAGAGAGGGAGACACAGACTCTGAAGCAGGCTCCAGGCTCTGAGCCATCAGCACAGAACCCTCTGAGGGACTCGAACTCATGAGCAGCGAGATCATGACCTGAGCCCAAGTCAGATGCTTAATTGAGCCACCCAGGTGCCCCACAAATTTTTATTTTTAATTATAAAAATTATAATGATAAAATTATAACTTTATATAATTATAAAATGATAATTAAAAGTTTTATCATTTAAAGTATCTTTACCTATGTAACTCAATGGAAAACACGGATACCCAATCATTATGCTAGGACAGTGATTTTGTACTTTTCTATTTTTAAAATAATTCCTCTTTAACACTGAATCAACCTTCTTTTTTGACATTAAGGGTAGCAACAGATTTTGGAAAACTAAGCTGACCATTATTTGAGTTCACCATTGCTTATGTTCACAAATGTGTGTTCACCAAGATTACGTTCACATGGCTTCCACAAAAGAAGTAACAGTTCTGTGAAGAGAGCTCAGTCTCTAATTTTCTGTCTTCCCTTCCCTCTCCCCAACACCTCCCCCCCACACCCCGCCCCCCCTTAATTCAGTCCCACGTCCCTTCTCTTTATGGACAGGGTCCCAGGCCAGTCCTGTGTCCTCTCCATTGAGGCCATGCAAAATTGTCAACTCACCAATGGCCAGAGGAGTAATACGAAGCCCCACTGGAGGCAAATCTCAGTGAAATCATGAGGGGACCACAATTGTGTTGGGGGGTGTGTGTGGGGGGGGGTGCATCTTCTCTTTTTCAAATAAGAAATGTTCCAGTCTCTCCACTCCATTTTTTCTAGAGTAACATTAGGCGCTGGGTTTGCACGACTTGGAACCTGCAAATAGATTCTGCTCTGACATCTGCAAGGCCTCGGGGAGTCTGCCTCCTGGGAGTGGGACAGGGAGCCTTCCCATATGTGGATGTGTCTGCTTTATTGATTCACGTCTGCGTCTGTGTGTTGTTTTGTTTTATGCTTGGCTTAAGAGCTTCTTGTCCTTGGGGATCCAGGCCCCACCCCAGATGGCTTACACGGGGTTGAGTCCTAGGGGTGGGAATCCAGAAGTCTCCATTCCATCTTTTTGGTGTAGGATCATAATCTGCAGTGAGGCATTCCCTTCTCTGCCTACCAGGGAGTGGGAATCTTGCTGTGTTTTTGCTCATGCTCTGCGGCATCCAAGAATGCCAAGGACTGCAAAGGGAGCAAAATGACATAATGAGGGGCTTTCTCATCGTTATAGATTCCTCTGAATGTTAGGATCCACTTAACTTGCCATAATGTATGTTTTCTCTATAGTGTAAAGAGAGTGAGTGGCTGTGGCCTGCCAGCCGAGAGGGAAGCAGGGCTAGTACAGGAATGAAATGAGAGAAGAATGCTCAGCAGAGCGACTTCGAGACCGGTGCCTTCTTGGGAAGACAGAACAATAGAAAATAACTCTGGAGAGAAAAGGGTGCGGATGAGTTGAAGTCACTAGCTATGTGTTTCCGGGCACCGTGGCCTCCGGGAAACCCAGCTCCTGCCCTGCGGCTGGGCCGGCTGGTGCTGATGGAGTTAATGCTGTTTCTGCTCCGATGGAAGCCGAGGGAGGCAGCTGGTGGGTGCTGGGCTTGGCACAGGGCAGCAGTCCCCGCCGTCCCCTCCTCCTCTGGGGCTGCTGGATCACTGCATTGCTGAGCAGCTGTTCTGCTCCGGCTGCCAGACAACCTTTGGAAGCACACTTCCAGAAGTAGCGGGGGTTTCGGCTCAGGCCTGTGAAAGGCGAGTTCAGGAAGACTTTGGAATCGCACCTCCCATGGGAGACGCAAAAGCAGTGTTTCAAGAAGCCTCTGTCCCAGGCTCCTGGGCCTCTTTGTCACGGAGCACTTAGGTTGCTGGCCCCAGAAGGAGAAGTGAGTGAGGCACTTTCTAGGCGCCCATCAGCGCTCACTGCTTGCCATCAGCTCCGAATAGAATGGGTTTACAGAAGCAGGAAACTTAGCAACAAGCCTTACAGGCTGGTCCCAGCGCAGCAGAGAGGCTCGAGAATGACCGATGGGATTCTCTGGACTTCCTCTCTGGGCAGTGATCAGGATCAGACCGACCAGTCCTGTGCCTGGGCCAGCAGAGAAGATATGAGAACAGACTCCGAGCCAGGCCACTTAATTTGAATTTGGGCTTTGCCATCTGCTGGCCGTGTGACCCTAAGAAAGTTCTTAATCTCTCCGGCTCTCAGTTTCTCCATCCATAAAGCAGCGATAAAAGTCACATCTCTTGATTAAGCACATGATATACCTTAACTCGTTTAGACTGGAATTAGCCTATACGTGCTTATTAAAATAAAAATCACCTTGTCCGCACGGGCAAATCAGATGAGTCTCTCTGCAGAGCAAAGAAGAGCTGAGCCTGCCTCTCTTGGGCTGCCTGTACGTCCTGAACTGGCAAGAGACAGAGCCGGCATGGTGGGCGAGTTGCCACAGTACAACGGGAGCCAGATCGGCAAGAGCCAGCCATGCCCATGCGTGTTATCTTCCCGGTTCCACGTTCCGTGGTACCACCTCGGTAACTTGAGATCAGCCATGCTGGGGGTACTGACACCATTGACGTCGGCAAATGCTGCAGTCGTTGTTCTTGTTTTGTGCTAAAGAGCCAGCTGTTAAACATTTCCCAGCATACCGCTGTCTTCATAGCACATCTTTCAAAAGGCCCAGAGTATCTGTCTCAGCAGATTTCAGTCCAGTCAGGCCCAGATCTACCCAAGCAGCCCTAGCAGAAGAAAAGGAATCCTGAGCTCATACTAGAATTAAAGGTCACATTTCTTGAGCACCTTTTATCAGCCAGGCAGTGTGTAAGGGCTTTGTATGCATTCGATTATTTAATGATCACAGCAAACTCAGTGGCATTTTCCATTTCACAAGGGAGGGAAATGAGACCCAGGTTGGGTACGTAACTTACCGAAGGGAGTGACAGAGTGTGCCACATGGCAGAATGGCCCCTTACTAGGACTCAGTGGGTCAGCAAATGTAAATTCATTACCCACCTGAAATTTCATGAGCCCATGGCATCCAAGGACGCCATATTGAACACACTCCTTTGTGGCTTATAATGGAATTAAAATTACCTTCTAAGGAAATACTCGGTGTTTCTAAGATCTGTTTTAACTAGGCTAAAAGTTGTTGTTAACATCAGGCGATCATCCAAAATAAATCATAGACTTTTTCTGTGTGCGGGGTACTGTCCCGGGAACAGATTAATAAAGAGAAGCCTCCCACTTAGTTTCTCGTCTTACGGAGCTGTCAGACTTCTCAGCGAGAAATTGCTTGAAAGGCCATTCCTATCCCAAGGCAGGTAGTATGCGGAAATCTTTATGTGGGAGAGTTCCCTGGGAGCCAGGGTGAGAAAAGAAACTCTCTGAGGTTCAGATCCTCATCTGCACAGAAGGATCGGAACTGTACCATTTCCTCCTGGCTTTGATGTGAGGGTCAAGTGAATGTGTAGTTTATCAACTCAGTTCAGTGCCAGGCAAATAGTAAGAGTCTTTATATCATCAAAAGTAACTGGTATTCTGATGGCAGCTCAATAAGATAAGAGGTCTGCAGAGGCTTCTCCCATCAGAGCAAAGGCGGAAAGGCACTACACCATAGCAAGGGGAAAATCATTTGAAACAGCTTTTTATTGCTTTAGAACCTTGATAATTAAAGAGGAAATAGAGTGTAGTGCTTAGGGGTAAAATATGCTTGAATTCTGGTTTTGCCACTTGTATGACCTTACAGGTTAGGATCTTGACCCCTACAACAGTGGCCAGAGTAGTCTTTTTGAGAAATAAGTCCAATGAAGTCTCTCACGTGATCAAAACTCTCTATAGGTCATCATTTCACGCAGAATAAAAAGGCCCTGGGGAACCTGGGTGCCTCAGCCGGTTAAGCGTCTGACTTTGGCTCAGGTCATGATCTCACGGTTCATGAGTTGGAGCCCTGCATTGGGCTCTGTGCTGACAGCATGGAGCCTGATTGGTATTTTCTTTGTCTCCCTCTCTCTATCTCTACCCCACTCATTCTCTCTCTCTCTAAATAAATAAATAAATAAATAAATAAATAAATAAATAAAAAAGTCCTTATGACAGCTGCAAGGTCATGTGATCGGGCCCTATTACTTCTCTGGCCTCCTTCCTCTCCTTGTCACTAATTCCACCCACTGGATGGAGCCGCTGATCCTGCCTCAGGGCCTTTGCATTTGCTGTTTCCACTGCCTGGAATGCTTTTCGCCCAGATATCCACGTGGTCCTTTCCTTCACCTCCTTTAAGCCTCTGGTCAGATATTGCCATATCAACGAAGTATCCCCTGATCCCTCTGCTTAAAATTACAACCCAGAACCCACCTCCACCCTGACTCTCCAGGTAGATTCCAAGTCCGTAGTACTTCTCACCAGCTAATATCCTAAGTTAACTTACTTGTTAGAGTTCTTTTTTTTTTTATTTTTTTTTATTTCCCCTCTAGAACATAATATCCATGAGGGCAAAGCAATCTTTATTTCATTTGCTGCTCTACTCTAAGTCCTAGAAAGGGGACTGGCACATAGCGACACCCAAATACTTGTGGTATGAAGGAATGAATTCCTTAACCTCTGTAAATCCCAAAGTCGTCTTCTTTAAAAGTATTACTAGCAATTTACAGGATTATCAGGAGGATTAAGTGAGATGATCGTGTTAGCAAAGTTTTGCCACGTGATAAAACACTTCAAGAACTTATTACCATTAATCTCATTTGGTCATACCAGTTTGGGTACAATCTTTGTTTGTAGAGTAGCTCATCTCTTAGTCGAGGATTATTTTAATGAGTCAGTATTGGTTACATGATCAATTACATGACCATCTATGATCAGGAAGCAAACTTCAGGCAGACCACAGGGCTCTCAGGAATCAAGGAATGAAGCTACTCCTTTTTATCTCTTGGGTGCAGGAAGATGCCTTTGGCATGTGCCCGTCCTTTCACTTTTGGGGGAAGGTTCACAGCGCCCCCTTCTCCAGGAATTTGGGGGTGTATGTGGCTGTGTATAACCTGGTTGTCAACTTTCGCCCTAACTGTATGTCCCCCATTATTGGCCCAGTCCATGAGTCACTTCTGAATTCCAGGAGACAGCGTGTGGTTGCCTTTGGTGGGCCGGTTGTCCATCACGGTCTCATTGGGGCAGAGCTGCCCATATAGAAGCTTCCATTTAAGGGGACTAGGGCTTGGAGGCATGGACGGCCATGACTGTCCTGGCTATCAGGATGGCAGTACAGCACAATGCTCAGGGGCCCAGACCAGGTTTAAGTGTTGGTGATGCCACTGATCTCAGGTCACTTGACTCTTTGTACTTCAATTCCCTCATTTGTAACATTGGATAATGATTATAATAACCATAACCTTCTAGGCTAGTTGTAAAGCTAAGTGAGCTGGTGTTTCATTAAGTGATTTAGCATATAGACAGATGTATAGAAGTACATGATTTTTAGAAGCCCTGTCTAAGAAGCCAGTGAATATTTCCAAAGCAGCTGATCACATGCTGCAGGAAATCAGCATATATAAGAATCTATATAATCTGCATGCCTTCTCTCCCTCTGTGCTCTCTTCACATCACTTCTGATGAGCTTACACCTGAGTATTTGCCTGGAGAATCCAGGGAGCAAGGCCCCTGATCCCTGCTGGCCTGAGAGATTAATATGTCTCTCGATACCTCCCGATCTTACGGGAAAGTTCAGGCCTCTGAGTTGAACTGTGTGCATTTCTTGGGAACTGCATGCTGGAATATCTCTCCCATCAATATCCCTCACAGATAAAGTACTTCTTTTCCTTTTCTTCAGTCAGCTCAGCCCCATTATCTTTGAATCACTGCTGTGTATCCTAGACCTGTACCTCTCTTTCTGGCCTAAACTTAATCTCTGCCCCTAAAACCCATCAATTGCTCCAACAGTGCAAGCCCTGCCAGCTGTTCCTGGAACAGTGGTATCCCCAGGCCCCTGAACACCACTATCCAAGAATTCTAATCCTGGAAGGAATCAGGGGAGGTCAGAGACCATGCATCCATCTACCCATCCATCCATGTTTGCCTTTTAGCAGATGGCAGCCAGCCCCTGAGGGTCTTTCTGCTGGCAGAGTCATGTCTGTGACATATGCACCACTCACCAAGTATGTTTCACGGCAGCCGCCATGTTCAACAGGTGGGTGTGGCATCCTTCACCGCTTAGCCAACAGAGGTCAAGCCTGGCTACTCTAGTGGCTGGGAAGGGATTCAGGCCCCTGCTGCTGAGTCCCAGGCCGCAATTAATCAGAGCCAAGGGCCAATGCAGGGTCTGGACGTTAAACTAGGCAGTTAAGCAAAGGGAGCAATTAGGAGCCAGGATCAGGGTACTTGGGCAGGGTCGGAGACATGGAGGTCAGGACCTGGGGGAAGCACAGGCTAGAAATGGAATTCAAGGTCAAGAGTGTAAGAGAATGGAGGCTGAATGTCAATCAAAGTGAAGAGCATAGGGAAGCAGAGTGAACAAGGGCACTGGTGACAGTTGTCTTGTTCATGAGCTGGAAAGGAAGAAAACCAGAATGGCAGAGCCCCTGTGCCAAAGAGGGACTGATACCCAGTTGCCTGGTGGTGTGGCCTCCTTTCCTGAGAGTTCTCATTTTCACTTTTGTGTCTCCTCTTCAACTCTTCATCTGGTCTTGCCCTTCTGGGTCTGCCTTACCCCGTCCACCATGGAGGTTGCATGCAGAAGGATGATGAGTGGTGATGAGCGCAGGCTTGGAACCCAGGCAGTCTGGGTGTGAATACTGCCTCTGCCCTGTACTAGCTGATCAACTTTGGACACGTAACTAAACCTCTCTGTGCCTCAGTTTCCTCATCTGTTCAGTGGAAATAGGAGCACGCCTCATTGTTGGGCTGCTAAAGGAGATTGCATTTTTGTCAATAGAGGGAAAGCACTTAGAACAGAACCTGACACATGAATTTGCATCATATACATGTTTGCTTATTATTATAAAATAAATAAATACTTGTGTCCTTGGAGAAAGGGTCATGCACAGGCCATCAGAGCTTGGAAGTTGTCCAAATCTTTTGGAAGACAAACTGCCAAGATTGAAGGAAAAAAAGGTTTCAAATTTGGGATATTGTTATTATTGTACATACGGGGGGGGGGGGGAGTTCATTTTTCCAAGATTTTGCCTGATTGCCCCAGAAAGAAAACATTTTCATTGTGTGGTCATGATTGGGAACACATGTGAACCACACCCCATGTAGCTCAGCCCCTTTCTGTCCTTAGTCTGTCTCCCCCACTCCCTCTCTCTGTTACTAATTAGAAAGAAACCAAGTAGAATTTGGTGTTTCCTTCCCAGTCGTGGTAGGGGAGCCTGTAGTGGATTAATTACCTCAAGCAGTTCTGGCTTCCCTGAGGAACAATCAGCAATGGGGCTTGGGGTCCGGTGGCTTAGGGAGGCATGACAAATTTAAATCTCCACCCGAAGGGAACAGAAATTAATTTTAATAGGAGGCAGTGTGGTCTGAAGTTTAGTGGAGGAGGATAAGCAATCAAAAGTTATGTTTTCTGTCTTAGCTCAACCACTAACTTCTTGTGAGACTTGGCTCTGTTGTAGAATTTAGCTTGTGGGGAAAATAAATCTACCTTTCAGCTAAGCGGCGCTGATGGTGGGTAAAGGACAGTGCTGACGTTTAATGAGTTGTTACTGGTAAGTACCAGGCATGGTACTTACTGCTTGTGTATATTTTACCTATTTTACGTATAAAATACATAGGGGTACACACAGCACACGTGTGCACACACAATACATGTGCACACAACACACACACAACAGATGCACACATAACACATCCACATAACACATGCATGCACATGCGATGCATCGTGTACACGTGATACACACATGCGCACGTGATACATGGAAACATGTGATACATGCATGTGCATGTGGCACATATAATGCATATGCGTGCAAGGATGTGCGTGCATGATGTGTGTGTGTGTAATATATATACGTATATAATAACATATACGTGTATGCGTTTAACCCTCACTGATAGGGCTGTGATTATCTCCATTGTATAGTGGAGGAAACAGGATTACTAAACGATCTGTGGTTTTCCCAAGGACCCAAATCGGGAAAATGAGAGCCCACCTGTCACATTCAGTTCTGATGTAAGCTCGAGTCCAAGACCCTAACGCCCCATCCTATCGTTTATTCATGCACAGGTACACTCATACATCTTCGAATTACCTCAAATAAATCAGGAATTGTATCTGAAGGGTTAATAAAATGGTTCAGTTGGCTGAGAAATCCATCCCTCAAATACCCTCATTACTCTGTATTACTCTGCTAATTTACTTTGGATATGATTTTTGGCTTTGAGGTTTTAATAAATGAAACTAATTTTTAGAAAGTTTCCAGAAAACAGCTAGTTCCCATCCCTATAAACATAGTATTTTCCCCTGAAGGAGTAAAGGGGCTCAGAGCTGGAGCAGATTCTGCACAAGATGCTCGGGCCGAAATCAGGAGGGCAGTGGAACAGGAGGGCGGTGGTGGGCACGACAGTGCTTCAGGGCCTTGCCCGACTTGAGGAAGGACCTGATGTCCCCTGGCAAATTGGAGGCGGAAGTCAGAGCGGAGTCAGGCTGGTCATCAAGAAAGAGGAACCATACAAAGGTTGGTTTGGATCTTGTCTACAAATGATTCCTTTGCTCCCACAGCCACTTCTGATTGGCTTACAAATGAGTCCTTTGCTCCCAGAGTCACTGCTGATTGGCTCAGCTCTACATGCAAATCCACCGCATGGCCTTGGCCACCAGCTGCTTTCAGTAGAACATTGTAGCTATGTGTCTTTGTGGTATTACCATGGCTCCCAATCTGGAGCTCCAAATGGCTAGTGGCCAGATTCAGTCTCCCTAACCCCTTCTGTAAGAACAACTCCCAGTTTCCTGGTTTTTTTTTTAAAGTTTATTTATCTATTTTGAGAGGGGAGGTGCATAGGGACAGAGAGGGAGGGAGGGAGAGAGAGAGAGAGAGAGAGAGCGAGAGAGAATCCCAAGCAGGCTCCATGCTGTCAGCACAGAGCCTGATGCAGGGCTGGATCCCACGACCCTGGGATCATGACCTGAGCTGATAAAAGAGTCAGACACTTAACTGGACTGAGCCACCCAGGGGCCCTTCCCAGTTACCTCTTACTCTGGAACCTTGCAATACGAGTATTATACAGAGCCTCCATTTTTCTCAACGTGCCCACTCACACACTCAGAAGAACTCAAACAGAACATTATTAAGGGATAAGGAATTCCCTGGGGACAGGACGGAAACGAGGTAATTTCTTTACTGGTGGATATTGCGTGCCCCCATTAAACAGCAGCAAGAACCCCAGAGAAGAACGTATACTTAACAGTCTAAAACACAGCTCAACACAGGGAAGGCAGGCTTGTTTCAATCATCTGCCCCTTGTTCTGTAATAAAAATGTATTTTTTTTCCAGAGAACAATTTAGTGTGGCCAATAAAAGCCCAGCTAATTTCTAAATCAGCATGGAGCCAAGTCAGCCACCCAGGAGCTCTCTCCTAGGGCAATATTTCTGAGGCGCACACAATCTATACTAAAGCGATCAGCTTCCCTCCATCCTGCCAAGGGGATACGTTAGCGAAGCCCAAAATATGACAAGAGGAAATTTATGTGCAACTTTTACACATAATATCTCATTATGACTCTTCCCAATCTTTCAATTTTAAAAATAAACAGCCTTTGTAATGATTTTACCAGGGGAACATCTAAACTAAGATTAAAAAGGAAAGAGAGAAGGGTTCAGCTGCTGTGATTTCTTTCCTTTCTCCTGGTCTTCATGGAAATTCACTCCTTCCCTCTTCTTTCCTTCTCTCCTTCCTCCCCCCCCCCCTTTCCTCTTCTCCCTCCCCTTCGTTTCTCTCCGTTCTCTCTCTTTCCCCTCATCTAAGGAGAAGTAGAAATTTGGGGATCTGACATCTCACCTAAGGGCACAAGGTCTCCGTTAGAAGCCAAAAGGACTCTGACTCTGGTAATTGAGAAAAGTTTCCACTTAGAATTCAGCGTCATTTGCCCAAGAGTCTGGTGTTAATTTGTATCCTATCCCCAGATTCTACTGTGTCAGTGTCCTCCTCTCTCCTGCTCTTCTGTCTCACAACAAGATTGCAGACAGACACGCCCACGAGACACAGGAGAGGCCATGGGCCTCCTGTGTTACATACCCCTGTGCTGTCTGCTCTGTTCATGCTGGGCCCAGGACTCCTGGCTTGGCATCCCCTTGCTTTGTGGGGCAGCCAGAGGAGCAAGAAACAATGGATTGTGGTCACTGGGTGGGGCCCAGCTCTTTAGAAAGACCCATCATTTCTTCCTCTGATATTGGCCTGCAGCTTTATGACTTTGCCCATTTTTATTTGGTGGAGACATCCAGCTCCTGGGATCTCTCCTCCTTGAACATATGTATTTTTCCCTTCTGCCTGAGCCCTGGGGCCTGTATCCTTGGACACCCTTATCCCCCGGAGCATCTCCCAAAAGTAGGGCTCGGAGGCTGGTTGTTTATATTCAGTAACTTATTTGTTCAGGCGTTGTCTACAAAGAGGAGACTCTGTCCGGGCTTGGAATCCATAGATGGATTAAACAGCATAGCTGCCCTTTAAGAATTCCCTTTAGGTAGGGACACAGAGTCATAAACAAAAGTCATTACATCATGAAAGTGTCAGAATGGAGGGTGGACTGGGGTGGGGCAGGTGTGACCAGCTGTGCTTGGGAGTGTCAGGGGCAGCCTTTGTTCGGAAACTATTTGCCTTGAAGTCAAACCTGGGTATAGGACTTTCTGATGAGCACTGAAGAAATATTAATGGAACTTTCCAAACAGCATGTTTCCTTAGCATCTATGGCTTTGAGTTCTCAATCAGAGCTGGACTCCCGTGAGATGGGATTCTACTTCAAGCTGGCAAAACATGGTTTCCTGTGTGTACAGGAAGGAAGCGCTCTTTTAAGGGCATCCCAGGCGTCAAACAGATCCGGTCAAATTAGAGGCAGAGATACTGAGGCAGAGATGCTGATGGTTTGATCCTTGACTTGGAGGCCTAAAGGCGTTGGCTGAAGCCATGAGAAGAGCAGGCTGGATAATGGATGTTACCCTGGGCCTCTGATGGAGGCTCTGAAGTCCTACAGCGTATTGCCTCTCTGCTCACTTTCCAGTAGGCATGTTAGCCATGGTTAATTGAGCATGTCACATGCGGAGTATCATCAAGATGGTAGTTGCGTCCATGACCTCCTTTAACCTCCTTGGAAGGAGACCTTCTCACCTCTGTGACACAGGTGAGAAAACTGGGGTTCATAGATACTCAACAACTTGGCCGTGGCACCATAGTCATCAGTGTCAAGGTGAGGTTCAGCTCTGGGGCTTCTAAAAGCCAGGAAGTACCTCTTGAAGCTGCTTGCCACTCTCTTTTGCATCTGAGCGCTTACTTCTGGTTGCCTCCTTTGGATACCCAAGTCCTTTCCCTGCCTCCACCCCTCAGCCTGATTTTTCTGACTCCCCGCCCACCCCACCCCCACCCCCAGATCTTCCAGAAATGTCCCTCTGCACAACAGCCTTGCCCTTTTGTGAAGTTTCTTCTCAAACATTCATGGAGTCACTACCACCTGCTAGGCTCTGGTGCAGGTGTTGTCACGTGCGGCTTGGTTTTAGTCCCCATGTTAAACTTGAGAGATAAACCAGAAGGCCAGCCCCCACCACCCATTACAAAAAAGTGGAGGCTGAATTCATAGAGTCCAACTGACATGCAGAGCATCACATCCATGTAAGTGATGAGACCAAGCCTTGCATCCAGCTCTGTCTCCCACCCCAAGACAAAATTCACTGCCACCACCTCTGTGATGCCCTCCCAGCTTTGTTTTGTTTCAGTGAACGCCATGGTGTGTTGCATTCATAGACAACGTATTTTTGAACAGTGAATGAATAAATGAATTAGTATACGTTAGGGAGGAGAAAAGCACATGGAGTCTGAAATTGGACTGCCGGGGCTCAAACACAGACTCTGCCACTTGGTAGTCATGGGATCATGGATAGGTGGGCTTCTCCTCTGTCTCATTGGCTGGGATACGGCCACCTGCCTACCTATGACCAATCACTAGCGAAGTCATGAAACTGGTCCAAACTGCCTCTCATTTGAATATCTGGCATATTCTTTATCACAGGGACACACAGTGTAGCTCTATTATTATTGTTATTGATTTATCATCATCATCATCATCATCATTGTCATCATCTCAATTTTCATTCAAAGGTAATAATGCTAGCTGGAATTTTTCCCAAAATGGAAAAATAAGAACAACATGGAAGGGGAAAAGGAAGGAAAGAAGATAGTATAAAGTTAATATTTGATAGGCACTTACTAAGTTTTGGGCTCCAGATTTGTACATAGAGGCCATTCTCTAATTTAAACGTCCCAACCAACCAGCTTTCAAGTGGAGAAATAATGTAGATGCAGAAAGAGAATCACGGAGAATGTGTATAATCTGTCCAAGATCACAGAGCTATGGAGTATCTGGCCAAGATGAGGATGCCTTCCAATTCCAAATCCAGTCCGTCCTTAGTCACAGAATTGGGAATTTTTGCTCTCTGAAATTCAGTGCAAGGGCTTGGGGTCAGAATTCATGGTCTGGGTGAGACTTGGCCAGCAATAAACTTTGACTCCTCTATTCCAGAAAGCAAACAGATTTTAGGACCCATCACCTGGAAGTGCTCTCCTGAACTTTTACTTCCTTGTATTTCTACTCCACCAAGCCAAAAGGCAAAGTCAGGACAGTCTTGCTCTTTAAAAAAAGAAAAAAAAGACTTTATTTGAAAAGCCTCAGAGAGAAGGAGTTAACTGTGTGTCTTCTTTTTTTCCCCCTTAAAGCGTAAACAGCCCCCCCCCCACCTCTTTAAGTGATAAATTTGAGTCTGCAACACAAAGTGGAGCACATTATGTAGAAAGTGCTTATTTTCTTCTGATGTTTGATAGGAATTAGGATTGGTAAAACCCAAACTCTGTTTCCCCTTTCACGCAGCCTGTCATTTTTGTCAAACAAGAAGCTGATTAAGTTTCAATCAAAAGAACAAAAGGCTCCAGAAAGATTCTTCTTGGAAAAGCAGTGGCTTAGGCAATTACCCCATGGAAAGTAAATTTAGTGTTGAGCTTGTGACTTAACTCTAAAGCTGGTGTGCTCTTTCTGTGTGGGAAACATGCTGACCAATCACATTTAATCCAGCCTCTAACACATGAGAGAACCTTATTAATGAATAGCATCAAAATCTCTGGATATTCCGCATGCATGTTGGAGAGGTTCCTCTTTGGTAGTGAATGTAATTCAGGTCAGTCATTGTAAATGGAAGGAGGAGGTGATTCTGTCAAGAGGAAACAGGATGAGTGGAAGGGAGAAAACAGTTGTGGTCGATCGTACAAGTAGTCACACGTGATCTTCCTTCCTCTGTCCATGGCTTTGGTAGTGCCTTCCCACACTGTCTCTGAACTACCTTCATGACATGTGACCCAAGCAATGCTTGGAAAGTGAATGCACATTAGGTCCTCTCTGGCCACACTTGAGAATCTTGTGACCAAGGCCATATAAATGAGCCTGAGCTAGCCTATTGGGCTATGAGAGACAGGTGATCAAATCAACCCCATAGCCCCAGCTGACTTTGTGCAAACCACTAGATGTGCGGCCATCTTAGACCACCCAGCCTCTGCCAAGCCAACCCTGACCAGAAGAGCCCTCCCCTACCCCTACCAGAGAGTCATGAATCTTGGGAAATCATGAGAAATGATAAATGTTTACAGTTACAGAGGTTTTAGGGTGGTCTGCTATGCAGCAAAAGCTAACCAATCCACTGATCGTCTCTTTCCTCTCCAGATTCTAGTCTTAGTCTGTTTACTATGACAGAGTATACTTGTAATCAGAATTCAGAATGCCCTGTTTTTGAGATCTACCATCAAAGACTTTTAGGCATAGAGCCTATACTTAGTAAATTCAAAACGTCGGCCCCTTTGTTTACATGGCTTGAAGTTTTTGCCTTTCATAACTGGTACATTTTGCTTCTGTCTTATTGTTTGACTATAACCCATCCAATTTTCTATTTAGATAGTGCAGCCCTGATGCTTCCAGGTAGGAGATTGTTTGCTAAGTGGAGCAGACTGATGAGACATCAGGTACCCAAGTTGCCTCTGTCTTGAATTTTCTCTTAATCATTGTCCCCATCCCCACACCCCCAATACTTTTTTTCTTCACCTGCCAGAGATACCCCCTTATGTTTTGTTGAACTACATTGGAAGGGGTGAAGTTTCAGGAATGGGTAAATTCCCAAACTCTTTGGCCTTCTCTATTATGAGTGATTTAGACATGTTTCATGAGACAATAGTTCCTTGTCTGGTCCCAGGGACTCTGAGTTCTGGCTTGCTTTGATGAGTTACCTTTCCTGGTACGGACTGGTGTTAATAACCAGTTAAATCCAGGATCTCTCCCCATCCGGTCTGCATTTCATGAGGTCTAGCAGTCATCATAATCAAATGTGTACTCTTTGGCTGAAATCAACTTTCATTTCAGGGTCATTCCCTGGCCCTGAAAAAAAAAAAAAACAAACAAACCAACAACTTAAAGATGGTGAACTCAAGCAGGTTAGAAAAATCACCAAACCCACACAGCTTTGAGAGTTTTCTAGGTACCAGAAACTTCCTACATTTTCTGCAAAATGTGGCAAGACTCCAAGCCCCAGTGCCAAACCAGATGAGCCCATTCTCATACAAATACTGGAAGAAAAGCTGTCACATTTGTTTTCTTACTGGCAGCCAGCCCTGATTATCTCTGGTCTCACCACAGCCTGCTTCCCCAAATCAGCCAGGAAGACATGCCTGTTCACAATCCCCCTTCATTTCTAGCTTTATTCATTTTTTTAAGAAAGTCAAATAAACTTAACCTGGGGTTTCTCAGGGGATGTTTCGTGTTCTTGCAGTTTAAAGCACGGAGTGTGCCAGGAACAACATGGGAAGGACACCAGAGTTATAGTAGAATGAATGGTATCTTCTTATTAGTCTAATGGAGAAGAAAGATGTTGGTGTGGAGGCATCTAAGACCTCTAGACTTCATTTCTAGGGCAGAAAGTGAAAACTCCAGTTATTCATACCAGGAACCCACTTTTGTTATGGGCATGACATCATGTTGTTGGTTGGGAGATGCTGCTGTTTGGGAGATGCCTGGAGAAATGGCGTACGGTGTCTGACCTTCGACATCAGCTTCTGTATGACCTGTTTGGGAAAGCTCAATTCTGCCATAGTTGGTTCCATTCTCTTATCAGATAATTTCTCAAAAGTGCATTATAGCCTGAGTCCTGAAACAAGGACAGCTTTAGTTGGCAAAGCCATCATAAGGGGACTGTGAGTCAGAGTTGCTTTGTCTCTTATGGAGGAAACTCGTAGCCATCTTCCTCTCTTTAGTTTTTGCTTTAGATGTAATTCTGTGGAATTCAGTAACTGCGATGGATGTGGATAGAGCTGCAAAGGGGCTGCACTGGTATGTTATTGAAGTTAAGCTGGTATAAACTCAAAGTAAAGTATTAGAACTATAGGGTGCTTAATGGTAACCACAAAGGAAATAGTTAGAGAATACGCAAAAGGAAATTCGAATAGAATTAAAACACTTCACTATAAAAAATGAACTAAATGCAAAAAGAGACAGTAATATCAATAATGAGGGACAGAATGCTATAGGGTATATGAAAAACAAATTGCAGAATTATAGAAGTCCCTTCTTATCAGCTATTCATTTAAATGCAGATGGATTAAACTCTCCAAAAGACAAATATCCACAGAATGAAAAAAATGATCCAACTGTGTGCTGTCTATAAGAGATTCCCTTTAGATCCAAAAACACACAAATGGTTGAAAGGGAAAGGTTGGAAAAGACATTCCTTACAAAGAGCAAACAAAAGAGAGTAGGGGTGGCTGTACCAGTATTAGACAAAACCAACTTCAAGTAAAAAAGTTAAAGAGACCAAGAAGGACACACCATATTAACGAAATTTTCAGTGTAGCTAGAAGATATATAAATTATAAACACTTGCACACCTAATAACTGTCCATCAAAACACATCCAGAAATTGAATGAGTGGAAGGGAGAAATAGACAGTTCTACAATAATAGCTGGAGACCCCAATACCCGACTCTCAATAATGGATAGAACAGCCAGGCAGGAGAAAAGTAAGTAAATAGAGGACCTGAGCAATACAATAAACCAACCAGATACCCAACAGCAGCACACTGGACATTTTTCTCAATTGTACTTCTTGGGACATTATCCATGATTGATGATACGTTAAGTCACAAGTTAAGTTTTAGGACATTTTGAAAACTAGGTGTCGTACAAAGTATCTTCTCTGACCGCTGTGGGATGAAGTTAGAAAGCAATAACAGAAGGAAAACTGGCCATTTTGTAAATTTGAGGAAACTAACACTCTTGAACAGCCAATGGATCAAAGAAGAAATCACAAGGGATATTAAAAACGCTTAGAGATGACCAACAAGAAAACATACCAGAACTCATGGGACTCTTACATCACATACAAAAATGGATTCACAGTGATTCAAAGGCCTAAAGGAAAGAGCTACAACTATAAACCTCTTCAGAGAAAACATAGGGCAAAATCTTCATACTACTGGATTTAACAATGATTTACTGGATATGACACACCAAAGGCACAGGAAACAAAAGAAAAAAATTGACAAATTGGGTTTCACAAAAATAAACTTTTGTGCAACAGAGGACACTATTAACAAAGTGAAAAGGCAGCCTACATAATGGTAGAAAATATCTGTGAAGCTTATATCTGATAAGGGATTAATTACCATAATACATAGAGAACTCCTAAAATTCAACAAAATACAACCAATCCAATTAAATGACTAAAGGATTTGAATAGATAGCTCTCTCCAAAACATCTATACATGTCCAATAAGCACATGAAAATTTGTTTAATGTCAAAAATCATTAGGGAAATACAAATCGGAACTACAACGAGGTACCACCTCACACCCGCTAGGATGGCTACCATCCAAACAAAACAGAAAATAAGTGTTGGTGAGGATGTGAAGAAGTCGGAATCATTGTGTGCATTTTGTAGGCACGCAAGATGGAAAACAGTATGGTGTTTACTCCAAAAATTAAAAATAGAATTACCATATGATCTAACAATTCTACTTCTTGGTATATGGTCCAAGAATTTAAAGCAGGGTCTCAGAGTTATCTTTACATCCACCGTGATAGCAGCATTATTCATAACAGCTTAAATGTCGGAGCAACTCAAGTGTCCATTGATAGGTGAATGGATAAACAAAGTGTGGCATAGACATGAAATGTAACGGAGGTCTTAAAAAGGAAGGAAATTTTGACATTTGCCGCAGCCTGGATGAACTTCAAGTACATTATGCTGAATGAAATAAGCCAATTACAAAAAGACCAATACTGTAGGGTTTCACTTATGTGAGGTTTCTACAATAGTCAGATTTATACAGAAAGTGGAGGGGTGCCTGGATCGTTCAGTCGGTTAAGCATCTGATTCTTGATTTCTGCTCAAGTCATGACGTCACGTTTTGTGGGATGGAGTCCCACATTAGGCTCTGCGCTGACAGCGTGGAGCCTGCTTGGGATTTTCTCTCTCTCCCTCTCTGCATCTCCCCCACTCACACACTCTCTCTCAAAATAAATAAATTTTATACAGAAAGTGGAATGGTGGTTGTCAGAGACTGGGGAGAGGGGAAAATGGGAAGTTACCATCTATTTGGTATAGTGTTTCTATTTTGCAAGATTCTAAGAGTTCTGGAGATAGATGTGGGTGATGGTTGCACAATATGAGTGTCCTTAATACCACTGAACTATGTACTTAAACGTGGTTAATGTGGTAAATACAGTATAACCTTGGATTTTAAGTAACTTGTTCTGCGAGTGTTCCGCAAGACGAGCAAACATTTCTAATAAATTTTAACTTGATAAACGAGCGATGTCTTGCAGTACAAGTAGAACGTGATGCCGAACATCACATGATCACAACTGAGCCAATGACTCTCGAAATTCACTTTGATATACAAGTGCTTTGGATTACAAGCATGTTTCTGGAATGAATTATGCTCACAAACCAAGGTTTTACTGTATTATGTTGTATATATTATACCATAATTAAAACAAAAAATTCAATGACAGAGCACATTATCCTGGCCCTAGAAAAGAGCTCATAACAATGAGTGAAAGAGTCAGAGATCAAGCTAAGGGGTCTGCAGTTGAGGACCCCTGAGTACATAGCAGCAGCCTTAGAGGAAAGGCTGATGCATTTGCTATCCTTCTTCTAGGAACACTGGGGATGATGACAGTTCAATGGGTATGGACGGACCAGTCGTTCACCTTGGGTAGACTCAAGGGCCCAAGGCAGCCAGACTTTGAGTTGAGGACCTTCAGTTAAAGTGGTTTGGGAAGCACGAGTTAACAGAAAACTTATCCAACTGGGGCTAGGACTCTAATCCTCGATATGTATCTCCCACCCCCGTTTTCTGGTGTTGTTGTCGAGCTATGTTTTGTTTCAGGCAGGGACAAAAAAATCCAGAGATGCATTAGCCTTGAGAGTTGGATATCCCAAGACTCTGTGAGTGCTTAAATAATAAAAAAAAATGACTCTGAATGTCTTCATCACTGAGGTGTATGGAAGGGCTAGGGTGGAGCTAGCTGAACCAACCCAGCAGGGAATTGTTTTAGGAAAATTCAGTCTCCTACTACGATTGCTTGTATTTCAGAATTAATCCAAACAGTCGCAGAGACATCATTCATGGGTGTGAATCAAAACACTGTAATTTGCTATCTTTTCCCTTGAGGAAGATCCTGGTGTCTCCCAAGGGCTCTTTAGAATTAGACAGATTTCTTGACAGATTTCTTGAACTAACATGAAAAGTTGCTACCTTGGCCTCAATCATTTTTTTTTTCTTTGTTTGCAGCAAACACATTCTCCTTTGTAGCAGTGTGGTTTGTTTGTTTGTTTTTTTTTTTTTTCTTCCATTGACCCACTGTGTAGGATGAGGGTGTTTTGGAGTCTGGGGTGGCTCTGAGTCCCCAGATGTAGAGCAGAGGGAAGTAGAAGTGGGTGGATCTTGTTTACTTCCTGCAAGGCTCTGCCGCTGGATGTGTACCAGCTACAGATTTGGAGTGACTACTAGAATTTCACTCCAGCTGCCAGTGGATGAGGCAAAGTGTGTTCCCATCGTACCCCCACCCTGCTATCGCCAGGCTCTGGGAAACAAACAAACAAACAAACAAACAAACAAACAAAGAAGATAGGGAGGATGTGGAGCCATCAGTGAAGGAAATTGCATGTTATAACTTCAGTAATGGATACTATGGCCTAGACAGGCTGGAAAGATGGGTGAGAATTAGTCTCACAAGGATAAAGGAAAAACAGTTGCCTCCAATTACCATCTAAGAGGGAATTAAGAACTGTATAAATCAGGGATAGCCGTAACAATTATAAAGTCTGTAACATTCCGTATTTGTACCTGCCTTTTATTTTATTCAATTTTTTTAAAGCTTATTCATTTATTTTTAGAGAGTGTGAGAGATAGCCAGGGAGGGGCATAGAGAGAGGGAGAGAGAGAAGGGATCCCAAGCAGGCTCTGCACTGTCAGCACAGAGCCTGACTTGGGGCTCGGATGAACAAACCATAAGACCATGGCTTGAGCCAAAATCAAGAGCCAGATGCTTAGCTAACTGAGTGATCCAGGTGCCCCTGCCCCTACCATTTTTTGAAACAGATTTTCTCCCCACCCTTCTGAAGGCTGTGTCTGATTCCTTTCCCCCTCCTTCCTGTTAACCTGATCAAATAATGTACATCAGATAGAGAGGCCTCAGTGTGGTTTTCTGGCACACATTTCAGTATGGTACAGTGTAGGGAAAACCTGTATGGATCAGGTTGATGTGGATGTTCTATTAGAAGATAATGGAGGCTATGGTACTTCAGTGAAAGATGGCATCCATTCATGAATCCATCTGTCTATCCATTCTTCCACCCCCCATCGAGTGTTCATTAAACATTTATTATGTGTAGACAATGGGGGAGAGACCAGGGTTGATGTAGAGTCCTGCTCCTTCAGAGCACACATTACAGGAGGGGAGGCAGAATTATTATCAAATATGTAATGGACAGTACAAGCATCCCATTGGTACGAGTGCTATACAGAGAAATTAAGCTGGGTCACGTGATCAAAAGTAAGGTTAGGCTGTGTGGTTAGGAAAGATCTCTCAGAGGAGGAGATATTGAAGCAAAGATCTGCATGATGAGAAGAACCAGAAATGAGAAAAGTAGAGTAAAAGCTATAAGCCAGAGAGCCGTCCACACAAAGGCTCTGAGAAAGGCACTACCATCCACATTTGCAGCATTGAAAGAAAACTGATGGTCTGCGGCATATTGGGCAAAGAGAGTGGGTAGTCGTGACATCAGAGGCAGAAAGGAGCAGAAATGGTTACGTGTTTAAAGCTCAACTAAGGAATCTGGCTTTTGTTCTACGCCTGATTGGCAACCATTAACGTATATAAGCCTGGGAGTGGCGAGATCTAATTAGTGTTTCAGAAAGATCACTCCTGGTGCATGGATGTAGAATGTAAGAGGGTCAGGAGTGGGCAGCAGGAGAGTTATTGCTGCAGGCATGAGAGGGTCTGTGGAAGTTAGAGATGTATGGAAGGGGGTGAGTTATGGAGAAGTAGTGGACAAGATGGCAGCCGGTGGCAGAAATTATGAGTTCTCTTTCATTGTTTCCAAAGAAATGTGTTGAGCACTTAACTTTACTATGTACCTGCTATACAAAAGTCAGTAAGTTAACCTAACATTGTGTGTCAACTGTACTCAAATACATTTTTTTAATTAAAAAAATCAGTAAGGTAAAATCCCTGACCTGAAGGAACCCAAATTCCTAGTGGGGAAGACTGAGCAGCAAACAAATAATTAAAATACATTTTGATAAATACAGCAATCAAGGGGTATACGTGGGGGCTGTGAGAGTCCAAAGGAAAAAATGATTAGCTATTTTAAAATTAAATATGTCAGTCTTTTGACAGACATTATATTTATTGAATTCTATCCATTGGTCCATTGGGTTGGGTTAATGCAAAAAAGCTCAATAAAATTTATGTCAGTCAAATGTTTGCATTCATGTTCTTGACATAAAATTGTTTGACAACTCTGGACAACTCACTTTGGCTTCTTTCACATCCGTAAGATAATTTAAGTCATTACCACCTCAAACTTTGCATGCTGGTGTAGACTGTGGTAGTCGCTCCCTGGTTTCACCTGCTCAGTGACCTCTGGTTAAAGTGGGAGCTTTGGGACGCCTGGGTGGCTCAGTCGGTTAAGTGTCTGACTCTTGGTTTCAGCTCAGGTCATAATCTCTTCGTGTTGTGGGTTTGAGCCTCTTGTTGGGCTCTGCGCTTGTGTCCCGGAGCCTGTTTGGGAATCTCTCTCTCCCTTTCTCTCTGCCCCTCCCCCCACTTGTGCTGTCTCTGTCTCTCTCAAAATAAATAAAATTTTAAAAACTAAAAAAAAATTTAAAAAATCTGGGAGCTCTGGAAGCCAGCTTGGTGTAGGGAATGCTCATTCCCTCTCTATGGACCACTGATGATGAGAGGTTGCACTATTTCCAAAATGTCCTTTCTTTACAGTTTTGAAATTAAAGTCTGGTGTTCCATATGGTAAAAATAACTGTTTCTGGTTATACAGTTCTGGGAGTTTTGAAAAATGAGTGACATCTAACTACCACCAAAATCAAGATACAGAACATTAACAACCTCCACAAACGTTGCATCCACCTCCAACTCCAGGGTCTGCTCTGTTTTCCGTTCCTGTAGTATTTGTCTTTCCCAGAATATCATTTGTCTTGTTCCATTCAGCCTACTATAGCAAAAATACCATAGACTGCATGGCTTATAAAAAAATGAATTTATTTCTCAAAATTTGGGGGGCCGGGGGGTCCAAGATGAAAGTGATGGCACATTCATTGTCTGGTGAGCTCCCGCTTTCTGGTTCACAGATGGCCAACTCTCACTGTGTCTTCATGCGGAGGAAGGGGGTAAAGGGGCTCGGGGGGGGGGGGGGAGTTTCTCATAGGAAGGTGCTAGTCCCCTTTCTGAGGGTTTCATCATAATGGCCTAATCACGTCCCAAAGGCCTTGTCTCCAAATACTGTAACACTGGGGATTAAGTTTCAGTATTTGCAATTGGGGGACACCCTTCAATCCATAGCATCTTCTACACAAAACCGTATAGCATGAAGCTGTTTGTATTAGTGGTTGGCTTCTTTTTTAATACTGAATAGTATGCCAGTAGATGGATATACCACAGTTTATCTGTTCTGCAGTTCAAAGGCATTTGGGTTCTTTCTAGTTTCTGATGATTATGAATAAAACCACTGTTCACCATAGCTGTTTGTTTTTGTTTTTGTAAAGTTTCATTTCTCTTGGGTAAATACCTATGAGAGAAATTGCTGTCATTTTATATATATATACATATATATATGTGTATATATGTATGTATTTAACTTCATAAGAAACTGTCTATTTTCCAAAATGGGTGTATTATTTTGTGTTTCCACTAGCAATTCATAAAAGTTCCAGTTAACCTGTAAAATTGCCAACACTCGATAGTGTCAGTATTTTTTTTTTCATTTTACCTGTAAATCTTGTTATTCAGGTAAACTTATGTGTGTTTAGTCTTCTCTTTGTAGTGCTAGAGATACACAAATAATTAAGTCTCGGGGTCTCCCCTCAGGAACTTCCTTCCATGCAATGCAGACAAATATATCACACTCTCAAATGTAATGAGAGTGGTTCTGTGCAAATTCTGAGTAAGGTAAGATTACAACCTTTTAGGACAATAGGAAAAGTCTTCAGAAAGCACATAAACTTTGGGAAGCCTTCAGAATTTCATTTTGAAGGGCATCCTGGGACTGGGCCATGGGAGAGTGCGTCCCCAGGAGAGGTAGGAATCCCATTAATGATGGAGACAGAGAAGAAACGGACTATATTAGAAGCAGAGGGCTGAGTGCAGGACAAAGATGGGGAAAAGGAGACTACACAGAACATGAGCAGGGAGGTCCGAATTAATCAGGGAGATGGAAGTGTGTGGTGGCTCAGAGACTGTCCTGACTACCCTTCCCCCCAGCAAGGTTCTCCTGCCTCCACTGCCCTTGCTCAGAACACCCTGCTGGGCCACACCCTCGGGGCAGAGACGAACCGTTTCGTTTCATCCGCAGCTAAGATCCTTCCTCCCTTCCCCCTGCTCCGCCTCCAGCCCCAGCCTCCAGTCCGGGGGGCAGCTAGTTTGGCAATTTGCATCTTCTTCCCACACAGCATGGACCTCCCCATCTTCATCTCCAGCTGGTGCCAGGGCAGAGGCTCCCTAAAAATGGAAAATTAATGAGGCACCTCCCAACACCTTCTCCACTGGAGCAGTTGCCGCTGTGTTGGGGCCAGGGCAGGACCAGGGCAGGAATCTACCATAGATCCCAGTCTTTTGTGACAAAGTGGCCCTGTAGTTCACAGCATCTCATTTGCCATACTGCAAAGATAAAAGGGCAGTGCAGCAGGAGAAAGTCCACGGACTGGTGGTCTGATGCTGGGAGTAGAGGATCTTCTCTCACCCGGGAAGAAGACTGAGGCAGAAAGATGAGACCTGCATGCTGCGGCCATAAAAGTCCCGAGCTGTGAGCTTGTGTCCATGGGACCACAAGTCTGCCCCCATCATTGCGGACACCTTGCAGTTGCTTCTGGCAACCAGGTTCTATGACCCCAACGAAGAACAAGATGGTAACTTGCATCCTTGTCAAAAAGCGTGACTAATGTGAAGCTTTTGCATTTTCCTTTGTTTTGGCACCATGTAAGAGAGATGGGTATTACTAGCTGATATTTTTCATGTCCTTGCTCCACATCAGTCACTCCATTAAGCAATTTATTTCCCTCAAATAGCGGGTAAGATTTATTTCTCCATTTTAAAGATGTAAAAATTGAGCTTTAAAGAGGTCAACTAACTTGGTCAGGGTCATCTTGAGAAAGAGACACAAATGGGATATAAATCCAAAAGATCTGATTAAAGAAAATACGTTCTTGCCCTCTACGTGAAATCACTTCCTTGTGATGTACTCCAGTCACCTCTAAGGAACTATGCAGACTTTTTTCTCACTTTTGAAATAAGGTTATAGTGAAATATCAAAATTAAATGACCCATCACATCCGGCTTGAGATGTTTTTGAGTGATGGTTGTCATGTTCATTATACCCTGGCTAACTGTGACATAGTAAGAAATACGTATTTGGTCTCTGCCCCTGGTTGTTGAAGCATAGCCCTTAAAAACCCTGGTAATATCTGGAATGATAGGAGTTCTAGGAGCATCTTTTGTTCTAATATTTGGTTTTTGACCCTGTTCCTGACAGAGCTCCCAAATCCCTTGCAATTTCCTGGATGCTAAGAGGGTCTTTTGTTCTAATGAGGTGACTCATGGTGGGCTTCTGGTTGGGAGCTGGTCACCAGAAAGACCAAGCATGGTTAGAGACTTGGAATTTTCAGCCCTACTCTCTATTCTTTAAAATTTTTTTTAAATGTTTATTTTTATTTTTGACAGAGACAGAGCATGAGCCGGGGAGGGGCAGAGGGACAGGGAGACACAGAATCCGAAGCAGGCTCCAGGCTCTGAGCTGTTGGCACAGAGCCCGACGTGGGGCTCGAACTCACACTGCAAGATCATGACCTGAGCTGAGCTCGGATGCTCAACCGACTGAGCCATGCAGGCGCCCCTACTCTCTATTCTTTGGGAGGGAGATTGAACTTCTAATCAGTTATGCCTATGTAATGAGGCCTCCGTAAAAATCACATAACTATGGGCCTTGGAGAGCTTCAAGGTTGGTGAACGCATCCACGTGCCAAGAGGGTGGTGCACCTCAAGTTCACAGGGACAGAAGCTCCTGTACTCAGGACCCTTCTGGACCTCACCCTGTGTTCTTCTTGATCAGGTTGCTCATCTGTATTCTTGGTAATATCCTTTATAACAAACCAGAACACTAGCTATTATGTAGGTTATTTAATTGACTGAGCTCATTGTCCAAGTCTGTGGCTGTATTCTGCACAGTCTATGTCCATTTTACTATATCAAGTTTTTCATGAGGGTTATTTAAGAAAAAATCTGCCATAATTGTCTTTCACGGTTTTTTTTGATAAATTCTTAGACATCTTCTATTGTTTATTGCTATTGAAAAAGAAGTCCTTAACAACGAATTATTGTAAATATCTCTTGCCGGTTGTAAGGATGCCAGCTTTTATATTAACTGAATGGTCAGCTATCTTACTGTGTTCCTATTGCGTCCACTGGGTTCAGCGAGGAATACATAGACCACTTCCGGGTTGCAAGCAAAACTGATTTTGTAGAAGCAACTGATGGCTCACAAAACCCCAAGAAAAGCTGAAGGATGTAAAATCAGGATGAGGTGAAACACTGACTCTCAGGTTTGGGTTCAGAACAGTGAAGAAGGAATTGTCTCACCAGAGATTGAAATGTACAATAATGTGACTATAATAAAATCAGTTTGATACTGACATAGGCCAAGGGGGATCAGAGAAACAGACTAGAGTGCCCAAAACAATTCCAGTACGTATGACCACTTAATAAATTAAAATAGTATTTCAATCTAGTGGAAACATAATAAATGACGCCAGCCCGACTGGTTCTCCATCATAAAGAAAAAGTGAGGTATTCACTTCATGTTACATTTTAAAAAATTCTAGTTGGGATAAAAACAAGTATTTTTAAATGTTATGAAAAGTTAGGAGACAGTATGTTAAAACCTAAGGGTTTGAGAAACCTTTATAACTAAAACAAAACCCAAAAGCATTAAAGAAAAGGCAGACATTTGACTGTATAAATAGTAGATCTTTTAAAATATTTTTAAATCAATACTAAAGCAAATAAAAAATAATAAATTCTACACATGGTAGATTAAGGGTTAGAATATATTAAAAATATACAAGTTGAAAATAAAAATATATACAAATAAGCTGGAAAAAATGGACAAAATATATGAAAAGACAATTGCAAACAAATGGCCAGTGGAAATCAAAGAATGGGTACTCAATCTATCTATTAGGACCATGCAAAAAAAATTAACAAAGTGGTCCTCTATATACCCATCAGATGAGAGACAAATGTTTATTGTGAATAGGGTTATAGACTATGTGGAGTTCATATATTGTTGATGTCGGTGTGAATCAGGAGTACAGCTTTTTTTGGACAGTAATTTCCAAGGATCTTTAAAAATTAAAAGTATACATATCTGTTGGTCCAACAATCCCACTCCTGAGAATCCAATTTATAGAAATAAAAATACCAACATGTAAGGACCCATACATGGAAAATAAATATTTATTGCAGGATTTTTAACCTCAACAAAAAATGGAGGTGAGGGAGTCAATACTATTCAGATGAAGAGATTATGGTACATTCACAATAGGGAGTATTATGTTATCCCTACAATAATGCCTTAGATTCAGACCAAGTGATTCAAAAGGATTACCATAATCTATGTGAGGGAGAAAATCAAGATGTTGAGAAGCCTTATGGACTACGGTCATTTTTTAAAATAATAGCAAAACCTTTGCTATTTATATCTATATTGGTACTTAACTCTGTATCAACATTTAAAGCCACAGCTGTAGGCACTGGATGTGTGATCGTTGAGTAGGCTATGGGAAGTATGATATGTAAACTCCATTATTAGCTCTCTGGGGCAGGAGGGGGGAACAGGAAAAGAAAAGCAGGAGGCGCACATCAAAACTGAAATCTGTGTTAAAACACCTAAAATAAGAAACAACTTAATATTTGTATATACGTATATACACATATATAAAGAGGTTCATGAACAGATGGTCAGTAACACTGATTTTGGTTACCTTGGTACAGCAGGAGTTCAAGGAACCATTACATTTATTTTTATTTCACTCTATTTTTACTGTAATACGTGTTTACAGAATCATAAGAAACCGCGAAGCTAGTTTCACTGTTGAAAAATAAGGAAGAAAGTTATTTCGTTTCTTCCGGTTGTCTCCACGAGCCTTCTTGGCCACCTCAGTGTGAACCCCAAATCAGTAACCACTGATACTTGGAAGACAAGTCCCTCTACATATCTGGGTTCACGTCAGGGGATCCTAACAAATCTTCACATGATAAACTTTCTACTTTCCTGAGTTATCTGTGCGATGTCAGCTCATCGGACAGGACTTTCCTGACCACTTTATCCACTTGACCGTCACAAATCATTCTCTAACTCTTCACATTGACTTTTTGGTAACACTTAATGCAGACTCCCCTTTGCTCTTTTTTTACTGCATGCAGTTGAAATCAAAGTTCGTTTTGCTTTCAGGCTCCCTGTTTTGTTTTTTTTTTTTTAATTTTTTTTTAACGTTTATTTATTTTTGAGATAAAGAGAGACAGAGCATGAATGGAGGAGGGTCAGAGAGAGAGCAAGACACAGAATCCAAAACAGGCTCCGGGCTCTGAGCAGTCAGCACAGAGCCCAACGCGGGGCTCGAACTCATGGACAGTGAGATCGTGACCTGAGCCGAAGTCGGATGCTTAACCAACTGAGCCACCCAGGCGCCCCTCAGGCTCCCTGTTTTAATAATAATTTTAAAAGTTTAGTTCAGGCTATGTGTTTTCCTCTGGGAAAAAAAAATCTAGCTTTAGCTGTGACCCACAGGTTTTATTTTGAGGGTTTTTTTTTTTCCTTATCCTCGTTCAATTTTGTAAAAATAATTTGTGATTTACATTCCCCCCCTTTAATCTGTTGTAGTTTGAAAATGTTTTTTAAGTAGAAATGAGCTAGGTGCATATTTCAGGGGTAAACATCATTTGTTACTGATTTCCATTTTTCGAGGGACAGGGAGGAAGGTATCAGAAATCAGGGCCTATAAAATCTGTCCTTTGGAGATTTATTAACTTTTTTGTGTGTGACTAGGTATATTAATTCTTTTTCTTGAAGTATTCCAAGGGCATAAAAAGGATATTTTTTATATTTGGTTAAGATAACACATTCTATTATATAAATATATTAAATTGTACTATTGATTGTATTTCTCAAATAGTCTGTTTTTACCCACATGGATTTTTACATTCCAAAGTAGTTACACAGAAATTTTCCAAATATATTTTAACAAATGACCATGTTTTGAGTGTTCTAACCCAAAGTTTACATTTTGCTGCAATGTGTTTTGCTATATAAGAATGTACATCCTCTGTAGGTCTCTTTTGTGGGTTGTTACATCTTATTATTATCTAATATCCTGTTGAATGCATATGACCTTGATTTCTTTGTCCTGACATCAGTGTTTTCTCTAACCCTTAGGTATATTCATATTTGTCTCATAACACGCAATAAATACATTTTTCTCCATTCTCTCTTTGTAATTTAGAAGCTCTATTATATTTTTAAGTCTGCTAATGATTCTCCCCCTCTAATCGTCACAGTGAAGCCTGTATTTCTCCCACTGATATGTCACATATCTACACCCCCCTGCCCCCCCGCCATGGACAGGAATGCTCTAGACAGTGTCACTTTTCACCTTGCTATGAAACCTTTGGGATTGCGGTGAACCCTGCCAATGACGAATATGGAGATGAGCTATGAGTGAGTGGCTCCTGGCCTCTGTCTAGCTCGGGCTCCCTGGCAGGGGCAGGTTAAAGTTCTTACGCTTTAACAGGGTGGGTTGTGGTTGGAACATAAGGACCTTGTGACCATTTGGGACGTTCTCAATGCAGGCACCTTTCAGTTGGATACACTGTACTTCTCACCATCTTCACTTTTATGATTTTTGGCAATACAGACCTGCAGATACCATTGTATGATATGTTTCATCAAATTCATAATACCGATCGTCTGCATTTTACAACAGTTGAATTGTTTGGACCTCACTTCTCCTATTATGGTGGAATTGTATCATTTTTTAAATTAAACTTTAATTATCTGCTCTTTGCTACTCCCTTCGTTCACCTCCCCCCACTACTTGATTTGGCTGGGAGTTGGGTTTTGGTTTCGGGGGGACAGTCTATTAAAAGGTCTTCCGTTGCTGCTCATGTCCTCTTTTCCAAGGCACCTTACTTAGTACCTAAGTACTAAGTACTTAGCTTAGCACCTAAACTACAAATTCATAGCAGCATTATCATCATCCAATCACCCACTAGACCATATTTATATAAACGTATATATCATATCCATGTACTTTTTCATCTGTCTTTACCTGCTAAATATTTAGTCATTGCCCGTCACTGTTTCTTTCCCTTTTATATGTTCCAATATGTTGAATGAAACCTCTGATTTTACTGTACTGACATTCAGAGGGCACAGTTATCAATGGACACAGATTGCACTCTCAGAGACCTTTCCTGATTCAGTTTTTTGCCAACGCATGTATGATATTTTCTCACATGTACGATACAGACATTGTAGCTATTCGTCTTAAGAGTCTGTGGTGTTGCAGAATAGGTTCCCATGTTAAAGGGAAAATCTGATATTAGGCAGGTTTACTCTGCTATGTAAAAATAATCAGCTATTTATAACTGGAGATGTTCAGGATTTATATGTGGCTTAGAAATTAGGAGTTTTAAAGGCTTCGATTTCTTTTCAGTAATTTTTTTCTTGAGACCCAGTGAGAACATTAAAACTGCAAATTTGGCTTCCTTTAACTCTAAGAAATTATCTTGTGTTTCTTTTAAAATTATTACTTTCCCTCTCTTTCCTTTTTCCCTCCTGTTAATCGGATGATTCCAATCAGATATCCTGATTCTGCCCTCAAAACTCTCATTTTCCCTCTTGAATCTGTGGCTATGTGTTTGCTCCTTCATCAACTTCATCTCCAAATCATGGCAAAGTTATGCTGCTTTATATAATTTATTGATTTTTGAAACTGCAAAATCATTAGCTGCTGAAATTCTTCTCCCTAATTTTATCTCCTTGACAAATCTTCCATAGACTAAGCACCCCTTCTCCAAACCTAGGATGAAAATTGACCCCTAATACGAAGAAAGCCTTGATGCACTTACTCCCAAAGTGTCTAAACTTCACAGAATCCAGCAGAAACAGACCCCTGCTGTTGTTAGATTTTTTTTTTCCTTAAAGTAAGATATATTATTTAAAATGGGTAGAAGGATTCATTTTAACTCCTAAAACCTCTGTGCTCAACTCCAGTAGTTTCACAACACTGGAGTAATAGAAGCAAACATTTTACGCAATAATTCAGGAAAGGTTAGGAGACGGATTCTTCTGGAGCATCATGAAATACAGGAGCTATGCCAACAGAAGTTCTCATTTCCACTCTTAAAGTGTTTTGGTCCCTCACCCAGAGACCAGACCTAAAAGAGGGATGCTTTCCTCTCCTTTCCACAATCTCAGCATCTGATAAGCCCCTTCTCCACTTCCGTCCTTCATTGAGCTGAGGGATTAGACACAGGAGTAAGTGACAGTAACTGACTCCAACAGGCATGCCAGAGGCCGGGACATATGCGGTGGGGCCTCGTGTGCAGAAGGGGAGCCTTAGGATAAGTTCAGACCGTCAGGAAGAGCAAATGCAAAACAGACCAGGTCCCTGCTGCCCAAGGTCCACACAACAGGAGACAGGGCTCAGACCCTCTGCCTGTGGAATGAGCTCAGAGAAGAGCTGAGTGGATCAGCCCTGTAGCTCCAACCCTCATTTCCTTCAAGCTCTGCCAGGGTTGGGTTATATTGTTACAAGTCCATTACTGATTAAACTTTCTCCAGGATTCCAGCAAGATCTTTCTGTCACTGACTGAACCACTGTTCTTTCATTTCACAATAAAAAACCATTTCCTGACTTACACACAAAGCTTTGAGAAATGGAATTATAATAAATCACAACTATAATTCCTCCCATAAAGTAGAAAAAGTGATTTTTAGTGGAGACATCTGGCATGACCTTAGCCATGTGATGAAGGTGAACATCACCAGTCATGTCATGTGGAGATCATGTGCCCCTGTGGGATCCTTGCCAAAAATCCATAACCATGAGGAGAATTAGACAAACTCAAATTGAGGCACTTTCTATAAAAGCCCATGATCCTTCAAAATAGTCAAGATCATGAAAAACAAGGGAAGACTAAGAAACTGTCACAGACTAGGGTGGACTAAGGATGAAATAAGTATAGTATGTTGCAGTTGGTCCCCAAACAAGAACAAGAACAAAGGACAGTAATTGGGGGAAATGTGAAATCCAAATAAAGCGACAATTAAGTGCCAATGTTGGTTTCTTAGTTTTGACAAATATACCACAATAATATATGATGGTAACTTTAGGGGAAAGTGAAACTGAGTGAGACGTATATGGGAACTCTGTACTATCTTTGGTAATTTTTTAATCTATAATCAGAATAAATTCGTTTTTAAAAGACCTCCCCCCCCCCAATCTAAATACGGCAGTTTACTGCTCTTTAGCTCTAGGCTAGATGCAGTTTACTTCTTCTTTAGATCAAGTTACCTAGAAGAGCAGGTGTACCAGGAATATGGTGCTGACCCTCACAGATATGTATTGAGCACCTACTGTATGCCAGTGATATGATCGTTCAACCATAATGTATAGATATTACCCGTTGGATGTGGCAAAACCATCATCACCAGTGGGGAACAGTTTCCTAGAGCTTATTTCTTGTTCTGCTGATTTTCTATCCTTCATGTCTCTAGCCATCTGAATGCTTAATCAAGATGTTGAGGACTCTCCCCCACCCACCCACCCACCCACTGAAATTTTCTTTTTAGTAGCTCTTTGAATACATTCAGTGACTCTCATTTGGGTAATGCACTGAGTTTGCTACCAGCATTCAAACTAAATGGGAACAGTCTCTGAAATGGTATCTCTTTGCAAAGATAGAGTTGTTCAAAGGACATGGGACACAACTGGATGCACACCTTCATTCCTGCCCTCAATCAGGTCCAAACCGGATGGTGGGTAGAACAATGGGAGGCAGATAGCATCAATTTCTTCGCCAACAAAAAGTGCAAGAAATAGTATTTCCCCTTCCCCTGAAACCTGATGGGAATTCAAGAATCAAGAATGATCCTGGGGTGAGAGGAGAGGGTGTTTGGGAAAGGAAAGAGGAGAAAAGGCAGAAGCTGAGCCAAGGGTCCCGCTCTCTCTTGCCTTCTTCCTCTGCAGGGATGCATGTGGGGGAAGGAAATAGGCCATTAGCAAGTGTGTGCTCATTCCTGACAAATTTGAGATAATTCCCGTCAGCCATGGTCTCATCATTGTCGGATGGGCCATTGGAACTTGAGTGTGTCCTCTCTGCATTTAAAGTCAGAGGAATGGATTTGGGTCACAGCCAGATCCCCTCTGGCTATCAATGTACCCTCCTTGAGCTGCGGAAAGAGAGAAAGCAGAATTTTCTCTAGGACCCCACGCTTCCAAGAGCTAGGTAGGCATTCATATGTTTTCTTTGTAACAAAGTCTTTAAACATTATATAAAGAAGCTTAGGTCAATTTAAAAATCTCTGACCAAGTAACACCCGGTTTTCCAGAAACAGAAAACATGGTGATTACTAACTTCTTCCTAAACATGACTTACTGAAAGCTTTCTTGGTTAGGTGTCAGAAGATCTAAATTCTCAAGCTTTGCACAAAGTAGGTACTCAGAAATCCTGATGGGTCCTGATGGCTGTAAAAATCCGTTTAAAAATATAATACAGGCTGTTGACTGAGAGATTAATGTTCACCGTCTGGCGGGTGGAGCATGACAAGAGGTGTCACCTAGGTGGATGATCAAAACTTAGAGGTGAAGGACAGAGTAGGTAAATTTCTAAACAATTGAAACAAGCTCAGGAAGCATCTTGGAGCCATTACCTACATAAAAAGCAGGAGGGAAACACCACCGCAAGTCCTACCGTTATTAAAACTACATTCTAACCTACTAGCACACATTCATTTATACAGCATGCGGTTCAACGTCAGACAAGGCTGAGACAAATCAACAAATGTGTGATAATCTCATTATATTCTACACCAACAGCCACAGGGCCCCAGACTAGGGGTGCAGCTCAGTAGAAGGGGCTTTTTTTTTTTTTTTTTTAATGAGGCAGGTTTATGCCTGTAATGCCAAGGAGGCAGCTAGCATCTTGAATGGTTTGCTACTTAGTGTTTTATTATAGAAAACATCTCTCCTCTGAAAGATTATTTCTGAGGTTCATACCCTGGAACACAGGGCTTCTTCATGTCAGTAAATTTCTTTGAAGGGAGTCCAAGATTATATTTCCAACTAGAAAATAAAACAAAACAAAACCTTAGAGGCATGATTGGAGTCTGCCTTTTCTATGCTAACAACATTTTATGGGTTATATAAAAACCCAGAAATTGTACAAGTATCAAGAGCGAGCCCAGGGGAGACTATACCAGAGAGAAGGACACAGGAAAAAGTATAGCCTCTCTTCCAGTCTCCTGTGAAGGCAAATCCAATCGTGGGCGGGGGGGCGGGGGAGCCTCTCCAGATGGGCTCAAGAGCAAACCTCCACATCTTACTGATACCCAAGAATTAGATAAGAACTCTCCAAAATAGAAATTTTAGAATATTTCTGTTTAATGTTCTATAAGGTGTGAAATCTATGAAATCAAAATAAGCATACATTAAGTAAAATGACCAAAAGACAGAAAAGATAGTTCAGGGGGAAGATTAAAAGATGCATTATTTGCTTGATCTTTGCATTAAGGACCCATGGAAAAGTGGTAAATAATAGATTTTATGGTAAAAAAAATAACCTATATTGGAAGAGACAAAAGGGAAAAGGGACTTTGAAATTTAGATGGAAACAAACAGTAAGGAGCCTAGTGCAGTATAGGGTATATATGAAATCTATGGTGAGTGTGTGTGTGAGAGAGAGAGAGATGTGAATATAAATAAACTATGCGTATAAGACCCATCAGAAGTAATATTTAAAGGAATATTAGAAGACATTCTTGAGTAAAAGAAGGCTGCTGACTACAATAATTCATTAATCCTTGTAAAAAAATTAACAGAGTAAAGCTCAGGTAACTTACTGGTAATTCAAATATAAAGCATACATCCTACGTGGAAATGGGAATAAAAGGTAGCTTGATTTAAATAGACCCCAAGGGGCGCCTGGGTGGCCCAGTCGGTTAAGCGTCCGACTTCAGCCAGGTCACGATCTCGCGCTCCGTGAGTTCGAGCCCCGCGTCGGGCTCTGGGCTGATGGCTCAGAGCCTGGAGCCTGTTTCTGATTCTGTGTCTCCCTCTCTCTCTGCCCCTCCCCCGTTCATGCTCTGTCTCTCTCTGTCCCAAAAATAAATAAACGT
>NW_024412427.1:6669246-6706538 GCF_014898765.1 Herpailurus yagouaroundi
AAAAAAAAAAAAAAAAAAAAAAAAATAAATAGACCCCAAGTCATGGTAGCTTCATAGTTGGATACCCGCCACACAAGTGTCTGAATAAACCAACTGCAGAGTTTTGAGGGGAAAAGATAATGGCCCCAATATCCCATACCCAATTACTCCGTGAGGGCAGATGAAAAACATTCTCAGACAGGCATGGGCTCAGAACAGAGGCAATCCGTGTTCTCTTGCAGAGAAAATTACTCTAAGTCACTCTACCTGAGCAAAAGATAAATCAATATAAACAACTCAAGAATGAGGAAGTTGTGGTAATAAGGGATTGATGGTGTCCCTTTGGGCATTGTACTTCTTAGCCCTTATTGAGTTCTTTCCACGGCTTGACTAATGGTGGGGCAGATAGCATGTGGCAATCTCTTCCTTTTAAGAGGGAAAGGCATTGCAGTTGTAAAACAGGACAAATGGATGTGCCTCCTCCCACCGGCCCCAGAGGGGAACAGAGAACTCCATCAGAACACGCCGGTCCTTTCCATCTGCTTCAACTGTGGTCAGCAAGGGCACAACTCAGTCAGCCCCCAGAGTGAGCCCCGGACACCTCTTGCTGTCTTTGGCAACACTCCTCACAGGTCTGGCTGCAGCCCACTAAAATGGAAAATGAACGAGCAGGGATGAATTCTACGTCCGTAATTCTCTTTCTTTTTTTTTTTTTTTTTTTTTTTTTTTTTAATCAAAAATAACTCCTCTGGATTAAACTGATGCAGTCAGGACCTGATTTTTCTCTCCCATTACTCCTTTCTCCTTTACGTGTCATGAACAAATAAATGATTTGGACAGTTAAACTTTGTATGAGAATTGCATTTATACGTATAACGAAAAGCTCGTTTTCACACTGTCCCAAGTTTTCTTATGCAGAAAACCCTATCTAATCATTGGGAAAAGTTCTTGGTAGTGGAAAAGTGCGTATTTTTTTTAAATCCCAAACATTAATACCATTGTACCGAAGTTAACTGATCTTCAGTGTGAAACTTCCCTGCTATTTTCAGTGCAACTGGGATATACTGCATTTTAAATGGTGACAATGCATTTACAAGTGTTTCTTCATAAAGACACAGGTCGCAGCCAGTCAGGATCTGTATGATGATCCGGAGATAAATAGTCCACACAGCAGGAATGTGAAGAAAACCCATATGTAGGAAGTCTCCTGCAAATAAGAGAAAGCATCAAGCCTGCCTTTAACCAGTTGGAAAGGCATGCAGACTTCTTTGCACTTTGTGTTTCTTCCCTCAGCACTTAATTCTGTAATCATCACACAATCATGAAAATTAGGCATTGCAATTTCATCCCTGGGGGAAATATGTGGACGCTGGCACCCTGACAAGTGTAACAATATAAAAGGAAAATTACCTTAGGCTTACACTCCTTTGGGCCCCCGCCCCCGCGTGTCGAAGAAAGAACTAAATTTTTGAGGTTCATAGCAGAGAATTCCGCTGTGACTTCATCGGCATGGTCTTCCACCCTGTTGAGCGCTTACAAAACTCTACGTGTTCCAAACTCGGTTTCCTGTCCTGGAAGGTTAACCATCCACCCTTCATTTCCAAACATTCCACAGATGTATTCTGAGCCCCCCCTCTATACCAAGCCTGTATGTAGTAACCTTTGGGAAGCATTACAGCCTAGCGGGGAAGAGTGGGCACTCCAGCCACATGTAGTCTGGGCTCCAACCCAGCTGTCACTTACCGTCTTGGATGGCCTTTCCTGTGTTCCTTAACTTCTCTTATTTCTTCACTCGTGAGGGAAATACGAAAGCCAGCCTAACAGGTTATCGTGAGGACTACAGGAGAGTATGCGTGTAGGGTGCTTCACTTCTTATTATTAGCCACAGTAGCAATGTGAGTAGAAGTAGCAGTCTGCTCAGGCTGGCATTAAAAAACACCTCGGGTGGGTGGCTTCAACACCAGAAATTTCTTTTCTCCCGGTTTTGGAGGCTGGAAAGTCCAAGATGAAAGCCTGCAAGATCAAGTACGGTTTCTGGCATGTTCTCTTCCTGGCTTCCGGATAGCCACCTTCTGTAGCTGGAGAGAGAGTAGTGGAGAGAGATTGAGCAAGCTGTCTGGTGTCTCTCCTTATCAGAGCACTAATCCCACCAGATCATGGCTCCACCCTCGAGACCACATCTAACCCTGATTACCTCCCAAATGGCCCGCCTTCAAATACCATCATATTGGTGGTAAGATTTCAACATATAGTTTTGAAGGGACACAATTCAATCCATATTTTTTATTGCGATGATGATTATTATGATTATTTCCACTTTTGAGCAGCATGATGGATCATTTATATCCTTAAGAGGAAGAACACACATTTTTTAAAAGATGTCAGAACCTCCATGGAAGCGTAACTCAAAAGAAATCACCGTTAGACCTTCAAGAAAGGATTCAGCTCCTCATTTTAATGACTGTCTATCTCCAAGTATCCTGTATATTTGGGGGACCGGTTGTCTGCCCAACCAGGCTCTTCAGTGACCAACAGCAGATAAACATCGTAACATAAGGATTGTAGACATTTCTGAGGCAATATTTAGAACGGCCCCAAGCCATCCCTCTAATTTGGCTGAAATGTGTCCACAGCGTCAGGATTTACCAGTTGGCTTATACCATGTGCACACAGGAGACTCCAACAACAGGGCTCCCAGCTGGCCTAAGGAGAAACTTTCTTAACTCATCCTTGAAAAGAAAAAGCCAGCCTCTCACTCACCTCTGGATGGGTGTATCAGGGTTTCTGGAACACCCATCTCACTTTATGGAAAGAGGCCGAAGATTCCTGATATCTGGGAAGAATGACACACTGAGTGGGGATGGGCTGATGTCATGAGTAGGGCCGTGTCCTCCTTATACCCTTCAGGGGAAGGTAAGGAACCATACAACAGTATGCTGGACCTGGGCCAGACAGTCGTTAAATACTTGGGCCTTTTGCAACCTGATTGTTGAATCTCAGCTTGAAATTGGTCACGATGAGAATATTTACACCATGAGAATCAGCAAATACTACAAGTCAGGACCTTTTTCTTCCCTAGAAGTGTTGGTGTATTAGCATACCACTGGACTTCAGTGCCTCCCATTTCAAAAAGTCCTACACTGGGATATATCAATACAGATTCTTGGTTTCCACACAAAATTTAATGCATTATACTCTCACTCCTGACTTGGCATGTGTATTTTGGAAGGAAAAAAAAAAGAGTTGCCACAAACCTGGAAAACACATTCTGGAGGAATTTCTAAAATCCAACTATATACGTGAATGATCTTAGAATGACAGTGAGGAATGGGAATAAAACCAAATAATAAAGAAAGTGAGGGATCTTGACCAGATGACAAAAACATGCCAAGATCCCTGATATTTAAATTATCTTACCATCTGCACCTGAGGTATAAAGAGTTTGGGTCTGAAGTGAATCGAAGATATTTCAGTGCTAAGTGTGGTCCATGCACACGTCCCTGTAACCCTGCAAGCCAGTGATGGAAGGAGTCACGTCTTACTAGTTTCAGCGCTCATCGTATTTACCACAATGCCTAGCACGGAGAAAGCATTCAGAACATGGTTCTAGAATATAGGAGCATGTGAGTGAAAGAGTGAATGGTGATAATAATAACAATAGCCCCAATAGTAATAAAACTCTAATGTTTGAGCAATATTTGTTCCAAATACGCATTAGATGCCACCACTGACTTGTTTAGGAGCTACTAACGGCTTCCCGTGTCACCCACACTCACCAGCCCTGGCCCCAAGCCCCTTCCTGCCCAGTTGCCTACCTGATTCTCATAGTCTCGTCCTCCGCGTCTCATTTGCTTGACTCTGGCTATGCGTAACCTTCTCGCTTCTCCTTGAATGTCCCTGGTTCAGATCTTTTAGACCTTGACTTGGCTCACTCCTTGACTCATGCAGGTCTTTGCTCAAATGTCATCTCCTCACAGGAAATTTCCCTGGCCAATCTACCTAAAATGGAATTTCCATCACCTCGACAACGTTTGATCTCCTTAACCTGTTTTCCGAAGAGCCCTTATACTTTCTGGCATTTGCTGATTTAGTGGTTTGTTATTTGTCTTCATCTCTCTGAAGACTGAGTCTTTAGGGGCCTAAGGACTTTGTCCACCTTGTCTTGGTGCTGGAATGGTGCCCATTATAGCAGGTTCTCGTTAAAAACTTGATAACTGATAAATAAATGAGTGACTTACTTTATTAACAAAATGCAAAAGAGTGACTGGCCAATGCAGCATGGGCTCGAGGTGAGTCCTGATTTGCAGAGGTGAAAAACAACCCTGCTACCTGCTCCCCGAGGCAAGCTCCTGTTTCCACATTGTTCAGTGCAACAGCTTTTCCGTCTGAATCTCCTTGTAATCTAGCTCCCGAGCCACAGAAACAGGACATACCCACGTGTGCAATGCAGACATGCCTAAAAGCTAACTAAATGCATTCCTCACCCCCAATTTCATTCTTATTCCAATTCATGACATTAGCAAAGCCAGAAAATGGGATATCATACGGCATTTTCTGATTTTCCACACTGCCACTCTCAGAGATAATATTCAGAAATGAGAGTGATCATACTATGCCCTTGGTAAAAACATGTCAGTGCTTATAGGTTAAAACCCAGATCCCCGAGGAAGGCATCAAGACTACTACTGCTCTGACTCAGACCTACCTTTCCATTTTCGTCTCCAGATTTGTATCCTCTTTTCTTGCCATTAGCTAGATTCTTTACTCCAAGCATGCTGAATCTGGGTTTTGGTTTCTTGGGTCCACCATGCCCATCCATGCCGCCATCTTTATACTTTCTGTAACCTCTGACTAGATTGCCCTGTCTCTCCCCAGCCTGACACGTGGACCGTCCCTCCCCCATCCCAAAGCTGCCTCCGGTAAGAAGCCCTTCCTAACAACCACCAAGCTCACTTAGTTGACTTCTCCTGCTATGTTCTTTGGAAATACTAAATGGGCTCTGGTTCTAACACACTTTCCCTCTTGAAATAGCTCCAATAAGAGTGTTAATCTCTCGGGTACACATATTTAACCCTCATCAACGAACCAGCTAAGTATACAAAGAAATTCTCTACAAATGCTGAGAAGAGAGAGCCAAAGGCCTAATTAATTTTTCAACACTGAAGTCTGAGTTTTACAATTTGTCTCTTTTTTATGGTAATAAATTTTTCTAAAACAAGCAGGGCCTAGTGATTGGGCAGGGGGCCAGCAATTCCCATTTGGCAAGGAGTTTTCTTGACTCAGACTGTGTATACTGGGAGAACAATGCCACAGGTCAAGTGTCAATGCTAGCCCAGTTCCCTTCTAATGAGAATGGAGGCCTTTCGTGTGTGCTATCTGCCAAAAGATAGCTGTGGACGTCCCGCCGTCTCTCACTCCAGTCTCTACAAGCACTCAGGGCCCTAGCGTATGCCAGTATTTTCAAATTCACTTCACAGACTTGAGGAATAGGTGATCTGGAAGTGGACTTAAGAGTTAGTTACTCAGTTAATCGTTTATTTAGTTATTCTAATATGCAAGAAGTACGCATGCTTCCAATACTAGCCTTTGATTCATTCTTGCCATTTACCCAATCCTAGCTGTTCACAAAGATCATCTAAATGTCCACCATCCTCTCTCTCTCTCTCTATTCCTGGGTCGAGTCCCAATATTTCAAGAGGTCAGATTTCTAACCGCAAGTTGCAACCAGGGTAGAAATAATCCCTGCCCTTTTCCTAAGGCCGTAGGTGATGTGTGCCCACTCAGTGCTGTAGGTGATTATCTACATTAAAAAAACTTCACAGAGAGGCATTGGTAAATGATCAGGAAAATACCCACTTGAGTCCAATATAGCCAGGACTTTTGAAAGTTGAATTTCCTTTTTGCATCAACCATTAGTTTGATAGTCCTGGGTGGCAGCTTAAAATGACGTAAATGTATGAGCTCATAGTTTCCGTGGGTCACAAGTCTGCTGTAGCACGGCTGGATTCTTAGTTCAGGGTTTCACTGAACTGATGTCAAAGAGTCAGCGAGGCTACTCTTCTCATTCGATGCTCTGGGTCCTCTTCCAAGCTTACCAGTGGTTGGTAGAATTCATTTCCTTGTGGTTGTTGGAATGAAATCCCTGTTTCGTTGCTGGCTGTGAGCCAGGGGCCACTCTTGGCTGCCCACATTCCCTGCTGCACGGAACCCCTCCACCTTAAGCCAGCAGTGTCGCGTTGAATACTTCTTATGCAAATCTCTGACTTCCTCTTCTGTGATGCTGGAGGAAACATTCTATTTTCAAAGGGCTCCTGTGGCTAGGTGAGGCTCATTGGATAATTTCTCGATCGGTTGATACGGGACCTCGATTTTACCATCTGCAAAATCTCTTCGCAGCAGCACCTAAATTAGTGTTTGACTGAATAACTTGGAGTAGATATGTGTAAAGCAGGGGCCACGGATCTTGAAGGGCCATCACAGAATTCTGTCTACTGGTCCTTCTCAGAGCATTCAAAATGTGGCTTTCAGAGAGAACATGTACACTGTTCTCCTACACCCACCTTGAGTTTTCTCTTATACACATCTTTGCCAAGGTGTTGTGCAGGCATCCTGACGTCGGCGTGTTGTCATTTCAGATGGCTTGATAGAATAGAGTGGGATGAATTTGGAGAGATAAGGCAGATACAGCAGAACCATGCCGGTCATATCAAAGAATCTTGACTGCACCTATAGTGTGGTGGGATGTTATTAAAGGGGGCAGGTAGGCATGTAATATGGGATGCAATCGTACCATAAATCAGCTGTGCCGGAAAGAAGAATGAGTGCACGTGAAGAGACCAGGGTGGAACTGTCACAGTGCCCAGGCAAGAAATGACGATGGCCTAAACTAGATAGGACGGGGCAGGAAGGAGTCCTTTCCCACTGGTACAGCCTGACTAGGCATTCACTTAGCATCCTCTACACTTCCCTTTCATGTTACTCATTCCATTATGTGGAACTGTTGCTTAGCTTGTCTCTCTCCCTCTCCTGACTGCACTGCATCCCTGACATGGCACCAGGCACATGTAGGCCATCGGGTAAACGATCACGAATCACCTAATGGGTTCTCTACACCGCAGCAAACCCCAGCACAAAGTCCAGCTGCCTCCTTTTGCAAACCTCTGCTGGCCTTGCTCCTGCTTTCTGTGCCTCAGTTGCACGGGTGTGCTTCACGGGACACAGTGGCAGCTGGGTCCCTGTTGTCTTCCCTCTGTGCCCATTCAACCCAAATTGGTGTCCTCTCCTCCCGGCTCCCCTTGGCTCTTGTTTACAAGCCAGGACTGCACCGTCTCCATCACGATTCTGGCAAACCTGAATATTTTATTGCCTCCCCCTACCCTAGAGGCTATAACAGAGACCACTTTTGTTCCACCAGTGAACAGGGACAGGAGTTTCCATAGCCCCAGAATCACCAGGATAGAACAGTTCCATTGAATAGACAATTGCTATCCTATCCCAAAACGCCCTTGTGAGTTCTGATGAGTCCAGTCACAAATGCTTCTGGTTTCCCCTGTTCGATCTTCGATTATGACCGCTCCTCCCTGCTGGGTAAGTCCTGTGAAAATTACTTTGCTCGTAGATTTAATTGACTTCACTTGGATTTTGCTTTCAGTCCTATTAGAAGACGAGCCATTTGCTCCCACACCCAACCCTCCCCCTTCAAATGAGTGTCAAGGGAACTGTTTGTGTTTTGTTACTAAGACTGTTGTTGGACTTGAGGCTCCGGTAAGAGCAGGACCCTCTTGAGTCTTGGCAACCAAATCCCACACGGCCTCACTCTGTTGGTTTTGTCCTCTCAGCCCTGTTCCCTTGTGGACAATTTGTAAAATTAGGAAATTAAGAAAACAGAGACTGGAAAAAAACCCGAGAAATGCTTAGTAAGGAAAATCCCTTCCTAGAGATGAGAAACCTCAACAGCAGATTTGCCAACGGAATTTGCACCGTCGATTCTCATCTAGGATGCCGTAAATAATGAACATTCTCTCTCTCTCTCTCTATCCCTCTCTCCCCCCACCCTCTTCCTGCAAAACACAGTAGATGCTAATTGGATATTAATTTATTTTCTCTAGATGGCTGGGAAAGAAAGACTTCCTTTGGATTCAAAATGGTGCATTTTGATGCATGAACATCTTCCATAAACACTGGGACTCAGTTGGAGACTCACTCCAAGCTCTTTCTTGCTGTAATTTTTCTTAGAACCCTGCATTGTACTCCATCCTTCCCTTTCCTGAGTTCATGGAATCCATGTTCCCAATCACAGAAGTATGAGGGCTATTGCCTGAATGAGCTGACAGGTACCTCTTTTCATGCCATTAATGTGGCCCCCTTCTCCACGTGTGAAATATCACACTTGTAAACATTTTACCCACAGGTTTATTTGAAAGGAGAAGCTGTTTTCAGGAGAAGAGACAGGCCCTGGTTCTGATTTTCCCCATGAATGTTCTGAGTCAGCCAAAAGGATACCTACACCCAATGGGCATCAAGAATGGGAAAGAAAGGAATTCCATATAAACTTCTGTAAGGCAAAAAACAAAGACGGGTTTTATCTTCAGTGTGACCACAACTTTCACTTTAAATAAGTTTTACTTAAATCACAGCGTTTGAAATTTACATCCAGGGTCTGCCAGGCATTAGGCTCTCTGCTTTTATAGGAAGATAGTTCCCTCTTAACTGGCTCACGGGGTACAAAGGGAGGCATCTGGGCACCATGTGAGGCATAGCTTTAATGTCACCTCTCCCAGGCTGAGAAGTCAGCTCTGCACTCTGGCACGGGTCTTGATTCCACCTCCTTGGCTGCAAGCTAAAGAAAAGTGATCACAAACCGCTCTCGGTCTGTGTCCTCAAAGAGACTGTGAGCTCTTTGAGGCAGAAGGTTGTATCTTATTCAGTTGTAGTCGTTGGTCTTGTCCCCCTTGTCTGCTACAACTGGGGCACAAAGACCAAAAATGAAAGAGAGAGAGAGAGAGAGAGAGAGAGAGAGAGAGAGAGAGAGAGGGACAGAGAGAGAGAGGAAGGGGGCAGCAGGAAGGAGCAGGAAGAGAGAAGAGGAGGAGGAGGATAAGATAAGGAAGAACGGGAGACAGAGACCATCCCTACAGAACATGCTGCTATAGGGGCTCCTGGGCGGCTCAGTCGGTTAAGCGTCTGACTTCAGCTCAGGTCGTGATCTCATGGTTCGTGGGTTCGAGCTTCATGACAAGCTCTGTGCTGACAGCTCAGAGCCTGGAGCCTGCCTTGGATTCTGTGTCTCCCTCTCTCTCTCTGCCCTTCCCTGCTCTCTCTCTCCCCAAAATAAATAATCAAAAAAAAAAAAATGAATATGCTGCTATACAGGATCGGAAGTCAGAAAGGCATAAAAACAACTCTACTACAAAATTCCCCAAACCGCCAGCAATGTGCTGTTTCCCTTCTTCAAGCAAATCTGCTACAGAGGGACAGTAACTGGTGAAGCCATGAGACCACCCTGCCGTCCTTGTCACTACACATATCCTGAGGTCAGAGAGGGCTCAAAGATCATCATACCTTCTCCACCCCAGGAACAGGGGCAGTGGGAGCTGTGAGCCTGTTACTTCAGGGAGAGAGTGGCAGGGAGAAGTGATAATGATGTATGAAGTGTAACTGTTCATTTATGCTCATTTAGTGAACAAATTAGACACTTCACATATCTTGTTAATTTTTGCAACTTATTCTGAGAGTTGAGATTGAGATATTTTGTTGACATTTTACATAGCATGACCGTAAACAACTCCCATCATACCGAGAAACATTATTCTGAATTACGGAGGGCCCTTAACGTTCCCAGAAAGACCTCAGGTACCTATTCTCAGTTCCCGTGAAGGGTCTTTGTGAAGGAAGGGTGGATCTGAACTATCAGAAATAGAAGAACTATTTTCAGAGTACATTCTATGGGCTGGGCACTATGCCAAAGGCACTTTTTTTTTCCTACTATAGAGCATTTGACTTGCCCCCAAACCCAATTTTCACACCCGAGTACCCGGGTCCCAATTAGAGATGAGCAAGTGGAGACTAAGTTATTGTCCAAGATCATGCATTCTGGTGAAGCTGATATTTGAAATGAGATCTATCTGCTTTCAAAACTCATTCTCTTTCCATCACATCATGCAACTAAAAATAAAGAACCAACTGGAATTTAGTTGACATGTGCTTCTACATGACCCAGTAGACTGTTCTGGGGACAGGGACTTAGAAATTCTGAAAGTCCCCACAATGTTGATCATCCTAGATGATGGAACTTTATATGCCCATGACTTCACCATTGACATAGCCAATACGTACTGTGAGAACCAGCATTCTCCCATGTAACATGATGGAAACTCTACATGGGAACCTGGATTAGAACGGATCTTGACACAAAGTGATCCTAAGATAAAAATAGCTATCTCCCACCCTCTCCATTTTCCTTTTCCTTCCTCCCCTTTTCTCTTTTGCCTTTCCCTCTCCCCCTCCTTTTCGTCCGTCCCCTCCTTCTTCTTCTGTCTGTATCCTTTGCTTTTCCCTATGTTGGTTGCATTCCTTCCTACAGCTGACTTCCTCCGTTTATTTGGACAAATGAGAAACAGAAATGTCTACAGAATGCTCCACGCTTACGTCATGCCAGCCTTGCAATGGCAAAAGTTGGAGACATTTTCATTCTTCTGTTATCAATACATGAAATCCTCTGGAATTCACTTGATGGATCCTTTGGGATCATAGGCTCACCCTCTGTACTAATCTCCGTGAACAAGGCCTATTACTGGCAGCCCACGCTGTGGTCTAGTGCAGTGGGAAAATGTGACTTGTCATCCCCATCAGAGCCATATGGAATAGAAGAATGGTTATTTCTCGGGGGGGAGGGTAGGCTATTACCACAAAAAGCGATGAACAGATTACAAGCAGAAAGTGATTGACAAATGTCCACAAAGATTCATTTTGACCTAACCTCACTCAAATTCCCAGAAGCATGGTCTTTCTCTCCTTCCTTGATGTCCAAAATTTGTAGCTCTCTTCCAGGTTTGGAGTTAGTCCTTATAATTTATTTTAATATCATCATCTTATAGCTGGCACTAAAATATTGACGTGCACCCTGTCTAGCAAGGCATAGAGGCCCCTCACGGTTTGGCTAGCCATCATGATGATGACGAGGACAGTGATCACCACCACTGTTACCAAGTGCCTACGATATGGTTATGAATCTGGACTCTGAAGGCCTAGATAGATAGAGGTGGTTTCAAACCAGCTGGTCACTTGCAGCTCATGGGATCTTGTTCCTGACTTCCGGTTTCCTCGTTGGCAATACAGTGCCAGGGTGATGGTAGCATAAGCCCCCGAGCGCTTCAGTGAAGTTTAATTAGAAATGTACTTATAAGAGTGTCGGGCACATTGCTTGGCACATGTGAAATATATCAATAAACTGTAGCTACTCTTTGTAGGTCCCAGTCCCAGCTCTGGACATGTTATTTGATCCTAAACAGCTGAGTAAAGGGGGAAAGTGTTTCCTAATTTGTTTCGCAGGGGAGAAAACAGAAGCTCAGGAAGAGCCGGATCAATTTGCTCCGACACATGTGGCTCATGAGTGGCAGCCTGGGATTTGAAGGCACCTCTTAGACTTCAGAGCCCTAGCCGTTTGACCGCCAATGGATCTCTGTCACTTTGGGATAAAAATGTAGGTCAGAGCCTGGTAAGGGACAAAATCCTGAAAGCCGGTTCTGTACCTGAGTATGCAGAGTGCCCAGCGGCCAGGAGAGACGGCAGGCATCCCCGTGGTTCTGTGCGTGGCTCTACCACTGCTGTCTCAACATCCCTCTTCCTTTAATGTTCCATTTATCATCTTGCAGACAGTCTACGGGGTGGTTTTGGAACTGCTGCCTGGGGCGTTGCTACCCAGAGACTCCTGGGAGGCGATGGGGTTGCTGCCTGGTGTTGTTATTTCTTGAACATGCTGGGAGCGTTTTGCGGGATGGGTGGGTTGAGACGAGGGCCCGTGCCAGCGGCCTGCGCCTTCCTGTCAGAGAGTAGCTTCTTGGGGCTACCCAGCTGCGGGTGATGATGCTGTTGAAAACAATTTCTGTCGAGCAGAATCCTGAGCGGGGGCCAGGCCGTGTCTGTCCTCCTTCTCCTGCCTCTCCAGTTTACGTCCGATCCCGGGGTAAGTGTTCCCATCTGTGTTATTCTGTTAACTGAAAAGGAAGGAATTAGCGCATGAACTTGTCACATCTTATGACCTGTTGCCCACTGAGATGGGAGGTGGTGGCAGAACGAATACCATTCTTTCTCTCAGCGCCTCGCAGGCTTGCGCAGGGGAGTCAGAAGAGCCCTTCTGGCTCCGTGAAACAGGCCGGCACCAGCCCTCAAGTCAGACAAGGCCCCTCCGAGCTGCACCTTATGGAGAGCCGAAGGGAGAGGGTGGCACAACCTCAAAGGAAATCTCCCCTCTCTGCCAAGCTCCAGATGGAAGGCCTTCCCACGGAAATGCTTGCTGGAGACGCTTTGCTGACACAGAGCGTTGCCAAGGGAAAGGGCCTCTGGTGGGGCTGCTCTTGACCTTTCTCACGGGGGGGCACAAGGCTGGGGAGGGGGCACAGCTCCTCCTCGGCGGAAGGACCCTATGGGAGGGCCCTGTGTGAAGGGTGTAGGGGAAGTTCTGACCTCGAGCTGCTGGTGGCCACTGGCCCCTCACGCAGAGATTTTCAGTGCGACGTGACAACACTTTGAAGGTGTCTTTGATCCGTGTTTTCTTTTCACAACGCTTTTATAGGAATCCATGCTTGGCTAAGTGTTGGATGCAGATTCAGGGAACGAACACACTCGGGTATGAAGTGTTCGGGAGAACTGGGCTCCATCTCGAGATTTCCTGATGGCGTCGGTTTGTACCCGTTTGCCTTGGCAGAAACTCAGTTAGGAAAGGAGAGGAAGAGGGAAAAAACATAGAAAAGAGAAATCCTTTTTGAATTCAACGAAATCGTGCCCCCGTAAATGGCAGAGACCAAGGGTCAGAGCAATCGTAGGCTCTCTCGTCAGAGATAGCAAGAGACGGGACCTCTCTCTTGGGGGAGTTGGCCGAGGCTGAGAGAAGGCTCTGTAGGCCCCAGAGAAGTTTTGCCCAGAAGAAGGGGCTCCCTGCCAACTCGGATTGCCACCAAGAGGCATTGTCTGTTTCCCACTTCCCATGTCCTCTCAGAAAAGAAACACTCAGCTCCACGAAGACAAACATTGATTCCAGGATCTCACAGACCCAGCCTATGTCATGACCTCTAGAAATAATTTCCATCAGCAAGAATATAAATACGCTTTTTTTTTTCCTCTCTCTCTCTTTGATTTCCTCTGTTTTTAGAATTTTACGGCACATGCTGGGAGCCACTGTTGAGGTAGTTCCAGGCAAGCTATTCTCTGCCTTACCCATCACCAATAAGCTGCGAACCGGTGAGTCAGGGCTGAGGTCAAGGAGCTTCAATAAGCATCTGACCCACAGGACTGTGATGCCGATGGTGCATTGGCCTGCTTGGAAACACTTTGCATGGGGGACTCCATGTGTCTGTAAACCCACGGATAATACCTGATTCAGCCAAATGCTCCAAGCCTCAACCTGAACCCTCCTGTTGGAAGGGTGTATTGGATCCCAACGGCACTAATATGCTGGAACAAGACAGAATAACATACCATCCACACTTTCACGCTCTTTTGGTACGTAATGTCCTCGATAATTGAGGGCTCTCCTAGATTATAGATAAGCAGTGATTAATCCAGCAAGATTAATCCAAAGAACATTTTATCAGGCACATTTTTTTTTAAATACTGTGGTTGCCTTTGGTAACCCACAGATGATCACAACAAATGATGGTCTAGAAGGAGTCGCAGCCTTGTAATAAATATTTTCAATTGGACATAATATAGATATTGGGTAGTATCTAATTAAGCCTTTAATATCACTCAAGGGCTGTAAATATATTAAAGCATTTCATCAACTGTATGGAATAGGTGCCTGTGGTTATCCACATTTTACTGATGAGGAAACTGAAGCTCCAAGAATTTGGGTAATTGGCTCACGAATATTCTACTGGTGATGCCACTCTGGTGCCCAACCCAGCATGCAACTCCAGAGCACATAGTCTTTAAATTAAGCTGTGATAGTTCTCTGGGGAAACTGGGAAGGTGTAGTGTATCGTACTGGAACAGAGAGGGCAAATTACGGCGATTATTTCGCACCCTGCATTTTCCTCTACGTATTATTTGGTAACCACAAAGCCATGACCCCATCTCCACCTCTCGTGAGCTCCACTTACCGTGTCCAACGTCCACTGCTCATCTGCACCCACGGGGCCAAAGGCTCCGAGAAGCTAACACATCCCAACATCAACTAATTACCCTTTCCTCTAAATCTCTCTTTTCTTTCCCACTTTCTGGAAAAGTGGAAGACTTGGCTTTCTCCTTAAAAAGGAAAAAAAGAGACGACTAGCTATGGCTGTCTCCAGCCTGAAAATAAAGAGATCATAGGCTAGAGCATCAAGAAAAGACATTCCCTTTCTTCCAATAAAGATAAATTTCCAATTTCCAATTGAAGTCAAATGACCACACATGTGTTTATTCATTTCAGGTCTGTTTGGCCTTGAGGGTAGAACTAAGTCTCTCTCTCTCTCTCTCTCTCTCTCTCTTTTTTTTTTTTACATCCATGTACCTAGTACAGTACCTTTAAATACTTAACAAATATTGTGGGACCCGTAAATGAATCCCTACATTGGATTCTGTACATTGTACAACAATCCCTACATTGTTGATTCTTCATAAAGCTGATGTAACACCTACCGTGTGCCAAGGGTTCTCTCGGTCTTGTGAATGCAGGGCCACACAAGACAACAACTTATGCTTAAGAAGCTGATAGTTTTAGAAAGCTGTAGAGGTCTTTTAAAATCACAGATCAAGCTTCTTGTCTGGCTGCAACTCTCCAGTGGCTCCCCATGTTCAGGAAGGGTAACATCGGAACTGGAGCATGGTCTGCAAGGTGCTCCCAGCCCTTGGTCGGTGCTTCCCACCTCATGGCACCTTCCTTGTTGTTGAAAATGTACAAGCTCCATTGGCCTCTTGATCTTTGTCTGCCTTGAACCTGCTAAGCTCATTTCCCTCTTTGAGCCTTTGCATCAGCCGCTTCCCTGAATTCCCCTTTCCTGATCTTCCCCTGCCTCCATCCTTTGGCCGTTCATTTACCAGCCTTAATGACCGCGGCTTGGAGAAGCCTTCCTAGATGATCCAACTAAAGTGGATGATGCTGTCTCGTACCATCCCATGTTGATTCCTCATGTAGTGCTCCCGGATATCTAATACGTCGTTTGTTTATAAGTTTATAATCTATCTCCCCTGTTAGCTTCTGTGCTGTAATAAAAGTGACATTCTCTGACTTGTTCTCTATTGCATCCCATTATCAGAGGAGGACGAGACGCATTGTGGATGCCCAATAAATACGAGATTAAGAATTGAATTACTGACTAACATCAACCTCCGAGCCAAGGTGCTGGGCATGGCGTTCCCTTCTCATTCTGTAGCAGCCTGAAGTCTGTTTGTTTTAATTTTCAAGAATCTATGATGTTTCCCGATCTCTCCGGTGCTTGATGGTTTTGTTGCATCGGGTTCAAACTGTTTGTGGAAGTGCTGTTTGTACTGTTCAGAAATTAGAAGGGCTTGATCATCAGTAAGGACTGGGTAAATGAACTGCCTCACCCCCATAAAATGGAAAACTCTGCCATCATTAAAATGCTCATGGATGCCTTTATTTATTGACATGAAAAGCTAGTCACATAGATTATTGACCAAAACATGTATAAAATATTAGTTCATTGAAATTGTGTGCTTTCAGAAAGTTCTTCAGTGAAATGTTAGTGGTCGTTTTCTCAAGGTTGTGGGACTTTAGGTAATTTAGAAATATTATTTTTAGGAGCCCCTGGGTGGCTCAGTCAGTTAAGCGTCCGACTTTGGCTCAGGTCATGATCTCATGGCTTGTGGGTTCAAGCCGTGCATCGGGCTCTGTGCTGACAGCTCTGAGCCTGGAGCCTGCTTTGGATTCTGTGTCTCCCTCTCTCTCTGTGCCTCCCCTGCTTAGCTCTCTCTCTCTCTCTCTCTGAAACATAAATAAAAAATAATCATTTATAATTTTTCTGCAGATTAGTATGCTTATAATAATTATACAATATTTCCCTTGATGGAAGGACATTTTTAAAAGTTTTTTTCCATTTAAAAAATAAAGAAAGCAATATTTGGAACAAAAAAAACCCAGAGACAAACAAGAATATGATTTATTGTTCTTGGAGCTTTCTCACGGATCCCTATTTCCCACAGAGTGAAGTCTGAACAACTCAGTGTGGCCTCAAGATCCTTCTCCGTGGTACCATCTTCTCCAGGCTGGCTTTCCAACAAGGCGCCGCTAAGATTCTAAACCCAGGCACACCTCTCCTTTTGCAGTTTCCTAAGACGGCCTTGCTTGGCCATGACCTCATTTCCGTAGCTGCTCCCTTTGACGACAGTGCCCTTCACCTTGCTATCAGGAACACATCTGTGTATCTTTGCACCTGTGGACTCAGTGCCACACTCCCTCCCCTCTGAGACCTTCTTTTCTTTCTTTTTTTTTTTTTTAAATGCTTATTATTATTTATTTTTGAGAGAGAGCAAGAGGGATAGAGTGGGGGAGAGTGGGGGAGGGGCAGAGAAAGAGGAGACCCAGAATCCGAAGCAGGCTCCAGGCTCCGAGCTGTCAGCACGGAGCCCGACGCGGGGCTCGAACCCGCAAACTGTGAGATCATGACCTGAGCTGAAGTTGGACGCTCCACCAACTGAGCCACCCAGGAGCCAGGAGACCTCTCTTTAAACCTTGCGCGTGGCTGTGTCAAAGCCCTCCTTCTCTCTTCCGCCTACATCCTGGTATCTACTTGTTCACATTCATGTTCCTGTCTAATCGCTGGCTCTGTGTCCTGGTAATTAACACATGCCTAATAATTGTGGGAAACAGTCTTGTTCTTAATTCATCACCACCCTGCAAATACTAGCATTGCCTCCAATTGACAGTATGGGACATTGAAGAGAGTTTCCCAATTTCACACAGTCAGTCATTCGGTGGGAGTGCCAGGATTCCAATCCAGCCAGTTCTGTTCCAGATTATATGAGCTTAACCATGACATGCGGCTGCCACCCACCTGCCATAGCACAAGACACGTCATGGGCCTTTATTTAGACTTAAGGAATGGCCAATGCCACAGATGTATCCATTTTCTCACTGGGATGAATCTCCATCCTAAATACAAGAAATAAACCTCAACACTTACATGTCCTTGCCTTTTTGTGGTTTAAGATACTCATACTATGATTTTTTTTTTTTTAATGTTTATTTTTGAGAGAGAGACAGAACACGAGGCGGGAAGGCAGAGAGAGAGAGGGAGAGACAGAATCTGAAGTAGGCTCTGACACAGGGCTCGAACTCATGAACCACAAGGTCATGACCTGAGTCAAAGTCAGATGCTCAATCGACTGAGCCACCCAGGCGCCCCATAATTCTTAAAGTTTTCTCTGAAGTAAAACCTTTTGAAGATGCGCCTTCAAGAATATGTCTCACGGTAGAAGGCCTCAATCCTGATGCCTTGTTTCTATTTGACATTTTAGTTAGTCCCTTAGAAGTACACAGAGGTACAGTATCGTCTGTTACTAGAAATTTAAAAAGAAAATTTGGTAACTGATAGTACAGAATGGTGTTTCTCTGATGAATGCAGTACTTAAGAGCATAGAGCTCTGGACTCCAGATTCTCCTTTCACCTCTTGCTGTGGGCCCTTGAGTAAGTTCCTTTTCTTTTCTATTCTCCTCTGCCCCATGAAAAAAACCATGCTATACTACCTTCCCCACAGGGTTATTTTTAGGATGCAATGTAATAATGCAGGAGAAATGATTAGGATGGTCTGGAGCATAAGTGCTCACTCAAGCATCAAATCCAAAAATTAGCTATGGCTGTCACTATTTTCTACTCCAGGGACCATATCACACTGGGGAGAATAGAGGCCAGGTAAGACACTCAAAGCTTGAGGTCCTGAAGGAAACGTACCCTCCTTACTAATCTGCAGACATATCATACAAGACCAACAAATCCGGTAACTGCTAACATTTACCTCTTCCCAGACTATATTCCCCTGTATTTTTTTCCTAAAGGTTTGCTGCCTCCCTTTTGCCTATTTTTTTTTCCAGTAACACTTTTCTCTAATGCTAGCTTGCATCGACCCTAGCCCTAACAGGTGAGGGGCGGACAGGTAAGTACTCTGTCCCAGGGCAAGGGGAAGGGGTAGGGATCCACATCTATAACTTTCTCTTCCACCACCCTCCCTCTTGGACCACAACCAAGTGGATCCTGGTACTGTTCCCAGTCTAGCAGGGTCCCAGAGTGGGAGCCTAAAGTGTGTACATCCTGAATATGCAGACTTGTCTGGAAATGCCTGGAAGGTTAGCCTGACAAGCAGGATGTTTGCCAAGGAGTCTCGTGGGTGGGATTCCAACCTATGATTATCTTCCTACCTGGCCATCGCCCTGTTAGAGCAACTGTTCTGTTGCAGCTCTTAGCTTGCCTATTGGTTCTTCCCTAAATACTCAATTCACTGAGGCCTTCCAGGATGCCTGCCTTATTAATATTCATCCAGCACCGCAACAGAGAGCCTGGCCCACAGAACACATGCACTAATCATGTGTGGAAAAATGAGTGAGTGAATGAGTGAATGAATGAATGACAAAGAGCTCAAAAGCTCATGAGTTTGACCCAAGGAAAATAGTTTTCTATATATAGGAGAGGCCATTTTGAATCGAACATAGCATGGTGAGTTGTTCAAGTGGAATTTGGCTACCCCTGCCCCTAGGAAGTGGTAACGATACACTGTAAGAAAACAACTTTAAGTGAGACAAATCCCCACCAATCTCCGTAAGCGAGGATAACACCGAATGTCCTAGCTTTAGGTCTGTTTCCCAGGAGCATATACTGAGAGGGCCTGGATAATTTCTTTCACTAGTGCTTGAACACTTGAGGATATTGGAGAACAGAAATAAGGAAAAGCTACAAGCGTTCTGGAAGCTGTCAAAGAGGGAGACATCCCTGAAATGACCTGGGAATCCCCGCGACTAGAGATTGAATAAGAATCCACAGGAAGGGTCACTGGAGAAGGGAGATGTTTCTGTGATAAAAAGGAGTGTTAACAGTACCAGCTCTGCCCTGCACTTATTCTGTGGCTTTGGGCATGAAAAACTCCATTTTTTCATCACTAACGTGGAAGTTTTAATGGCATCCACGTTGGACATTATGTATTTAAGTTATATAATATATGCACAGTGTTCTGCATGGTTGATAATTCCAGTTGTGATAGTTTAGGAAGCATGATGAAGAGGAGGGTGATGATGAGGAGGAGAATGACAGATGATGAAGTCACCTTGCAAAGCTTATCAGAAATACTGCATTCTGATCAGGGTAGGGAAGTCTTCGTGAGTTTTCCCAATTCTGGCATATGGCTAAGGAGCCAGAGAATGTTTTATAACCAGTCTGACAATCCAAAGGTATTTAAGACGATTGTGGTCAGGACAAAAAATCAAGGATTGCAATTTTGAGGACTTACCCAGGTGTATTTAGCAAGTGCCCATCTGGACCATCAGCCAGTTTCTACTCCTGCTATTAGAGCCAATTCATCCTTTGTGAGCAATGTACCAGATAGTTCGCTGGTGTGAGACAACTGTGCGTCCTCACATTTTTTTTTTTTTTTTCTCTAGCATGGGTGATACGAATGAGTTCCTCTAAAAGTCTGCGCAAGAGTTAAGTCTTGGAAAGTTGTTCAATACAGCAAGACATTAAAAGGCAGTTTTCTGTGAAGGTAGAGCTTTCTGTGAAGGTAGATTCAGTGAATATTCCCAAGAGTTTACTTGTATAATGGGAACCTAGAGAGTCCATGAGTCTCCGAAGAGCTGGTCCTTATTTATAGAAAAAGAGTTTCAAATCTTTCTAGAAAAGACTGGGTGCTTGCATGTATGGGAACACATGTATAGTGCTGACTCCAGAATGTCAGCAGAGAAGTGTGACCATACGGGCGGACAAAATAGAGACATAATCCACATTCTTATGAAAACCATGCCCTAAGGAAAATTAAACCAGTCCAAGGAAGACTTCTCTGAAATTCAGCAGGAGAAAACTCTTGAAACATAGCTGGCTAGATGACTATTCATTCTTGAGGGGTATCAGGTGTAGGGTACAAGTTTGTGTGTTCGTATCACGTTAATAAAGCCTTCTCCCTCCTTATTTATTTTGTCTATCTGATGTGTCTACTTGAGAGTAATGTATCTATTCCAAACAAAACATTTCCTTTGAATTTCTAAAAGATTAATTTACATATTTATTTAATACTCAGTCATTGAGACTAGCAAAGAATATTAGTTATTTGTTCATAACGGGATCTAACTCCAAGTAAGTTCACTCTTGTCCTCTTTGTATATTTTTTTCCGCCCGGGAGTCTACACTGTCCGATATTAATACGGACACATCTATGTTGTTCTTATTTGCACTTTCCTGATACACATTTTCCAAATACTAGGTTTAAATCTTATGAGACATTTGAAAAAAAAAATTGTTTTTTCCAGGAGGTGTGTTTTTGTTTCTCACCTGAACCGGTGGTTTCTAAATATTGTGGTTTTACGATCATTTACAGTTATCATCATAAAAGATAAATTCCCACTTCCTTCTGCGATCTTATGTTTTCTGTATCTCATGCTTTCCTACCATTTTCCTCTATTTCCTGTCTTTTGCTAGTTGAACTCTGCTTTGATTTCTTTAATCTCCTACAGTAATTTGGGAGGAATCATCCTGTTTTTTTGTTTCTACAAAATTTTGCAAAATAACATACTTGATCTGATATTCCCTTAATTGTCAAGGTCAAGAAGAAACAATAGCCTTTGACTCCATCCTATTTTAGTCAAGAAATTTAGCACATTTTATTTTTTCGTCCCTTCTCCCGTTTCCCGGCATTTCACAGTGTAATATGTGATTTTAGACAACTGTTATTATTTCTAAAATATTTTATATTTTGAGTTAGAAAATCCCCCTTCTTCAAATTAAAAAAAAAAAGTGGGGCAAAGGAAATATCCTTTTAAAACTCAAGCATACTGGGTGTTTGCCTTGTATCCTGTCAGAGGAAACAAATTGAAAAAGAAAAGAAAAAAAAAAATCCCCCTTCTTGTTTCTTTTAGAAACATTCTTCACACTGTCTCTCTCTCTCTCAAAAATAAATAAAGATTAAAAAATTGAAAATAAATGAATGAATAAATACATAAATAAAAAGGGGCACCTGGGTGGCTCAGTTGGCTAGGCATCCGACTTTGGCTCAGGTCGTGATCTCACGTTCTTGGCCTTGTTCTCATTAGTTTCCACTTTAAATGTTCTCATTCAGTTTGCTTTTCCATGGTCTTGCAGGGTGTTCTGATGTGGCAGTTCCTTAAATGCGATGGCCCCGGGTCCCTCTGTTCTGTGCCTTTTCCCTCCCAATCTCTATAGCCTCTTAGGTGATCTCCTACATACTCGGGCATCTGGTCATCACCTCTGTCCTTTTGACTGCCCGCATCTCTGTCCATCTGTTTCTCTCCTGACATCGAGATGCGTGCACCCAACCAGGTTGTTGGATGTCTCCACCCAGTCTTCAAGGGGTGGCCTCATGTAGAAAAGGAAACGTATGGCTCGACCTTGCCCTAACTCTTGGTTGTCCCTTGAAACTCAGTGATTGCCCGACCAGCTGACTTTACTTTTAACAGCTCCCAATTGCCGGTCGTGCACCAAGACCTGTCAGTGTCAGTACTTAGATCCAGGCTGATTGGAAGCCAGAGCCTCAGACAGCAGCTTTTAAAGTATGCAAATATATACAGGCTGTCTACCAAGAAGACGACGAGGCTGTAAAGCAACCAAAAGCGTTTATTTGGGGTTTGTGGGATTGCAATCCAGGAGACACAGAGTCGACTGAAATCGAAAGTGTGCTCCGAATTCCAAGTGGGGAGTGCAGGCGTATGAAAGGCAGAAACCACAGGGTTACATAACTTGTTGGCAAGGCATTGTGGTTGGGGCTGACGGAGTTAAACTGACCATCTAACGCATGATTGGCGATTTAGCTACCAGGTGTCACATTATCTCTGTTGCGGTCCAAAGTTGAAGGATGTGTTCCAGAAGGCGGTCCAGGTGCAATTGACAAATTACAATTGACAAAAGTCAAAAGTCCACGGTGTTCCAAAAGTGGAAACAGGATTGAAATAGGGGACTTGCATAGGCCTGCTTCCTCAGTATCCTCTAGAACCTACTTTTTGTGATGCTTATTTATTTGAGAGAGAGAGAAAGAGAGAGGGGGGAGGGGGAGAGGGAACACGCATGCACATGGGGGAGGGGCATAGAGGGTGGGAGAAGAAGAATGGGTTGTCAGTGACGAGTTCAACCCGGAGTTTATCCCATGCACCATGAGATCATGACCTGAGCCGAAATCAAGAGTCAGACGCTTCCCTGAGCCACCCAGGAGCACCCAGACCCTAATTTTAAGGACTCTCTTAGCACTGCTTCCTTCACTTTGGAATCTTCTCTCACAGGTGTACCTCATTTTATTATGCTTTGCAGATAATTGCGTGTTTTGGTTTGCTTTGCTTTGCTTTTTACAAACTGAAGGTTTGCGGCAACCCTGTCTCCAGCAAGTCTGTTGGTGCCATTTTTCCAAGAGGGCTTGCTTACTTCATACCCCTGGGTCACATCTTGGTAGCTCTCACAGTGTTTCAAACTTATTCAGCGTTGTTAAATTTGTTATGGTGACCTGTGATTACAATTCACTGAAAGCTCAGAAGGTAGCATCTTTTAGTGATAATGTATTTTTTAATGAAGCGATCGATGGGCATTGTTTTGGTTTTTAGACGTAATACTATTGCACGCTTAGTAGACTACGGTATAGTGTAAACATGACTCCTATATACACTGGGAAACCAAAAAATTCGTTTGACTCACTTTATGGTGAGATACGCTCGATCACAGCGGCCTGGAACTGAACACTCCATATCTCTGAGGTGAGCCTGTACCGTGCCGTGGGACCGCAAGCCCAAGCCCTGCTGGCCACCAGACCATCAATGCCGTCCTTCCCAGAGATGCTCCCAACAGCCATCCCCCCTCACTCCCCGCCCTGCCACCAGACAGCTTTAGGTCAGAAAATAATTCACATTCAAGACTGGGTGTTTTTCAAGTGGCTGCCCCTGCATCGGGCCCTGGAGTGAGTGAGCCCACGTGAGCCTTTGAGAGGTACTTCACAGTTTGCCTGGGCCGTTTGGATCTCAGGGAGGCGGGCCCCACTGGTTTTCAAGGCCAGATGTTTCAGGAGCTCAGGTGCAAGTCTTAAAAGTTGGGGTGCCTGATGCAGGGTATGAACCCTTCACTCCTGAGGGAGAAGCTCCAGGGTTTTGAGTTCTCTCCCAGTTGTGGGTCTCCTCAGGGTTGAGGGGTATGGCAGGACTGAGTCACAGCCTCTCCTGCCTACCTCAGATGTGTCCCTTTTCACATTTTCCCCGTGGGAAGGAACCGCTCCACAGCTGTCAGGTGTTTCGCAGAGGTGGTTGTTCCATACGTGGCCGTATATTTCATGTGTCCTGGGAGGAGGTGAGTTCATGGTCTTCTATGTCGCCATCTCGGACTGCCTTTCCTGGATATCTTCTTTAATATCTCAGAGACACAAAGAGCTTTTCAATAGGAAAAAGGAATGATCACAGAAATAGAGACTTCTCTCATTATTCTACTGTTCTCTTAAGTCAAGGGAATGTGCAGAGAGCTAGCTAATAATGAAGACCTATTATATGCCTGTCACTGCATGAGGCATTTTTTATACTCAATCCCCACTTTAACACGCTGGTTTGAGGACTCACGTGTCTAATTCTAAAAGTGGGAAAACTGAGTCTCGGGAAGGTGAAGAAACTTACCCAAGACTTAGTTTTTTGTTTTTAAATGCTTGCATTTTCTATTTCATCCACATCAAAACTTCGCTCTATTGTTTCTTTGGATCCCCTTTATCTTCACGGCTCAACTTCCTTTCTTTAAGGAGACAAATCTTGGGGCCCCTGGGTGGCTCAGTCAGTTAAGCGTCCAACTTTGGCTCAGGTCATGATCTCACCATTCCTGGGTTCAAGCCCTGCGTCGGGCTCTGTGCTGACAGCTCAGAGCCTGGAACCTGCTTTCAGATTTTGTGTCTTCCTCTCTCTCTGTCCCTCCCTTGCTCATGCTCTCTCCCTCTCTCTCAAATAAACATTTAAAAAATTTTTAAAAATAAATAGACAAATCTTACTCTTTCCATTTGGACTCATCCTTGTAGGCTGCCCATTCCTTTCTGAGGTTGTTTCCAGGTTTGGGTTAACCTAAAGAGACCCTGACAGTGGAATGACTTCATCCTACGGTTAGCCAGGAGACCAGCTCCACTCCGTAGTGGGGGGAAGGGGATGTCCTAGATCCCAACCCCTGTGACTCTAGTGGAGCAATCAGTCAGTTGCCAGGACCCAGACCTTGAGGTGAAAGGAACGGTGGGGATTATATCCTATGGGATTCTGCCTAAGAGATTCATTGGCCTTCAGCACTATTTTCCTTCTAGTCCTTCCCGTTTCACTTAAGAAGATGGGTGGGACTAGAACAGCATACAGGTTTTTGTTTTTTTTGTTTTTTTGTTTTTTTTTTTTTTTTGAGAATGGACTACTGTGTTTGAAGTGCCATGTGGAAGGTTCTGGTTTAGTGTTAATCCTGGAGGATTCTTCCACTGGCCCTGTTTGTCCGCAGCCAGGTTTCTTGTCTCTGGCACTCCAGGTCAACCTAAAACATGGCAGAGTATTTACAGTGATCAAGCTAAAGGAGCTCTCAAATTTCCATGTAAATGGAACGGAAGACTGGAACTTTCCTACCTATACTTTGGGTGGTACAAAATGCCCACATTCCTGTAGTCCCGCTTCTGCAGACCAAGGCAAACAGATTGTCCTTTGAATGTCTCAAAAGCTCTTTATTTTTTTTCTTGTAATGCCAAATGCAATATTTGTTTGAAAAGACTACACCAGAAGTTTCCCAGCTGAGAAAACAGGCTTGTGAAAAATGGTTTCAGAAAATGAAATAAACCATGCAAAAGTTGTTCAGGGTGTGTTTGAAATGAACATCTGGATATGAACTACTAAATTACCTCCTTCCTCCTCCTCCTCTTTCTCACAGCTGTTTGAAAGAGTCCTGAGGGCAGGGAAACAGGTCAATGGACCAAATTGCACCTTTCCCCGACTTCTGATCCCTTTTGCACCTATGCAAGGAATCTAATGCACATGTGTGTTTAATAAGTGGGCACAAATACAAGACAAAAATTATCTCAATTCCTGTTGACTCTCTACAGCAATACCAAAGGAAAATAAACTCTGGATTTTAAAATTTCTCAAACAAAACTTATGGTTCCAATAAAATATCACTTTTCAGTTGACTTTTTTATATCAAGAGCTGAACAGACCACTCATTTCTCTTCATTTCTTCAGAAAGAAGGAATGATTATTACGTCACACTTTCCCCAAAGTCAGGAAAGTCCAGTTCCCAAAGCCCTGCCTTTTAACTCATGATGGAGGCACATGAGAAGTTCTGCATGTCCGTGCCGTCACGCAGCCCCCTCCATAGCCACCTCTTCGACACACGCATCTAAAGAAGTACGTTGGGAAAGAACAAGTTGACGTTTGTCGATCTTCACGAGACTATCAGTGGCCACAACTAACGCAGAAAATATGAAACAATTGCCTCATGTTAGAAGAACGTGTAGGCGAGTCTTTGGGGAGACATGATAGATGTTTTCACATAGGAGGAGGCTGGCTGGTGAACTCTGTACTGTCAGAGGCCAAAACGGGCCTGATGAGAAAAGGAGACGCCATACGGAAGCAGGTTTTAGCCTCTGTTTCAAGTGTCTGTTTCCGCTACAGCCTCTCCTCCTTTCTAGGATAGGAAAGGAGCCTCGCTCACCCTTGGATCCTGGTGCTGTGCGGTCAACTGTATACAGTGCATTACAGGTGCTCCTGTGATGGACGAACGCCTAACCGACTGAATGCAATTCCTAGTTTAGGTTTTCCAGAAGAAACAGGAGAAAACTCCCTTACGAATACACGGATGAATATTTGCAGGGAAAGTTGGAGAAGGCGTTGGGAGCACACTTCTGAGGTCAGATGGACTCCAAGGCTCTCCCATGGTTTGGAGTCTGAAATTCTATGTGCTCCTTCTGTATTGTTTAGAAGGAGATGTCCATCCACATGCCAGGGCTCAATCTCAGCCATCCTCCTTTCTTATATCCCCTAGGCTCTACTCGACACTGAGCTGGTTCTTGGCTAAGACCACTGTAGAAGGAGTCTTTGAACTTGACTCAAAGCTGCATGCCTCTAATCTAGGCATCTCTTTCCAGCTGATTTTATTTTGTTTCGACCTCTTGTTCTGTACCAAGAAAACTGTGCATAGTAGTGGATACCTACTGGGAAGCTGTTAAATTGCATGGCAAAGAGAAATTACCCAGCCCAGGAGATCAGAGAAGGCTTCCCTGAAGAAGCAGTGTTTGAGGCAAACAAAAGCAATGTAGATGAAGAAAGCATCCAGGAAAAGGGGCTTGGAGTACAAAAGATCATGAATGATACCGCACTGAGCAGGGGTACTATAAGCAGCTGTGGCTGGAGAATAGAACACCAGGGAGAGAATGTGTGATGGGAAGTGGGGAGCGGAGGCCATGGTGGGGAGTCTGTGTAAGTTCCCCTAACTCGCACTTGACAATAATCCAGCCCAAATGGATGGCGTTTACTTCTCAGGTCAATGCCATTCATCAGGCTGTTCCGTCTGCATAGTACCCTTCTAATTTCTACCTGTTTAACATTTTCTCTCTCCTCGAAAGCAACCCTAATGCTCCCTTCTCCGGGAGCCTTTGATGATTTCCTCCAGTGGACACACTTCCCCCCATGGGTGTTTGTACCTCTCAGAGCACTTCCACATTCTGCTTCTCTGCTGGCTGGACTTGTGACATTCCATCCCAGACACCTTGAGCTTCATGACAGCAGGGGGTAACTCCTACCGCTCTTCCTGCCCTGGTCGACTCAGTAAATATTTGTTGATGAGCTGCGGACAACATTCTGCTCAAAATAGAGTGTTAGTCAGGAGGCGCGTGGGCCAGGCTTCTTAGGTTAGAATCTGGACACCGTGACCTGTTCGATGTGGAATCTTGGGCAAGTTGCTTCATTTCTTCCAGTGTCATTTTCTTCAACTGCAAAGTAGGGGTGGTGACAACACCTATCCCCTAGGAATTGCAGGAGCATTAAAAATAACATTTGCGAATAACTTGGCCAAATGCTCAGATATGTTAGTCATGATAAAATCCCGAGGAAAGATTACAGAGACTCAATTGTCAAGCCTGATTCACGCTCATTTTTTTTTCCAGTTAAGTCAACATCTTCAGAGGATTTTATATGTCTTATGTCCCATTCTAGTGTCTGTGTCCTCAGCCAGCCTACAAGAATGCAAATCGGGAACTGACATCAAACATTACATTAGTTGCAGGTGTACAATATAAAGGCTTGATATTTGTATATACTGCAAAATGATCACCAATAGTTACAGATTTTTTTCCTTGTGACGAGGACATTTAAGATCTACTTTTTTAGCCACCTGCAAGTATGCAATATAGTATTACTAACGGAAGTCACCATGCTGTACATTATATCCCCGGGACTTACACATTTTCTAACTGGAAGTTTATACCCTTTGATGATCTCACTTGTATGTGGAATCCTAAAAAGAAAAATCTGAGCTCATACAGAGACCAGACAGATACACAGAGCCTAGGTTGTGATTCCTCACGTGCATGTACAAACAAAAGTTGAGCGAAAGGAACAAGCTGAGTGAAATCCCGGGCACACGAGGGTAAGGGATGCTTGAGAAACGGTGAAAAGCACTTCTTACTGGAGCCCCCGTTCTGCCTCCTGGTCTGTATTCCCTGTCGCCATCTGAAACTGGGTCTTCCGCAAGTGACTGGTTTGCCCCCAGTGGATTGTATCCCATCCAGTCTCTCATTGTAGTGTACCTAGGTGTATAAATTACACAGTGACTATGTAATGTGTAACTAGGACACTTTTGCGGGGGGTGGGGGGGATAGGCGGAGGGTGCTCCGTTGAACTTTACACTGGGACCGCAGATGTGAATTGGGACAGTCACGGGCAGTTCAAGCTGTGCAATCGTCTAAGTTAGAACCAGCAATCATGCTGACTTGGGTCACACAGCCTTCTGCGTCTTTCAAGTTCAGACCTCTAGCTCCCAACCAAAAAAGAGTAAAGGTTTTTTTTTGATCCACACTATTTTTAATTGTATCAGAACATTTTCAACTCAGTGTTGCACATAGGTTTCCTGGAAGGCTATGTCAATATATTGTGAAACATCTGGATCTTTGCATATTCGGATGTTGGACTATAATGAGCAGTTTTCATCCCAAATCTTTAGAGTCATGTAGATAAACCGATTGGTTTCGATTCAGGGAACTTAACTGCCAGCTTCAATTAGCCTGGGTACTTTAATATATTCTTTTTTCTAACATAGTAGGCAACTTCAATAAATTATTATTTATAGAGTACTTATTAAAATGCTACAGGGAAATCGTTCCTGGAAACATCTCGCTGTGTAACTGTAAATGATCAAGCCCTTACTTGCTGATTGAGTGTTTGAGGACTGAAGTCAGATCATAGGATCACAGCTACTCATGCCTGAAGACCTCAGACAGCACCCACGCCAACTCTGCATCCAATCCCTGAACCCCTTCGACAACATCACTGCTAGATAGGTGCCCAGGAAATATTTGATGTCTTGTTGATGGAGGGATGCATTTCTGCTCAAAGTAGCCCTTTCCATTGCTGGGTGGCTTTGCCAGATACAAAATCTTGCCTGGTTTTAAGTGGAAATCAGCTTCCCAAATTTCCATGCACTGAGCCCCATTCTCTAATAGGAACTCCATTCTCTGACAAAACGAATCTCCTTCAGCCCCTTTCTGTTCTCCCATCATGAGAGGTAGTGCAGACCTGCATCATCTGAGCCAGTAAGAAACAAGCACAGCCCATGAAGTGAAAGACAGTACAGCAAAGTGGTTTATCCCATCCACTAGGGCCAACATGCTTGAGTTTGAATCCTGGCTCCACCTGTAACAAGGCGAGGCATTTAACCTCAAGGAATCTTAGTTTTCCCATATGTCCAATGGGAGATGTTCCTGGGTATCTTCTTGAGGCATTCTTGAAAGATTATAGGAGGTGGTGTAGGTAAAGTCCTTAGAATAGTGTCTCCTGGCACATAGTAAACACTTCATAGACTATTATCATATAGAATCCCAGCAAATAGAGTCTGGAAACCATCCTTCAGTTGTAAAATCACTGCTCGGTGGGTCAGAAGTTATTAATGGACACTTTGTGACCTAAGATGCAGCCTCCTCAGCAAACTCCACCAAGCATTCCTAGTTCTTTAGATTGAATCATACATTACTTTTTGGAGGGGATAAATCCTGGCAGTTAAGAGTCAGGGCCTGGGAAATTGTATTCGGCACTGGATATACATTCAATTGATGGGACAGGTTTGTTTATTTTTTAATAGCCGTGAAATGAGAAATACTGAGGGTTCAGAAATGGATATTTTCCCAAAGCTCCTCATGAAATGTGAATGTGCACTCAGATTAAGAACAACAGACTTAACGTGAGACTCCGTGGGTCAGGATCTGGGTTCCTTCAGTAACCAGCTGTACAACTGTGGGGAAGTTTCTTCATTTCTTCAGGCCTCTGTTTCCACATCTGTAAAATGGAGATAAAAATAAAAGTTCCTTCCTCATAAAGCTGTAATGACCCTTAAAGGAACTAGCACATATGGAGAGAAGAGTGCTCATTGGGTATTTATTCTATTTGTTTCACTATAATAAGTATCTTCCGTTCTTAATTCTTACCCCATCTCCGTCTATCACCTTTGCCTCAACCTTTTGGCAGGTGTCAAAGAGTACCGAGCACCCTCTTGGCTATAGGTACAACCCAAGGTCCAAGACTAGGATCTATCAAGAAACCCTTTCCTAGCCAGGGTGCACTTCAGGCTGATGGTGGCCCAGTTTTCTTTGAGTAATTAAGAATGATTTGCATTTATACAGCACTGGAATAGACCTGGGTCCCTAGTGGCAAAGCAATTAGGAGAGATGACAGCATGATTATTGTCTTCGGCTATGGCTTGTATCAGCATTAGAATCATCTGGGTGGTATCTGTCACTTAAGGATCTGCTTCAAGATTGGCAGAAGGGCTCTACATACCTGCTGCTCACACTGTGGGACCCAGACCAGCAGCATGGGCATCACCTGTGAACTTGTTAGGTCTACAGAGTCACTGGTCTCACCTTAGACCCACCAAATCAGAAAGGGTCTAGTTCACTGAATCCCCAGGTGGTCAATGTGCCCATTAAGGTTCAGAAGCATGATTCTTCATCAGCATTGAGACGAATTCATACCCAAAGTTTGTGACATGTTCCAGAAACCTTCATTCTACCACCCACCAAAAATGAGGCCTAGATAAAGCTCTTCACAGCCCTTGAATCACAGCCCCTATAAGTTAGCAGCTCTCTCCATCTCCCCACCATCCTGTACCACTGGTTTAGCACTTATATAAATGCCTTCTTTGAGTTATTTTCTGGTTTGGATTTTCTACCTGATCCTTGGTCCTTGTTGAGAAACAGCAATATTTGGCATAATGGAGGCCCCCCTAAGACCTGTTCACTATTCTAGACATAGAAAGAAGGTGTGCTGTTAGTTATTCCAGCTTCTATCACTGATTGGTATCCCTTTCCTATGATGTTCCATTCTGGGGAATGCCATCTTCAGGAAGGGTTTGGAGCCGGAATTCCTACAGAAACAGAGAAGTCTGGCCTCAGGTAATATGTGCTAAAGGCTTTCACTAAACAAACAGACAAATAAACAGAAAACCCAGAGTAAAGTCAGAAAAGAGTTTGCCCCAATTATCATTTGGCTTTATGTTGACATCAATACATAATGAGATCCCTGATTTCACTGGATTTCAAATAGCTGGAGAAAAGATGGAAGGGGGTTAGTGAATAAAATTCTGGGATAAGTCTTGGGGTGTAAGAGGCACACACACACACACACAAACACACATACACATATTGAACATCTATCATTATGCCGGACAATGTGGATCCAAAGATGAGCAAAACCAAGTCCTGTCTTCATCTCTCACCCTTGGCCCTTGTGGAACCTTGAGAGAAAATAGACATGGTCAAATAACCACCAAAGTATGTGTTACATCCTAACAGCGATCACCACCCATAAAATTGAGGCACAAGTGCCTTGAGAACGTAAAAAAAAGGAGACGGATCTATTCAGGACGTTTCCTCTGAAGAAGCAACAAAACTGTAGGGTGGGGAGGGTTCAGAAGGACAAGGCGGGTGTGACAGGGAGGGGTGGCCCAGCTGGTGCTAATGTTGTGTGACCAGGGAAATCTGTGCCCCTTGAGGAACTGAAACAAGCTGGAGTGCTTGGAGCCCCGAGGAGAGAAGGAAGGGGAAGGAGGATTGAGAAAGCTGAGGCTGGAATGATGGTGGACGCGCTTTGGTCCTCGACCTGAGAGCACTGGGAAGAAATGAAGGGGGCAACGGGGCCATATTTGTGTTCCCCAAATAGTGATTTTTTTTCTACCAACATGGAGAACAGATTGGAGAGGGACAAGAAAGGATGTGAGGAGCAGACCGATTAGGATTACATCACGGCCCCCCGGGGTAGGGACATGGCACCTGGATTGTGAAGGTGGTAGGGGCGGTGAAGAGAAGTGGGATATTCCAAGAAATAGGTGGGAAAATGGAAAGGACTCAGGTTAGTTTGGCGGGCAGGAGCAGGGGAGAGGGAGGTGTTAAGGATCACAGTTTGCTGAAGTTCCTAGATGCTGTTCTTTTGGCTAAGGCGGGGAGTGCTGGGCGGATATCGGATGGGGAGGTTGGGTGGGTCATGAGTTACATTTTGAACATTTTGAGTTGGAAGCCTTCCCTGACCTCCCAGACAAAGCTATGCAGGACTGGAGTGTGGATGAGAGTCCTCGGCTGGAGGGGACTATTTTATAATAATAATTTAAAAAGTAGAAATAACAAATGTTACCATTCATTGAATACTTACTCAGTGCCAAGGCTAACCATCCATTATCTAATTTAATCTCGCAGGACTCCATGAAATGACTGATCATCCCCATGTTACAGATGAGGAAGTGGAGGCCCAGAGACGGCGTCCTGTGCAAGCTGTTAAGCACTGTGTCACACTGCCCCCTGCTGAGCACCTACTAAGTGCCAGGCTCTTAGAAAACGATGGTGTTTAAGACCTCTCCAAGGAGGAGCTTCTATTCTGGTAAGGTAAGTTCACGGATGTGTGTGTCTTCCCTAGCAAACTAAAGGAGGAGAAGCCCCGAGGTAGGAATTTCTGCCTTTTGTCAAAAATACGGTCACTCGCCTACAAGCCACATCCCTCTGGCATTCACGTGCACAGATTCGGGGCATGCCCCTGCCTTCTCTCTAAACTTTTTGTTCAGAAACTGAAAGAACAATTTTGGGTTGTTTCTGCTCCCTGGTTTTAGGTTGCCTAAGGGCAGGTAAGTTAAGTAAGAAGAGTTTCACCATGCATCCACCGGGCAACCCACCCCCGTTAGCCTTTGATTTCAGGGTCTCAGACACACAGGAGGGGAGGGCAGCCCCACACTGCTCTCCTTTTTGTAAGGCTCTTTATTTGCCGCGAGCGGCTTCTTGTGTTTACCTGTCTGGGCATTGTGCTGAGGACTGTGAGAATGACACTCCTCAAGCCAGCTCTGAGATGGAAACAGACTCACCACAGCAGCTAAAGAAAGAACGTGTATGCAAAATGATCTCTTCCAGCACGTTCTGCTTTTGCCCAGGCGTTGCACATAAGCATGGAAGAATTTTACTGCTCCTGTTACCCAGAAGAGCTTGAGATTTGAAACTGGGAACCTTTCCAGAGCTTACATGGAACGGAGCATACAGATCAGTACTGAAAACATAAATCACTCTTCAACCCTTGATTCTTATTATTTTAGTAACAATAGTCTAGTTGAAATTTAACACTCTGCGCCTCCGTGTGTGTGCGTGTGTGTGTGCGTGTGTGTGTGTGTGTGTGTGCGTGTGTGTGTGTGTGTACAGGAAAATAAATACATTTTCAATAATCTGCTTTGGATTTAACTAAACCTCAACTTTATCTATTGTCAGGTGTGCTTCTGCTGTTGAAATAATATCAATCTCCTAAAAAACAAAAAAACAAAACAAAACAAAAAAACCTGGGGTCCCTGGGTGGCTCAGTCCATTAAGTGTCCGACTTTGGCTTATGTCATGATCTTGTGGTTTGTGGGTTTGAGCCCCGCCTTGGGCTCTGTGCTGACAGCTTGGAGCCTGGAGCCCTCTTTGGATACTGTGCTTCCATCTCTCTCTGCTCTCTCTCTCTCTCTCTCTCTCTCTCAAAAAAATGATTTAAGGGGCGCCTGGGTGGCTCAGTCGGTTAAGCGTCCGACTTCAGCCAGGTCACCATCTCGCGGTCCGGGAGTTCGAGCCCCGCGTCCGGCTCTGGGCTGATGGCTCAGAGCCTGGAGCCTGTTTCCGATTCTGTGTCACCCTCTCTCTCTGCTCCTCCCCCGTTCATGCTCTGTCTCTCTCTGTCCCAAAAATAAATAAACGTTGAAAAAAAAAATTAAAAAAATAAATAAATGATTTAAAAAATTTTTTAAAAAAGCCTATTTAGGTTTGGTACAAGTGATGATAATTAGTACCAATTCGGGAAGTGAGAAGTCCCAAGCAAGTGTGCCCCTTACTGTGTTTCACTTTTACACACACGATAAAACTCTTCTTTCTTGTATAGAGTCATGCTTTTCATATTTTGTGATTTTCCTTAAACGTATATCCCAGATCATAAGAGAAATGGTATTTGGATTATCCAGTGTGAGGCAATTCAGAACAATGCCGTATTTGAGCAGATAATCAATGCTACCCTCAAGGACTGTCTGAGGTTATGGGCCTTTTGCAAACAACAGAGAATACGTAAACCCGAGCCCAGAGGGGAGCATTTCATTTTGAGCGTATTTTTCCAGAAATATTATTATGATTTAGTTTTACTCAGAGAGTAAAATACATTCATCAGAAGTCTTTGGACTATTAGGGGGAAATCGAGAACAGTCCTGTTGGGAGGGTGTGGAAATAACTGTTAGCAGTTCTCTCCATGGCACCTCAAAGCAGAGTTTAGGATAACTCATCCCCCCCCCCCATCATATAATTGTCCACACATTCGTGTGCAATAATGTTAATGACATCAAACCCAGATTAAAAGCAATTCTAGGAATTTCTGTATTTCTACCTGAGGCAGTTCCTTCTCCTGTGCCCTGGATGACATTAATTTCTGCTTTTTCAATAACTTTGCACTCTCTAGACTATGGATCTTTCCAGAATATCATTTGCTCAACAAATGATTCTGAAAATCAAAAAAAAAAAAAAAATTCTTAAAAAAAAAAATCTTCCCTGATTTTACTTCCCCATTAACTCTTGTGCCGCGTGCCCTCTGCGAACAGCAACATTTCTCAAAAAGTGGCCGACACAACTAACACCCGTTTCCGAAGACTACTCACTTCTCCAAACTTACCGAATTTGGCTTTCATTCTTATCAGTCTAGGAAATAGTCTCTTTTCACCACCACGAGGGGGTCCGTACCACTAAATAAAATGGACACCTTCGATCTCTTTTTCATGTGTTTACTTATCCACGTGTTTACGGAGTGCCTACTACGTGCCCAAGTTCTGTTCCAGGTATTGGGGACACGGCAGTGAAGAAAACTGACAGGAAAACCGTTCTTTTGGACTTCACCGTTGTAGTGGAGATTACGGATAATAAACTTAAGAAGTAAACTTGCATCTTCTGTATCAGTGAGGGATCACTCACCAGACTTCAAGAAACTTGGCGATTTCCTGCTGGGGACACTCTTGGCTTCTGTGATCCAAACTCCTGTGTCTCCTCTTCCCAATCTGGTTGATTTTTTTTTCTTCAGTCTTTGTCAACTCTTTTTTGCCTTTTTTTGTCGGTTACACCATCCTGGACTCCCTCAGGATTTTGCTTTAATTTACTTCTTTGTATTCTTTCATTCATTTCTTTGGCCCTCACTTGTGTATGTTCTATTTTATTCCTAGGTGATTAAAAAAAATACTCCCCATCGTTTTAGCCACCACCAGACCCCAGTGATGCTAAAACTGATGAATCAAAACCCAGAAATGGTTGTAACGGGTTTATTGCAAAGCTAAGGAGGCTGTACTTCTGTCAAGCCATTCTCTTCAGGGGCCTCTGTGAGTGTTGCAAGTTCCCAGGGATTCTATAACATCTCAGGTGTGAAGGGAAATAGAAGTTACAACCAGGGAGCATTTCCTTGGAAGCATTCCTGGAAAATTGCCTAAAGAAATCTCAGAAGGAAAGAAACTGAATCTTCAGGATTATAATCATTTGTTGTGACTTCTTTTCCCACTCCAAATAAATACTACCTTTTATACCTAAATTTGTGCTTGTAATTTGGTTCGTTTTTTTTTTTCTGAAAGATGGTCCCCCAAATTGCATAAACTTTAGGCCCCATAAAAACTGGATCCTTCCCTGTCCAGAACTGGCCTCTCTTCTGAGGTCTAGTTAGTGCCAAAGTCTTTTTAAGTTTCTACTCATTCCATCATTAGCCTCTAATCCACTCCAGAATTCCTTTCTTGCTTCCTAGATTATTATAATATCTGTCTACTTGGTCTTTTCAATCACAGGGAAGCTCCCAACTATTTTCTCTACACTTTGTCAGCTAAATACAATCTTCAAAGTACAATTTATTTATTTATTTTTTAAAAACAATTTAAATGTTTTTATTTAGCTGAGAGAGAGAGAGAGAGAGAGAGAGAGAGAGCATGAGCAGGGGAGGGGCAGAGAGGGGGAAGCCACAGAATCTGAAGCAGGCTCCGGGCCCCGAACTGTCAGCACAGAGCCCGATGCGAGGCTCGAACTCTTGAACCGCGAGATCATGACCTGAGCCCAGGTTGGACACTTAACCAACTGAGCCGCCCAGGCGCCCCAATTTATTTATTTATCTTTAAAGATTTTATTTTTTAAAGTAATCTCCACACCCAACACAAGGCTCGGACTCACAGCCCCAAGATCAAAAGTCACACGCTCCGCCAGCCGGGCCAGCCAGGCGCCCCACCAATGTAAACCTTTATAAACAGAAATCTTCAGTGCTACTTGCATCTCAGAGCTCCTCAGCAGTCATCCATTGTTCTTAGAACCCAAGGACTTACATTAAATCCAATATTTTTAACACTGCACCCACGTGCTGTGGGGTCTCGCCCTTGCTTCCATCCCCATTCTCGTTCCTGTCTCCCCCTCGATGAACTGGTAGGTCTTTCCTCGTTTCCTCCCAAAGATAGCATTCACTCCTCCGCTGGGATTGTGCTCCATGATCTTTCCACTTGTTGGGACTCTTTTCTGCAAGATTTTCACCTGGCTAGCTCTTAAGATCTTGCCTTAAACATCTTCTCTTTAGAGAATCCCTCAGCCCCTAGAGGCAGGGATAGAATGTGCTTCACTAAAAATATATGGGATAAGGAGGAGGTGAGTGGCATACAAAGCAGGAGCAGGTTGCCACTGCCACAAGAAGGTAGATGAACCCAAGGGAGAAAGGCTGAAATAAACTGGTGTAGACGGCTGCGTTTATCATGCCCGGTTTCTTCTTCATCTAGGGTACATAGCCCTGTGACTGAGGTCTCAGTGGTGGAATGAGAGCGGTTCAGATCTGGCCCCATGCAATCCTCCAAGCCCGTTCTCTCTTCCCTTATCTTCTGGCAGGATGCAGGCGATCTACTGTTAAGACTCGGGGGCCCTAGAACTGCATGGAAGACCACCTTCCAGATACCCAACTGAACTTTTGATGGTCAAGAAACAGACTTCAGGGGTACCTGGGTGGCTCAGTCAGTTGAGCGTCCAGATCTTGGTTTTGGCTCAGGTAATGAATGGTCTCACGGTTCCTGGGTTTGAGCCCCACATCAGGCTCTGTGCTTATGGTGTGGACCCTGCTTGGGATTCGTTCTCTCTCCCTTTCTCTCTCTGCCCCTCCCCCACCTGTGGACGCTCTCTCTCTCTCTCTCTCTCTCTCTCTCTCTCAAAATAAATAA
>NW_024412427.1:6706938-6739382 GCF_014898765.1 Herpailurus yagouaroundi
TTAGTATCACTTGTAATAACCTCAAACAAATTAAGAAAGAAGCACCCACTGTATGCCCTCATCCCATTTCACTTTCTGTTCAAGTGGAAATGTTTGGTTTAACCTCCCATAACCCTACATGGATATGAACTGGCTCAAAGAACTCATCTGAAAGGCCCACTGGACTATACCCTTGCAGAAATCCCAAGACTCAAAGGATTGTTCGTTTTGATGGGCAATAGACGTAGTGGTTAAAAGCTAGGACTTTGGAATCTTTCACAAGCGGACTAATGCATTGTGGCCTGACTGCATGCATGATCGCTGTCCTTTACTTTGTAGTCCCTTCACTTGTTGGCTTGGGTTCAACCATGTGACTTCCTTGGTTACTGAGTTATTTGCAAACCTGATGCAAGCGACATCTTGAAACGCACATTCATATTCCTCCTTTCTCCTTTCTTTTGCCCAAGTGGGCTGCTTCATTCTCATACTTGTTTCTTTCCAGAAGCAGGTGCTGTTCTAAGCTCCTGGAAGAATGTGAGGGATACATGGAGAAAAGCCAAGGTCATCTTAGACGACTTGATAGCTAGCTGACTCCCCCACTCCCCCGAAAAGTGAGAAATCCCAGCCGAGATTAGCAGAGTCACCTACCTAGCTCCCAGTTGACTTCGGAGACATGAGTGAACCAGGCAAGACCAGAAGAGTGTAGCCTCCTCGAACCTCATTAACAATACATGACTATTGGTTTGAGCCAGTAAGTTTGGGTGGCTTGTTGCAGGGTATTATGGAAGTGATAGATCAGGGTGAAATAGGTCCAAGTGAAAATCCCAGGGCTGACCTTTTTTAGCTCTAGGACCTTTGACAAGTTACTTAATCTCTCTGCCTCAAGTTTTGCGTCCAATAAATGGGATCTGGCAGTGTTTATTTCAAAACACTGTTGTGAAAAGTGATCAAGTTGGTGGGTGAAAAACACAGCGCTTAGTTATCGGTGTGTTGAAGAAATCAGTAAATCTTAGATGTGATGTATAGGAGACGTGAAGGCAGAGGAGAAGGAAAAATAGAAGGGCAGTGAGATCTTCTGTGGGTCAAAAGTTTGGGTTGCTCAGCATTCTGGGTATCTAAGAGGAAAAAAAAAACCATTGAGATATATAAACCATTAGGCAGCCCATCCATTCATTACTGAATAAACTAAGCTCTGTGTTTTATAAGATGTGTCACTGGGAGGTTGGTATGCTTAGTCCTTGTGAGCTTACTCCCTTGGAAGACATTCTTCACCAAATCTTGCTTCCAGATTTTACCTTTGGTATGTATCAAAGCTGTTTCCTCAAATAACCGCCTAAAAACCACTTTTGTCTTGGTTCCAATGTTGCCATAAGGGTGTTTTCCATTTTACCTCTCAATACCCCCGTTAGAAGTTGTCACATAACATACTTCTTTGCAATATAGCAAAATACAGAGAAAGAAATGGGGCTTATTATATCTCCCTAGGAATCAACTTATGCCCTCCTTTTTGATAGACTTTCCTCTTAACCCTGACCACCAGGAAGCTCAAATATATTACTCATCATAACAACTACATTACTCTTAAGTTTAGCATTCTGTCTAATTCTCCAAAGATTCTGGTTTCTTACGAATACAGAGTTTCTCTAATGCTCTTTCTTATATGTCATATGTTTTAGCCACCTCAAGTTGTGCATAAGCAAATGGGCCTTTTCTAGTGTGTGACAACAGTCTAGAACCAAATGTTCACAAACATTTGTAAAATCTAGATGAGAAGCTGTTTCCTAAGGGCCTCAGCTCAATCTCTGAAACCTGTTTTATGGTCGCTCAGCCTTGGTTTTGGAAAAGTCATCAGGTTGCTAAACTGCTTTGGCGATCATAAAACAAAGTTTTCTCCTAAACAGAGGAAAAGGCTCCACGAAGGAAAAACTTGTTCACAGAACACAGAGTGAGAAAAGGCCCCTCAGAAGCCTTGCTGGCATCAGTCCCAAGCTCATGTTACCAGGAATATTTACATTAAAAATATATCTCCAGCTTGACCAGCAGCTCTGAGGTCAAGCTCAAAATCCTGCCTGGGAGTTCTTTGGTTTTATTACCATTTGTCAGCTCAAGCTTTGGCTATGATTTCCCTGCCTTCTGAGGCATGAAGGCAAACAGAGCAGAGCGAGGGCTGGGAATAGCAGCCCCGAAAGTGTGAGGTGGGGATGAGGGGCTTCTGAGGTTTTTCAGCAGGAAGTATCTGGTTGAAGTCCTCTTGGCCAAGAACTTTCCTTTTACATACCGGTCTTTTTATATGCAAGGAAATGCCCACAAGGGAGGTTAGTAGGACTAAGTAGGCAAAAAGATTGCCTTCTTTTCTGAGACCTTCTCCTAGAGATAAACTTACTTGGTCCCCTTTCCCCACCCATCCGGAACCGCCCCGCCCCCCCCCGCCCCGAGAGGCCTCACCAGCTGGAGGAGTGAGAAGGAGAGATTTATGAAGTTTCCTTTGTAATTAGAGCTATAATTGTATTTTGATTTTCACTAGGTTGCTACTCAGCCTGACATTAACAAACACCTGCTGGAGAAACGTGTAAAATATAATTTTATTCTTCACATTGTTTTGTTTTAAAATAGTTCAAGGATCTATGATTAAAGAAAAATTAAGTGAATAAATAAACCATTCTAATTTCAGTCCCTCTCAATAACAATACCAGCCAAGGTAATTCTGTGAGAGACATAGTACAGGAAAAAAAAAAAAGATTATTGTCACACAGAATTGAGGTCAAATAATTCCATCACGTTGCAGTAACATATAAATAGATTTCCAGCTCTTACCCACATTCCAGTCCTGGTTCTGAACATCTTGTCCCAAGTCATGCCTCACCTTTTACTCAGTGAAGCTTCCAGGCTTCTTAGTGGATTGCTTTTTCACCAGTGTTAGTTACCTTTTGTAGTTTGGATTTGACCTTAGGGCAGTAATTACCTTTTGATCTTTCACTGCTGCATTCAAATCTATTTTCCAGTTCATGGATTCTCTCTTCAGCTGTGTCTATTCTGGTATTTAATTTGTTCATTAAGGCATTTTAAAAAATTTGTTTTCTCTATTTTTTCCTAGAAGTATTATTTGGCTCTTTTACAAATATGCTATTTTTTATAGCATGTTCCCATCGTGTTTCTTATTATGTCATTTCATCTTTAATCACATTTAAAATTATCTGATAGAATATTGCAGATTATCATCGTCCACTCAAATCTTAGAGTTACCTGTGTATGTTGCAGACTCATTGACTCTCCCTTATGAACTTATAGGCTGACTCTTGGTTCCGCCCCTGCTTTGGGCAGCCCCATAGGAAGAACACATTCCCTCTGGGTCGTGATAAGGAGACAGAAAGTTTTTCATTTTACAACACCACAATCCTTCTGGTTTTTCATTTTACAACACCACAATCACATTGATGAGTTGAACACAGACTAGAATGTGGATGTGCAGCTTCATGATTAATAGCTACATCCTCTTAAGATGGCAGGAGAAGCAATAAATAAACAGCACCTAGAAGCTCTTTAGAGCATATAGCCTCAGGTTAATTCTTATAACAGAAAGTATGACCTCCTCCCTTGATGTGCACCAGAGACTTCCCCAGTACATCCTCCATGGAGTGCTCACCAGACTACAAGTGCCTCTTCCTACCACCGTTCCCATGGATGGATGATAGGAAACCTTCTCCCCTGTTTCCAAATATAAGGAAACTAAGGGTCAGAACAATGAAATAATTTTTCAAGGTCATATTAGTAAGTAGAAGCGTTAGAATTTGAACATTCCGATTCCAGGGCCTATGTTTATTTTCCCAGCAGTAGAAATCAGAGGGGAGTGGGCACATAAGCCCACTGAATCAGAGGCCCTCCCAAAAATGAATAGTAAAGGCAAGTTTGCTTTGTGTCTTTTGTTCTATGTTAAAAATGAATATGAGTCTTATATATTAATTCATAAAATTTTGTGTCAGTTTTTTTTTTAATTTTTTTTTAATGTTTATTTATTTTTGAGAGAGAGAGACAGAGCACGAGCAGGGGAGGAGCAGAGAGAAAGGGAGACCCAGAATCCAAAACAGGCTCCAGGCTCCGAGCCGTCAGCACAGAGCCTGATGTGGCGCTCGAACTCACGAACCGTGAGTTCATGACCTCAGCCAACCCGGACGCTCAACCGACTGAGCCACTCAGGCGCCCCTGTGTCCGTTTTAAAGTGAAGAGGAGAAGATATTCTGAGTTAAATTGCCTAGTTTTCATCTTAATCCCTTTGCCTTTGTAGATATTTTTCTCCTTTTTGTTGAGGCCTGAGCTAGCTGCCCTCTAAGAATCCAGGCTCCCTCACCATGATGGTGCTGTTATGGGACTGTGGCTACCTGATCAGGAACGGAACTTCCTGACCCTTTTTGGGTAATATGACTAAGTTCCTTACATCCAAAGGGATATGGGTAGAAGTGACGTTCCGTTTATAATCATGACTTGTAAAAATGCCCCAACTGCAATTTTCCTCCCTCTCCATCTGACACCCCCACGTAGATGGACATGACACCCCCATGTGGATGGATTTCCCAGGCAACCTCGGAAATTATTCTGTAAAGATGGCCAAGCCTGCATCAGCTCAGTCCTTCTCAGGGAACAGAGAAGGACTCGCCTCTTCCTTGCCTCTTCCAGTTTCCCCTGGCTTCTAGCCTTGCTTGGCTTAGAACTCACATCTCTACTGCCCTCTTATAATAACAGGTGATTCGATTTAGGACCCACTTGGATAATACAATATACACCCCCCCACCACCACCACCAAGTCAAGACCCTTAACTTAATCACATCTGCGAAGACCCTTTTTCCTTATAGGGTAACATTTATAGGTCCCAGGGATTAGGACCTGATCTCTTTGGGGGCCATTCAGCCTAGCACACCACCAAAAAACGGCTTGAGTTGACCCAGAACCAAAGACCACGAGGGAGGAAGAGGCTCTTAAAATGGGGAGAATGTTGAATCGGGGGCGACTAAGATCTTCCAGTGACTTCTTCAGTAAGGATCAGAAAATCCAATTTGCACACGCACAAACATGCACACTGGGTGAGGAGAGGGGTTCACAAGCTCTCAGCAGTGGCTCAGGCCGTGCAGAGAGCCTCACGGTTACCCGGTGTGCGCACTGAAGCCCCGAGGACGTCACCGTGGGGGGCTGCAGGCTTACCTCCATCCCCCCCCTGTTACTTACTCGGTCAACAAACGTTATTCAGAACTGTGTTCTATGTGCTGGGGATACATCAAGGGAGCAGCTGAAAGCAAGAGTCCCCATCCTTGTGGCGGGTTTGGCAGCGAATAGGACCCTTGGTTGATGGCGAAGTTAATTGTAAATAAAAACATGCCAGTTTCCAGTCTTCTGGCGTCCCTCCTTGTTTCCTTGACTCCCCAAAGATGTAAAGTAGAAACCAGTAAGTCATCGCTGGGCACGTTCTCATCACTCAGGTTGTGTTTGGTCCTTCTCTCAGAAGTGTTTTCGATTCCTTTTTATTTGGGGTTGATTTTTTTTCTCAGCACATAGTAGGTTGCTGCATAATGTCCTATTGATTTGTAGGTTAGAATTACTCTCCAAGGACTGGGGCGCCTGGGTGGCTCAGTGCGGTAAGGGTCGGACTTTGGCTCAGGTCATGATCTCACAATTCGTGAGTTCTAGCCCCGTGTCAGGCTCTGTGCTGACAGCTCGGAGCCTGGAGCCTGCTTCGGATTGTGTGTGTGTGTGTGTGTGTGTGTGTGTGTGTGTGTGTCTGTTCCTCCCCCACTTGCGCTCTCTTGCTCTCTCTCAAAACTAAATAAACATTTTAAAAAATGAAAAAAAAAAGAATTACTTTCCAAGGACAAAAATGTACTCTGCGCCTGAAACTTCAGCTGCACAACCTTGTGCCTTAGTGTTTATATAGTGTTTATATATATATATATATATATATATATATATACACTTTTTATTTTTTTAATGTTTTATTTTTGAGAGAAAGAGACAGAGCGTGAGCAGGGGAAGGGCAGAGAGAGAGGGAGACACCGAATCTGAAACAGGCTCCAGGCTCTGAGCTGTCAGCACAGAGCCCCACGTGGGGCTCGAACCCATGAACCGTGAGATCACGACCTGAGCCAAAGTCGGATGCCTAACCAACTGAGCCCCCCGCGCGCCCCTAGTGTTTATATTTTTGTCCATCTTTCCTTGCGGTCAGTGCATTGCCTCTGCCCTCCCCCCACCCCACCCCACCCTCCGCCCCAGTTCTCCCATTTAAGCTCACACGGGGCTGTACAGGCAGCCAAGAGACAGACAGGCAGCTTGTCACAGCCCCACCGACACCCCAGCCTCTCCCGTCGGGCCCCGCTCTCAGTACAACCTGATGAAAAGATGTCACACCGCAGACAAGCGGTTCACCTCCTCACCTCTCCCCTTTGCCCTCTGCCTTGTCTAAGCAGCAGTGGGGGGAGCTGGGGGGGAGCAAAGAGATTAAATCAGGTAGTTGAAAGCTAACACCATCTCTAAGCAACCCTCAAAGCGAACCCAGGAATTTCAACTGTAATATTATCCCCCAGGAAAAGGAGCAAGAAAATGAGAAAGTCAGTGCCTTGCTGGGCTCAGCATTGGGGGTGCCCAGGCCCAGCTGGCGACAGGGAAGGGACAGCAGCCTGGCCTTAGCTGGAGAGCATCTGGGGGCAGAAAGAAAAGTGGGGCTCACACAGACATCCATGTGGGAGCAATCAGGAACATGCCTGCCAAGGCTCCAGGGCTCTGGGACACATTCACAAACTCCAAACAAGTGCATGGGAAAGATATACTTTGTTTCCTTCCCCCCAATCCCACCCCTTGCTGCCCCGCTGAGAAATGCTGGGTGTTGTGTTTCCAGGGGAGGCTTTTGTGGCTAATTTTGAAAAATGAAGCGAGCAGGTAAACTAGAGCTAATGGCCCCAGGCCGGGGGCAGACATCTGGGGCAATGTTGACTTTGCTGTGGGAGAGCCAGCTGGCCTTTCCACCGCTCTCCCTCCAACCCCTTCCCTGCCCGCCTCCAGGGGGCCTTCGGCTCCTAAGCAGCCAACAGCCCAGCCCCTTGCTTACAGCACCAAAAATGTTTGTTTTTTATGCATGACCTTGGCCCGAGCACACCTGGACAGTGCCCTCTCCCTCATCCTGAGGGGCAATGGCTTCCCACCATCCCTGCCCATGCCAGGGGACGAGATTCTCAGACCCGGGGAGAGCCAGACTTGGTAGAGCTTGTGATATGAGCTCATCTTAACGACCAAGAGGGCGGGGAGAAAAGTGACCTCGATGCCAAACACTGTGCCAGCTGGGTGCTTGGCACACTTTGTCCCTGCAACTTAGGACATATGATTTTTTTTTTCTCATTTTATACATGAGAAAACTGGCGTGTAATGCATGTAACAGAACTAAAGCCACAAAGTAACCAGTGCTCAGGTTAGATACAAACATAGGTCAAATTTAGTGCAAGGCTGAATGAAGCGTGTTGTTCAGGAGGTCCTGCTGGCCCGGATGCTGCCTGGGCTCTGCCGGCTTACTTGCTGGGAACCTCAGGGTAGGTAAACTTTCCTCCCTGAGCCTTGTTGCCCTATGTGTTAAAGAACAGGTAATAGCTTCTGCTTCTTGGATTGTCCTGATGGCTGAGTGAGATGATGAACGGAGAAGCTTTAAAAGGTAAGTGACCCGTGCAAATAAATGCTCAAAAGGTATTTGCTATTGATGTTAGAACATTAGCGATCTTTCCACTGTACTGTACGTAGTTGGTTTCTAGAGAGTAGAAAAGTGCTTAGCTTTTCAGCACATATAGTAGGAGAGCCATAAGGTACGTGCGGATATCCCAGCTGGGCTGGGGCTTCAGAGAAGGACATGTCACCCCAGGGCTGAGAAGCGAGGTCTGGTTTCCCCTCGTCACTGCGCCAGCAGCAGAAGGTCACCTTCCCAGAAGTGACTGGAGTCAACCCTGTCAACACCCAGGAATCCACAAGACTCCTAGAATGGAGTTCTCCAGTGCCTCTTCCCCATCCTTTCTTTGCCTCGATCCAGGATCACGGGCATAGAAGAGAAAACGGGGGTTAGGAAGCCCCTTGTCCCTGCTAAATGGTCTCATTCTTTGTCCGTCCGTCCATCATCCATCCATTCATCCATCCACATTTTCTTAGCATGGTTCTAAGTGCTGCACAGGAAAAGAGAGGAGAAGAGACATCTACGGTGATACCCGGATGTAAGTTTATTGCAGGAACAGTGCCCCGCCCCTTCCCAGCCTTCACTGTAAGTCGGAGGTCTGGGCGTGTGCAAGGAAGGTGTAGGCACCCGCGGCCAGAACAGCACAGGCACAGGGTAAGGACATTCTGTGGATGTGATCTGACTAACCATTTCGTGTTAGCCGAACACAGACTCTTGTGTCTGTTTTTACTCTTCCACTCTTGCCCTGGAGCCCCGCGGTCTCTCACCCGCACCGCCCCTCCCCCCCCCAGCCAACGCTCCACTGCTCTGCCTCCCCCATCCAGTTGTATCCTTCTGACTTCATGTCTGCGTTTACAGGGAGGGACTGTCCAGCAGAGCTTCAGACTGAGCTCCCATACTTTCACAAAGAGCAATTCCGTGTTTCCTTCATCCAGAACATCAAACAATATCTCCCGCGGGGCCCCTGAAATCTATGTTGCCACCTCGTTAATGACTATCTGGGGGAAGGTTTTATGAGGTATCGGGGCAGATGTGAACAGATATGGGAGAACGGATGTCTTCTAGCCTGAGTCATCATGGGGTAAAAGCAATGCTGACCTTTTTGTGTATCTTCCCAAGTCATTAGCATGCATTTACTGGGTTTTTGCCCTGTGCCCGCCCTGTGCTCATGACCCTGGGGAGACACAACAAAGCAGGGTTACTTTGATGGAGGAGTGTGATGGCTTAGCCTCAAAGTCTGCAAAAAGAGCATGTGAGGGCAGGGTTCCGATCCTTCCTGCTGTCCTGGTGGCTGCGGTGGAAAGTCACAGTGTCGGGGCATCCAGAAAAAGATGTGGATACTTCAGTTTCTGGGAGGGTTATCTGCTGGCTGTAGAGACAGTACCTAGCATAAAGTGAATGCTCCGTAAATATTAACTGAATGGATGATTCCATGAACAAGTGAATGAGTGGGTGGTGGGAGAGATGTGGCAGCTGATATCCCGAGATGGTGATGATGTGCGCAGTGCTGTCAGAGAGAAGAGGTAGGGTGGGGAAGACCTTGACCTAGGAGATGCCCAGCACAAGTTAAACTATGTACTTTAGATTCTGCAAAGGAAACAGGACTTCAGGGCAGCTTTTTAATCACTGTAGGGAAACTGAGGCGTAAGCCCAGTCAACAGTACTGGTTACTATTGGCTGGTATGATAAAAGAAATAATAAAGGCCAAATAGGTTGAGCTTTTATTCTATGTCAAGAACTTTCTAAATGCTTTAACATTTACTCTTCAGAGCCAAGCACTATCACATACGCGCTACGTTTATTCCAGATTTGCAGAAAAACGGAAAGGAAGGTAGAGGCTAAAAAGCCTTCCACAGGGGCGCCTGGGTGGCGCAGTCGGTTAAGCGTCCGACTTCAGCCAGGTCACGATCTCGCGGTCCGTGAGTTCGAGCCCCGCGTCGGGCTCTGGGCTGATGGCTCGGAGCCTGGAGCCTGCTTCCGATTCTGTGTCTCCCTCTCTCTCTGCCCCTCCCCCGTTCATGCTGTGTCTCTCTCTGTCCCAAAAATAAATAAAAAACGTTGATAAAAAGCCTTCCACATTCTGAGTGCTAAGGTTCAAATCCAAGTGGTCTGATCCCAGAGACTGCATTCTTAAAATGATCATAGAGGCAGGGGAAAAGTTCAGTTCCGCGAGCAAGTGGATGTCTGGGGCTCCTCCCACACAAAAAGGGCAAGATCGTGTCAGGACTCCACCCGTCGTCCGGGAGGCTAAATCAGTCCTGCAGGGTGGACACGGGGACTGGACAGAGATGTGACTGGGAGCAGCACAGTCACATGAGGGGGCAGGGACCAGGCTGTCAGGTTGCTGCTGTGGACATGCTGTTCTTGGTGCACATGGCTTACACCTTCTCTTCCTTTCTCTTTCTGTCTAGTCCTGGCGCCCACACTCCTGCGTCTGTCTCTGAGCTGCAGCACCCAGCTCCGTGCAGGCGGGTTCCATCTACGTCTCCTTCTCTGATTTGTCTTCAGGTTTCCACTGCGCTTTCCCGAATGCCTTCTGGTGTGTGCTCTCCATGCCTTGTCAGCAGCTACGACCTCCAGCAAGGCCAAAAGGGAGCCATCTTTGTCCCCAACTCAATCTGCACCACCTCCCCCCCTTCTCTCTCTCTCTCTCTCTCTCTCTTTAAATATTTTTTACGTTTGTTTATTTTTGATAGAGACAGAGCACACGTGGGGGAGGGGCAGAGAGAGAAGGAGACACAGAATCCGAAGCAGGCTCCAGGCTCCAAGTTGTCAGCACAGAGCCCAACGTGGGGCTCGAACTCACAAACCGTGAGATCATGACCTGAGCTTAACCGACTGAGCCGCCCAGGCGCCCCTCCCACTTCCTCTCTTCTGCCCACACCGCCGACATTCTGTCTCCCAGGGCTAAGCCTCAGAGGCTCCAGATCACTCTCTCTCTTTACATAACATGAAATCACTTAGGAGTCCTTGTCAATTTTCCTCTTATAACTGAAAATTTTTTTTCGTTAAATTTCTATGCCTGCAGCTGTTCCTTCCTTGCCATTCCTACTGCCCATCCCTGAGCGCAGTTGCTTTGTGTTTGAAATAGCGCATGGACTCTCGGTAGATTCTTGCCTCCAGTTTCTCTCTCTTTGGTTCCATCCCCCACGCGCTGCCAAACCAATCTCCCTAAAGTGCACTTCTGAACATGTCAGTCCCCTGAGCCACAAGCTTCAACGGCTCCCCATTGTCTGCCAAATAACGTCCAGATTCCTTATCATGGCTTTTCACATCCACTTAGATCTGGTCTCAACTCAGTGCACATTTATTGAGTCCTGTGTAGTCCCAGACCCTGTGCAAGGCGTTGTAAATGTAAAACTGAGCCCAGGATGCTTCCTGCCCTTGGGGGAAGAAAAAGAAGAGAAGCTGGTCCTCAGATCTCCAGCCCGTACTTCTTCCCACTCATGCCCACTGCCTAAGGAATGAGTGTGGATTTTTGCTCTTCTCCGGAACTTCCTTGGCACTTTCTTGACTCTGTGTCCAGGAATTTCTTCATTTCCTTCAACAACCAACCCTCTCCTGGTTTACTATCCCCTCCTTATATAGACAACCATGAGCGGCCCTTTTGAAGATGAATGCTTCTGACCACTCTCCTTTGCACGATTCTCGTGATGGATCACGGTCCGCTGTACGTTACAGATTTGCGTCTACCTTTATCTCCGTACCTTTATTCCCCAGACCGGTGTGCAACAGCCAGTCGGTCCGCTGAGGATTCATTTATGTATGTTCTTAGAAAAAATCAGCAACCTTAGGTACTGTTTTCATTCAACAAAATGTGGCAGTTTTTTTCTCCTGTATGCCTCCTCAGAGAGTTCACCAATTGTGTTTTATGGATCCAGAATCCGTAAGAGAACGGTGGAGTGTCTTAATGTTTTCAAAACATAGGAATATGGGATATTTTCCTCACATCTATTTTATTTTCATACGATTCGATCACATCTCCTGGAAATAGGGTTCCACGGAACACAATTGAGGAGACCCTGTCCTAGAAAATGAGACCATGGAGTAATAGTGAGAATAATGACGCTAAGAAAAACTTGTTATTTGAACATTTGCTCTGTGGTAGTCACGACACCAAGGGCTTTTCCATGCAGGTTTTTATTTAATTTTCATGAAAATCCAATGCACAGGTGGTAATTTTGACCCATTTTGCAGGTAAGGAAACAGAGGCTCAGAGCTCTTAAGTGATGTTCCCAAGGTCATTATTGTCATCGAGAAAGTAGTTAAACTACAACATGAAACCAACCTAGCCAACCCCAGAGCCTGTGCTCCTTGAGGGAGGGGGGCCTGTTTTTAAAATCTCTGTGATCCCTCTCGCCCCCAAATTCATAACGGTCTGTGACTCTCGAACACACTTACGCCTCTGCTTTTGCAGTCTGATTTTTGCATCCGTGCTTTGATGCTTTACAACAGAGAGTAGAAAGAACACTGCTACACTGCTCCTTGGCTCGGGAGACCTGAGTTTATGACCCCAAATCTGCCTTTAATTAACCATGTGTCATTAGGCAAAGAATTTCTTCCCTCTGGGGCTCAGTTTCCTCAGCTGTAAAATAACAGTGAGGTTGGACTCGTTGATATCTGAGGTCCTTTAACCTCTTTTCACCACGCTCTTCTTTTTGCCAAGTTTCTGTGATTAATAGAATTAGATGAGCCCTTTGTTGCCTATTGTATCTGCCACTGAGAGAGCTGGAACCGTCTCTCAAAGGAATCCAGGCCATGGCCAATTCAATGTGTTGACTTTGAGGCCACCTCGATGACCCACACAGTCGCTGGCAGCATGAGGAGCAGAAGCATTGCCTTTTACCAAATATGTTCTTCCGTTAGAGTATTTTTTTAATGTGAAACATCAAATGAATTTTGAAATGTTATCTGGATGATATAAGTATAAATGAGTAAAAAAAAAAAAAAACCAGATGGGATACATTTCCCTTGCAATATATATGTGATTAAAAAATTGAGGGGAAAAATGTTTGTAGCAAATATGTTTTGGATTTTCTGAACCAAAAGCTCTTGCAGAATAGTTTGAGGCCTCCAGAGTACCAGTGTGCAGCTGCTTTGGCCGGCCTTCAATGACCCATCAAACCCCAGTCGTCTTGGAAACCCGCCTGCATCCTGGGAAGTGTTCTCCATTGAGCAGCTAAAATGGCTTCCAGTCTTCCAGGGTAACATAGTTTGACTATAGTTCACCTCTTGGGAACCTTCGTACAAACAAGATGTCTATCTCCTGACCCCAGAGCCGTAAGTGGCATAGCTTGAAGAAACACAACAACCATAGAGGCTAATGTTCGTTTGGGGGTTTTCCTGACACAAAGCACAGAATTTCAAGGATGGGGAATTTCACCGGTAAAAATGTCTCCCATTGAATTATTCTTACCCGTTGAGTGAGGAATTCGGGGTTAGCCTGAGCAGCCATAACGGTTGGAAGGAAGAAGAACAACGAAAGGGAACGGGGATGATTCTCTCGTTAATTAAAATGCTCTCAGGCTTGGACTGACAAGACTTGGATTTCAATGTGAATTCTGCAGTCGTTAGGGTAATGCTAATGCTATAATTTTAATGATGGCAGTTAGCATTTATTGAGCACTTCCCATGTGCTAAAGCCTTAAACTGATCATTTTACTTATCTTTTTAACACTGGTAGCAGAGTCTGTTCGTGCCTGGCCCGGTCACCTCTGCTTATCTCCGAGGCCACCACTGATGCTGAAGAGAACTGTGCCTCTCTGCCTCAGAGCGTCCTCTGGCCACAGGAGGGGTTTGGCCCACTGTCCTGGACAAGCAAGAAAGGCCAAGGTGTTACAAGAACCATCACTAACCCCCAAGCCACGAGGGGCGTCAATTGGCGAATAAACTCCTACTTTCCTTGCCCTCAGCAGACAGTTCTGAGACGTGATCTACATGGGTTCGCAGACAGTCCCAGTGGGATCACTGGAGGAGTTAGTGAGACAGGGATCCAGTGAGACAGACACCGGTGACATATTGCGTGGGGAGAAGCCCAGGAGGGTTTGAAGCATAGTGACCCGAATACCAGCGAAACTGGAGGGTCACCGAGCTGGGAGCGGCCACTGTCATACTATACCTTTGTTGATTCCCCCATACAGGCCTATGTGCCACAAAGATATCTTGAGGCTTTGCAAAAGGATCAGTAGGGTTGGGGTTTGGTACATCTCACTCTGAAGAGGCACACTTCTGGTTTCCTCAACAGGAATAAAACCGAATGTTTTCATTGTTCTTAAAATACCATGCCTTTAGGGGCGCCTGGGTGGCGCAGTCGGTTAAGCGTCCGACTTCAGCCAGGTCACGATCTCGCGGTCCGTGAGTTTGAGCCCCGCGTCAGGCTCTGGGCTGATGGCTCGGAGCCTGGAGCCTGTTTCCGATTCTGTGTCTCCCTCTCTCTCTGCCCCTCCCCCGTTCATGCTCTGTCTCTCTGTGTCGCAAAAATAAATAAACGTTGAAAAAAAAAATACCATGCCTTTATTTTCTAATTATAAAAGTAAAATATACCCATCTCATCAACCATGAAAATTAATGAAAATATCAGGAAACATATATCCATAATCTCTCTAACGCAAAGACAAGTACTAGCAGCGAATGCTCTCTGAATGGATTTCTTTACCCATAAAATGGGGATAATGAGAGAACATACCTCACTGAGTTGTTATGAGAAAGAAATGACTTAATGCTACTATTTTCCTTAGAAAAGTGCCTGATAATTATTAGCTAGTGTTATAATTTTCAAGACATTCCGGACATTTTCCTGGGCACTTTGCATGGCATCTCCTTATGTCTTCTCACACACTTACACACGCTCACGCACACACTCACGCACGTGCATACTAACACAAATAATCCACGTGAGCATTTACCAGATGACCCACGTTACAGCTGAACCGAATGACCAATCTAGAAATGAATTGTTTTCTTCTTTCGTGGCAAAGCAAAGATTGAAGCTCGTGTTTGCTTTACTATGTTTTTCTTTTTCCCCCCTGGAACACACCGTGTGTGTGAACAACATGAAAAGATTCTTGAACCTTCGTTACTTCCATATGTTTGTCACCCAGTGCCTTTCTCAACATTTCTCTCTAGTAAATAATTAGTAGTAAAACCGCTAAAACAAAAATGACCAGTATTCTTCTCAGCCTTGACAGCAAAACCCGGGAGAACAGAGGATCCTGTTCTGGGTCACTTCCTCCCGTGCCGCAGGGAGCTTGCTTTAACAATTATCCACTCTTTCATTTGGTTTCTCAATTTGTTTTTCATGGCACCACCCCCTCAGCCTCCAAACAGAGTCAGAGGTTTCCCATTCTAAGAAGGGTCTCTTCCCTTAACTTTTACACCTTATGTATTAGTTAGAATAGGTCACCTGCAAAAAACTGCAAAATCTCAGTGACTTATACAGTCCTAGTTTACTTTTTGCTAATAGCAGGGGGCAGGACAGGCCAATGGTGCGGGTCCCCATGCTATGCAGTCATTCAGGGATCCAGGGTCACTTTATCTGCCATTTCTGCTTGGAGTCCTTGTCTTCCTCTTCCTTCTGTGGCCGTTGGCGGGGGGGGGGGGGGGGAGACAAAATGGAAGCTCTTCAGTGGCCAGTTTTATGGCCCAAGATTGTAAGTGATGCACATCACTTCTGCACATCACGTGAGATTGGTCAGAAATAATGACTTTGCCCCGCTTACGCTAGAATAGTGCCAGGAGGTAGAGAAGACCCCGGGTATAATAAAAATCGTCAGTCTTAGTCATGCCGTTGTAAGCAACCCCTCATCTCTTCCTATTGTTTCCCCTTCTGTCCTCTTTGAAAGAAAAAGAAAAGTTGCTAACCTCTGAATAGGGTGTTACATTTAACACAGCATTGACCCACCTCGGCGCTCACTCTCCCTAATGTTTTACAGCCTTGGATTAGCACCACCACCCGCCCCCGCCCTGATTCACTGTTCTCAAGGCACTGAAAACCGGCTCCATGTCAGAATCTAGCACCTAGAACAGAGCCTGACACAGAGTAGATGGATGTTCAGCTTCCATTGGGTGGATGAATAAAATACGTAATTTTGGCGGTATCGGCTTCTTTCTTTGTGCGAAAAAAGCCCTTGCCATCCTTTGCTGTGTCAGATTCTGTTCTAGACGCTGGGTAGTCACTGGCTGAGGCCGTCACGAGCAGATGCTGAGACAGAGTTTGACATACAGCGTTTTATCAGGCGTTAACACTTTTGGAAGGGGGAGGCGAGGAGTAAGATAAGGCAGATGAAGAAGGCAACTTGTGGTGGAGGCCTGACAAAGACTTAGGCTCCCATACAGGAAGTTCTGCGGGGTCATTCCGGCCACGGGTTATGGGCCGCCCTGGGGAAGGTGTGCCCTTGGGTGAAGTGGACCTCTGCGGCTGAGGCAAACCCTGTAGGAGCTGACAGCTGAGATGCCTCCTTCTGTGAAGGCACACGTGAGTGGCATAGTTCTCTGTCCACAAGTGGGACTATAATAGTAAATGCAATATGGCTTTTGCTCCAAGATCTAGTAAGAGACGTGATCATACACACTGCACATTTCAAAATAACCTAGTAAATGTGATGATAAAGATTTGCAGAAGGTGCTTTGAGTGCTCTGAAGGGGCATTTGGACAAACTTAGGTGATAAAGCTGTTCGGTTTCCTAGATGAGTTTTAAACGTGAGGTTTCCTAGACCATATGGCCCTGCTCTGGCAGTTGAAACATGCACAGGAGTCAACAGGAGAAGAAGTGGACAGAAGGTTTTCCAGACAGTGAATACAGCCTCAGCAACCGTATGGAGGCTATTTCTTCTCTGACTTCTCCGGGCCACTCCTTGCCTTACTGATATATAGAGCAGTTTCTTTATTTTCCCCTCTTGCTTCCTAAATATTAGATCTACCTAATCTCTTTACTTATGTTCTCTTTTGCATGAGCTATACAAATTTCCCTAATGCCCTCACTAGCCCCCAGCTCTAGCAGCCACTACCTCTAAAGTAGCCTCTCTCAAATGGGATCATTTGATGATTAGAGTGGATCCTCTCCACTCTCTCAAGGATGGTACATAGCTAATACCATTTCCACGCACAGGAGGAAGGTCAATTCGTTATACTCAGTGGATGCCTTAGGACATCTGGTTTAATTCTTTTGGAAACCCGATTGAGCAGGGCCATTCTAAACCGAAGACCCCAAATTTGTATCTGTGTCCTCAGCCTCCATACTGAACTTCAGTGCTATTGAGCTGATTTCCAGCTGCCCCCCGTAAATCTACAGTATTGCAAACTCCACGTGTCCTAAGCTTCCCCTCTTTCCCTCCTCACACTTGCTCCTAATTTTGATCTTTCTCTTTGAGTCTGTGGTATCACCAGCCATGTAGCCATCAGGATCCTCAGCATCCCTTAGTGGCCAGCATACCTCGGGGACTGTCGGGTCCTCTAAAACGTCCTTCCGTTTTTTTCTCATTCTACTCCCAAATCCATGCTTTAAAACCATTTGTTATTTGCTTTTACCCAAGCTCTCCTAACTATCCCCTCGACAGATACACACACACACACACACACACACACACACACACACACACATTCCCACACGGGTTTTCTCTAGAACCTTCCAATTCCAGTGTCTCCTTGCTACAACCACAAGTACCAACTTGCTAAAGGGAAGCCCTTAACATGTCCTTCCCCTGGTCAAAAAGCTTCAAAGCTTCCTAGATTCCTTCACATGACCGTCTTTTCATCAAAAGCCACAGGTAAGATAGGGGCTACCTCCTTGTCACCATGGCAATATTCTATAAAGGCCCCAAGTAAGAAGGATGGTTCAGCACCATCTGAATGCCTAGCCTTAGGTCCACACAGTTCCCCATCCGTGAAGTTCTCTACCACACTGTGGTAACTTCCCTTTTCTGCCCAGCCCCCATGATATCATGATTCATCATCTCCAATCCAGCCACACTCCATGGCTGTTCAGGCTCTGGAATCTCCTTGTTCCAGGCATTTATCACTACCATCCCGTCCCCTCTCCAAGTCCTGGTTTCCTTTCACGTGTCAAAATCCAACTCATCCTCTCATGTCATATTTTTCATGATATTTTTTTTTTCTGATTTATCACCGGATGTTAATTCTCCATTCCTAGAAATACTACAGCACAAAAACGTGTGCCCTTATCATTTTCTCGCTGGTAATACGCTTGTCACTACACAGGTAATGAGGCCCCATCTGCATTTCTACCAGGAGAATTCCAGCGTGAGATCTCCGCTGAGCTTGTCTAAGTTTCTGCCTGAGCGCAAAACTCGTGAGCCTTGTAGCAAAAGATGCTTCTGCTGAGAGAGAGCTCCCTTTCCTATTTTCCAGTATTCTTAAAGTCAGATATGTCTGTGCCTTACCTGCAGTTTGGTTTTTCATCTCTGATTACATGCTGCAGTCCTACATTTGAAAGATACATGTGGCTTTTGCCTGAGCTAACATGATCTGGATGTCTTTCATGGGAACAAAAAATGTTCTGCCCAACACACAGGCCAGGACAATGCAACTCCTTACAGTGGCTTTTGAACAAGCCTTGAACTAACTAACTCCCTCCCTCCCTTCCCTCCTCCCTTTCCCTTCTGTTCTTCCTCTCCATCTCTCTCTCTCCCCCCCACCCTTTTTCCCTGCCTCTCTTCCTTCTTCTCTTCCTGCTTCTAACATTTCCTGACTCTTCTCTGCAAGAAGAGAGACGGAGCTTTTGGGCAAACACTCTGCTATTAGATCCTAGAACCGCTCTGTCACAAGCTCCCTTTAAGAGGGCGGCGATGGGTGCTTGGGTGGCTCAGTTGGTTAAGCGGTTAAGTGGTTAAGCGTCCGACTTCAGCTCAGGTCATGATCTCATGGTTTGTGAGTTTGAGCCCCGCGTCGGGCTCTGTGCTGACAGCTCAGAGCCTGGAGCCTGCTTCAGCTTCTGTGTCTCCCCCTCTCTCTGCCCCTCCCCTGCTCATGCTCTGTCTCTCTCTGTCTCTCAATAATAAATAAACATTAAAAATTAAAAAAAGAGGGTGGTGAAACCCAAGGAAGTGTGGCTCAGTAAAAGAGTACAGGATTTGGCTGACAGGTCTGGGTTCAAATTCTAATTCTATCACCTGCTATCTGTATGACCCCCAAAAACGGACTCCTACCCTCTAAGTTCCAGTTTATTCGTTTATAAAAGGTTCACATAGTTATGAGTTCTCCAACCCCACAACACTCCTAGGGCACGATCGGGACTCAGGTAAGGCATGCGGGGCACCTAGGGTGCCCTGTTTAAGGGGGCGCTCCCTCCTCACAGCCCTGACAGTGAACACCTCCTTGCATTTTGCCTCTGGGAGCCTCCCTCGCCCCACCTCAGTCCAGGCCTGGAGAGCTGTGGGGGGGATTGAGCGAGTTGTTACACGGAAAGCGTTCATAGCGGGAACCGGTCCGTAGTCCGTGTTCACAAGCACGAGGCATTGCTGTTTGCTGTAACTACGATAACTGTCATTCTTCTTTTTTAAACAACGATTACCGTGACCGCAACCACCGCACCGTTTTCGCCATCACCGTCACCACTAATATCGGAATACACTGTGCGCATTTGACTTGAGGATAAAATTAATTTATGGACGTTTTTTGCAAGGCGGTGCTTCTCCATCTTCGTACCTCTTGAGCAAAGTGGCAGCCAGACGCACAGCCTGGCATCACGTCGCTTTAGAAGGGAAAGCGCAGTTGCGGCAAAGCCGCGAAGAGTCTGATTGGTGCCACAGCAGCTCGGGGCTGCTTGGTCCATGTGGCTTTGGGGAAACTGGGAGACTGGCGACTCCCCAGAGGCAGAGAGATGTGATGGTTATGCGCTCGGGTTGGGGTACACCTGATTTAAGAATGGGATTCTCCATTTCCCGACCGTGTGAGCCTGGGCGGGTCATTCTTTCCCCAAGAGTGATTTGTTCATCAGGTGGCTGTGTGACGACGACATACGTCAAGGCCTGTGAGTAACTTAGCACCACCGTCACGTACCACGTGTACATGTATAGGACTTATTTTATCTTTCCCATCTTTAGGCTATTGCTATGGTGGAGGTACCGGGATGCTGCCGTCCCCCGTCCCTTTACTTCCAACCCCAGTGTAAGATCACCCCCTCTAGGCTTGTGTGGCCTGGGAAACCATGAAACCCCAGCCGCCTGGCTTGAATGGGCCAATGTTCCCTGCAAGGCAAGGCTGTGGGTGGGGGAGACCTCACTGTGATCTTCTGCCATGCTTGACACATGGTCAGCACCTGTCATGTGATGGGAGGTAGATTTTATGGTTCAACTTCTTCCATCAAGGGAAAGCATAGTGGCTCGAACGTTTCCTTTTCTAAGCCTGCCCCACGTTCTTCTCTCTTTGTTTTCTGGGTATCTGTTGGCTCTGTCTAGTGAAGTAGCTGACATCTTAATGATACCTTTCTGTGGCTTCCTTCTACCCACCCCCACCCCACCCCGATTCAGGATGAGGATGCCTTCCATGGGCTGGCCATGAAGACCATGAGTCTACACTGGATCCCTGGGGGGAAGATACCTTCACTCTGAGCCATAGCTAAGATGTTCATATATTTTCATATTCCAAATGGGTGGAAGGGAGGGATGTTGGAGGGGATGTTGACAGGACTGGATGGGATGCTGGGTGGGACTGTCTCTAGCGAACAAGGACATACGGTCCCCTGGCCATTACCTATTACCCCTTCCACGGCCACTTTAGGGAACACCTATTACAGTGTGTGTAATAGATCTATAATTGGGCTCCTGTCATGTAAGCCTGTGTCATCAAGACAAGCAGTCATGGGACTGTACTTGATGGAAGGGGGGAAATATCAAAAGTGGTCTCAGGAACACAATCTGCACTTTCCGTCTGGAATACAGTCTTGCTCCCTGAGATCCACGGGGGTGGCTGGTCATGAGCAGAGGCAGTGCAGCACCAGGCCTCTTGGCTGAAATTCCATGAGCACAAGGGTGTTCCTTCCCTCCCACATCGCTTAGGGAACCCACACAGAGGAACATCTGGCCAGATGCAATCTACAAAACATGCTGTGAAACATACTAGCTCCCTCAGGCCAGTGGGACCCCACCTAGTCAATGAACAGGAAAGGACCCCACAGTGAATTCTGGAGGCTGAGATCTGTCTCACACGGGACCTGTCTCTCTGTAAAGAATGAAGTCCAAGCCAACCATTCATACTGAAGTCTGACAAAATCTGGGAGGCTGTCTTAGGAGTCAGGGATGTTAGCATAAGGGATCAGTCAGGACCTGGGGCCACTGTCTGCCAGTTTGTCACAACAAAGAGGAGAAAGGAGAAGGGGGGAGAGGCCCTGGGTTGTCAAGGGCAAAGCATCCACAAAGAGCTAGCCTTAATCCAGCAATTGCGGGCCCCCAAGTCCTCTGCTAAGTGCTTCAGCTGCAAAGCTTCATTCGATCCGCGCAACAACCCCAACTAAGGTCTGTACCCATTTTGCGGATCACGCAGGCGAGGCCAGAGGCTACAAAATGTTCTCAAGGGCACACAGCTAGTGGGGGTGGAGCCAAGGAGAAAACCCAAGTCAGTCTGCCTTTTCAGAATTCATTTGCAGGGAGTAAAGCACAGATTTCTCTGCCTGCAGACGCATCCAGCCTCCTGCCACAGCCTGGGTCCTTGAGATTAGGGAGGTATTGTGTCTATGTCACAGCCTCTGAATCCCCATCTCCCAGGACACTGAGAACAGGTATGAATATTTTGTTGGCTGCCTGTAGTGGTGGATAAGCCCTGCCAACTTCTCAGGTGAAAGGTGGGAGCCTGCATGCAATGAAGAGTGCTTTTCCCGCTGGACGTTGCTCAGGTGTGAAGGCAAAAAAAAAGGGAGGACAAGGGAGGCGTTGCGTAATTAACCGAATGACTTCACAGGTTCCAAACTTCTGATTCCAGCTGACCTCTGAACTTAGTGCCCTCTCAGTCTGCTGACTCCCAGCGTGATGGACCCAACCCCCCAAAGTGGGGAGAGATATGTTTCTAGTAGCTTCCACGGGATCCTGATGAGGAAAGGGCCAATTGGATCCATAAACAGGACCGCCAGGCAGAAAACCAGGCCAGTGATTACGAGGGAAAGAGCTCAGACTCGGAAGCTGACCCGGGGCCAGCACCTCGACTGCTTTTGAGTGCAGAACTTCGGGGGACAAACAGATGACTCAGAGCAGCAAGCCCGAGATCCGAATCGGGAGCACCGGCAAATAACCACCTGTCCATGTGGACCTGTCCACTGTCTCCCGCTTAACCGCTGCATCGTCAACATGCCACTTTGCGTAGCGCCTCTATTACCTCTCATTTACGAGGCTCAGGGGAAGTGAGTGCCCCTCGGAGTGACTCCACTGGATGGCCCTTCTCTCCCTGAGCTTCTCCCGAACCACAAGGTGAATCAGGCCCCAGGATTTGGCCTGGTTCAAATCCTTGTGGTGCTTCTTCCCACTTTGAAAATGATCCTTACATTCTCTAGGCTCCAAGACTCCATTTCCTTATCCGTGTAACGGAAATAATAACTTCACCCGCCTCACAAGAGTATTTGGGAGGGGAAAATTAAATAATGCACATAAAAGGCCGTAGCCCATGGCTGGTGCATAATTAATGTTCAATACAGTTTTGTTAGTATTATTACTGTTACTAAGGATGTAATTACAAGTGTATAAGTTTGTTAAAGCTGCCCCAACAAAGTCCTGCAAAATTGGTTGCTTAAACAACAGAAGTTCTAAAGCCTCTAAATCCCAAATCAAGGTGTCCTCAGGCTTGCCTCCTTCTGAAGGCTGTCAGAAGAATCCATTCCAGGCATCCTCCGCGGCTTCTGGTGCTTTGCTGGCGATCCTTGTCATTCCTTGGCCTATAGATGCATCGCCCCCAATCTCTGCATCCACCTTCACATGGCGTCCCCCCACGCACGTGCCTGTGTCCACATTTCCTCTTCTTATAAGGACATCAGGGTTCTGAAAGATTCAGGGTTTCTCCTACTCCGGTATGTCCTCGTGTCAACTAATTCTGTCTTTCATGATCTTGTTTCCAAAGCATGGGGGCTTAGGGCTTCAACATACGAAATTGTGAAAGAACACAATATAACAAGTATAATTTTTACTATACTTAACATAACATTAGACCCATGTCATTACGACCATGTATTTTTTTTTTTGAAGTAGAATCATATTCCATTTCCTTCCCGCCACCTGTTCACCCTTCAGGAGAGCGCGTGTTGCCGTGTTGGGATCTGAGGAGCAAGGGTGGGTGAAGAGGGGAAAAGCCAGCATCACAGGTTAGTAGAACCCATGCGGGTAGACCTGGTGGACGAATGCAAAGGCCACTTGTCCCATAGGAGGTACTCAAAATGATGTTACAAAATTGAGTTAGATTCCGATGACTGTAGTTACCCCAGGCATTCCAGTGTAGTGGGCTGGGCCTGGAAAAAGACTGTGACGAGTGACGACATCTACCATTCTAGATGAGCGGGTCCAAGTCTAGCCCCAGCTAGTGAAGAGAAACAGGTCAAAGATATTCTGGTTGCAGGTGAAAAGAAGAGAGCTCTGAAGAGCTTTGCACCACCCCGCAGACCCAAACATGAGGGGAAAGCACTCATTTCACCGCTTCCTCACGTTGGCACAATACCTGAGACGCTGCAGCTTTACAACGGACACACTTTAAAGCATGCTCTCGCGTCTGGAAGCTAAATACATCATTTCGAAATTACAATCATTTCTTATTTTTGACCCTTCCCCTTCTTGAGATTTTGTGCTCGTGCGCACACGCACACAGACCTGAGACTGTCTCAAAGAATTTTCCAGAATTCTTTACTCGATTTACTCTTCATGATAACCTTTTTATAAGCTTCTATTGCTGATACCATTTTAAAGATTCGGACACTGAGCTACAGAGATGTTAAGAAGCTATGTCACCCAGCTATTAAGAAGAAGAAGAAGAAAGAGGAGAAGAAGGGAAACTAGGAAAAAATGATATTTCACCACAGGTAGGACCCTGAACTCTTGGTCCACTAAGAATGTCTAAGCCAGGGATGAGCAAACTATGCCTCCATGGGTCAGATCTGGTACAGTGTTTGTGTAGGTAAAGATTTATTGTAGCACAGCCATGAACATTCATTTACATGTTATCTATGACTGCTTTTAAAAATGATGTCAGGATTGAGTAGTTACTGCAGAGACCATATGAGCCAAAAATATTTACTATCTTGCCCTTTACCAAAAATGTTGACTGAACTTGACTTAAATCAGCTCACAATGTCTATCTTTCAGACCCGTTCTGTGTGGGTGCACTGTGAACTCTATTTGAGCGTTAGAACCGAATTTGCTCTGAACCATCCATATTTTTATCATCATAGTCCTTGAAGTTAAAATACCCCATTGGTAAAATAGTGCAGCTAATGGAGTAGAAAAATACCAGCCAGTCCATGGACCTCACCTTCCAGCCAGTGAACTGGACCTAACCCTTAGGGATCCAGCCACACTATGGTAAAAATCACTGTCTGAGTAACTGACCCTTTTGCCACATCTTCCGTGGTCAATAACTCCTACCTAACTTTCCTTCTCTAAAGATTGCATAAATTATCACCTATATGCAAATATGATTATGACTTAATTACTAGGGCTGATTGGCGATTCATTTTTTGATTATGATCAATCACTTCTCACGAATCATAATAAAACATTCAGGGCAACTGGCAGGATGCTGATAACGCAGTTTTCCTTCAAATTTTGTAACCGCCCCCAAACCAGTTAGAATAAGCTCTTAGCTGAAGTCTTCATTTTGTAAAGAAATGTTCTGAGGGCAGTTCATAGTGGGGATAAGTCAATAGAACTATGAAAAGTGCTTAATATTACTCATAAATAAAGAAATGCAATATAAAGGGAGTTATGATTTTAACCCATCAAAATGACATTTAAACATTAATAATAATACCCAAATATGGAAGCTGATTTCAAGGAGTAGACAAATTGTCAAATTTGTCCAGATTCAAAATGGCCTTACACTTTGACCTAACTAAACCACTTCTAGGAATTTCTCCTAGAGAATTTTCATAAAGTTTAAATCATCTGTCTGCCCATCCATCCATCCATCCATCCATTCATCTATCTATTCATCCATCCATACATACACTTATCCATCCATCCACCCATCCATCTTTTCATCAATATTTCCATCTGTTCATCCATCCATCTGTCCATCCATCTGTATCACATAAATATAACACAAGTCTTTTTATTATAACTTTGCTTATGATACTAAGAAACTTGGATACAGACAAAGACGTGGGATTTGTTTAATGAAGTGTGATGTATACACATGACAAAGTCCTGGGTGTCAGAAACACACACACACACACACACACACACACACACACACACACACAAATATATATATATTCATATATGTATATACGTATGTATGTATGTATACATATATACACGTATGTATATATGTATACTTGTATATAGGTTTATATATGTACATACATACGTATATATATACATACACACATATGTATATGTGTGTATGTATATATTTATGTGTGTATATATGGCTGTAAAGCTTTCCAAGATCTCCAAAAGTGAAAGAAGTGAGCTACAGAATGGTATGTAGGATCAAAATTTATCATGCATCCGCACCGTCTGAAGATTTTGTTAAAACACAGATTGCTGGATGCACTTTGGAATTTCTGATTCAATAGGTGTGTGTGTGTGTGTCAAAACCTGAGATTTCGCGTTTCTGACAAGCTCCCAGGTAATGCTGTTGCTGTGCTGGTCCTGGGACCATACTTGGAAATCTGTTGATCAGTGAATGATACTATTGTATGTCTACTTACATATGAAGAGATACGTTCTGGGAGAAAATAATATTATTGGTTTTGGGGCATAGGACTGGGGCATGCGAGAGTCTACATTTTACTTTATAGTACTTATACTCTCTGAATTTATACTACTAACATTTGTAGTATAAACCTATTAGCGATACTTATTGCTTTTAAAAAGAACCTTCCAGTCACTTGATTCGTTTTCATCTCCCCTTTTAGGCTAAATACAAGTGTCTTAAATAATTTATAAATTCCATGTATCTTCTTCTTGTCTGAGAGTAGAGAACGCATCGTTGATACGGTCTGCATTCGTTAGCTATTGCTGTGTAACAAATTGCTGCAAACCTAGCAGTTTAACCTTAGCAAAAAGATTTACTATTGCACACAGTTTCTGAGGTTTAGAAGTCCACAGGCAACTTAGCTGCGTGATTATGGCTCCCCTGGAGTCTCGATTATGCAGTCTGCTGGGATTACCATCTTCTCAGGCTTTGAAGCAGGGCTGGAGAATTTAGCTCCAAGTTTACTTACGTGGCTGTTAGGCAGAGTATTTTTATTCCTTACCTAGTAAGTTAAGCAATTTTTCATTATGACCTGAACTCCCAAACATCTTCAAATTGGTCACACGATGGCTTGTCACTAAGATCGAAATATTTTTTTGTTTAGATTACAAGTCTGTTTTTTCATTGTAAATTAATCAATTATTCTAATAAATAAGAAGTAAAGGAAAGACTATAGGATGGAAAAGAGGAAGAAAAAGAAGGGAGGAAGGGAGAGAGGGAGAAAGGAAAAAAGGGAATGAAGAATGAGAGTAAGGAATACAGAATAAGGAATGAGAGGCAGGGCCCCCGTGTTTGAGGCTAGGACTCTGAGCACATTTCAGATTGCATAGGCAGGTGACATGTTAATGTTTAACTCAGGATTAGAATTAATCCATGGACTTCAACATTCGTTGAACAGTTGTTAAGTACTTGGCCTTACCTTGGGAGCTCGAGGAGCTGTAAAAGACAGGGGCTGTGCCCCCAAAAGCTCCCAGGGAAGACTGACCTACAGACCAAAAGAACACCAAACAAACAAACCAAAAAAACAGCCAGTCCTTATTTAGTACTAGTATGCTATACTACATATTATTCTTGCATGATTTCATTTAATTCTTACGATAACTCTGGAAAAGAGTACTTTTATGCCCATTTTATTTTATTTTTTTATTATTTTTTTTAATGCCCATTTTATACAGGAGGAATTGGAGGCACCGCTAGGTTAGGACTTGAGTTAAACCCAGGAATGTGTGCTCTCAGAGCCTGAGCTCTTAATCACATCAGCCTGAACCTCAGGCACTTACAATATAGCTTTGAGATAAGTCCTTAAGTAAGTCCTTTGAGGTAAGTCCCTACTTTGATATAAATGAGGGGAAATATGGGAACACAGAGGAGACTGGTTCCAACAACCTAAGGGCATCAAAGAGGAGGCTGTCACATTGGGGCTGGGTCTTTAAAGACGACCTGAGGCTCACCGTGGAAAAAAGAAGGCGATCGATATCTTGGCCAGAAGAAAAAAAATATTGTGGAGAGAATCACAGGAAAGCATCTCTATAGTCATAGAATTCTGGTTGGTGCCTACGATACAGAGGAAAGCAGTGGGGGTGGGCACTCTCTCCTGGAGGAGAGATGTGGGACAAGGCATGAAGGATTTTGTGTACCGAGTAAATGATTGGAATTTAGTGTCATGGGAGATAGAAACCAGTAGGTTCTTTAAGCAGAATGAGTTATTAAGATTGATCTCTTGAAAGACTCCCTCTGGACCAAAGTTGGGGAATGATCACAGGAAGGGAAATTACTGGCGGGGAGGCAAGCTGGGGGCGATGCCAGTCGTGAAAGTAGAAGTGATGAAAGCCAAGTTGGTATTCGTCTTCCAGAATACGAGAAGAATGAGCTCAGTCAGGGAGACAGTTGAATGGTGGCTGTGAGCTGGGGGAGAAGAAAGAAGGGAGAGGAAGAAGATGCCCCCCCCCTTGTGCCTCGGCCACTTGGGGTATGATAGTGCCTTTCGCTGACACTGAGGACAAGGAGAGCCATGTGTGGGAAAGGGATTTATCATTCATAAAAATAATAACAGTAATAATGACAGACTATTTCCTAAGTGTTTACTATAAAGCACACACCGGGCTAAATTTAATATTTTATGAGTACTATCTCATATTTTACCCTGAGAAACAAGATAGGCACCAATGTTACCAGGATTTGGCAGAATGAGGAAATGGAGGCACAGAGGCTCATTCATTTGTTTGTCTGCAGACCATTCACAAACACTAAAGCCAAGATGCCATCGAAAGCCTTCAACTCTGGAGGCTGTATCTTAACCACTATGTAACATAGATATATTATTTCCTCTTGCTTTGAACACAGATGCCCTTGGAGGAAAGCGGTGGAGGTGGGACTCTTTGTTGGGGTAGCAGAACAGTCTTCAGCGCCAAGGAGGTGTCTAGTCCCATCACACATCTTCAGAGTGAAAGATGATGACGCTCTTCAGAGGTGACAGAGCCAGTATGGCCTGCTCTGAGTCGAGAGTTGTCTTTCCTCCCCCTTCCACACCAGTAGCGAAGTTGCATTTGCTCTGAACCATTAGCTCTCTCTGGCCGGGTTGCCCTGGTGATCAATGGTATTTGCAAGGCAGCTGGCTAAGGTCACAGGTCAGGCTCTAGCTATGGAAAACACACCCTGGGTCTTTGTCTCTTCAATAACCAAGCTGGTCTCACCAACTGAGAGAGCTAATTGGCCCCATCCCTTTGAAATGAGGACCGAGCATAGCGGGAAGTTAATAAAATGTATCTAAGAAGACCACAGGATCACATCAAAATCACCAGGGGACACTTGGAGGAGACCTGGAGATTCCTGAGTCCCAGCCCAGACCTCCTGAATCAGGATCTCTTTAAGGGAATCCCATGGATCTACATGTTTTCTTAAGTTTCCCAGGTTATCTTTATGCACGGCTAGGTTTGGGTACTACTGAAAATAGCCTTCTCTCTCATGTAACTCCAAAGAGAATCAAGTGGAATGGGGACTCCAGGTGCTGAGCTGGGGGGAAAAAATGGAAGGAGAATTGGTGTATATCGTATCTCAAGCTTGTTCCTCTGGAGTGCTTATGACTAGTGGAACGGATGACAATCATAGGGGCAGGGGCCCAGGTGTGAAGAGGTGACAATATTCGTGCTTTAGTAGAAAGGAAGGAGCTACTGCTCCTGGATTCCCCCAAGACCCCAATAGTAAGTGGTGAGAATATAGTGATGTTTATATCTGCAGAAGAGACCAACAAGGCAGGAGGGCATGGCTTGACTCTGTTGGGTGGGAGTGCTATCCTCGACTATGGATTACTTTATTTTGCAAGCGGCAAAGGGTTGGTTATCTGTGGGGGAAACTGGCAACAGAGACCGTCATTGATTTACGATCTTTGCTCGGCATTCGTGTGGTAGGCAGCAAAGGGGAAACTCAGGTCTCAGGACCTCCATCTCCTTGGAGACCTAGGGTTCCCTTAATCTCTTCGGATGTTGGAAGTCATACTCCTGTGATTGCCCCTTCCTAAGCTTGACTTAGGAAGGGACTGGGAGGCTGGTCCCATTCCATCTACTCCTTTAGCCAAGTCTGTCAGAAAGCACCCAGCGTCTCTTCCAGGCCTTTCTGTGTGTGTTGCTGGTGCCTTCTCCTGTAAACACTGGACCGGAAACCCAACTCCTGCTCCCAAAGTATACTGGGAAGACTATGGTGGCTGTGACCGACAGGATGTGGCAGAGGCTGAAAGAAGTCAGGAGCTTTCCCTTCCTGTCTTCAGAAATGCTCGCTCCTAGATCCCTGAACAGTCACGTAAGGACTCCAGTACCCTCCTGGAGAGACCGCTGGAGAGTCCCTGAGAAAACACGGAGAGGGGGAGGAGCCCAGGAAAGCCTGGACAGCCTGCCAAGAGAACTCGTTTTCCACCAGACGTGAGAGTGAAGCCATCTTGGATCTTCAGACCAAGCAAGTCATGGCCGAATACCACCTCGAGGTGCCAAGCAGCTACAAGGGAAGGAACAGCCCGACCAAACCCTGCTTGAATACCTGACCCACAAAATCACGAGGTATAATAAGACGGGTTTTGTTCAAAGCCACTAACTTGAGGGATATTTTGCTAGATAGCAATAGACAACCGGAATAGGATCCCAGTCTGAGCAAAGCCCCCTGAAATGGTGGGTGATTAGTATCCCATGTAGCATGAATCTCAAGAGCTCTAGTGTTGGCCACTTTCCACCAGAGAGAGAAAGTCAACACCTTCTGGGAGCAAAGAACCCATCAGTTCCCATATTATCAAAATAATAGCCTATACACGCAAGGGAGTAAATGGATCAACCCATTTTAGGACTTCCCCTTCAACACACGCTCACCTTCCCCTTGCTCCCCCAGCAGGGGCTGGACCTCGAAGGAGAAGCTGTCATACACCCCACTTAACAGAGCTCTCCCTATTTCAAAGGTTTTTGTTGAAACGGGGTCAAAATAAAGGAAAGTCCCTGGGAATCCAGAAGGAATGACTCGGAGAAGTATAATCCAGTGACCTCTGTTACAATGACTCAGCTGGCCTGGCCTGGCCTGGCCTGCCCTCAGGAGTAGGCCGGGCCCGGGGAGAGAAATGAACCCTGGGGCCCCACAGCTGCAGGTAAAGGTTTTCAGTTAGAACCGTTACTAAACCCAGCTTCCAGCACCCGTAGTCCTGGGGAGAGAATGCTAGTGGTTTTTCAGCAAAACACACACACACACACACACACACACACACACACTCTGTCTCTGTCTCTCGGTGTTCTGTACCCTCCTTGTTAGCTGAAACCAGGAGCGCCTGGATCCCCTAAAAACTCAGTCCTGGAAAGACAAAGACAAACCCCCAGTCGTCTGTCCAGGGAAAACCAGATCTGTACACGCAAAGAGGGGATGCCAAGGCAAGGGCCCTGCTAAGATTACGGGCTGTTAATAAGGAAAGACAGAAGCCAGGAGGTTTGATGTACAACTCGACAAGCAGAGGTTAAGGGGAGAGCCGGGGCAGGCTCATTTGCAAACTTGGTCCTGTTTCATTAAGTGAGAGCAGAGACAGCCTGTCTCAGTCCAGCAGAGAAGGACCTCATTATCCACGTAGGGAGCAAGAGATAAGAATCTTTTAATAATTGTTGGGAATTTTTTTATTATGATGTGGAATGCCAATTTAGGCCTCTCCTCACAGACTGGATACAAACAGCCTCCTTGGAGTTAAAGCTGCCCACCGCCCCCCCCTCCCCCCGGCTGTGGTCATTAAGGACAAAGAGGAGAGAGACGGATGTTTGCTCAAAGAAAGGCCGCTGCTCAGGGGGGGCTCCCGTGGCTGCCAGGGACCAGCAGCCTCTGGGCTGGTTGTCCTGTCTCCAGAACTTTCCCAGAGTCCTCAGACGCTTGCCATCCTGGGCCCTGTCTCTCTCCCCTACCTTCGGTTGGCAATGAATTTCCCCAAGATATTCCAAGGATCTGCAAAGGGTTGGGCTATTTTTCCGTTCACTTTTAAGAACTTCTCAGGTACAGGGATTTGAACATAACTTTGTGTCGTTAACTTGAGAGACAACGAATCCTTCCCGCACTAAGCAGCCATTAGGCACGGAAGTGCAATGAAAACCAGACAGTTTTGTCGTGTTGTACCTAGACACCCTTGCCTACCAGAGACTGGGCTCTTTCTTTGTTGGAAGGGACGGTGGGGAAGGAGGTAGGTGTTGCTCCTAGACACTCTAGAACTGACCGGATGCATTGCCCTTGGTGTCACCCAGGGATTGAAGAAGAATTGAAGAGAGGATTCCTTTTTCTTTTTCTTTTCCTTTTCTTGATACGATTTTTACTTCATGATGTGTGGAACAGTCCAGAGGTCGGACACTCCCACTGGGGGGGCTCTTGTCAGAGGCTGTTCAGGCCCCCGTTGGAGACCCGCGTCCTGAGGTAGGATTTCCATGGGCAGTGGCTGGACTGCCCTCAGAGGCTGAGGAGAAGGGAGATCAAGGCCTAAGGAGGCCTACGTGGTGCTGATCCTCTGGCCCTGGCTGCGTTGGGGGCTCCCCTTTGATCCCACCCAGCTGGGCCTTTAGCCCCGCACCCCCAAGGACCCCCACAAGTGGGTCCGTCCTTCTTCCAACCAGCCTCTGCCCCCCTCCCTCCCTGGCTCCGCAGGTCCCTTTTATTTTTCTCTCCCTCTCTCCCCACATCATGCCCCGCGGGGTAGATGCCGACTGACAGTGATGGTGGGTTTTAAGCCCGACGTGTCAGGAGCGATGAAGCGTCTTCCAGGGAGACGGGCCTGGCCGTTGCCATGTTCCCAGGCGAGGGCTCGGTGCCCAGGCCTGGAGGCTCCGGGAGCCGTCTGAGCACTCGCGCAGCGCCTGCTCCTTGGCCGGGTTTCAGAGAGGCCGGAGGAAGTGAGGGGTGTTGCCGGCTCCCTGGTGGGATCTGTGCTGACAGATCTAAGGCTTCCGAGGGTCCCCGGTGCGACGGCAGCTCCAGGCAGCTGCGGCCCAGCGAGCTGCCCCGGGCGCCTCGCTCGCCGACTCTCCGCTTGCTTCTGCCGTTGCCCCGGAACCATGATCCCATCACCCTCGGTGGCAGTTACCCAACAGTCACAACCACTGCTATGGAGAGTGATGTCCAGAGCAGGAACCCGCCCTCCCTTCGTCAGGGTCCGAGAAATGAAGGCATTTGCTGCGTCCCCGCCGTTGGGGGGGGGGGGGGGGTGGTCTGACACGTCTGAGCCCCACTTGGCTTGTGGAAATGGGACCCTCGTGCTACAGATCTTTCAGTTGCGACAGAAAGACACAGGGCAGCAAAGTTTGGCTGTGACCTAAAGGCACACGAGGACGCAGGGCAGGGAGGGATGGAGCGCGGGGGCAGCGGGGGGGGGGGGG
>NW_024412427.1:6739482-6764316 GCF_014898765.1 Herpailurus yagouaroundi
CCCCCCACGTGTGCATGAGTCCAAGTCCCATTGCAGCCACCTCTCGGTTATCCCAGGGGGTCGGGAGAAGTGAGGCACCGGCTGCCAAATCGCCCGCGGAGGGAGTGGGGAGCAAGCCTTGTTCACGCCAAAGAAGAGGGAGGGAGGGAGGGAGGTGCAGGATCAAAGTGCTCAGACCTGGCTTTCAGGGACCCCGTTCAAGGGGTCCTTGCTTCATATTTGTGACCTTGCCTTCTCGCCAGCACAGACGTGCTCCAACCCGGCGTGTCTCCACCCGCACACGGACCGGGTGGTAACCCACCTCCAAAACTAGGCAGCCTGTTTCTTCCGTCTGGAATGTGCCTCTTTCTCCTTTCCTCCAACTGGCGTTGTGTACGTCCTGAAGTCACCTCCTCCAGGAGCCTTCCCTGACTGCCTTCCAACCATACGGTGCCATTCAGAGAGACGAGATCATGATTTCCATGTGAAGCAGCTCGCGTCTCTCACTGACGTTTGAAAAGCAGGTGGCCCGTGTGCCCGAGATGCTTGTGCGGGGCTCCTGTTCAGGGCAGGCCTGACGCAGAAACCCCGTGGACAGCGGGTCGGCTTCAGAGGTAGCCTCGCGGTCGTTCTGTTCCTCTGGTGACCTTGGGCCAAAGAGATTCTCCAGAGTGTGTGGTCAACTTCCACCAACACCACGGAGGAAACAGGATGTTGTGGTAGGAGAAGACGCTTCTTGTAGTTAGAGATCCAAGTGAAGAGAAAAGAAGCAGTTTTCCTGGCTCACTGGGTGCACGGGCATGGTGGTATTCCAAATCGCATTCCGAGACCACGCTGGTGCCGCCCTGATGTTGTGACCCTCACGGATGCACCTGTGGCTGCCAGGGCAGTCTTCTGACTCCCTGTGCCTGGCGTTCTCTTTTCCGCTACCCTCACATGCCTGGCTTCTTCTCCTTCTGCAGGCTTCTGCTTAAATGACACCTCCTCCAGGAAGCCTCCCCTGATTACACTACCGGAAGTAAAACAACCCGCATTATTTTCTCTCCCTGCCTCCTGAGTTCCTTTGATACTAGTTAACTGCAACGTAAAATGATTTTATTTTTGTGATTAGTTATGTGGTTACTTTTTGCCCCCGAGTTTCATGGTTTTGAAGACCCTTCTCGTTGGTCACCATAGCTCATCACCTAGAACAGAGTCTGGTATCTTAGGTGTTGGTGAGAGCGTGTGTTGACTGAATGAACGACGGTGCATACGCACTCTGAGCAGATTATGGGATAGGGCTTTTGACTAGAAGGGCCTGCTGAGTAAAAGTAGCCTGTGAACTGCCAACATGTCATTGGTGACATCACCCCCTCTGTTCCCTTTGTCCTCCTGCACTGCTTTCAGCCACAAAGAATTGCCCCCAAATCAAGGCCAGGGAAACATGGGGGTGCTACCCAAGCAATTAGATAAGATCCCTTTTGTGTCTGAAAACTCTGCTCCGGGGACGACAGGGCTCCACTTGGATGGGGAGGTGGATAAGAATGATCCGGAATTCTCAGTGAAGTGTTGGGCCAAGCCACGCAAGTCTTGCTCGCTCGTTTTGTTTTCACATTAAGTGCTTTGAACTGTCGACATCCCTGTTGGAGGCAGACCCCCTGAAGAGGGCGCTACAAATGCCTCTCTCACAGAATTCTGCCACTCACTGTAAGTCCAGCCTCCGAGCTGGTCAAGTACAGGCACCCGATCGACAGCCCCCACGTGGAAAGGAGGTTTCTACCTTCTCCCTCTCTGTTTCTACCGTGGCTAAGAGCTCATGTGTTAATTGGAGACAGAGTGGGGGCTTTAAAGCCAGCCTTCCATACCAAAAGCGACCGTCAGACGCGGGACAGCTCCATTAACCTCTCTGCGTAAGCCTCAATCTGGCATCTGCAGAATCGGAATAAAAATACCCCCCTCATGGGTTTCATGTGAAGAGTAAATGAGTGAATGATTGAGAAGAACACTTGCTGAAATTATTGCAACGTGTTCTGGGATTTTCTCCACCATAGTTGTGACTCACTTGGTCATTATACCCTCTGCTCTCTCGATTTGCCTAGATCTACTTAGCAGGACACCGGCAAACCACAGTAACAAGTGCCCCGTGCCTGATGACAAAAAACCATCAGTGACCTCCGACAGTCACTTGCACCAGTGCAAGAGAATGCCAGATAACTCGAGAACCATTTGGGAAATCTGAAATCAAGGTAAGAAGACGTGTGGGCTGAGCATTCTCATTTCCTGGGCTTATCATGGGAAGCTTCGTGGAGAAAGTGCTTTTGCGGTAGATGTTGGGTCATGAAAATGACAGGGGACAGGGCATATGTGAAGGCCCGGAAGTAGACAACGGCACACGGCATCCTGCCGGGGAGCCAAGGACTCAGGCTGCACTGGAGAACCCCAGGTGGCCTGGTGGCAGCTGCAATATATGAGTCACCCAGGCTTGGTTGTGCTTTCTTCTGGGGCCCTGGGAGAATCAAAGATGTCAGGGGGCGGGGGTGGGGCACTGGAGGAGGCGGAGATAAGCCCATCCTACTGCATGGGGCCAGCTTGTGACCCGCAGTTCCTCTGGGCACCTCAGACAGTTTCCTGCTTTTATCTCCGATTTCCCGCGTTGCTTTCCAGTTGTCTGTGCACTTGGCATTCTCTTGCCCTCGTACGTCCACCGTCTGAAGGCAGTGGCCGTTTTCTGTCGCCGCACACGGGGCACCTGGTACTTTGCTTGCAGGGCGTCCTACTGAGCAGATGTAGGCAGGTCAGATGGGCAGAGGGTATAAGGACCAAGTGAGTCACAACCGTCATGGATCGTTCAGGATCGTTCAGTGGGTCGTTCAGGGGCAGGAGGCCTTCATTTATCTTCTGTTCCTTCTAGAGGTTTTGCCTACATCGCCTCACCTAGGGGACCAGAGAGTCGGGTCCAACACCGAACCCCGGCTCTCCCGCCCACTAACTAGCACTGCCACCCTGGCCGAGTTACCCGCCCTCAAAAAACGCCCATGTCCTCATTTGTGAGATCAGAGGACCAGTGGAACGTGCCTCGTCCAGTTGATGGAAGGGTGAGAGTCACGTGAAGGCATTTCACGTGGCCCCTGACAATGTCCCCACTGTTCCCTTCAGCAAGTATCTGTGGGACACCCTCTAGAAGCCAGCCACTTGATCGGCCCCGAGAATACAGTGAGGGGGGTGACCAGCTGGCTTCCGTGGAACTTGCGTTCTAGGTGGGGAGACAGATCGGCGACAGAGAACTCAGGGCGTGTTGGATGATACGTGTTCCAAAGGAAGGATAAAATAGAGCAGGTTCCAGAGCAGACCTGGGGGTGCCGTTTTAGCTAACACAGCCGGAGAAGGCCTTTCCGAGGAGGAGACATTTGAGCAGACATGGGTGAAGTGAGAGAGTAAGCTTCGCAAAGTTGCGCAGGAAGAGGATTCCACGCCGCGGAACCGGAGGCGCAAAGGTCCTGAGGCTTGCGGTGCATGGAGCTGCGGGACGGCTAGAGCGGTGGGAGCAGGGTGAGCGAGGAGGAAGGGGAAGAGCAGAGCAGGTAGCCTTGGCGGCCCTGGTGAAGGCCTCGGTGTTTATTCTGAAGGAGACAGGGTCATCAAAGGAGTCTGGAAAGGGTGGCTCCATCATGTGATTGACAGATGTGGAGGGTAGCTGTGCCCACTGCGTGGAGGCGAAAATGTGGTGGAGGTGGTTGGGGGGTAACCTCCGGAGGGGTCCTTGCAGTTATCCAGGGGAAAGGGGATAGGGATGTCCTTTCCTCCTGCAGCCGTCGCTGGTACATTGTGACCCTGTGAATGTCATTTCTCCTTATACAGGCTTATGTAATGCCTCTCCCTGTCATTTTGCCCTTGTGGCCTATGCAGGACCCTGCCTGGTCTTACTGGTCCTTGAATCTGAGAGCCCCCAATCGCTCTCCTCCTGTGGAACCAGGGCTGCTGGGTCCTCAGAGAATCAGTCCAGCTGTAGGCAGCATCCTGAGGCCCTGTTTCCCCGCTGCTGATCACTTTCCTTAGCTCAAGGCTTGGGCCCAAAGGCAAAAGTGGTTTGCTTATCCACAGGGCGTCTTTCTGCCCAGTGTCCTGCTACATGACTCACTAGGTGGCCAGGCTGACCTACAGGTGGCCTGGGGTTGCAAGGAGAGGTCATTTCCAATGGATATCCGTTCCTGAAACTGCTGGGTTCTGAGGCCTCACGCCCCCCTCCCCCCCTCCTCAAAGGAGATTCCACAGCCCGGTTAGCACCCAAGGGAACAGTGGGGATGGGCGTAACCCAGAGACAATATCCTCTGGGAAGCTGGTCTGGCAGGCAGACTTTAGTCCGGGCTGCCAAAGTCCTTGGGATCGTTTCATACCCAGGTATTCGCAATCCGGGCTGTGTACAGATGAATCCCTTAGGGGGAAATCATGAAGCGGGGCTGCCCCCGAACCCAGGGAATGCAGGGCTGCAGAAACTGCTGCTGGAGAGGAGGGACTGTACCTTCCCTGTGTCACCTCAGTCCTGCATCCCTGACGCCCCCTCGAGGTGAGCCTGCCTCAGCCTCCAAGCAAACCGCTGCTCCATGATTTCACAGCGGCACGGAGTCTGGACTGTTACTGACACTGCTTGCATTTTGCATCGCATTGTGCGTCGCATCCCCATGGCAAGACCCTCACTCTGTGCCTAGCTCAGAATGCATGACTTTCCGGAACAAGCCCAGCCCAGCCCCGGTGAGGCACTTCCAGGCACCGTTTTGTGGGTCCTGGCAACTTCTGCCTGCCTGTGGATTTCTCGTGACCTGCTCGCCAGCCGCTCTTTTTTCCTCTGGGCCACTACTGGTACCTTCGAGATGCCCTGTGGTCTTCTTCCCTGGGCCCCCAGCTTCTTCAGGTTTTGCCCATTTCCGTCTCTGGATTCCAACCAACACATACACCCTGGGGCCACCTCCGTTCCGGTTTTGATGTCCTAATAGAAAGTCAAGGACCAACACTCCGATATTAAAAATTTGGTCCATTAACAGAAATGGCAGAGCCCAGGACTGTGGGGAGGGGTCCTAAGGAGGAGCTAATTTAAAATTTAAATTATGTGCACACTTTGAGCCAGCACATATATCTTGGTATTGATCGAAGCTCTTTGGAAGCTATTTATGTTTTCAGCCCACCTATAAGGCTGAGATTTATACTGCATTTGGTGTTTAACTAGCCTCTTAATGCATCCTGTTGAGCCCTGGTATTGGTGGGTGTGTTGTAAATTTTAGCCTGGGTGCTAAATTGATTTGCTTAGTGGAGTTGAATTTAGGCCATTAAAATAAATAAATAAAACGAATAAGAGGAACTTCCAGGCCTTCATGTCATATTAAAATCAACCAAAGCCAGAGAAGCACAGCCTCTGGAGTCGTGATTGGGTTTCGTGTGCCAGACTTAGGGCGTGAAGGGTTCCTTTTGGTATGGCCTCCCGTAGGGAACACTTGCAGTATGGAATTGAGGGAGAGACCATGGAGAAGCACGTGTACATGCTGATTGGAAAATAAGAAGGACCACGGGGCGCCTGGGTGGCTCAGTCACTTAAGCGTCCGACTCTCGATTTCAGCTCAGGTCACGATCACGCGGTCTGTGAGATGGAGCCTGGAGTCGGGCTCTGTGCTGACAGCATGGAGCCTGCTTGGGATTCTCTCTCCCTCTCTCTTGCCCCTCCTCTGCTCATGCTCTCTCTCTGTCTCTCTCTAAATGAATAAATAAACTTATTTTCTAGAAGAAGAAGAAAAAGTCCTGAATTCACACCCTGACTCTCCCTGTACACCCATAGTGGGATCCTCTTTTTCCCAGTTTCCACTGGCCTGGCCCAGTGGTTCGATAAAGTTGTGGTCTCCTTCCACGGGTCTCATCTCATTGTATTTAGCCCGCCTGTGTTTAGCTGGACTCTGACATATGTCCAGCCTCTGGGTTGGAACAAGAGGGCAGCAGCTCTCAGCCATCCAGGGCCGACTTTGGAGGCATCTGAGAATCATGGAGGGTCTCCACCATTTCCACATTCCACGGAATCAACAGCTTCCACGAGACGTGGGCTGCCAGGACCTAAGCTAATTGGAACACAGGCCAGATATTTTCCCGAAGATTCACTCCAGATAAAAGGCTTATGTTGTCTCCTCGAGAGAGGTTAAAAAAAAAAAAAAAGTTCTGAAATCAGTAGACCATTTAGGGCCTCTTGCTGTCCCTCCTGGTTCTCTGACACAAGAGCATTTTCCTTTCAGTCAGTACAGAGATGGTGGTCATTTGAGCTGGCTTTTTACCGTGGTGGCTTAAGGCATACTGGTCACAAGCCACCGTCAATGGCAGGCTGTGAGAGCATGGGCAGAGGAGGGGCAAGAGAGAGGGAGAGAGAAAATCCCAAGCAGGCTCCATCCCGTGACCAGGATGCTGGTGGCTCCCGGAGCAGATCTGTGGGGATGGAAGTGCCAGCAACACTTTCTCTCTCCTCACGTGGGTTGGGGGCGAGGTCTCAGTCACTCTCGTTCAGCCTGGGTCTCTTGATCAGCGATTTCCGGATTTCCCAAAGATGGCATAGTCCTCTCTTCACGAGGCACGGGCCATTGTCTCTGACAGTGCTCGACCCTGAAATGGGAAGTAAGCTTGGCTCATCCACTTTTTATCCACACTTATCTAGCCTTTCAGTGGCCCTAGCTCGAACCTTACCGTCGGCGCTCACAGATCCCATCGGAGAAGTGGCACATTCTTGGAAGTGTTGGGATCGTGGGAGAGCAAAGGGCAAAAAGGAGACAACGTAAGCAGATGTTTCCGTTTGTGGACATCTTTTTTCTCGTCCCTTTGGTTTTTCAATAGAGAAATATCTGCTTGGCCTCCTCTCAACGGGATGATTAGGTCTTTGGCAGATGGATATGTTAGCAGTGAAGACAAATGACACAGCAGGCCCTGGTGATTCCCTGTGGCCAAAATGTAGGACGCTGTGGGTGCAGGTTGGCAGGTAGATAGCAGCTGCTCACGTGGAACTTATAAATGCCGGGTTAGGGAGTGTGGGACGTTAATCTCTAGGACATTGGCTTATACCGAAGGGCGTTTGGGCAAAAGAGTGCATTACATAATTTGTATACTACAGAGAATTTTCTGATGCAATCTTCGAGGAGATTGGACTGGGTGAGCTATGAAGCACAGGGATTGATTAAGGCACAGGTGCTCTGAGTGAGCAGTGGGAGGTGGAGAAGCCCTAAAATCATGAGTAAATTGTAATGCGGTTTATTAATAATTAATCATAAATGAGATGACCACCTCCCTAAGCGGTTATTTCCCCAAGTTTATAATCCGTCCATTTCTACACACACACACACACACACACACACACACCCCTACCTCACACCATGCCTCCACACCACAGTGACTATGCTCACTCATTTCTGAAATATCACTTTTAAAAAATTGCATTTCAAAAACAGCAGAAGTTACCATAACTCTCTTTAGTTTCTCTGAGAATATGATCTGTGCAAAACCCTGGGCATGGGTGAGGAACTGGAGAAAGAATCGATATTGCTGACTCCGCAGAGTCCTTCGGCTGCCCTCATTTCAGTCCAGTGGGAACACTCAGCTTCCTCTTTCCTCCAAGTACGTCTACAGAGCAGGGGAGAAGTTGCCACAAACTTCTTCAACGCGGCTTGGGCCCTCTTCAAAGCAGCGATACTATTTCAGCAAAAAGTCCATGCAAGAGCTCAGCCGGTGGTAAAAACCCATTTAAGCAGGCTCTGGTTTATTTACTGTAACCAGAGCAGAGTGGAATTGGAGCTGGGATAATTAAGCCCTAATTCATCAACACTTTGGAAACAGCTCATTTGGACTGGAGAATTCCAAAACGGGATGGCCGGACTGGGGCCGACTGGCCTTGACTGAATTCTGGGAAGGGGCAGACATTCTCTTGAGTTGCCCACTGATTCTGACCTACCCAGACATAATGCCTTCCTCTGGGTTCAGGGGACTGTGGAGCCAGCTGGGGCCAGTCGACTAGGCCATCCCCTTGGAGGTTTCTAGGTACCCCTCATGGTCCGATGTGGGAGAGATCAGATGCTGGCAAAGTGTGAACATCATTTGTGTGCCTGGCACTGTGCTATTTTTTTTTTAATTTTTAAGTTTATTTATTTATTTTGAGAAAGAGAGAGCACAAGCTGGGGAGGGGCAGAGAGAAGGAGAGACAGAATCCCAAGCAGGCTCCGTGCCGTCGGCGCAAAGCCCGACGCGGGGGCTCGAACTCAGAAACCATGAGATCATGACCCGAGCTGAGATCGAGAGTCATAAGCTTAACTGACTAGGCCACCCAGACTCCCCTGTGCTGTTCTTTTAAAACTAAAATTAGGTTCTAGGTTTCATGCCAAGTCCAATGTTCCTGACAGGGTGTGCTGAGAAAACAGCCATTCTGAGCTCCTTCCCAGGCATTTCACAGCATGACAGCCTGCTCAGACCCAGGGTCTGGGCATTTAGATAAGGACCCTAAAATGAGAGCTTAGGATTCCTACCACAGGTTCCCACCTGGCTTTTCCTGGGGTGCCTTTGAACATAGCCAATCAGAGTTGAGTCTGCGAAAACGTAGTGAGCACTTCCCCGGCCATCTTTCTAAGTCACAAGTGCTTGCTGCCCGGCTCTCAGGCTCTTGCCCGCCTGTGACCTGGGCTGGAGGACTGGCCTCCCCCAGCTCCCCCCGCCCCCATCCTGGGACTTGTAAGCAACAAACCTTGTGACTCTACTCCCTTTGAGTGTATTGACACTGTGCCTTCAATCAAAATGACCCTGGAGTTTCACTTCCCCAAAATGGGAGCCCCAGTGCTGAGGAAGCGACCTGCCGACCCTCTCGTGGCTGGCTTGTGCCTCCTCATTCAGCAGGTCATAATCTGCATAGTCTTAAGTCAGCACACAGGCTCCAGGTCGTCCAGAACAGAGGGATCCAATGAGACTTGTTTCCAGCCTCCTGTCCACACACATTTGTAGCCAGTGCCTCTGGTCCTGTCTGCAGCTCCCTAGTTACTCAAAATTACCACCAGTCTGGGGCCAAGACATTTTGCTAGCCTTTGCACATGCTATTCCCCTAAGCCCCCTGGCATCATGCAAATGGCTCTACCCCTCCTTCAGCTTCCCTCAAGCGTTCCTGTCTGTGACTCCCCCGGGGAGATTTATGCCTTTTACTCGCTGTTCACTCCAATTCTCATTCATTCATCCATTGACTCATTCATTCCATTGAGAACTGTTGATTGGTGTGTGTAATTACATTACAGGCATCGCCCTAGGTCTGGAGTAAACAAAATACCATCTCTGCCTTCATGGAGATTACATTCTAGAGAGGGTAAGGGAAGGACGGGGGGGAAAAAAGTGTATTTCAGACTAGGAAGAGAATGAAGGACAAAGGAAATGGAGTGTGAGAGAGTAGGTGTTATCTTATACAGGGTGGTGAGGGGAGATGTCTCCTACAAAATGGTATTTGAGCAGAGACCTGAAGAATGATAAGGAATATGCTGTGCGGATACTGGTGGGAGGAGTTTAAGGGTAGAAGGGAGAAAGCAAGTGCAAAGGCCTTGGAGTCGGTTCATGAATGGCATATTCTAGGAAGACTTCTCTCTTCTCTCTTATTTCTATTTTATATACATAATGTATAACCTTGCTGTAATATCTCATTTGCCTTTTCCCTAGAATGGAGATCAGGGACCTTGGTATGTACCTATACATATCTGTGTGTACACACACACACACACACACACACACACACACACACCCAGGGACTACCACTGCTCTCGGAATATAGTTGATGCTTAATAAGTGCTTGTTGAAAGAAAGAATAATCATCTCCTTAATACTCCTAACCATCATATAAAGAATATACCATTATATCTTGCTAGATAAGGAAAGAGAGACATTAAATAATGCTCATATTTGCACAGCTTGTACATGAGCAGCGTTGTCTAGATTCTGACCCACATCTCTAAGGCTCAGAGCAAGAATATTTTCACAGTAGTCTTACTCGTGGAGTCAGGGCAGATCCTCTTACAAGCCTAGGGTCACGGGCCTGCAAGGTGCAATTCGTGTCCTATCAGCAGGCATCCTGAACGGGCGTGACTGCCTACCCGCTTGCCTACCTTTCTGGCTGCCTCTCATCGTGCCCTTGGGACTAACGAATGCTGCATTTGTGACATTTGGCTTGCCGTGCAACCCATCAGGGAGTGTTATTTGAGCAGAGCAGATCTTGGGTGGAAGGCATCTCCACAGCTGGGCGATGGAAGGGAGAAAGGACCACCGTGGAATACTGGTGAGAGCTGGAACAGGGTACAGGGTGCAAAGAATAGAGCAAGGCAAAGGGCCTCCGGGTGAGGATGGAGAGATTTCTGTCTATATACCTAGCTCCAACCAGCAGGGCTTTCACTGGGGCCCAGGGAAGTGAGAAAGAAGGAACAAGGGCACCACTCCTGGCGGGGCTGGGCAGGTGACAGGGTCACAGGGACTGCTGGGAGCAGGGGCGGTTGGGCCCTGCCTGCCGTGTCTACCTTGGGCAGGTGTGAGCACTGACAGGCGCAGGGTCCCATGCAGTCTGGTGGGAGGCCCCGGGTCCCTGGCTCTGGTGGGTTCACTCCAGGCCTGGATGTTTGCCTTGGCAGCCCTGGTGCATTAGCCTTGGCCTTGGCCATTCCCCAGTGGCCAGACAGCCGGGCCAGCACACCTGAAAGTCATTAGATTGGGGGTCCTATTTTGTTCTCACATTTCCAAGCGGTGACCTGCAGCCATGTGTGACAGCACAGGCACTTTATCGACCCCTTCTCCGGCCCACCCCGCCCATTTACCTTTCCCTCTTCATCCGTCCCTCCCCAAGACCTACCGATCCCCCAAAACCCAGGGCTAACAAGGACCCTTTTCTTTCCTCTTCCATAAATATTTGTAAGGGTTTTCACAAGCTATTTAAGTCAGTCAGTCTTCTTCATTTTTCCATTAATGAACACTCTGAGGCTCAGAGTAGCGAAGCGACTAGCTTGGAATCACACAGCTGATAAGGTGTAGAGCCTGGGTAGGCACCGAGGCCTAGAAGATACCAAGAGGCTGTTGAAATGTGGGCGCCATACCACCAACCACCCCAAATACTCTGGCCGCTCTGCCTTGGTGCTTCCCATCTGTGATGTCCGAACCCACCTTTTTCTCCTCGCGTGGACCCGGTGCTCGATTTATCTTGTTCTCGTTCCTGTGTATTTACAGCCACGCGGGCACCTCGTATAATTTACCTTCCTTTAAAAATATGTCTTCTAGAAATATCGTTTTCTAGCCTGTGTTTGTATTTTGCTAGAGCCATGGTTCTCAACCAGGGACCTTTTGCCCTCCAGAGGGCAAACATCTGGACACACTCTGTGGTGCTCACAAGTGGAACAGGAGGGTGGTTGCGGTGCCTCATGGGTAGAGGTCTGCAGTTGTGTGCGACATCCCACAATGCACAAAGACAATCCTCCACAATAAAGAATTATCCAATGCTAAAGGTCAGCACTGACAAGGTTGAGAAACTGCGCTAAAGGCATAAATAAATGCATGTAATACTTTGTGTGCATTATTATATGTTGAAAAATAAATACTTAACCATTGACCTATGGGAGCATGAATCACTCCTATCCTGTCACGGGCAGTTTCTGCCGGCTCGTTACGGCTTCCCATGCGCCTCCCTTCCCAGCTCCGGCTTCAGCGACAGTGTTGGGGTAGCTTGACATCGACCACAGTGGGAATATTTACACCATGGAAATTGGCAAATACTATACATCAGGTCTTTTGTTTGTCTGTTTTTGTTTTTGCTTTGGAGAGTCAGTTTATCATCACACCGTTAAGAACTTTCTATGTGACAAAGATTGCACATTGTCTTATTTAACACTCTCAATGCTATGAGGCAGCTAACATCACTACTCCAATTTAATGTTAGGACATGAGGCACAGGAAACTAAAGCAACTTGTCGTATATAATATCGTTGTTAAATGGCGGGGACAGGACTTGAAACCAGGCAGTCACATTCCAGAGCCTTTGCTTTAAGCACTACCTGCCTGGCCCCACATTAATTAGAAAATTAATTAGTGTTAATGATACACTGTGTATTCCTGAGTTGGTCCATTTGAGATGGAGAAATGGATATTTACACAAAGGGCATTACATTCCGATATCATGTTACAAATTTGATCCCTTGATAAATGATAGCATCTGTATGAAGTACTTCCTTTTGGGTAAATGTATATATTTTACAGTAAATGAAGATTAAACCAACTTGCCCTAGAGTTCTTAAAACCCTAAAAGGAGCGCTCCTTCAAGATGTTGCCTAAGCGTCACATGCTCAGTGAGATCTTCTCTAGTCCATAGTTTAAAATTACAACTTCATGTTCTCCCCAGAAGCACACCCTATCCCTCTTCCTTCCTTATTCTCTCCATAAGCACACATTCCTTAAGGTATTGTTTTTCACGTCAACATCCCCAACACCTAGAACAGCACGTGGTACATAATATACTCTGAAGAAAAGATTTGCTGAGTGAATAAATGCATGACAAACAGAGACTTCTCCATAGAAAATAACCCTATCACTCATGAAAAGGCTCCATGTTTGATACGTATTTATGAGAAATGCAAAGAAAGGTGGGATCTGCCTTTAGACGAATTTATTAGACATCGTTCCGATAACCCAAATTGGAAAAGATAAATTGGACGCCTGAAACCGTGAAGCTGGTTTGGCTGAACAGATGCTACGCTTTTGAAATAGATGGAGCTTTCTCCCCAAGTCCTCCAGAGCACTGAACATTTGCCACCATGGTCTTTGGGATGGACTTGGGGCCCATAGAACAGCCAGCCATAAGCACTAAATAAACGCGTGAAAAATGGAATCTACCAATGCTAGGCCTTGCAGAAGGCCATGTTTACTAAAGAGGGACCTCCTTACCATCGCCGGCTCCGTGAGCAGCTCACAGGGACGGAAGTTCAGAAAGCTCAAAAAGTATTTGTTGTTCATTGTTCATCTGAAATTCAAATTTAACTGGAATTCTATATTTAATCTGGCAGTCCTAGCAGGGAGCTCAGGTCGGACGCCACTGTTGCTTGGTTACTGTCAGGGACTCTGCCCCACGGAGTGCTGAGGACGCAAGGATGGAGACCAGGGGCAGGAAGCGGTCCCAGGACACGATCAGTCAACAGTTCTGGGCACAGGCTGTCCCTCCTTTCTGCCTCAGAGAATCACAATATTTGAGAATCAGATAGCCCCGTTCCTGGTGTTCACCTAAAACTCTTGGGCTTTGTTTTCATTTCTACCTGCATTCAGTGGTTTCCTTCTCACTTCTGTTATTGTGGCAACATTAAGAATTGTGCTAAAGCCTGGCTGATTCAAAGAACACAAGGGACATTCCTAAAACTGCAGATTCCCAGATCCCACCTAACAAGTAGGTCTGGGATCGGACCTGAGACTCTGTTTTCTAAAATCTCTTCGGGAGATCCCAATAGTTAGCCATCTGGGGGAGCCACCTGAACACTTCAGTTCCACCACTCTATGCTGTTGAAGACTCTTGGAATTCAGTGCCATGGGAACAGGGATCAAGGCTGGAATGAAATTTGGCCCACCCATGGAATGGGACCAATATTGGGAAATAGGGCCCAGGATGCTATGGAAGGATGGACCAAAACCCTGGTACATGAAAGGTTCATACGATGGCAGTCTATGGGGAATGCAGACACATACTTGGCAGGGAAATCGGGATAATGTGAGTGGGAGGTATAAGACCAAGGAAGGTGGTTGCTACCATGAGGAATATGGGTCACAATTCTAAGTCCATAGAAAAAAGCAGTTGGCATGAGGAAGGCAGTGCCCTGGGCTGGTTGGCAGCACAAAATCAAGGGATCTGAAAAATTAATTCATCTGAGTTCGAATGTCTTTATATGGAAAATGAAGAATCATTAATTTCTGCATTTATTCATTGAACACGAGTGTCTACGCGCCAGACATCTACTGGAATATTAGAAAATCACTAATGAATAAAATACGTGAGATGCCTGCCTGCATAAAGCTTATAGGCTATCAGGGAACACAGGCAATAAACAAGAAAAATGAAACCCCTTTTGATGATTTGATAGTTGGCTGATAACAAAGAAGTTGGTTCGTGCTCTAGATGTCCAGCCAGAATCTTGAACCATATGTCATCGATCAATTTTACCTGAAAATCTTCCATGTTGGGGCTTAGGATTAATGTTTGGGTAGTCTAACTCTCCAAAGTTAGAGACTCTCCAAAATGATACGGCGGAGTCAGCCCGTACCAGGTCACGAGAGTGACTGTTAGGTTTTCCGAATTATTTTGTGCCGGTTGTTATCATAGCCACTATTAAAAATTAAATTAATAAACTCGCAAATAATTTACATTAAAAGCAAAGGTCACACATACTCAAAACTCACTGCTTTCTTTTTTTTTTTTAATTTTTTTTCAACGTTTATTTATTTTTGGGACAGAGAGAGACAGATCATGAACGGGGGAGGAGCAGAGAGAGAGGGAGACACAGAATCGGAAACAGGCTCCAGGCTCTGAGCCATCAGCCCAGAGCCTGACGCGGGGCTCGAACTCACGGACCGCGAGATCGTGACTTGGCTGAAGTCGGACGCTTAACCGACTGCGCCACCCAGGCGCCCCCAAAACTCACTGCTTTCTAATGGCTTACCACATTTTATCATTATGTGTGTTTGTGAGATTATTTGTACCTACTGTATTCGTGTGGCAGAAACGTTATTGAATGGAGCGTTACTGTCCGCCTATTGTCAGCATCCACATTCAGTGACTTTGCATTGATAGTTTGAAATTGGCCATAATGGGAATATTTACGTCATGGGAATTTGCATACGCTACAAATCAAAGTTGGTTGGATTGTTTGTTTGTTTGTTTGTTTTCCAAGAGAGCAGGTTGTTGACATTTACCAACAGAACACTGGAGTCTCCCCTCCCCATTGAAACTGGACCAGACTTGGAACAATGAAGACTAAAAAATAATGATGTCACAACTCCTTAAATGCCTTTACCTCTTTGATGAGAAAAGTCATTCAAGGGAAAGGCAGATGCTAGTTTTTGAAACTTTGGCTTTCTTTCCTCTTGCCTGAGGATTTAAATAAACAAAAAAATTTTTTTGTCTTTTTCCATGCGAAGACTTCAAGTAGTTAGAGAAGGCTTGAGTCTGAACTAAGAGGGTACATTGGAGAGATGAAAGGAGTGGGAAGTGATGAGAACCAGGGATTAGGCGGTGCCTGGGGTTTTGTTACACAACTCTGGTGTGTGTGCTTGTGTGTATATATGTTACATGTATAAATTATATATACCTACATATACATGCAAAAGATCCTTATGTATCCATATTTCCCCTTTATCAGAAGGTTATGCTGGAAGAGGGTGAGCTTAGAAGTGAGCCAGACCTGGACTTGACTTTCTCAGCAATGTGATGATACTGGGGAAAGTCTCTTCTTGTTTCCTTGTCTGCAAGTTCGAAATAATAGCATATAGCTCATAAATTGGCCGGAGAATATAGATAGAGTATCTGACAGAAACTGACACCATTCATTCATTGACTGATTCACTTAGCAAATATACTCCACTGAACGAATACAGTAAAGAAAGTGAATGCAGTCGGCCCTGTGGAGGTCATGGTTTTGCAGGAGAGACATACGTTAAATACTGTGCTTAAAATAATTTTGCTATTCTGATGATGAACCCAGCGAAAGAGGGCATGTGTCCATGAAGCAAAACTGAAGAGCCAAGGAGGGTGTGGGCACTCAAGAATATTTATGTTTTCTTTCTCTATTCTGTCTTTCCCTCTTGTGGCAGCCAATATCAACCCTTGCCCACATTTCTTGGGCCACATGCCTTCAATTTGCTGGTGTAGAATATGCACCAGGTTCTGTAAGTCTTTGCTTATAGCTTTTCTCCAAAGCAGCTGAAGGCTGCCGTGCCCTGCTGCAGGCAGACAGAAAGTGCTAGAAGTAATGCCCCTGGGAACAGTCTTCCCCAACACCAGGAATGCTTCTGCGACGTTCGTTGTCTGCCAGTTTCCTCAGTAGAATTCGACTCCAGTTGCCCGCGGTACAGTTTGCTAGCACATCTTTTTTGGCTGCTGTCCCTTTTTCTCACTTCCCCATTCCCTACAGGTGTTTGTGCCATCCGAATACACTATTTGCATCAATTCTTTGAGTCAGACCTGCTTTTCTGGGAACCTAAGCCAAGAGAACTCTTCTCTCAAATGTGTCTGTGTCCCTAAGCCGCCACATCCTTCCCCCTAAGCTGGGCAAGAAGTGTGGCCCCCAAATCATGCGCAGACTTCTAGGAATAGATTGGTTATATAACATATGGTCTAAACCAGGGCAACTTGGAGAGTGAAGGGGGCCGAGTATGCCCCCTTCACTTGAAAATATGCCAAGAGGACAATAGACATAAACAGAACTGTGCTGGCAGACACGGTCAGCCTATCTCAGAGAAGCTTTAGTCCTTCCAGTAGGATGTCCAGGCCAGGGTTCTGGGCGCTGACAGGGGGTCTCTGAGTACCTCTCCGGAGAAGGCAGCATGGGTGCCTAGGTCATCTGTCAGACCCTCGGGGCCTGTCATTCCCAGAAGAGTGGCTGACTGCAGCCGGGGGCCGGGTGGGGGGGAGCTCATCTCTACTTAGAGCGCTCACATCAACTCACCATTTTGGGGAGAAAAACAACACAGATTTGTCAATGTCTGTCACCTCCTTTGGGCAACTGCACCTTTTTAAGAGCCACGGGGTCCCCGGTGAACGTGGATCACACAGTGCATGGGAAAGGAGTCACTGGGGGAGCTTTGCTGAAATGCTCACTGATGTTGGCAACATACTGAGCTGGATGTATTTCCTGTGCACCGGGGCTGCTGTGGGTGCACTGGGGACAGGGAGGAGGGATTCCCAATGAAGGAAGTTTCTATGCAAACCCTGCAGCCCATAAGAGATCAGGTTTCAGCTTTGATTTGCTCATTCCCCTTGCGTTTTTCTTTCCCCCAAACATTTAAACTCAGATAGCTATATAAGTTCAAATGTTCTTTTATAGAGTGAAATAAACAGCTTTTATAGCCTGAAAACAGCAAGCTTGGAGATCAACCATTCACCACTGAAGCAGGCGTGTTTAAGTCGAAGAAATAGATGGCATTCTCTTCCTTATTGTTAGCTATATTTTTTTCCCCCAAACTAAAAGGAGGTAGCTTGTAAATTAGCTGCCTTCCAAGTTGCCAGGGAAAGAAGTTAATGCAGCCTCTGGGCATTTTGCTACAAGGCTGCCCCCCTCTGGTTCCCACCATTATGTGATTTGTTTTTCAGAAATTTGAGAAAGAACGGTTCAGAATTCAGGCAGGTCAAGGTCAGGGTCCCAGGAGCTAGTCACTCTTTCCCCACATTCTAGTTACCACCCCTGGCTTCTCAACACATCCTACGCTTTTCTCTAGATGCCAAAATATATAACTGCGTTTAGGGTGAACTTTGGCCACCCATGGTTCCAAAGTACACATGATGAATGGGTTAGGTTGAAAGGCAGAGAGCATGGTGAAGACAGAAGAGGGACGGGACCCCACACCCTCCATTGCCAGCACTGGCCTTTCCACTCCAGGTATCATTATAGCCTTTAGGGCTATTTCTTCACTTGGGGATAAGGAAGCAACTGGAACATTCATGCAGGAGGCTAGCAGGTAGAGACTGATGCTGGAGATACTCGGGGTCCCAAATCTTGCTTATTTGCATTGAAGGAGCCAATTCTGGTCTATTCATATAACAGATAGCTTTCGAATGATGGTTAATACCAGGCATCCGTGGGCACATCACAGGGTGGCCCTCAAGCTGTTCCCATGCCTTGAGCCCTCTCTTTGGCCAGTAGTTGTAATTAGACGTTGCAGCCTCAGAAAGCATCTCTTTACAATTGCCCTGACTTTCTCTCCAGCCACACTTCCTGATCAGTCTCAAGCATGCACTCCAGAAACACGCGTTATCTCACAGTGTTCCCCAAATTTCATTTTTGTCAAGCAACTGAGTCTCTATTTCCACCCCTTCAGCCTGGAGGACCTTCCTTTCTTTTCATCCTTCATCTAATCTCTTAAACTCTCATCAAAACTGCTTATATCAATTTGTTAGGGCTGTAGTAACAATTTACCACAGATTGGGTGGCTTAACCACAGAAATTCATTCTCTCACAGTTCTGGAGGCTAGAAATCTAAAATCAAGATGTCTATCGGTAGGGGTTGGGTCCTCCAGAAGGTTAAAGAATCTGACCCATGCCTCTTCCCCTTGTTTCCAGTGGTTTGCTGAAATCTTTGGAATTCCTTGGCTTTTAGAAGCATCGCCCCAATCTCTGCCTTTATCTTCATATGACATTCTGCCCCTGTATATGTCACTGTGTCCAAATTTCCCCCTTTATATAAGGATATGAGTCACATTGGCCCACCCTAATGACCTCACCTTAGCTAATTATATCTTCGGTGACCTTATTTCTAAATAGGTCACATTTTGAGCTAGTGAGGGCTAACACTTCAACATATAACTTTGAGGGAGGCGCATTTTAATGTCTTTAACAACGCTTATACCATGAGTCAATACAACAGAGTTGAGAGCTCCCCCTACCTCCCTGGGCACAGATTTAATTTTTTAAAAGCTCAGTGATCTCGCCGAACTTCAGTGGTTTGTTCAACTAGGTCCTACACTTGTTTGCCAATTGGATGAGATCATGACCCCGTCTATTCCCTTCAGCCTGTGCATACTCAGTGCATGTTTCTGGAATACATAATGACCCATTCAGAATCGCCTCCTTTTTGCCAAGGGCCAGAGGAGAAGCATGAAGAACAAAGCCATAAGGGTACCAGCAGCCAGCATGCCTTACGGAGCTATCATAAGGGAGAAAAGGTGTTCCCTCGGCTCCCTGGTTCACTTCTTCTAGCTTTTTCCCCCTTAAAGTCATTATTTGTCCACCCATTTCTCCTACTTTGCTTTTCTTTCTCTTTATTTCCAACCCTGCTTACTCCCTGCTGCGTCCCACATATGCAGCCGATGTGTGCTAAATCTGAACAGCTATCACCATGAGGTTGAGGGAAGTACGGAAAACTGGGAGTTTATCAAAATATTCTTAATACCACTTCTAGGCTGTCAGCAGTTGTTTATGCCTTCATGTTAATCCAGGGATTTATATTTACTTTATTCTGATGATATAATATGATGCATAATTGCTTTTGAGAGTTTGGAATTGCTTTTGTAGAAATAGGGGACTTGAGTCATGAATCCTAATGCTTTGCTGCTAACAGGCTTTTGTCATGCGGAGGAGGGTGCTTCCTGTCTCTTCCTATTCAGAAGAGAACTTCTCACACCCCAGTGAGTTAATAAAAATGGAGAGAGTGTGTGACGGTGATCTTGAGCAGGCCCTCTGGGAAGCTCTTACATTTGCCAGACACATTTGAAGCACTTGCCAGCTCCGTGGCCCTGATCTGGAGATGCTCCTCCCACTCTACCCTAAGGGAGAGGCCAGGGCAGCCATGTTGACCCTGGGTGGCCCTGCTTTTTGGTCCTACCTGAAAAGCTCATGGGAAGGTACCCTACTCAGGTGGAGCCGATCAGCTTTAGTCTTGAGGATCTGAGCTAAGCCTCGCAAAATGAGCTGTAAGATTGGGACGGGCTCTGGATCCATAAAGTCATAGAAGAGCAAGAAACCAGTGTTGCTGACAGGAACCGTATGCCGGTCAAGGTTACGGGGAAGTGGAAGCTTCTAGCCCCATGGGGGGGGGGGGTACGCAAAAGAGAATGTAGTCTGTGGGCAGGGAAAGCAAAGCTCTGGAGCCACCTTGACAAACGTCTAACCCGAGGTCTTCTATTTATTACCGCAACGCTGTCCATAATGAAGATCCTGTTGTGTGGGAGCTCTAACCAACAAGACAGAGCATAGGACTGTTCTGATTTAGGGTTCAAAGAAGAGATGATTCTGGTATCTTAGTATATCAGTAACCTCTGCTGCATAGCAGATTATCCCCGAACAGAGCATCGTCAAACAATAAACTCTTATTGTTTCACCCAGTTTCCATGAGTCCAGAATCCAGGAGGAGCTCAGTTGGGCGATCCTGCCTCACGAAGTAGCAATGTGGCGACTGGTCAGGTCTGCCTTTGCCTGAAGACCTGACTGAGCTGGAAAATTCACTTCCAGTGTATCTCACTTTTCCTGCCTCGCAAGTTCGTGCTGGTTTTAGCGGGAGGCCTCAGTTCCTCACTAGATAGGCCTATCCATAGGTCTGTTGTCTTTTGGCAACAATGACAATGGCATTGGCAAAAAGCCAATGGCAGTTGGCTTTTCTACAGCTGGTGAGACAAGAGAGAGCAAAGCAGAAACTATTTTATGACATAGCCATGGAAGGGCCACCTGAATTTTGACCACATCCTATTGATTACATAGGTCAGCCCTATTCAGTGGGAGAGACAACTGCACTGGATAAGAAAACCAGTTGAGAGCCCTCTTGGAGCCTGGATACCAGAGTCTGACCAAGAAAGACACCAATCTAATGTGTAAGAGAGAGAAAATTGAGGCAGCTTCCTTCTCCAGGACTATTCCCAGATGTCACTTAGGTACACAGACTCTCTACCTGCCAGACACGCCAGTCTCTATACAAGGGTTCAAACTGTCCCGTGTTCTTAACACCCTCCCTTCCCTCTTCCTGACACTCCCTACTCATACTCATCCTTCAAGGCCCTATTCACATGATCTCCCAGCACCCAGGAAAATAGTTATGCCCCTTGCCTTGTTTCATGTGCTTCTTGCATTGCTGTCTTGTCACATTTATTCCATTCTCTAGCTAAATCTTGAGAAAGAGACTATGCTAAGTATCATAGACAGGAAATAATGCAGAGATTGATTATACAGTTGTTGGAAGAACTGATAAGCTAACAGACATGGTCTCAACACTGGCTAAGGCCTCAACTGGGATGCAAATCCCTGGAGTTGAGTCTCAGCCCCTGGGTTGATTTCGAGAGTTTCCTAGAATCGCCAGCCCCAGCTCAGGGCAGCACAATCCACTGGATGCTGAAATGAGCAATGCTCAGTAATTCCAAGGCAGCACTGGGAACATCTTAGAATACATGTTCTGTCCCCAGGCCTTCAAATTACTAAGTTGTTCTCATCTGTCACTTTGTGGTAAATAAATCCAGAGTGATCCCCCGGTAGGACTGAAATGGAGCTTATGTGTTGTTGGGCCAATGACCACAGGTTTCCCCTCTCCTTCTCCATTCAGCCTTCTAGTAGAGAAAATGGATCAGGACATTGCCTTCTGGGGAGCAGGGGCAACATGCTCTGAGAAGGGGTGTGTGTGTGTGTGTGTGTGTGTGTGTGTGTGTGTCCATTGAAAAGGAGAAGCATCTCCCAGGCCCTGGGGATGGATGGCACAGTACTGTTGGAGGTTTGTTTCACACAGTCTTGATGCAACTTTGTATTGCCCTCCCTCCATTCCTGAGAATTAACACCATCAACTAAGATTTATTGCTGTATATTATGCACCCAGGCACCGTTATAATACGGAAGCTCAGAGTAAGCAGGACGGGAATCAAGGAGTCTCCAAATCTAGGCCCACAAGCTACGCGGAATGTGAAATTGCTTCAGTGCCGAGGCCCCAGGATGTTCTTGACTCTTCTGTCCTGCTCCTTGCTTATATTTTAAAGGGTAAGATAAGAGTACAATGTATAACCCCCGTTACACATTCAGTCAGTCAGCGATCACCTTCCTAAGGGTAGGGAAGGTTAACACCAGTGGTCTCAGTTACTCCAGTGGGTTCAGAATGTTTCCCTCTCTCTAGTATCCTCAAAAGTTGCAGTTTACATGACAAATAACTCAATCACTCAATATAGAGGCACCATTTGCCCCTGTGCTTAGAACATAATAGCTTCGCCCTAAATATTGGTTTACTTGAAAGATGCTTAGTTCTCTGGGGAGCAGTATCATGCCCAGGCTGAGTGGTCTGTGCCTTCTAAAGGAGGTAAGGGGGGGCCTGACAACCAGAAATGCCCCAGATCAATATCTTTTACCCCGGTATCCTGACATTTTTCCCTTTCAGAAATAGCAGTGGGGCCAGAAGTTCAAGTGCCTGTGGTTTAACCCGATGCTTCCCAGCCTGAAAGCTGTGCACCCTTGGCCCTAGGTCCCTAGCACCATGATGTGGCCTGTCCTCCTACTTCCCCTCCTTCCTCTCACTCTCTGCACACGTGTCCTCTTCCCTCCCCTGAGTCTGGTCACTAATAATGCTCACTCCTGATGAAAAGCTCCAGCCCCGTGGGACCACCTAGTAAAGAGATGTCAGCATCCGCTGGGCCTGGGTCAGGCCGGTGTCAGTGGCCTCAGCCTTGTCTGTGGTCGCTGCTGGCCCACGTTTAAAGGCATCAGTCGATCCCAGCCACACCCCCATCCCTGGGGGCCCACACCTTTGATCCTCCTCGGGACTCTCTCCATAACCACATCCCGGCTCTTGCAAGTTGTAAATTGCCGTGTCTGCCCTCTTTGGATGCCTATGATGTTTGTGCTTCTCCTTCTTCCATTTTACAGTTGAAGGCTTTATACATGTTGGCTCAGAGGCCAGGATCTCCTTCCTCAACACGACTGCCTGTCTGGCCCTTTCTCACACTTTGTGTCTCAACTGCCACGCCATCCATTCTAAGACTTCCCATGACCACTCGCCACCAGAGTATCCCTCAGCACACAGTTTAGTACAAGTTAAATTACTATATTTAGCTTTGTCATATGGTTTCTCCACTGGACCTTAAAGCCCACCAGGCCAGTCACGATGCCCAACTTTCCCCATTATCTGTCCCTCCGAGTCCGGCTGGTGAGGTATGGATAGGTTTCCCCTGCACTGTGCTCTATCTCCCAGGGCTGTGCCTGCTTGTATTTTTCCGAAAGGAATCCCTCAGTGTTTCACTCTCCCATTCCGCTGGGGAATGATTCAACCTTCTATCTTTGTCCTTCTGACACCTCATTAGACTTCACGAATCCTCCGATGCTGAGGACAACAGCTCGTGCTCGCATGTGGTTATTATTCTAAGCTGACATTATTGATTACTGGGGAACGCTCTGTGCCACGAACTGGCCAAGAATATTTACATACTCCAGAGCCATATACGGTCTTAGACTGTTCGGGCTGCTGAAACGAAATGCCACAAACTGTGTTGCTTTTAAACAGCAATCTGTTTCTCACAGTTCTGGAGGCTGGAAGTCCAAGATCAGGGTACCTGCCCAGTCAGTTTCTGGTGAGGAACTTTCTCTGGGCCGCAGACTGCCAACTTCTCATTCTGTCCTCGTGTGGTAGAGAGAGAGCTGGCCAGCTCTCTGGCTTCTCCCTAGAAGGGCACTGATGGCATTCGTGAGGGCTCCTCCCTTGTGACCAAATCACCTGCAAAGGCCCCACCACCAGTTACCATCGCCTTGGGGGTTAGGTTTCAACATACGCACTTTGGGGGAGACACAAACATTTAATCTGTAGAAGAAACTAATAAAAGGCATGGGACGCTGCCTTGCTAATAGTGATTTGGCATCTAGAAGGCTGTCTAGAAATGTTAGTTTCCATGGTTTGGTCATAGTTACCATTAGTCCTTGCAACATTAACTTACTATTTCTCACTTTTTTATGGTTACAATGAAGAGAAACCTCAACTCAACTGGCTTAAATGATAACAGGAATTCAATGGCCCACGTAACTAAACAGTTCAAGTGTTCAAGTGTATCTACTTTGTGGAGTATGATCCAGGATTTAAATGTTGTATTAAGGAATTGGTTTCTATCTAGGTATTTCTTGGATGTGCTTGTTCATCGTGGGCAACATTTTCTGAAAAGCTCTTCTCACGTCTGGTGGGAACCACCCACAGCTTCTGAGGGTCACACCCTTCCTCATTCACATCCAGTGTATGCGGGGGGTTGGGGCAAGTGGGGGCTTCTAGTTTCACCCTCTGAAGAAATAGGCTGTCCTCTCCACACAACTTCAGAAAATGTCCCCTCAGGAAGATTCTGGCTGGGTCACAGGCTGGGTCCTGAGGTCATCACGGTGGTCAGGATGGAAGGAGCTGGTTGTCCTCAGCCAGAGACTCTGAGCTAACGGTCAGCCCCATCACAAATGCATGATGGGAGAAAGGGAGGAGGGTGAGGGTGAATTCCCAGTTGGAAATCAGCAAACTGTTGGAAGAGAAGCCAGGGATGAGCCCTGGAAGGAGAGCCAAGGAATATTCTTGAGATAGCTACCCGTAGAGTCATGATGGTTTGCTTAGAGACCATCATTAAATTGTTCATTGAAGGAGGGAGGGATGAGAGTAGTAGGAAGGGAGGAAGGACACAAGGAGGGCCATGCCATTTTGGCCGGATACACCACTGTGCAAGGAACTGGTGGTGCTATGGGTGGAACTTAACCACAGGTCAGAAAGAACTGGCTAAACAATTAGGAGGAAAGTAGTTGCTTCCTAACTTTTGCTGTCAAAGAATATAAACAGTATATGGCTTGAAAAGTTAAATTAAAAAGATGGAAAACATAAGAAATAACTTCGTGCCTAGGAAAGATAGTACTTAGTATTTCACAAAAACTAAAAAACAATAACTAAAACTGAGGCATAAATGTCTGAACTCTCTTTCTTTCCTTCTTTCTTTCCTCTTCCTTTCTTCTTTCCTTTCTTTTCTTCACTCCTTCCTTTTCTTTCTTTCTTTTCTTTCTTTCTTTCTTTCTTTCTTCTCTCTTTCTTTCCTTCATTCTTTCTTTTATTCCTTCTCTTTCTTTCTCTCTTTCTTTCTTTTTCTTTCTTCCTCTCTTTCTTTCTTTCCTTCATTCTTTCTTTTATTCCTTCTCTTTC
>NW_024412427.1:6764326-6781826 GCF_014898765.1 Herpailurus yagouaroundi
TTTCTTTCTTTCTTTCTTTCTTTTAATTGAAGCATAGTTGACAGACAATATTATATTAGTCTCAGGTGTGCAACACACTGGATCCACAATTATATACATTACAAAATGCTCACCAAGTAAGTGCAGCTACCATCTGTCACCATACAATGTGATTACAATATTATTTAGTATATTCCCTATGCTGTAATTTTCATCCCTGTGACTTATTTATTTATTCACTCATTCATTTTTGTATCTTTTTTTTTTCATCATGGTAAGTGTACTCTTTAATCCCCATCACCTATTTCACCCCTTCCCCCACCCCCCTCCCCTCTATAGTTTGTATTCTATAGTTAAGAGTCTGTTTCTCAGTTTGCCTATCTCTTTTTTTTCCCTTTGCTTGTTTGTTTCGTTTTTTAAACTCCACCTATGAGTGAAATCATATGACATTTGTCTTTCTCTGACTGACATATTTTGCTTAGGATTATGCTCCCTAGCTCTAACCACGTTGTTGCAAATGACAAGATTTCATTCCTTTTTGTGGCTGAATAATATTCCATTATGTGTATATATACCACATCTGCTTTATCCATTCATCAGTCAGTAAACACTTGGGCTGCTTCCATAATTTGGCTATTGTAAATAATGCTGAAATAAACATGGGTGCAGATACATCTTGGAATTAGTGATTTTGTATTTTGGGGGTAAACGCCCAAGTAGTGTGGTTACTGGATTGTAGGCTAGTTCTCTTTCTGATGTTTTGAGGAAACGCTACACCGTTTTCCAGAGTGGCTGCACCAGCTTGCATTCCCACTGACGGTGCACAAGTTTCCTTTTTCTCCACATCATCATCAATCCTTGTTGTTTCTTGTGCTGTTGATTTTAGCCATTCTGACAGGTATGAGGTGATACTGCATTGTGGTTTTGATTTGCATTTCCCTGGCGGTGCATGATGTTGAGCATCTTTTCATGTGCCTGTTGGCCATTGGTATGTCTTCTTTGGAGGAATGCCTGTTCATGGCATCTGTCAATTTTTAATTGGATTATTTCGTTTTGGGGCATTGAGTTGTACCAGTTCTTCATATATTTTGGATGCTAACCCTTTATCAGATATGTCATTTGCAACTATCTTCTCCCATTCAGTAGATTGTCTTCTAGTTTTATTGATTATTTCCTTCGCTGTGTAGAAACTTTTTATTTTGAGGTAGTCCAGAAGTTTGTTTTTGCTTTTATTTCCCTTGCCTAGGGAGACGTATCTAGAAAAATGTTGCTATGGTCGATATCAGAGAGATTACTGCTTGTGCTCTCTTCAAGGATTTTTATGGTTTCAGATCTCACATTTAGGTCTTTGATCCATGAGTTTATTTTTGTGTACAGTGAAAGAAAGTGGTCCAGCTTCATTCTTTTGTCCATAGCTATTCAGTTTTCCCAACACCATTTGTTGAAGAGACTTTTCCCATTGTATATGCCTAGCTCCTTTGTCATAGCTTAATTGACCATATAGTTGTGGGTTTATTTCTTGGTTTTCTGTTCTATTCCATTGATTGATGTGTCTATTTTCATGCCATTAACATACTGTTTTAATTACTACTGCTTTGTAATGTAACTTGAAATCAGAATTGTGATATCTCCGGTTTTGTTTTTCTTTTTCAAGAGTGCTTTCACTGTCTTTTGTGATTCCATACAAATTTTAGGATCATCTGTTCTAGTTCTGTGAAAAATGCTGTTGGCATTTTGGTAGGGATTGCATGAACTCTGTAGATGGTTTTGGGAAGTATGATATTTTGACGCTAGTTGTTCTTACAATCCGTGCGCATGGAATGCCTTTCCATTTCTTTGTGTTGTCTTGAATTTCTTTCATCAGTTTTTTATAGTTTTCAGACTACAGGACTTTCACCTCTTTGGTTAAGTTTATTCCTAGATATTGCACTGTTTTGGGTACAATTGTAAACAGGATTGTTCTCTTAATTTCACTTTCTGCTGCTTCGTTATCAGTGTATAGGAATGCCACAGATTCCTGTACATTGATTTTGTATCCTATGACTTTACTAAGTTCATTTACCACTTCTAGTGGTATTTTGGTGAAGTCTTTGGGGTGTTCAATACATAGTCTCATGTCATCTGCAAAGAGTGAAGAGTTTTACTTATTTCTTATCAATCTGGATGCCTTTTATTTCTTTATGTTGTTCGATTGCCGTGGCTCGGATTTCCAGTACGATGTTGAATAAGAGTGGTGAGAGTAAACATTCTTGCCTTGTTCTGATATTAGAGGAAAGGCTCTCAGTTTTTCACCATTAAATGTTGAGGTATGTTCCCCCTAGACCCACTTTGCAGAGGTCTTAAAATGAACAACTCTCTTAAAATTAACGACAAACAACTAAACATCTAAAATATTAAAAAAGAAAATGGAGAAAATATTAACCACATATGTGGAAGCAAACATTTGATATCTTCAGTATTCAAAAGGACCTGACGTGTCAATTTACAAAAAGTTATAAAGAAATGGTCAAAACTAAAACCTGAGAAATAATAGACGGTAAGATTATGAATGTATTTTTAACTTTCTGATAGAAATGAATGCAAACTAGATGACAAGTTTTCTAGCACCATGACAGAGAATTTTTGTTATTTTTATTTTGTTTGTTTTACATGATACTTACCGTCGCTGGCACATGGTGGGGACCCTCATCTTAGTACAGTCTTTCTTAAGGACAGTGTTGCAGTGGGTGCCACAGTTTTAAAAATAGGTCTGCAATGTCACCAGTTGAATTTACCTGAAGTACATAATTAAGGGTATGATCAGAAATGTACACGCAGTGATGTTTATCTCGGTATTGTATATAATAGAAAAACATTCCTTTTTTGTTATGGTGGTTTATTTACCTAAGCAATGTCTACACTCGGCATGGGGCTCCAACTCACAACCCTGGTAACAAGGTTATTCTGACCGAGCCAGCCAGGCACCCCAGAAAACATTTCTATAAAAGGAAATAATCTCATAGTCAATAGCAGGTCAAATTAAACAAGGGATACCTATACGGTATGAGACTGTTCAGTTAATTAAAATTGATGTTGTTGGGGTACCTGGGTGGCTCAGTCGGTTGAGCGTCCAACTCTTGATTTTGGCTCAGGTCATGATCCCAGGGTCATGGGCTCAAGCCCCAAGTCAGTCTCTGCACTGGGCATGGAGTCTGCTTGGGATTCTCTCTCTCCCATCCTCTGCCCCTCCTCTGCTTGCTTGCTCTCTCTCTTTCTCAAATAAAGAAAACTGATGTTGTTGATATTTATTGAGATGGAAAGATAGATATTGTGCACTTTAAAAGCATATAAGCAGGTTTCAATATATTGTATATATTACAACACCAACTTTGTTAAAATTTAAATATATATGTATTTGATCTTTTATACTTATAAATTTAACTTTATAAACTTAAATATGTCACATATTCTCAAGATTAAAAAAACCTGGGGCTAATATATGCAAATTTATATGCAAATATGAGGGTATTTATAGGCTTTTTCTTAGTTACCTCTGAGTGGTAAAATTACAGACCTTCTTTTTCATTATCCTGTGTATCTGTATTCTCTGTCATTCATTCCCTTCCTTTTTACTTTCTTTCATTCTTTTAAATCTATAACCTGTCGCATATAGTGAAAATACCTAATTCTGATTTCAGTGATTGAGTCATTTAATTTAAATGTAATGGATGTGACAGTCAGGTGAGAGAACTTTGGGTGAGGAGAAAGTAAGAAGCCGAGGTAGAGAAATGAGGTTTGGACTGAGAGCCCAGCATGAAAGGAGGGGTCTGGCAATGGGACCAGCACTGAATGGTAACCGGAGGAGGGTTCTAACCTGCTCTGCGGGAACACATGATGAAACCTACAGGGGTGGAGCTCAATACAATCTGCAGAAACATTTCCTGGTGGATGGATAGCTGTTGACACGGATGGATGAGAGAAAGCCTCAGCCCTGTTAGCTTCTTTTTTCTGCAAAATGGGGATCATAATCCTTTCCCTTTCCCCAGGGTTTTCACAAGGATCCAAATGTGTTCTGAATAGGATGTGCTTACACACCCTAATACAATCAGACGTGAGCACTCACCAGCCCTAAATACCAAAACTGTCACGGGAGTGATAAAGGAGTGGTAATTTCAAGTCGAAGCCGTCTCTGAAGAGAAGGAATCCTGGCAGAACAGAGGCTGTCTCCCCAACCCATCCATCCCAACTGCTCACATGTTTACAGGGCTTGGCCTGGCTTGGTCCTCCGCACTTCTGTGTGTATTAACTTCTTTATTCACATGAGGAAACTGAGGCACACTGCAGGCACGTGATGAAGATCCATTCCTATTCAGGAGCAGGACAGGGTTTGGAACAGGGGCATTTTGGTCCCTGAATTCATTCCATATCGTGTGTCTAGTCCCAAATAAGATGGGACAAGCGGATGGAGGAAAAGACACAAGGGCTCGGGAGGAGGAGAAAGCAGGATGATCATGACGCTTTGTGTGGTGTATTGAGGAGACACGTAAAAGGAGGCACAGTCACTTCCGTTTAACTCATGGATTTGTCCGATCCCGTCTATAGCAAAGAACAGGGCCATAGGGGGTTAAGCAGAGCGAGAAATTCTTGCCTCTGTCACCAAGGAGCTAATGGGGAGAAGCAGCTTCTAGCAGCTAAGTTTGCTCCAATAACCAGGGAAGATTCTGTTTAAAGAATATTTTCTCTGTCATAAATTCACAAACGGTTCTGTCTGCCTGGCTCAGAAATGTGGGACTTGACCTTGCCGGGAGGGAGAGATGCACCCTCATGGCCTGAGGCATCCCTGAAGGCAGGGTTCTGCCTGAAGAAGCCTTCCTCCATAGTAACTGTAGACAAGAAGCCGAGGGTCTGAGGGTCTCCTAACCCAGGTGTCTATTCTTGGGCCACCTCCCCCTGCTGGTGCAGGGCTCCCCTGGGTGCTTAAGAATTCCTCGCTCAGTGAATTCACCCACAGTACAGTCCATCCTGCCACGATGTTGCTGGAAGGCTAGCCTCCAATCTGGGATAAGAATGGTGGGACTCAGCTGTATGTGCTGAACCTTGCCTATGGCCCCACAATTCCACTCCTATTAATATACCCAAGAAAGATGAGTGTGATGTTCGCCAAAAGAATGCTCAAAAAAATGTAGAATTCAAACAGCCGAAAACTGTTAACAATCGAAAAGTCCATCAACAAAATAGGTTGTTATTACAGTATATCCATACCATGGAATGCTCTCACACACACGCGCGCACGCACACACACACACACACACACACACACGCACACACACACGCGCGCGCGCGCACACACACACACGCGCACACACACACGCGCGCGCACACACACAAGCTTCCCAGATCTGCAGAGGGAAAATAGCCAGACACAGAGACAGCATACTGAATGACTTCATGTAGATGAAGTTTAAGAACAGGAAAAGCTAATAATTATAGGGCTAGAAGTCAGAGAGTGCCCGATATGGGAAGGAGAAGGTGGGAGTCTTGTGGGCTGCTAGAAATGTTCTCTGTTGTGATCTGAGTGGTGGTTTCACAGATGTCTGCATGTGTAAAAGTTCATCAGCCTGTGTAGTTGGTTGGTGGGCTATACTCTTTGTCGATTGTGTCTAATAAATGACTTCAGATACTTGGGCTTCTACTGTCTTACTGAGTGTGTACCTGAAAATGGACACGTATTCCAAATATTTAGAAGTTGAATTACTGATTTCCAAATCGTAGAGTAATTCAGTTTCCCCAAAGCCAAAGCGTATTCTAAACCTCCAAATAATTCTCTCATGCCTCCAGTATTTCATGCATATTTACATTTGAACACAGTGTTAAGCCCAGTGAGGAGCGTCTGATTAAAAGTAATGCTAATAGTTAATATCTATGTAACACTTGCAGTGCACTGGGCATGGCCTAAGCCCTTTGGGCATTTGATGTAATTACACAACAGAGCTAGGAGTTATCCCTCTGACCATGATAATTTCTGTGTTGTATATTTGGGAATGGGCACAGAAAGGGTAAGTGATTGCCCAAGTTCCCATAGGTAGTAATTAGGGTCCAAACCCAGGCATTCTGGCTCTAAAAGTTATGTGCTGACCCTGCTTCTTCTGTTTAGCTAGTCACCCCTTTGCAAGCATAACAATTGTCATCTTTACTTCTGTTATATTACATTTAGGAAAGTCTCATTTCTCAGCCCTAGCATTAGCCATTGAATTTGTCTGTTTTCTATTTATTTTGAAATAATATTATGTGCAATCTGCAATAAAAAAACTATTTTCCAAATGTGTTTTAGTAGCAGAATTCAATCTTTCCAATAAAATTTTACCCTGAATCCCGGGATAAATAAAAAGTTGAGCTCTTTCAACCAAAGCGAGGTGAGCAGGCTGGGGGTTTGGGAAGGAGGAGGAGTCGGGGTTGGGGGGGGGAGGATGTGACCTGCATCCTTGCTCTGGAGTGCACTGAGATTTCCTCCCAGGGAAACTTGGGGCCATAGAATTCCAATAATAGTCTCTTTTAAAAAGTAAATAAAAACAGAGGTGGCATTTTTTGTGTGTGTGAAAGATGGAAACTTGCTGAAACAAGAACTATTGACCATATTATGCCAGTGCGAAATTGGCTTTCACCAGCTGATGGAAACTATTTAGAAGTAGTTTTGTAGAGCATCAGTCTATAATGTCAGGAGAGGTGAATTGACAAAGCGTTGAATCCACTCAACCCAAGGACCACCACGCACTCACTGTAGGATATAAAGAACAATTCTGCAGTAAAATTTCCAGGCCTTCAGTCTTCCAATCAAACTCATCTAGTTCTTCAGGGGAATATTCCTCGGACTGGGATGCTATTTGCTTTCCAGCGTGTGGGCGTTTCTCGACCTTTCTGTGCTCCAGTGTTGAAAAGTCTCTGCTGTCATACTTCACATATCGACAGCCCTTCCTGAACTACTTTTCTGTGTCGCTGTTGCCTTCAGCTTTTGATTTATTTTAATCAAAAAAATTAATGCATGCACATGGTAAAAAGGAAGACAGAAAGAAAAAAAAGTCAAATACAATGAAAACTTCAAATGGCCAAAAGGGTACCATGAAAGTAAACTTTCTTCCCATACCGGAATTCCAGATGTGCCCGCGGTCATTGTCTGTTTCATCTTTCCAACGTTTTCTGCACAAGACTGACACATATATGAGTGCACCCTTTGGGTTTTGTTCTACACACTCCTCTGGATCATGTCATTGGTGTTTTCGTTTGTTTGTTTGTTCGTTCTTTTGTTCGTGGTTTTTTTTTTTTTCTTTTTTAACTTGAAAATATGTAGCTGGTGAAGCTCATCCTCTGTAAAGACTGAGCACTTTTCTGCATGCTGATGAAGTGAATTATTTAAGCAGTTTCCAGGGATGGGTGGTTAGGTGCTTACTGATACTTTGTCGTTGTTAAGTGAAGCTACAGGAGGCCTCCTCAGATGTTCTGTGACGCTCAGATTGAGGATAAATTCCTGAAAGTCTAATTAGCGGAGCAACGTTTAAATGCACTGAAAAAATTGAGAGACGGTGGCCAACTGGCCTCTAATTCATGTTCCCAATAGATCAGGAGGAGCCCACGTCCCTCCCCGCCCCCAGCGGTGTGCATGGTCAATTCCAAATGATTACCCTTGAGCTAAAGACAAAGGATTGCAGTGTCTGGAATGGGGGTGCTCTTTGCCAGCCGGGAGTGCAAGTTCTGAAGAGGTACCACCCTCGTGGGCGGAACAGTGATTATTTGGCAACCAGTCCTAGTTAGAGGACGACTGAGGAGCTCTCTGAGGAAGGCTGAACCCAGGTCAGTTGTGTCGCTCTTTTGGTCAGCCCATGATGCCTTGCGGATATTGGGGGCCGATGTCTACTGTCAACACCAATAAAGTATGTGTGGCAAGAGATCTTCTGCACATCGGAGGGAGAATCTGAATCAGCCACAGCGATGATGTGCCTCTGAAGCAAAATCCCAAGGGGGTAAGCAAAAATCAGTGAGCAAAAATCAGTGCTCTCGAGTCTTGACCCTTCACACGGTGCGTGAGAGTCAAGGGGCCAGGCTGGAATGACCTTAAGCCCTTGTGGATAGGCCCTCTCCTCAGGCAGGTACACAAGCCACACCTGTAAGATCAAGGTGGACAGACTGCTACATCTTGGGTTTATACGGCCACGGTCTTTATAAAGTGCCTGCCTTCGAGGCCGTTTTAAAGAAAGACCTTAACACAAAAGCCGTTTGTCAATGGACCAAACTCAATGTGTGTACATTATCAAGGAGAGACCTTCTTGTTATTTTTTATTAAGTTTTTAATTTAAATTTCAGTATAGTCAACATAGAGTGTTCTGTTAGTGATCAGGTGCACAACATAGCAATTCAACAAGTCTATACCCTGCTCAGTGCTCACCGTGAGTAACTGTACTTTTTAATCCCCATCACCTGTTTCGCCCCTTCCCCCACCCCCGATAAGCATCAGTTTGTTCTTGTAGTTAAGAGTCTGTTTCTTGGTTTCTCTTTCTCTCTTTTTTCCTTTGCTCACTTGTTTTATTTCTTAAATTCCACACATGAGTGAAATCATTTGGTATTTGTCTTTCTCTAGCTAACTTATTGCACTTAGCATAATACTCTCTGGCTCTATCCATGTCATTGCAAATGGCAAGATTCCGTTCTTTGTGGCTGGATAATATTCTGTTGTGTATACACACCACATCTTCTTTATCCATTCACCAATCAGTGGACATTGGGCCGCTTCCATATCTTGGCTGTTGTAACTAATGCTGCTATGAACATCGCGGTGCATGTATCTGTTCGAATTAGTATTTTCGTATTTGGGTCAACACCTCGTAGCGCAATTGCTGTATCATTGGATGGTTCTTTTTGTGCCCTTTTGAGGAACCTCCATGCTGGTTTCTACAGTGGCTGCACCAGCTCCCATGCCCACCAACACCGCACGAGGGTTGCTGTTTCGAGGGGAGAACTTCTTTCGGGTTCCTACCTCACATTCGACATTCAGGAAGGCAGAATTAATGAGATTTTACTATGCAGAACCCTGAACTCGCAGAATAGATAAATCAGGAGGGGTTTCGGTTGAGGGGCGGAATTTACCCCCGGGGTTGATTTAAGAAGCTCTCCGCAGACTTACATTAAAAATAAGATTTAATTTGCCAGGGCAGCTGTGGTACAGGGAACAGGCCAGGACTTGACTTCCTGGTGGAGCTGCCATTTATGGGCTGTGAGACCTGGGAATAATAATACCTACCTCACAGATGTTAATGTGAGCTCTGAAACAGATGATGTATGGGAGGGCTTCGGGAGACCGGAGTGTTGTAACAAATGTGCAAGCTCGGCTTTCCCGGCCACGGCAGTCCTGGGAGGAGAAGCAGGTCACAACGCACAGACCCTCGTCGGCCTCAGCCGGGAGGGCGGGAGCGCCAGCCCTCATTACACGTTTTCTTAGCTGTTTGGGGTGTCCCCGCAGGGCGCCTTTGGATCCCCGCATACGTGGGCTTCTCTGCCATTCCACGGTGTTCTTTATGGCCTTCATTCCTGCTTCCGTTACTGCTGTGGCTCCAGCTGCCCGTAGTTCACGGGGAAAGTTCGGGTGCATCTTCCCGTCCATGGGAAGCTGTGAGGCCCTCCTCCTCCTCCAGCCCTTGGCAAGTGATTTTATTCTAGTCCAGCCCTGGGGCTGGCTAGTCCACCCAACTGTGTCTCTCCCCATGCCAATATTATCCCTCAAAAAGAAAGTGCCTCATTCTGGTTATTTGTGTATAAAAAAACACCCGCAAACCTAGTGATTTCAGCAGCGGCAACATTTCTGTCACTCACGAATCTGCAGTTTGAGCAGAACTCTGTGGACAGGTCTTCTCTGTTCCATTCAGCTTCAAGGACAGGGGACTGGAATCATCTGGAAGCTTCTTCACATCTGTCTCTGATAATTCATTATACCATAACCAGTCATTCTATTTATTTATTTATATCGTAAATAACCATGAAATCCGTCTCTGATAATTAATTATATCATAGCCAATCATTTTATTTATTTATTTATTTATTTATTTATTTATTTATTTATATCGTAAATAACCATGATATCTGTCTCTGATAATTGATTAACCAACCAGCTAATGGTTAGCCGGGGCCTTAGCTAGAACTGGGACTGGTCTGCTTTTGTGGGCATTTACATGTAGCTGGTTGGCTTCCTTGTGGCGTGGTGTCTGGGCTCCAAGGGCAAGGATGCATGCACAAGAAATGGAGAGAGAGAGAAAGAGAGAGAGAGAGAGGGAGAGAGAGATCATCTTTTATGACCGAGACTCAGAAGCCGCACAATGTCACTGCAATAATATTTATTAGAAGCAAGTCACTTCTTGCCCCAAAGACTGGTGCGTAGTCAAGGAGAAGGGAATCAGACTTCGCGTTTTGTCGTTAAGAGCGTCAAGAATTTACAGACATACTTTGAAACCACCACACACATCTTGACACCCAAACCCTTAAGTGTTTACGCTGTGCAACGTGGGCTAAAACACTGGCATTAGCAGGCCCTCAGTCTTTATTATGATTTATTAATGAAACACCTCTTGCCATTATATTTGTTGGCAGTGTTTGTTTGCAGTCCCCTTGCCCTGGGACTCAGACACAAGTTGCCTGGTGCTACCCCTGGAAAATGACACTCTCCTGGACTCAGCATCCCACTTCGATTTCGTGACTCTCACTCCCTACGGTTTTTGTTCGTGGACGGCACTGTTAACTACTGCAAGCCATCCCTAGACTCACAGGTCTGCATGGTGGCTAGAGTTCAGCTGGTCCAGGTTGGGCTTGGCTAGCGGAGCTGATCTGGGGCAGCTCTGTCCCGTCCTTCAACCACCACCTGAGACCAGAGCGCTCGTCAGGGCAAGTTTCACCCCCAGTGGTGGCAGAGATGTGATTAATATGGCCGGTAGAAACAGGGGAGGCCTCTTAAGTCCTAGTCTCTGAATCTGCCCACTGTCACTTCCACCCACACGCCATGGATCAAAGCAAATCACGTGGTCCAGTCCAAAGTCAAGGGTCTGGGAAATGCACTGCGCCTATGATGAGGCCAGGGCATGTGTGTGGATTCAGGGAACGGTGGAGAATAACGCAGTGTAACTGATGATTTGGTCTTTGTATATTGACCTTCTCCTGTCTTTAAGGCAGAGATTACAAGTGTCGCTTTCCCTGTTCCTACTCCTTGTCAGTTACGGTGGATAGATTCCAGCATGCTCTGTGAATGATCTGGGACCCACTTAGGACTTTTCTCAGTACGGCGTTCCACAGTAAACTGATTGGGTCTGGAAAATGAAACATATATAAGATATATTCTGTCCCAAGAGGCTCCGAGGCCCCTAATCCAAAGTCCTGACCCCAAACGTGCTAAGCTCTCCAGGCTTGCAAACACCATGTCAAGGTGCTAAGATGAGAAGAGCAGAGGCCACTGACAGAGGTGTGTGAGCATCACCACTAAAAATATACACTTAAGTTTTCTTTCTTTTTCTTCTATAATGAGGGAGGCCAAACTGGTATAACCTCGCACAGAACCATGAACCTGGAACACATCATCCTCAGCTCTATGATAAGTCTGTTCTCAAAGAGGAGGTCTTTTTAAATGTTTCCTTGTGGAGGGGAGAAGTCGGGTGCTGGTTAGAATGCAATGGGTGACACGCCAGAAGTAATACTGGGGTCTGTGTCACACACACACACACACACACACACACACACACGCGCGCGCGCGCGCACAGGGAAACATCTGGAGTCAGACATTCAGAGGTGATTCCTGTTAATCGCACAATCCTAGAAAAGATGCTGCTGGTAAGGATTCTAGAACACAGTGCCTTGTTCTTTTTCTCCAGTTGTTATTGCCCCTGAGAAGTTGTGACATACTAAGAAAATAACATACCTGTTACCTTATTACAAAGCGATGAGAAATGTATTTCCTGACTACGTGTTGTTACCGTTGAGAGGTAAACAATTTTCGCAAATGCATAAGTAGCATCTTAAGACGTAAGAGAGCAATTAATTAAGCAGAAGTTTCCCCTCGGGGGGGGGGGTCTCTCTCCTCCTCTCGGGGCTCCCGTCCTTGCTGCCCTCAGCCACAAGGCCAGCAGAAGTCAATGGGGGCAAGATCGTTGTAGGGGACCCACATGAATGAAGGCAAGAGGCAGAGCTCCCCAGGGAAGAGAGCAGCAAGGTTAGGGGCCTGCGATCTGTAGGAGGTGAGGGCAAGGATGCTTCAGAAATAAAATAAATCCAATTCTGGAATCTATATCAGAAGTGACAATAACTCCTATGGATTAACGTGTCGGCCGGGGAGCCGCTTAACTTCCCATCTCCCAGGCAAGTTTGCTTTGTTGCGCTTCTCTTCACCATGGAGGGCATGGCTGACTCCACCTGCCCCCGATCGTGACGGTAACCTCTCAGGGGAGAATGGTTACCTTCTAAAGACAGACTGACATCTAAGGATGGAAACCTCCCTTGGAAAATTAACAGTGTCCCTATGGCTAGAGCAGCACACCCCCACCCCACCCTTTCCAGGATACACTGGTTGACCCATCTGGATGGTAGAAAGAGGGCACCAGGTCAGATCTTATCACAAAATACTCCATGAAGAAGTCTCGAAGACACATCAGCCAATCCAGCCCAAGTGCTAATTGGTTTGCAATTCCCCTAATTAGTGTGTCATCTACCTGGGCAGCTCAGCAGCTGGCAGGAAGCCCAGACCCTGCCCAGCCAAATTCACAGCTCCCGGAATTTGGAAGTGTAGCAGTGATGATAATTCCGCACCTCGTCCACACGTGGGCATGCCCACCCGCACGTCCACACCTTCCCGCTAAATGTTAACAATGATCACAGATTCTCACAGTGCAGCTAACAACCTCATTAGGCTGTTTGGTGTGAGGAGGAAGCAAGAGCCCTTCTAACTTTGCTCTAACACTTGGCGAACCAACTACAGAGCTGCTCGGGCCGGTGTCATCGGGAAGAAAAGGCTTCGGTGATGGTCAAAGGCGTCTGGAAGGCTCAGGCTCCCAAATCCGTCTTCCATCAAAGGTGAGCTGTTAGTCTGTTTGGGGTGACTACCACCTGTGCTCTCCTTCCCAGATAGTCTCTATCTCTGCTTAGAGTCCCAGGATTTTCAGTGTGGGTAACACAGCGACCCTGTCTGGAGGGAAACAGTTACACGCATGCTCAGCATTGTCATAATGTGCATCGCCATATTACTTCAATGCATACAAACGTAAAGCTCCGTATCAACAGCGTCCTCATGGCTCGTAGACAGCGGGTATAAAACACATCCGCGAGTTGAACAGAGGCAAAACAATACCCATTACACGTGAGTTGAAATATTAATTTAATGTGGCATCTTGTGTTGTGTTGCTGACACTAAATCGCTGTTTGAGATCTGAACATGACACCGATTGCTGTGTTTCTACAGTATCTTTTCTGTCTGGAAAGTCGATACTACAATGCGCTGAATCCACCCCATTCCGTCGTCTCACTTGCCGGTTTAAACTATTCCTAAAGCTGGGTTCATATAAACGGGTCGGGGATTGTAACTGACCTTCACTTGGAACGGTCACTTCATTTACGTGTAGTTAGACCTCCTCTCATTTTTTTTCTTTTTTCTTTTTTTTTTCTTTTTGGTAACTACGAATGGAAGAACAGGGAAATAAAGGTATCTGGCAGTATCTAGTTTTAGGGGAGTCATCTCTATGACCCAGAATATATTTGCATTTAGACTTTTTTTCTATTATTATCAAAACGATAAAGACGCTGGTGGTCAAATAATTAACACTTCCTCCTTGTGGAAAATTGTCCACCTGCCTTTTCTCTTTCCCAGGAGGCTCCTTTATTCTGCATGTAAACTGGCCCTCAGCAGCCTTCCGTTAGGATGAGTGTGTCTCAGGCTAAGGTTACGGGTCCTCCTGTCCTAGTACAAGTCTGGTTTTTGCAAGACTTTTTTTTTTTTTTTTTTTTTCAAACCAAAGCTTTGCAAAGCCTTGTGTTTAGCAGTTACCAAGACAATTAGACACTTGGACACTTTTGAAATATTAAAATCTGCCAGTACATGTCTGGAGAATAAGGCAGCTAAATTAGGACTCTCCGTAATGGACAGAAAATTCTATAAAGATGTTTCTCTAGAAGCTGGGTTGCCCTGAGCAAGGGCCAGGACTACGGTGAGGAAAGTAAGGCATTCAGTTCAGGTGTAAAATCGAAGAGGGAGCCAAGAAACTCGGGAGTCAAGATAAGTAATAATTAAATGCAATATGTTTCCTAGAAGTCAAAATTAATGCAAAACAATCCATGATGAACAAAATATGAAAATCTTAAATAGAGACCATTGCTCTGTTGAACCATATTGAGCCTGAGGCAAAAGGAAAAATATGGGCCCCTATACACATATTTTTGTGTATTTTATTAGTGTTTTATATGTTGTGTTTTTTTTTTCAAAAGACTGTAGTTGGGGAAATACGGAAAACATTTAAAACCGACACCGTTTCCAATTTAAGTACCTTATTTATACCGATATACAGTTTATGATCATTATACTTCAGCTTAAGTTAATTAAGAATTGCTTAAGACTGTCACTTGGTGAAGAGAAATTGTCAACATGACACTCTCTCAATTGAACGTGAGATAAGCAATAAAGCAAATTTTGAGAGTATTGTTGATGTGTTTGCTTCCATTAAATCCAGAGCAGACATGTTTCCTTCTGTCTCAGGTTCCGATGTGATTTGATACAACATTCCCCGGGAAAGGCAGAGGGTAGGCTTGAAGATTAATTAATGCCTGGAACAGCATAAATATTTATTGAATATTAGTTGGTGTCACTATTACCGTGATCCCTTCCGGCGAGTTCCAGAACGGAAGCAGGACTTCCGGCTGACTGTGCCGAACACAGTTCTAAGGAATTGAGAGGTAAATGGGAAAAGCAAGCTGGACCGTATTCAAAGTTCTCAGAGGGGCGCCTGGGTGGCGCAGTCGGTTAAGCGTCCGACTTCAGCCAGGTCACGATCTCGCGGTCCGTGAGTTCGAGCCCCGCGTCAGGCTCTGGGCTGATGGCTCAGAGCCTGGAGCCTGTTTCCGATTCTGTGTCTCCCTCTCTCTCTGCCCCTCCCCCATTCATGCTCTGTCTCTCTCTGTCCCAAAAATAAGTAAACGTTGAAAAAAAAATTAAAAAAAAAACAAAAAAAAAAAAACAAAGTTCTCAGAAGTCTCCATGGGCTGCTCCCACCTCACGATGTTGGCTTCTACTTTGCGCTGTCTTCGTGGCAACCTCAGAAGTAATGTTTCTCATTCCTCCCCTGCCCGAAGATTCTGCTATTCCACTCAACCATGTCTGTAGAGGAAACTCCAAGTCTGGTATGAAAGAGGGGGGAAATGGAGATGACCCAAAGTTAGAGAAAGATGTGGGCTATAGACCGGTTTCCAAAATTCTAAAACCTTATGCCCATGCTTACGGACGTGGGGATAGCAAAACTTACTTCGTATCAGTGTTTTGTGAATTAAGTGCCCTGATTTTTATAGGGTGTCTGAAGCAGTACCCAGAACATGCTAGGCCAAGAATACATGTTTATGAATGCAAGAAGAAGGAAGGAAGGGATGGGTATCGGTCTTAAATTGCTGCCTGACAGATTATCACAAAATTGAATGCCTTAGCCTAAGACTCATGTTATGTTGCAGTTCTGTAAGTTTGAAAGTCCTGGTGGGTTCGACTGCTTTCTCTGCTGAGACTCTCACAAGGCTGAAGTCAATGTATCAGCTGGGCTGGGTTCTTATCTGGAGACTCTGGGAGTAAAACCACTTCCCAAGTCATTTCAGGATGGTCCTATGCAAGGTCCTTTATTTTCTACTTAATCCTCATAATAACATTATAGGCTGAGTCATGCCCCCATCTTATGGATGAAGGAACTTCAGTCATTGGACAATTTTATCAAGGTCCCAGTATTAATAAGTCTAATTGAGGACTCCAAATTTTTGTTTCAAAATAAGAGAAGACACACACTGAATGTAGATAGAAGACAGTAATGAAAGGCTTTTGGGGGCACCTGGGTGCCTCAGTCAGTTAAGCATCTGACTCTGGATTTCCGATCAGGTCACGATCTCACAGCTCGTGAGTTCAAGCCCCACGTCAGGCTCTGCGCTGACAGCGTGGAACGTGCTTGGGATTCTCTCTCTCTCCTCTTCTCTCTCTGCCCCTCCCCGCTCCCAAAATAAATAAATAAACTTAAAAAAAAAGAATTTTCTTTCATGGAAAGTTATGTGGTCATTGACAAGCCTCTCAGAGACAGCTATCCACCATAATAACCCTGTTTCCATATTTCCACTTGTTTTCTCTGAATATTTTGGTGATCTCAGGTCTTAGGACTATATGTGCTAAGCTGCTAAGTACCCTGAGTCCTTCCAAAAATGTAAAGGAACATACTGGGTAGAGACTAGGCTGTTTACCCTGCCTCGTGTGGATTGCTATGAGAAGCATAAGTTTCTAATGCCAACTGAAAATTTCCCATTTGCATATAACTTTATCTTCTAGTCTTCTAGTTTGAAAGCTATAGCTCTGGTGCTTAAGTATTGGAACTTCGGGGATATGCCGAAGTTTTGAGGAGGGTGTTCTGAGAAAATTCAAGTGAATGTTCATTCGGTCACCTACTCCATTCCAGATTTGGAGGAGTCCCAGGTGATTTGTCTGTGAGCACCATAGTTATATCCTTGGCCCTCATTGAGTTAGGCATCCTGTGAGATGATGGGACTATACTTCGATCGCTCTCTTATAAGGTAGGACCAGGAAACACTCAATAATTCAAAAAGATGTCCTCACCAAGGGATTTCCCTAAAAGTCAAAAATGCTGGATGGTGTACTCATCTATATTGTGGTTCCCTGTATTCTACCTTAGACAATTTAATACGGCCTATGCTCCAAATGAAATTTTGTGTGACACTTGGGATTTCTTTAAACTATTGGTTAACCTTCTGATCTCTGTTTTATTCTTATTTTTCAGTGGAAATTCTTTTTGAGAAAGTCTGACCTCTTTTGGAGAACAAAAAGGGAAATGGATTTTCCCCCTATTAAGTCAGGATAGACAGGGAAGCAATGTGACCCTAGATCATTAACACAGGAGTTCTGGCTGTCCTTGGGAGAGGGCCAGTGGCCCAGAAGGAAAGCCAGATGGGGTCAGCGACCTCAAACTGACAGATGTGGCAGTGGAGGATTCCAGGAAGGAAGATCAGAGGCTGGCCAGGAATGAGAGCCACTTGCCCAGATGCTAAACCCCAGAGGGGTGAAGGTAAAGACTTGGGCAGTATTTGGGCTGAGTCATGGGATAAACTGGTCAGCAGCCAGGGTCAAGTTCAGGACAGCAAAACACTGTCCAGGGAACGTGAGAAAAGAAAGAGAGGGCAGGGAAGAAAGTTCTTGTGGGACCCTGGGGAGTTAGTTGTGTCATCTATATAATAGTTTTATTTAACCCTTCTTGTGGCTCTGCCATGCATGTCTAAATGT